>NC_141016.1:8340021-8940021 GCF_052327205.1 Somniosus microcephalus
GTCGGTCTGTGTGTGTCGGTCTGTGTGTGTCGGTCTGTGTGTGTCGGTCTGTGTGTGTCGGTCTGTGTGTGTCGGTCTGTGTGTGTCGGTCTGTGTGTGTCGGTCTGTGTGTGTCGGTCTGTGTGTGTCGGTCTGTGTGTGTCGGTCTGTGTGTGTCGGTCTGTGTGTGTCGGTCTGTGTGTGTCGGTCTGTGTGTGTCGGTCTGTGTGTGTCGGTCTGTGTGTGTCGGTCTGTGTGTGTCGGTCTGTGTGTGTCGGTCTGTGTGTGTCGGTCTGTGTGTGTCTGTCTGTGTGTGTCTGTCTGTGTGTGTCTGTCTGTGTGTGTCTGTCTGTGTGTGTCTGTCTGTGTGTGTCTGTCTGTGTGTGTCTGTCTGTGTGTGTCTGTCTGTGTGTGTCTGTCTGTGTGTGTCTGTCTGTGTGTGTCTGTCTGTGTGTGTCTGTCTGTCTGTGTGTGTCTGTCTGTGTGTGTCTGTCTGTGTGTGTCTGTCTGTGTGTGTCTGTCTGTGTGTGTCTGTCTGTGTGTCTGTCTGTGTGTGTCTGTCTGTGTGTGTCTGTCTGTGTGTGTCTGTCTGTGTGTGTCGGTCTGTGTGTGTCTGTCTGTGTGTGTCTGTCTGTGTGTGTCTGTCTGTGTGTGTCTGTCTGTGTGTGTCTGTCTGTGTGTGTCTGTCTGTGTGTGTCTGTCTGTGTGTGTCTGTGTGTGTGTGTCTGTGTGTGTCTGTCTGTGTGTGTCTGTCTGTGTGTGTCTGTCTGTGTGTGTCTGTCTGTGTGTGTCTGTCTGTGTGTGTCTGTCTGTGTGTGTCTGTCTGTGTGTCTGTCTGTGTGTGTCTGTCTGTGTGTGTCTGTCTGTCTGTGTCTGTCTGTCTGTGTCTGTCTGTCTGTGTCTGTCTGTCTGTGTCTGTCTGTCTGTGTCTGTCTGTCTGTGTCTGTCTGTCTGTGTCTGTCTGTCTGTGTCTGTCTGTCTGTGTCTGTCTGTCTGTGTCTGTCTGTCTGTGTCTGTCTGTCTGTGTCTGTCTGTGTGTCTGTCTGTGTGTCTGTGTGTGTGTCTGTCTGTGTGTGTCTGTCTGTGTGTGTCTGTCTGTGTGTGTCTGTCTGTGTGTGTCTGTCTGTGTGTGTCTGTCTGTGTGTGTCTGTCTGTCTGTGTCTGTCTGTGTGTGTCTGCCTGTCTGTGTCTGCCTGTCTGTGTCTGCCTGTCTGTGTCTGCCTGTCTGTGTCTGCCTGTCTGTGTCTGCCTGTCTGTGTCTGCCTGTCTGTGTCTGCCTGTCTGTGTCTGCCTGTCTGTGTCTGCCTGTCTGTGTCTGCCTGTCTGTGTCTGCCTGTCTGTGTCTGCCTGTCTGTGTCTGCCTGTCTGTGTCTGCCTGTCTGTGTCTGTCTGTCTGTGTCTGTGTGTCTGTCTGTGTCTGTCTGTGTCTGTCTGTGTCTGTCTGTCTGTGTCTGTCTGTCTGTGTCTGTCTGTCTGTGTCTGTCTGTCTGTGTCTGTCTGTCTGTGTCTGTCTGTCTGTGTCTGTCTGTCTGTGTCTGTCTGTCTGTGTCTGTCTGTCTGTGTCTGTCTGTCTGTGTCTGTCTGTCTGTCTGTCTGTGTGTGTCTGTCTGTGTCTGTCTGTCTGTCTGTGTCTGTCTGTCTGTGTCTGTCTGTCTGTGTCTGTCTGTCTGTGTCTGTCTGTCTGTGTCTGTCTGTCTGTCTGTGTCTGTCTGTCTGTGTCTGTCTGTCTGTCTGTGTCTGTCTGTCTGTGTCTGTCTGTGTGTGTCTGTCTGTCTGTGTCTGCCTGTCTGTGTCTGCCTGTCTGTGTCTGTCTGTGTGTGTCTGTCTGTGTGTGTCTGTCTGTGTGTGTCTGTCTGTGTGTGTCTGTCTGTCTCTGTCTGTCTGTGTGTGTCTGTGTGTGTCTGTGTGTGTCTGTCTGTGTCTGTCTGTGTCTGTCTGTGTCTGTCTGTGTCTGTCTGTGTCTCTGTCTGTGTGTGTCTGTGTCTGTCTGTCTGTGTGTGTCTGTCTGTGTCTGTCTGTCTGTGTCTGTCTGTCTGTGTCTGTCTGTCTGTGTGTGTCTGTCTGTCTGTGTCTGTCTGTCTGTCTGTGTCTGTCTGTCTGTGTCTGTCTGTCTGTGTGTGTCTGTCTGTCTGTCTGTCTGTGTCTGTCTGTCTGTGTCTGTCTGTCTGTGTCTGTCTGTCTGTGTCTGTCTGTGTCTGTCTGTCTGTGTCTGTCTGTCTGTGTCTGTCTGTGTCTGTCTGTCTGTCTGTGTCTGTCTGTCTGTGTCTGTCTGTCTGTCTGTCTGTGTCTGTCTGTGTCTGTCTGTGTGTGTCTGTCTGTCTGTGTCTGCCTGTCTGTGTCTGCCTGTCTGTGTCTGTCTGTGTGTGTCTGTCTGTGTGTGTCTGTCTGTGTGTGTCTGTCTGTGTGTGTCTGTCTGTCTCTGTCTGTCTGTGTGTGTCTGTCTGTGTGTGTCTGTGTGTGTCTGTGTGTGTCTGTCTGTGTCTGTCTGTGTCTCTGTCTGTGTCTCTGTCTGTGTGTGTCTGTCTGTGTGTGTCTGTCTGTGTCTGTCTGTCTGTGTCTGTCTGTCTGTGTGTGTCTGTCTGTCTGTGTCTGTCTGTCTGTGTCTGTCTGTCTGTCTGTCTGTGTCTGTCTGTCTGTGTCTGTCTGTCTGTGTCTGTCTGTCTGTGTCTGTCTGTGTCTGTCTGTCTGTCTGTGTCTGTCTGTGTGTGTCTGTCTGTCTGTGTCTGTCTGTCTGTCTGTGTCTGTCTGTCTGTGTCTGTCTGTCTGTGTCTGTCTGTCTGTGTCTGTCTGTCTGTGTCTGTCTGTCTGTGTCTGTCTGTCTGTGTCTGCCTGTCTGTGTCTGCCTGTCTGTGTCTGCCTGTCTGTGTCTGTCTGTCTCTGTCTGTCTGTGTGTGTCTGTCTGTGTGTCTGTGTGTGTCTGTGTGTGTCTGTGTGTGTCTGTCTGTGTCTGTCTGTCTGTGTGTGTCTGTCTGTGTCTGTCTGTCTGTGTCTGTCTGTCTGTGTGTGTCTGTGTGTGTCTGTCTGTGTCTGTCTGTGTGTGTCTGTCTGTGTGTCTCTGTCTGTGTCTGTCTGTCTGTGTCTGTCTGTCTGTGTCTGTCTGTCTGTGTCTGTCTGTCTGTGTCTGTCTGTCTGTGTCTGTCTGTCTGTGTCTGTCTGTCTGTGTCTGTCTGTCTGTGTCTGTCTGTCTGTGTCTGTCTGTCTGTGTCTGTCTGTCTGTGTCTGTCTGTCTGTGTCTGTCTGTGTCTGTCTGTCTGTCTGTGTCTGTCTGTCTGTGTCTGTCTGTCTGTGTCTGTCTGTCTGTGTCTGTCTGTCTGTGTCTGTCTGTCTGTGTCTGTCTGTCTGTGTCTGTCTGTCTGTGTCTGTCTGTCTGTGTCTGTCTGTCTGTGTCTGTCTGTCTGTGTCTGCCTGTCTGTGTCTGCCTGTCTGTGTCTGCCTGTCTGTGTCTGCCTGTCTGTGTCTGCCTGTCTGTGTCTGCCTGTCTGTGTCTGCCTGTCTGTGTCTGCCTGTCTGTGTCTGCCTGTCTGTGTCTGCCTGTCTGTGTCTGCCTGTCTGTGTCTGCCTGTCTGTGTCTGCCTGTCTGTGTCTGCCTGTCTGTGTCTGCCTGTCTGTGTCTGCCTGTCTGTGTCTGCCTGTCTGTGTCTGCCTGTCTGTGTCTGCCTGTCTGTGTCTGCCTGTCTGTGTCTGCCTGTCTGTGTCTGCCTGTCTGTGTCTGCCTGTCTGTGTCTGCCTGTCTGTGTCTGCCTGTCTGTGTCTGCCTGTCTGTGTCTGCCTGTCTGTGTCTGCCTGTCTGTGTCTGCCTGTCTGTGTCTGCCTGTCTGTGTCTGCCTGTCTGTGTCTGCCTGTCTGTGTCTGCCTGTCTGTGTCTGCCTGTCTGTGTCTGCCTGTCTGTGTCTGCCTGTCTGTGTCTGCCTGTCTGTGTCTGCCTGTCTGTGTCTGCCTGTCTGTGTCTGTCTGTCTGTGTCTGTCTGTCTGTGTCTGTCTGTGTCTGTCTGTGTCTGTCTGTCTGTGTCTGTCTGTCTGTGTCTGTCTGTCTGTGTCTGTCTGTCTGTGTCTGTCTGTCTGTGTCTGTCTGTCTGTGTCTGTCTGTCTGTGTCTGTCTGTCTGTGTCTGTCTGTCTGTGTCTGTCTGTCTGTGTCTGTCTGTCTGTGTCTGTCTGTCTGTGTCTGTCTGTGTCTGTCTGTGTCTGTCTGTCTGTCTGTGTCTGTCTGTCTGTCTGTGTCTGTCTGTCTGTGTCTGTCTGTGTCTGTCTGTCTGTGTCTGTCTGTCTGTGTCTGTCTGTGTCTGTCTGTCTGTGTCTGTCTGTCTGTGTCTGTCTGTCTGTGTCTGTCTGTCTGTGTCTGTCTGTCTGTGTCTGTCTGTCTGTGTCTGTCTGTCTGTGTCTGTCTGTCTGTGTCTGTCTGTCTGTGTCTGTCTGTCTGTGTCTGTCTGTGTCTGTCTGTCTGTCTGTGTCTGTCTGTGTCTGTCTGTCTGTCTGTGTCTGTCTGTCTGTCTGTGTCTGTCTGTCTGTGTCTGTCTGTCTGTCTGTGTCTGTCTGTCTGTGTCTGTCTGTCTGTCTGTGTCTGTCTGTCTGTGTCTGTCTGTCTGTGTCTGTCTGTCTGTGTCTGTCTGTCTGTGTCTGCCTGTCTGTGTCTGCCTGTCTGTGTCTGCCTGTCTGTGTCTGCCTGTCTGTGTCTGCCTGTCTGTGTCTGCCTGTCTGTGTCTGCCTGTCTGTGTCTGCCTGTGTGTGTCTGCCTGTGTGTGTCTGTCTGTCTCTGTCTGCCTGTGTGTGTCTGTCTGTGTGTCTGTCTGTCTGTGTGTGTCTGTCTGTGTGTGTCTGTCTGTGTGTGTGTGTCTGTCTGTGTCTGTCTGTCTGTGTCTGTCTGTCTGTGTCTGTCTGTCTGTGTCTGTCTGTCTGTGTCTGTCTGTCTGTCTGTGTCTGTCTGTCTGTGTCTGTCTGTCTGTGTCTGTCTGTCTGTGTCTGTCTGTGTCTGTCTGTCTGTGTCTGTCTGTCTGTGTCTGTCTGTCTGTGTCTGTCTGTCTGTGTCTGTCTGTCTGTCTGTGTGTGTCTGTCTGTCTGTGTCTGTCTGTCTGTGTCTGCCTGTCTGTGTCTGCCTGTCTGTGTCTGTCTGTGTGTGTCTGTCTGTCTCTGTCTGTCTGTGTGTGTCTGTCTGTGTGTGTCTGTCTGTCTGTGTGTGTCTGTCTGTCTGTGTGTGTCTGTCTGTCTGTGTGTGTCTGTCTGTCTGTGTGTGTCTGTCTGTGTGTGTCTGTCTGTGTGTGTCTGTCTGTGTGTGTCTGTCTGTGTGTGTCTGTCTGTCTGTCTGTCTGTGTGTCTGTCTGTGTGTCTGTCTGTGTGTGTCTGTCTGTCTGTCTCTGTCTGTCTGTGTGTGTCTGTCTGTGTGTGTCTGTCTGTGTGTGTCTGTCTGTGTGTGTCTGTCTGTCTGTCTGTGTGTGTCTGTCTGTCTGTGTCTCTGTCTGTCTGTCTGTGTGTGTCTGTCTGTCTGTGTGTGTCTGTCTGTGTCTGCCTGTCTGTGTCTGCCTGTCTGTGTCTGCCTGTCTGTGTCTGCCTGTCTGTGTGTGTCTGTCTGTGTGTGTCTGTCTGTCTGTCTGTCTGTGTGTCTGTCTGTGTGTGTCTGTCTGTGTGTGTCTGCCTGTCTGTGTCTGCCTGTCTGTGTCTGCCTGTCTGTGTCTGTCTGTCTGTGTGTGTCTGTGTCTGCCTGTCTGTGTCTGCGTCTGTCTGTCTGTGTGTCTGTCTGTCTGTGTGTCTGTCTGTGTCTGCCTGTCTGTGTCTGTCTGTCTGTGTGTGTCTGTCTGTCTGTCTGTGTGTCTGTGTCTGTCTGTCTGTGTCTGTCTGTCTGTCTGTGTCTGTCTGTCTGTGTCTGTCTGTCTGTGTCTGTCTGTCTGTGTCTGTCTGTCTGTGTCTGTCTGTCTGTGTCTGTCTGTCTGTGTCTGTCTGTCTGTGTCTGTCTGTCTGTGTCTGTCTGTCTGTGTCTGTCTGTCTGTGTCTGTCTGTCTGTGTCTGTCTGTCTGTGTCTGTGTCTGTCTGTCTGTGTCTGTCTGTCTGTGTCTGTCTGTCTGTGTCTGTCTGTCTGTGTCTGTCTGTCTGTGTCTGTCTGTCTGTGTCTGTCTGTCTGTGTCTGTCTGTCTGTGTCTGTCTGTGTCTGTCTGTCTGTGTCTGTCTGTCTGTGTCTGTCTGTCTGTGTCTGTCTGTCTGTGTCTGTCTGTCTGTCTGTGTCTGTCTGTCTGTGTCTGTCTGTCTGTGTCTGTCTGTCTGTGTCTGTCTGTCTGTGTCTGTCTGTCTGTGTCTGTCTGTCTGTGTCTGTCTGTGTCTGTCTGTCTGTGTCTGTCTGTCTGTCTGTGTCTGTCTGTCTGTCTGTGTCTGTCTGTCTGTCTGTGTCTGTCTGTCTGTGTCTGTCTGTCTGTGTCTGTCTGTCTGTGTCTGTCTGTCTGTGTCTGTCTGTCTGTGTCTGTCTGTCTGTGTCTGTCTGTCTGTGTCTGTCTGTCTGTCTGTCTGTGTCTGTCTGTCTGTGTCTGTCTGTCTGTGTCTGTCTGTGTCTGTCTGTCTGTGTCTGTCTGTCTGTGTCTGTCTGTCTGTCTGTGTCTGTCTGTCTGTGTCTGTCTGTCTGTGTCTGTCTGTCTGTGTCTGTCTGTCTGTGTCTGTCTGTCTGTGTCTGTCTGTCTGTGTCTGTCTGTCTGTGTCTGTCTGTCTGTGTCTGTCTGTCTGTGTCTGTCTGTCTGTGTCTGTCTGTCTGTCTATCTGTCATCGCGTGTGCGTTGCGGGTATGCACTCGAAAGTTACAGGGCGTACCTATGCGCGCGTTACCTCCAAAGAAAGCTTACGCTTCCGAGACGGTTTTAAGCGTATTTACGTTTCGGCCGGGCTAAAATTGCGCCCGCGGTATCCCAAAAACCTTCAACATTCCGCTCATTAGCATCTCATTATCCGCTCATTAGCGACAGAGTGACCTCGAGCTCGACCAATCGTACGCCGGGTTGCTGGCGTGTGCCGCCGGGCCAATCGGTGCGTGTGGGGCCGGGCTTTATCGTTCTGAACCGAGGTGAGTCGCCGCCATCTTGATTCCAAACTTTTCCTTTCTTTTTCCCGCTTTCTGCGTCTTAAAAAAAAACGTTGCTTTTAAAACACATTGTTTTTTAAAAAAATGATTTAGAAAGTAATTAACTTATCTAATCTCATTAATTTTCCTACCTTTCCCCGTTTTTCCAGGTAGGCCTAGAAGCCTCGGCGTCTCCTCCGCACCCACGCCCGAGCTAGGCACCTCCCGGCCCCACTCAAAGGCTGGAGCGCCTAGCCTCAGCCCAGCGCCGCTCGGGTGCGCGCGCAGCAGGAGCTGAGACGTCTCTCTCTGCCGGGGCTTGCTGAGCGTCCAGCGTTACCCTGGCAACGGGCGCAATCGGCGGTCTTCACCTCGGGGGGAGGCGGCCGCGACCCTCGGGGGGGGGGGGGGGGGGCCGCGACCCTCGGGGGAGGGGGGGGCCGCGCGCGCAGCAGGAGCAGCTGAGACGCGGCGTCTCTCTCTCTGGCTTGGTCAGCGTCACGGTTGCCCTGGCAACCGGGCCCGCCGGCCGAGAGAGACGCCGCGTCTCAGCTCCTGCTGCGCGCGCAATCGGCGGTCTTCACCTCCGGGGGGGGGGGGGGGGGGGGGGCGCGACCCTCGGGGGCCGCGATCCTCGGGGGGGGGGGGCGCCCGCCGCCCTCCCTCCCCTCCGCCCTCCATCCCCCGCCCTCCCTCCCTTCCCCTGCCCTCCCTTCCCCCCTCTCTCCCTTCCTTCCCCCCTCCCCCCGCCCTCCCTTCCCCGCCCTCCCTCTCTTCCCCCCACCCCTCCCCTCCCTCTCTTCCCCCCAGTCGCTCTCTCTCTTCCCCCCAGTCGCTCTCTCTCTCTCTTCCAACAACAACATTCCCTCGAAAAAGCCTCGGCACCGCCGGGCACTTCAGCTAGTCTATCTATGTACCTGAGCATTCAGCAGGCCAGGAAGCTGGAAGTGGACCTGCTCTCCCCCGTCTCACTTTATCAGTTCTTTAAAGGGGTTCGCTTGTCATCCTTTGCCCAGCTTTGATGGAAGGGTCTCCAGCTGAAATGCGAACCTATTTTTACCGTTCACGGTTCAGATACGGACGGTGCTGCGATGCATTTCCAGCATTTGCCCTTTTTGTTTGGCATTTACCAATTGTGGTTTCTTGGTCTCTCCAAATTCAACTCTCTCACCATTGTCTCGGTTTCTAGGATTATGGTTCCATAAGCCCCAGGTCTCCTCTGGTGCCGTACGCAAGTGGCCGTGATTCACACATGAGCCTCCACAGTGAACGACTGCAGGCTTTTTAAGTCTCGAAGAACACAACAACTGAGCCAGATCCCGCCTCATTTGAGATTCACCTGCTCTCGGAAGTCAGACACCAACCCAATTTTCCCTTCGCTGAGCCAAGGGGCTGTGGTAAGAACATAAGGAACAGGAGCAGGAATAGGCCACTTAGCCCCTCGAGCCTGCTCCGCCATTCAATAAGATCATGGCTGATCTTGGACTCAAAGCCACTTCCCCGCCCGCTCCCCATAACCCTTCACTCCCTTATCTTGCAAAAAATCTGTCTATCTCCACTTTAAATGTATTTAATGACCCAGCCTCCACGGCTCTCTGGGGCAGAGAATTCCACAGATTTACGACCCTCTGAGAGAAGAAATTCCTCCTCATCTCAGTTCTAAAAGGGCGACTCTTTATTCTGAAACTGTGCCCAGAGTTCTAGATTTCTCCACGAGGGGAAACATCCTCTCTGCATCTACCTTGTCGCGCCCCCTCAAGTATCTTATATGTTTCAATAAGATCACCTCTCATTCTTCTAAATTCCAATGAGTATAGGCCCAACCTGCTCAACCTTTCCTCATAAGTCAACCCCCTCATCTCTGGAGTTAACCGAGTGAATCGTCTCTGAACTGCATCCAGTGCAAGCATATCCTTCCTTAAATAAGTAAACGGCACTGCCACTATTGTTGCGTTGACTGAGATGACCTAACTCACCACAGACCAGGGATGGAACTGAAGACCTTCCCGTTGACTATATACTGACCCATTGGCGAGCACAGTCCTGCAACGAGAGGGTTGTCCTATGAGGAGAGATTTGAGTAGATTGGGCTTATATTCGCTGGAGTTTAGAAGAACGAGAGGTGATCTCATTGAAATGTTTAAAATTCTTAGAGGGCTTGACAGGGTAGATGCGGAGAGACTGTTTCCCCTGGCTGGAGAGTCTAGAGCTAGGGGTCATATTCTCAGAATAAGAGGTCGGCCATTTAGGACTGAGATGAGGAGAAATTTCTTCACTCAAAGGTTGTGAATCTTTGGAATTCTCTCCCCCAGAGTGCTGTGGGTGTCCAGTCGATGCGTATGTTCAGGAGAGCGCGATAGATTTTTGGGCACTAAGAGGATCAAGGGATCTGGGGATAGGGAGGGAAAGTGGAGTTGAGGTCGAAGTTCAGCCACGATCCTAGTGTCAGCTGTGGCTCAGTGGGCAGCACCCTCGCCTCTGAGTCAGAAGGTTGTGGGTTCAAGTCCCACTCCAGGGACTTGAGCACATAAAGCTAGGCTGACACTCCAGTGCAGTGCTGAGGGAGAGCTGCACTGTCAAGAGGTGCCGTCTTTCGAATGAGACGTTAAACCGAGGCCCCATCTGCCCTCTCAGGTGGACGTAAAAGATCCCATGGCACTATTTCGAAGAAGAGCAGGGGAGTTATCCCCGGTGTCCTGGGCCAATATTTATCCCTCAACCAACATAACAAAAACAGATCATCAGGTCATTATCACATTGCTGTTTGTGGGAGCTTGCTGTGTGTAAATTGGCTGCTGTGTTTCCCACATTACAACAGTGACTCTACTTCAAAACTACTTCATTTGCTGTAAAGCGCTTTGAGACGTCCGGCGGTAAATGCAAGTCTGTCTTTCTTTATTTATTGAATGGTGGAGCAGGCTCGAGGGGCCAAATGACCTACTCCTGCTTCTATTTATGTTCATTTTGCAGACAGTAGGTGATACGATTCTGTGATTGTACACAGTGAGCTTGGGCCAAGCAGCGACAACTGCAATTCTTGTGCAAATGTTACCAGGGTGACAGAAGGTCGTCTTACTTCTGACCTCGTCTTCTTTGATGTAGGAGGTTCTTAATCAATACTTCGGTGTCAGGGCCTGTATATTTAAATGTTTTACACGTTCTACTGCAGCTCATTTGATATTCGAGGTGCAAATAAAAACATAAGCAAACCCTGGAACTAATTCCAGAGCCAACCATATGGAAAGTCTGCTAATTCAGTCAAGTAATGGCAAAAGGGGAATGAAGGCAAAATAGGATCTGGAAATTAATGTCATTTATTAGTTTTCTGTAATTCTTTCCCTGTATGTTGGTTTTAGCTTCCGAGAACACGTTTATTTTTGGACAAAGTTTTGAGTAAGTGCTCACGTTATTTTACATTACATGATAAATGCTCCCCCTTGCTTACCTGGCAATGCCTTCATGCCCCGAATTATCTCCTTCCTTCTCTCCTGCATGGAAATCCTGTCTTCACACATCAGGAGCGCAAACATCACCAGAGAAACAAACTGGCTGGTGTACGCCTGGGTGAAAACAGAAGGGAGTAAATAAAACCAGCGCTGGCTAAACTCAAATGCTTTGGTGGTGTTCAGAGAACACAAAGGTGGCAGGCTGCGCTCGCACTTAATGTCAATAATACGAACTAATTTCTCATTATGTGGCTCGGTGTCAAATGTTTTGTCTTGTAACACTCCTGTGAAGCGCCTTGGGACGATTTACTTGGTTAAAGGCGGTGTAAATACAAGTTGTTGTTGCTGAACTGTAGATAGAAGTTGTTACAAATCTCATCATCATGAAGAAACGACTCATGAAATAACACTGGACGGCCAGCTGGTGGCGCCGTCCAAGGAGTAGGAGTATAAATACTTGGGCGTGGGCCTAGCTTGTCCAGGGACATTTTGTAAGACAGGAACTAGTGAAGTACAACTAGACCTCCATGTTTTGAAACAAGTTGATTAAAGCCTTTCTTTATACTCAAACCAAGTGCATAGTGAGTTTTATTACGTCAGAAGTCATCTCAATGTAGTGTCAGAAACCGACAGGCTCCTTTCCGACAGCTGCCTGCAAGCTAAGTAAACATCCTAAAGTGTCATCACTTTTGTGAGTGAGTAACTAAAGGGCAGGGTGGGGGTGGGGGTGGGGGGAAGATTACAAGGGAATTGACAGCAGCCAGGACACACGAGCAAATCCATGCAAGTTCAGCAACGTGTCTAATGTAGATAGGATTAATTTAGTCCCCAACTCAGCACACATCTTGACAGGACAGAGGATTCAAACCCTGGGACTGTTCACCTGGGCTCGACACCGAAGAAGTGCAGTGCAAAGAAACACCGTGTCAGAGGAAAGGGGGTTTCACGGCAGCTCACGGAGTAAATCTATCATGCGGTGTGGTACGAAGCTTACAGGCCAGCGAGGTCCCTGGTTCGGTCCCCTCTCTAACCAGAAAAGGGGAAAATAGCACCAATGGTTCCTGATGGGACGGGAGGGTCGTCGAAGTGAAACGGTAACCCCGTTTCTCTCTCCACAGATGCTGCCCGACCTGCTGAGCATTTCCAGCATTTTCTGTTTTATATTGAAGGTGTTTCACTGTACTGGGCACACAAGGTGATTGACTGCTGACTGGAAAGGTTAAAAAGAAACCCAACATGACCAGACGTAGGCCTTGGAGCCCACAGTGACTGGGTCACTCTGCACATTTCTCGTACTTAGCTTTACCCTTTATTGAAGTGACCTTAAATTTAAAAAAAGTAGTTGTACCAGCAGAGTGAATGAGAGCCACGTGGAGCCAATAACCATCACATTTAAAAAGTACAGGAAACTTTCTGGTATCCGGCACCGACGGGACCGAGCTGGTGCCGTACCATCAAAGCTGCCGTAGAAACCAGCGTTAATGTTAAAACATACGGAGCTTTTGAGCTCCGTGTGAATCAACAAACCCTACAGCTTCAAAACAGTCGGCCGCAGCTTAAAAGCGTCTCTGTAGCTAAGCAACAGCTTCAGCTAGACCTTGCAGAGCCTGACTGGAAAAAAAAAGCAACGAGAAGTAAAAAAACTTATAGGAAACGGCTCCTGAATTTTGCCGGTAGATAGAGCTTTCCGGACATTTAACCTCCGGTTAAACGAAAGTTTCCTGTACTTGGATATGCACCTGAAGTGCCGTAACCTGCAAGGCTACGGACCAAGAGCTGGAAAGTGGGATTAGGGTGGATAGTTCTTTGTCGGCCGGCACGGACAAGATGGGCCGAATGGCCTCCTTCTGTGCTGTAAATTTCTATGATAACTGAAGCGCAGATCAATGACCCGGGCGTGCGTAGGGGTGTCAATGCAATAGAATGGGAGCATAATGGTTATGTTGCTGGACTAATGATCTGGAGACGAGAGTTCAAATCCCACGGCAGCCAGTATCAGTAATGGTGACCATGAAACTACTGGATTGTCGTAAAAACCCATCTGGTTCACTAATGTCCTTTAGGGAAGGAAATCTGCCGCCCTTACCCAGTCTGGCCTGTGTGACTCTAGACCCATAGCAATGTGGTTGACTCTTAACTGCCCTCTGAAAGGGCCCAGCAATCCACTTAAGTTATACCAAACCGCTACAAAGAAGTATCACCACACGGACTGCAGCGGTTCAAGGCGGCGGCTCGCCACCGCCTTCGCGAGGGCAATTAGGAATGGGCAATAAACGCTGACCTTGCCAGCGCCGCCCACATCCCCGTGAACGAATAAAAAAAAGTCGACCACAAAGTGGAAGCACAACTTTAGCAGTGATCCAATAGAGTGGCGATAGAAAGCAACATTAACCAACGAGATGTGCTCATCCTCTGTGTTATGAAACCCAGTCCAAAGCCGAGGCTACCCTTGCAGGCTAAAGCACGACGTTTCACTGCCTTGCCCTTGGGATGCAGCCAACAGCCGCTGGTCTGCAAAGTGGAATGAGAGCGGAGGCAAACCATTTTGTTACAGAATTAGTGAACGCAACGAATTTTAAAAAAATCACAAGTCCTTAAAGTGAGTCACGTCACAGCAGCCAGGGCAGTGCCGTAACCAGAGCTTACGAATAATTTCAGCCACATGCCATTAAAGGGGGGCCAAAGGAATTGCTCCCGTTTCTTTACGCACTTTTCTAATTGCAGCTATCGGAGCTAATTTAAAGGTAGTGAGTGACACGTACCAGGTTTACAGATCATACAATGCATAAGGGCGGAATATCTGTGATGAGCGGATGCTGATGTAGGAACGCAGTGGGGAAAAAAAAGCCCAAATCAAAACCCCCCACTGTCCGTCCAACCCCTCCCCCGCCCCCCCCCAGGACAGACTCCGACAGACTCCAGTTGTTTTCCATGATCATATTCTCAGGGGAAAAGTCAAGGTCTGGAGTGGTTTTAACTGACAAAAATGTGGCTCGCTGACATCATTTCTCACCATCGGAGCTAAGCAGAAGCAGATTTCCAGGCACAACAAGCACTTTATCAAATTTAGGAGAGGCAAGCAGATGACATAAACGGCATTTCTGTTACCCACATGCACTGGGGACGGCAATAGGAAACAGGGAGCCCAGCCAGGAAATCTGCCACAGAGGCCGCGATTGTACAAGTTTATGAAACCCCCACTCTTGCTCACATTTACCTAGCGTCGAAGCAGTCGCCGTCTCCACAAAGTGGGGCCCCTTAATATCTGCAACGTCAGCCTGCGCCTGTGGGGGGGAAAGGAAGCAAAGACCGGCACTGCACAAAGATGTACGGCGGCGTATCGACGCAAATGGAGATCGCACTCAACCATTTTTTTTTTGCAGCACGATGCACCAAGGTACAAGAGCAAAATGCTCTCGGGGGGGGGGGGGGGGGGGGGGGAGGGACACGCAAAGGATAGACTGACAAATAATAGCCAGACTGCTAAGCAGGAAGGTTTTGGGAAGCCGCAGCTCATCTTTCCAGAGTCAGCAGGCTGGGTTGGAAAAGACGGCAGAGTTGGCTGGAGAGGAGATCAGATCAGATTCAGGCTCGGCTGGGGGGTGGGTCCTACAGGCAAATACAGAGCCTGGTTTGTCGATCGCTGTCGAAGCACACGGCTGAAGCACGCCACATGGGCGAGGGGCACCTAGGGTCCCAGCAGAACGCAGCTTCTTGAGCAGAGGAGAAAAATTAACGAGAGGACAAATGTGTGCGCGCACAGTTTTTGGTCTCCTTATCGGAGGAAGGATACACTTGCCTTGGAGGCGCTGCAACGAAGGTTCACTAGATTGATCCCTGGGATGGGAGGGTTGTCCTATGAGGAGAAATTGTGTAGAATGGGCCGATACTCTCTGGAGTTTAGAATAATGAGAGGTGATCTCATTGAAACATATAAGATTCTGAGAGGGATTGACAGGGTAGATTCCGAGAGGTTGTTTTCCCCTGGCTGAAGAGTCTCAAACTAGGGGGCATAGTCTCAGGATAAGGGGTCGGCCATTTAAGAATGAGATGAGGAGGAATTTCTTCACTCAGAGGGTTGTGAATCTTTGGAATTCTCTACCGCAAAGGACTGTGGATGCTGAATCGTTGAGTATATTCAAGGCCGAGATAGAAAGATTTTTGGACTCAAGGGGAATCAAGAGATACGGGGATCGGGTGGGAAAGTGGAGTTGAGGTCGAAGATCAGCCATGATCTTACTGAATGGCGGAGCAGGCTCGAGGGGCCGAATGGCCTACTCCCTAATTCTTACAGCTTATTGTTTTCAGATGTGAAGTACACTGGTCGGGGGTAGCCCACACACAAGCGAGAGCTCGGAGATGGCCCTGCCTCTCCTGAGGGAAGGTCCCTAATCCAAGGTGCACACCATAAAACAGGCTGAACCAATTGCCCAGCTAAAGGAAGACCCAGACGCGCAGGAAAACCACAGCATGAATACCCGCAAGAATATTTAGCAAGAGGAATGTTAGAATTCAGAGGGCTTGCCTTTGTGCTGGCGACGCCAATCTCAGGCCCAGCGTTGATGTGGACACCACAGTCTGTCTCCCGAGAGATGGAGCTGCCGACTGTGTTTGTAATGCCCACAGTCAGGGCCCCCCGCTCCTTGCAGTACCTCAGTGCCATCAGAGTGTCGGCCGTTTCCCCTGGAGACAAACAAACAAATGGGAAGAGGGCGTCAATCGAATCGCAATTAAACCTTGCCTCGGTTTTTCACAGAACGCTTGCAGTCTGCATCATGGGCTACTGATTTAGTGGCATTATTAATCGGTCCAATTCTGATTTTTTTTATTACCATGCTGGGACTTGGCTGCAACTCTATCCATTTTTCCATCTGGAGTATTACGTTAGTTTTGGGCACCGAACCTCAGGAAAGTTAAATTGGCCTTGAAAGTGGTGCAGCGCAGATCGGATCCGTCAGAATGAAAGCAGGGCTTAAAGGGTTAAATTATGAGGGCAGGTCGCATAAACTTGACTTTTATTTCCTTGCGCTTTGAAGGTTGAATGGTGATCTAATCAAGGTAATTAAAATGATTAAGGGATTTGATATGGGTAAACAGGGGGGAAACTACTTCCTCTTGCATGAGAGTTCAGAACAAGGGGGTATCGCCTTAAATTTAGAGCTAGGGGTGATGTCAGGAAGCGGAAATCTGGAAATCTCTTTCCCCCCCCCCCCCCCCCAAATGCTGTTAGGTCTGCCGGGGGGGGGGGGAAAGAGGGAGAGAGGGGGGGTCAATTGAAAATTTCAAAACCGAGATTGCTAGATTTTTGTTAGGCAAAGAGATTAAAGGCGACGGAGGCAAGGTGGGTGGATGGAGTTAAGATACAGATCAGCCATGATCGAACTGAATGGCGGAACAGGCTCGAGGGGCTGAATGGCCTCCTCGTGTTCCTACGCGGTGTGCCGAGTAATGCTTAACGCAATCGGTCTAAATAATTGTGTGCGCTAGTGGAACCGAGACGTTAGCACATTTATTCCACACGGATTGATGCCTCTGTTGAAATACAGGACATGGGGGAATTTAATCGGAATATGTTGTGCACTTGTACGCTGATCTTCACACAGCATAATTCATATTTCTTAATAAGCTACTCTGCCAAATTCCCTGCAACTTATATTTCAAGGGCAGGGATTGTCAACACTTTTAAAAGTTGATCCTTGCCAACAACATCGACATCATGTTCCTCGGTCACTGCTGCCTCCCATGATTGGCTAACGCCAGTGTTCCCAGCCTTCTCCAAACATCCCCAATCGTGATCCGGGTCAAAATGCTTCAGTTGAATCCCTGATTGTAGTGGAGTTTAGCACTAAATTTCCTTCTTGCACAAAAAACTAAAGTTCCCCCCCCTCCGCACCCCCCCAGTTCGTCCAGATTTGGATGTAAAGTGCTCCACGTGCACAGAGACGTGTCTCGGTTAAACATTATGTACACCACCCAACATCTGCAGGCCCCAGTGAGCGGACAACCCATTCCTGGGCTTCTGCCAACAACACACAAACCGGCCATGAGGGAGGGAGGGAGGGAGCGTCGGGTGACTGTTTCCATCCCCGCCTATCCCAATTTTCCATCCTCCCTTTGGGAAAATGCCTGCCTTCCATCTGGTACCACTCCCAAGGCTTCCCAGGTCAGACTGGGAATTAAGCGAGTGGAGGAGGTGTACAGACTCAAATCCAAACGTACCCTTCCATAGTGCTTAAAATTAACCTGGCAGAGGATTTTACCAACAGGCCCACTTAAAACATTCAGAGACGTGGCTGCGCGACTGAGCTTATAGAATAACTTACATAGTACTTCTAATTTAGGGGAAAAAGTGAACAAGAATGGTTCTTTGCACAGGAATTTGCGGTTTGTATCTTAATGAAGTTTGCATTTTGAAGTACCTGACTGGCTGAGGAAGAAGCAGACATCATCTCTAAAGACGGGAGTGTTTCGGTCCAGAAAGTCACTCGCAAGTTCAACCATGACGGGCAATTCTGTAAGTTCTTCCAGCACCTGTCGAGTCTGAAAACCCACAGACAAACATAGTAAGTAGTCGAGTTTCTGTATTAAATAAATACTTCCTGTGTTGTTCTGGCAGCTGGGTGGGGGGCGAAGCGCAGTTCCGAGTGCTTGGGCAGGAGGCCACTCAAATCCACCTGAGCAGTTCCCTCGGCTCTCAATCAGTCTCAACAAGCGGCGTACAAAAAGAAAACTGGAGACCGACCCGCATTTATATTGTGCCTCAGCACATAGTCTTTTTTCTAGAGAAACAAGTGATATTGACAGAGGGGTGACCTGATAGAGGGCTTTAAGATTATGAAAAGGTTCGATTGGGTAGACGTAGAGAAGGTGTTTCCACTTGTGGGCGAGACCAGAACTAGGGGCCATAAATAGAATCATAGAAGATAGGAGCAGGAGTAGGCCATTCGGCCCCTCGAGCCGCTCCGCCATTCAATGAGATCATGGCTGATCATCCAAATTCAGTACCCTGTCCCTGCCTTCTCCCCATATCCCTTGATCCCTTTAGCCTTAAGAAACATACAGGAAACTTTCTGGTATCCGGCACTGACGGGACCGAGCTGGTGCCGTCCCATCAAAACTGCCGTAGAATCCAGCGCTAATGTTAAAACATACGGAGCTTTTGAGCTCCGTGTGAATCAACAAACCCTGTCGCTTAGCAACAGCTTCAAAACAGTCGGCCGCAGCTTAAAAGCGTCTCTGTAGCTAAGCAACAGGTTCAGCTAGACCTTGTAGAGCCTGACTGGAAAAAAAAAGCAACGAGAAGTAAAAAAAACTTATAGGAAACGGCTCCTGAATTTTGCCGGTAGATAGAGCTTTCCGGACATTTAACCTCCGGTTAAACGAAAGTTTCCTGTATCTAACTCCTTCTTGAATATATTTAATGAATTGGCCACCACTGCCTTCTGTGGTAGAGAATTCCACAGGTTCACCACTCTCTGGGTGAAGAAATTCTTCCTCATCTCTGTCCCAAATGGCTTGCCCCTTATCCTTAGACTGTGAGAGAGTCAGTATAAGAGAGTCAGTAATAAATCCAATAGGGAGTTCAGGAGAAACTTCTTTACCCAGTGAGTGGCGAGAATGTGGAACTCGCCACCACAGGGAGTGGTTGAGGCGAATAGCATCGGTGCATTAATGAGGAGGCCAGATAAGCGCATGAGGGAGAAAGGAATAGAAGGATGAGGGGTGGGAGGAGGCTAGTGAGGAGCATAAACACCAGCATGGAACTGTTGTGCCGAATGGCCTGTTTCTGGGCTGTACATAATTTGTAATACAAAATGAATTACATTTGGCATGCGGCAGCTGTTCTGTGCCAGCAATGTCTCACAAACAGCAACTAACTGAATGACCAGTTAAATCAGGTTCATTCCTGGGTGCTATTTGCTGAGGGACAAATGCTGGCCAGAGCATCAGAAGCAGTGACATGGGATCTGCAACTGTGCAGAAGGATCTTTTACAGCCACCTGAACAGGCAGCTAGGGCCTCAGGTTAACCACTCATCTGAAAAGCGTCAGCCTGGATTATGTGCTCAAGTCCTGGGTTGGGGCTTCAACCCACAACCTTCTGACTCAGTGCTACCACAGAGCCGCACTGACACCAATGTGGATCTATTCAGAAATAAGTGATACACTGGGAGGGCACCTTTGACTGCAAACCTCTTTTAAGACCATAAGAAATAGGAGGAGTAGGCCATTCGGCCCTTCGAGCCTGCTCCGCCGTTCAATAAGATCATGGCTGATCTTCTACCTGAACTCCACCTTCCCGCACTATCCCCGTATCCCTTAGTATCCAAAAATCTATCGATCTCTGTCTTGAATAGACAGAACGACCGAGCCTCCACAGCTCTGTTGACTTTGTTTAGCTGAGCACATGCCAAAAGCAGAAACGTTTTCAGTCAGCCCTCCTGGGGAGGTGTCTGTCTGTGTGTTTTCAGGCAAGCTTGTGTCAGCCCGGCTGTGCTGAGAGCCAGACACCTGGAGGCAAGGTAGCTGCTGGACTGGACCCCATCAGATTAGCTTTTTTAGCAGATTCGCATTACTCCTTTAAGGTAATCATTATTTATATTTTGACGCACAGATTTTCCTCCTGGGTGTCTCCCCCAAAGGGAATGGAAGTGCTGACTGCAGCACGGGTGGGTAACTGAGTAATCAGATATAGCTCCAGGGGGCAAAATGTGCCCCAGGGAGCGGGCGCGCAGAGATCGTATGCACCACCCCTGCCCCACAAAGGCACGGTTGAAGAGACACGCTTCTAATGAGTCCTTTGAAAGAAGGGAGAGAGGGGCAAGCAAGGCGTAGTGGCTTTGGGAAAGAGACCACAAGAGCGAGGAGCAATGACTAAAGGGGTGGATTGGAGGCAAGCGGGAGATGAGCAGTAATCTCGAGTCGGAGGCCGAGGCTGGGACATGCCGCTGAGGAGGATCACTACAATGGGGCAAGACCACGGAAGGAAACGAACAAGGACCTTGAACAATAGCAAAATACTGCGGATGCTGGAAATCCGAAATAACAACAGAAAATGCTGGAAATACTCAGCAGGCCAGGCAGCATCGGCGGAGAGAGAGAAAAACCAGAGTTAACGTTTCAGGTCTGGGACCCTTCATCAGAACTGGAAAAAGCTGGAGATGTAACAAATATTGAGCAGGTGCAGAGAGAGGGGCGGGGGGGGGGGGGGGGGGGAGGAGGAAGGAATTGTGCTTTTGTAAGAGGCAGGAAAGATAAAATATTGCAAATGGGAATGGCAAAAATCATACAGCATGAAAAATGGGGGCAGGGATTGTCTGAAATTGTTGAACTCGACGTCGAGTCCAGCAGGCTGTAAAGTGCCTAATCGAAAGATGAGATGCTGTTCCTCGAACTTACGTTGAGCTTCATTGGAACAATGCAATAAGTCGAGGACAGAGAGATCAGAGTGGGAGTGAAGCGGAGAATGAAAGTGACAGAAGACCGGAAGCTCAGGGTCACCCTTACGGACTGAACGGAGGACCTTGAAGTTGCCTTGACTGAGGGGGTGACGAGGACAACGTCGATGGCTATGTGCAGGGTTTTATGAGAGAGAGGGAGAGGGAGAGAGAACTTGACTCGGAAAGCTCTGGATTAACTGGCGTCAGAGTGGAGGATAATGACAGTGCTCAAGGAATCAATTTTCAAGATGATGAAGGACGGATTAAATAAATGCACATTAATGTCAAACAAACAGACGTGACATTACTGGAAAAACTGCACGTTTCCTCATCGTGGGCTTTACTGCACCATCACTCTGGGGCCGATTCTGAGCTGTGATCAGGCACCATGTTAAATGCAAGTTCTTTCTTTACAGCAATAATATGGTCAAATTGCACCGCACCCACCCCAGTGGGACCCATGACCTGCCTGCTCCACATGGCTCAGCAATGTAGCAGGTTGTCCAGCGGGGGAACTGTTATTGTGCTGTATGCTGCAACCTGCAGCGAGCGAGATTAATCGTCTACGAACTGAGACCAGGGCAGCAAAACCTTTTTCTTTTTCCTTTTTAAAAACACCGCCCCTAAAACGTGATGGTGTCATACCTTCCAAGAATGTATAATTTATGCTAATAAACAATATAAATAAACCTACAGCAACACCAGCATGGAAACTTGTCCCACAGGCAATGAGAATCAAACGTCTGCATCTCAGAATCTCCTTGATGTGATCCTGTAAGCCGCCGAGAATCACTGTGAAAGGAGAAACACTCGTCACTCACTGTTGCAGGAACTTCAGGCACAATTACAAGCATTATCCCAAAATCACATCACGGTCAAAGACGGGAAAAGGCCATTTGGCCCATTGAGCCTGTGGCTGCTCGTTTCAACTCACCCAGCCAGGCATCCAACTGCATCATAGAATAGAGCCACAGAATGGTTACAGCACGGACGGAGGTCATTCAGCCCGTCGAGCCCGTGCCGGCTCTCTGCAAGAGCACTTTAGCTAGTCCCACTCCCCCCGCCCTTTCCCCGTAGCCCTGCAAATCTTTTTCCTTCAGCTACTTCTCCAACTCCCTTTTGAAAGCCTCGATTGAATCTGCCTCCACCACCCTTTCAGGCAGTGCATTCCAGATCCTAACCACTCGCTGCGTAAAAAAGTTTTTCCTCATGTTGCCTTTGGTTCTTCTGCCAATCACCTTAAATCTGTGTCCTCTGGTTCTCGACCCTTCCGCCAACGGGAACAGTTTCTCTCTCTCTACTCTGTCTAGACCGCTCATGATTTTGAACACCTCTATCAAATCTCCTCTCGCCCTTCTCTGCCCAAAGGAGAACAACCCCAGCTTCTCCAGTCTAACCACATAACTGAAGCCCCTCATCCCCGGAACCATTCTGGTAAATCTTTTCTGCACCCTCTCCATGGCCTTCACATCCTTCCTAAAGGATGTAAAGGCCATCTTCATCTGCCCCAACATATTTGAGGCAACTGGCTGGTAGAGAATTCCAAATGCTTGCCATCATTGGAATGAAGATTATTTTTTTGAGATCCATTTGAAATTTACTCATCAGTGATTTAAAATTCTGTCTTATTCTACGGGTCTGACTGATATTCTGGGCTCACCTTATCTACTTGATCAGGTCCGTCTCTACCCCACCCGCCCCCCTTAACCTTCTTCACCCTGCATCGCACAGCTTAAACTTTTCAAAACTTTCCTTGTGGCTCGTCCTCGTTACATTTGGGATCAGTCTTGTTGCTGTTCCCTGAACCCTGTGCAATACGTAGGTCAATCAGCATCTGAAAGTGAAAGGCAGCTTGTTCTGCCCCCTTTTGTTTTGGCCAGTCCTTTGAAAGGGCTTTTTCTATGATGATGCAAGATGCAATGAAGGATCCCACCCAAAACATTAACCTTTCCTCTTTTCAGATGCTGACTATCTTCAGCATTTTTGTTTTTATTTCACGTTTGCAGTTTTTCTCTTTATCACTACCATCCTATATTAAATTGAGGGAGCAGGACCGGAGCAAACACATTCAAAGTAGCAACAGGCAAACTTAGGATTGATATCAGCAAGTGCTTCACAGAAACAGTGATCGACACTTGGAATGGACTATCAGATACATTATACAAACTAGGGCTGTATTCCCTTGAATTTAGAAGATTAAGGGCTGATTTGATCAATGTTTTCAAGATATTAAAAGGGAACTGATAGGGTAGAGAGAAACTATTTCTGCTTGTTGGGGAGTCTGGGACTAGGGGCAGAGTCTGAAAATTAGAGCCAGGTCTTTCAGGAGTGAAATTCGGAAACTCTTCTACACACAAAGGGTGGTAGAAGTTTGGAACTCTCTTCTGCAAACGGCAGTTGATGCTAGATCAATTGTTAATTTTAAATCAGAGATTGATAGCTTTCTGTTAACCAAAGGTATCAAGGGATATGGGGCAAAGGCGGGTATATGGAGTTAGGTCGCAGATCAGCCATGATTTCACTGAATGGTGGAACAGGCTCGAGGGGCTGAATGGCCTCCCCCTGTTCCGATGTCTCCAGTGGTCGAGATGAAAACCCTAGATTTAAGAAAAAATTGGATGCTACAATGGGTGGCTATGAGGGTCTTTCTGAAGTGATGAATTAGGCTTGATGGTCTTTCATGTCCATACTTACTTGGAGACAGTCTGTATGTGTCACTACTAATCTTGCTGAGAACATGAAAGTAATCTTTAAGGATGGGACACCCCCCACCCGCCCGGTACTTTGTACAAACTGGATCAGCACTCTGTGCGGTGTCAAACCGAAGCCATGCGAGACCTATTTCAATTCAGTTTTGTCAGCAACAGGACAGCTTCCGTGAAATGGAGTCGACACATCAGTTAACGGCTCTGTGACAATAACCAAACTATCCTTCACGCCTTGAGCCGTGGCTCAGTGGGCAGCACTCGCGTCGCTGAGTGAGAAGGTCGTGGGTTCGAGTCCCATTCCAGAAACTTGAGCACAAAAATCTAGGCTGACACTCCCAGTGCAGTGCTGAGGGAGCGCTGCACTGTCGGAGGTGCCGTCTTTCGGATGAGACATTAAACCGAGGCCCCGTCTGCTCTCTCAGGTGGACGTAAAAGATCCCATGGCACTATTTCGAAGAGGAACAGGGGAGCTATCCCCGGTGTCTTGGCTAATATTTATCCCTCAATCAACATAACAAAAAAAAAAAGAATTATCAGGTAATTATCACATGGCTGTTTGTGGGAGCTTGCTGTGCGCAAATTGGCTGCCGCATTTCCTACATTAAAACAGTTAATACACTTCAAAAAGTACTTAACTGGCTGTAAATTGCTTTGGGATGTCCTGAGGTCGTGAAAGATGCTATATAAATGCAAGACTATATTTCTTGCAGCATTCAAGCTTTATGAAGCTTTTTTAAAATATATAAAAATTTAACCTATATCTATTTTGAAGACACAGAAATCACTGATGCATTGAGCATGTATCAAAGAATTCTCAATCAAAGCACATTTCTTTCTTAAACAAGGATTGCCATAAGAGCGTGCTGTGATTGTTATAAAAGTGCACGTGCGCTACAACTTTAGCACCATGCTTAAACAGCACATGCTTCATAAAGTTGTTTAAATCCAGAGCCAAATCCCGTTCCAATTCCAAAGAGAAGTGATGCGAGATTCCCTGGAGGTGGGAGTCTCAAATGGTTTCTGTTTGTCACTACAGAGTGCTACTCCAGTGTGCAGTCCAATGAGGTGCACAAAGTACAGGGAGGGGGGTCCCACGTTTAATGATTAGATACATGGGGGGGAAAATTGGGTATCGCCCATTTTGGGGTGCTAATATCGGCCGGGCGCAAAGTTTAGCGCCGGGCGCTAATTATCGCCCCTAGAGGTGATTTGAGCGTTAAATCAGGCACTAACGTCAGGGAGCGAGGCACTACCTCAGAACGCTATCGAAGCTCGGGCTATGTCCGTTATCATGGAAGCCAGCCAGACTGGCGCCGTCCAGTTCTTAAAGGGGAGGGGCCATCTTGCTGGCCAGCCACAACCTGCTCATTGCAGCCTTCAATATCGACCTGGAGAGACCTCGAAAGTAATTGTGTTGGAAGCACTAATGGATAGGCCCAGAGAAAGAGCTCAGTGCTGAGGACCAAAACTCCTTAGGACAGCGTTAAATCTCTCCAGACGTCTCTCTCCCGCTCAACCTGTGTGTACCAAAAATTTTGCCGACATGAAAAGGCAGGAAACGCCCGCCTTTAAATAGCTCTCCCCAGCCACTTCCCGACTTGAAAACGTTCCCCTCTACCGGTCGTTCCTTGCGACAGGTGCCAAGTCAGGGGGCTCGACTCAATATCCGGTCCGGGGCGTTGCACGCTCGACCGACGTCACGATCTGCAGGTGCAGGAGACTGCGTCGGTAGTGTTTTGCACCGCCGCAAGGCGACTGGCCAATTTTGCGAGTGGCGCTAAAATCACCGCGCTCGGGCGCTAAGTTCCTAGCGCCCCGTTAGCACCCCCCCCGGAGGCACTAACCAACCGAATTTTTCCGCCATGTCAGCAAGACGAGTAGAGGCACATACAGACCGTCTCCAAATGGCATGTCTAATCCATGAGTATCTCTTGCATGGGGATTTTTTTTTTTTTTTTTTTTTTTTTTTTTTAAATCGCTGTACAGACCCTTGATGAAACTCATCACAGTTTAGAGCCTTAAGTATTTCCTAATACAGGAAACTTTGGTTTATCCAGAGGTTATATGTCCGGAATACTCGATCTAACGGCAAAAATCAGGAGCCGTTTTCTATGTTTTTTTAGTTCTCGTTGCTTTTTTTCCCCCCAGTCAAGCACTGCAAGGTCTGTAGCTATAGCAACAGCTTCAGCTACAGACGCTTGCAGCTGCAGCCGACTGTTTTGAAGCTGTTGCTAAGCAACAGGGTTTGTTGATTCACACGGAGCTTCTCAGTTCCGTATGTTTAAACATTAACTCTGGTATGTCCGGCACTTTTGATGTTACGGCACCAGCTCAGCCCCGTCAGTGCCGGATATCAGAAAGTTTCCTGTAATGGCAGCGTGAGCTATCGAAGGTATCAGCAGCCCATAAAACAAAATTTAAAAATAAACCGGAAAGGGTGACAGAAATGTTGACTTTGAACGACAAGGCCAATGAATCCAGCAAGGCAATTCAAACAGAAGTGTGCAGTTTACTACTTCACAACACTTGTCAATTATGAACTGTACAATGAGCAAAGCTGGCACTTAGAATCATAGAATGGTTTCACAGCACAGGAGGCCATTCGGCCCGTCGAGCCCGTGCCGGCTCTCTGCAAGAGCACTTCAGCTAGTCCCACTCCCCCGCCCTTTCCCCGTAGCCCGGCAAATGTTTTCCCCTTCAGGTACTTATCCAATTCCCTTTTGTAAGCCACAGAACCATTTATGTTCACCTTGTGTAGCAAATGCAAGATCGACCTTCGACAAGATACTTTCCTTCTCTCCTGCAAAGGCAAGTATAATCCGGTAACGGACGCGCACCTGCAGTGTTCAGGGGAGCGGAGAGGAGAACAGGTAGATCGACAAGACTCTAGCTGTATGCTCAGAGACATGGACCATGTACAGCAGGCACCTCAAAGCACTGGAGAGGTACCACCAACGCTGCCTCCGCAAGATCCTGCAAATCCATTGGCAGGATAGGCGCACCAACGTCGGTGTTTTTGCTCAGGCCAACATCCCCAGCATCGAAGCTTTGACCACGCTCGATCAGCTCCGATGGACGGGTCACATCGTCCGCATGCCCGATTCGAGACTCCCAAAACAAGCGCTCTACTCGGAGCTCCGACACGGCAAGAGAGCCCCAGGTGGGCAGAGGAAACGCTCAAAGCCTCCTTGAAAAAGTGCAACATCCCCACCGACACCTGGGAATCCCTGGCCCAAGACCGCACAAACTGGAGGAGAAGCATCCGGGAAGGTGCCGAACACCTCGAGTCTCTTCGCCGGGAGCAAGTGGAAGCCAAGCGCAAACAGCGGAAGGAGCGCACGTCAACCCAAGCACCCCACCCACCCGCCCCTTCAACCACCGTCTGCCCCACCTGTGACAGAGACTGTAGGTCCCGCATTGGACTCATCAGTCACCTGAGAACTCATTTTTAGTGCGGAAGCAAGTCATCCTCGGTTCCGAGGGACTGCCGAAGGAGGTCTCGGTATACATGAACAATCAGACAGGGAAATCGCACAGTGAAGTATGAACTGAAACAGCACTAGCAATGCCACTCTTCACCCTTGTTACCTGTATAGTCATCAAAGTTGATTCTTCCTCTCATTGTGTTCAGCACAGACTCAGGCTGTTCAAAGATTTCCTTCTGCATGAACGAGCTGAAGTTGCCTGTAAATAAAAGTGGGGGGGGGGGGGGGAAGATGAGACACAAATTAGGATGTTATAGTATCACCAATGCACTCAAGGAGAGGGTTGAGCGATGCACTGCTCAATATGACTTGGTACGTATTCAGTCCTTCAGGATCAGCAGTTCTAGAGCTGGCGACACCACATGCACAGAATCCAGGCTTGGTATCAAAGGTGAATGTCTGTTTTTATATAAAAGGACTGGGAGGATTAGAAGCCTATAATGAGTCACTACTTGAAGTGTCTCAGTGAGTAGCACTCTAGCTTCTGAGTCAGAAGATCGTGGGTTCAAGTTCCACTCCACAGACTTGTGCACAAAATCTAGGCCGACACTTCCGTGCAGTACTGAGAGAGTGCGGCACTGTTGGAGGTGCCGTTAAACCAAGGTTCCAACTGCTCTCTCAGTTGGATGTGAAAGATCCCATGGCACTATCTCGAAGAAGAGCAAGGGGGAGTTCTCCCCAGTATCCTGGGCCAATATTTATCCCTCAATCAACATCACTAAAAAAAAATTGCTGGTCATCATCACATTGCTGTTTGTGGGAGCTCGCTGTGCGCAAATTGGCTGCCGCGTTTCCCACATTACAACAGTGACTACACTTCAAAAAGTGCTTCATTAGCTGTGAAGCGCTTTGGGACGTCTTGAGGTCGTGAAAGGCGCTATATAAATGCAAGTTTTTTTTTAAAACTGAACCTCAAAATGCCCTGGTGGCTTCCCTGGGATTTTTCCACTAAATTTAGTCCCAGATGACAGGACCTCAACTTGCACGTCACACCGCAGCCTCTTGCTCCGTTTGAAACTGCTGTAACCCAAGTAAAAAGCTGAAGCCTGCTTGTATAAAAAAATAAAGAGTACATCCAAAAGTGATCACTCATGAATAATAAACTGCTTGTGTGACAGCGACGACACTCGAGTCGGAAACTGCTTTCTGTGGAGCTCCATACCCTGATGGACATTCTCCACATAACATCACCACCTCTCGCATAAAGCTCCCAATTCAATGAATGGTTATGCAGTCCTCAAGATTGGACAATTGAATAGATTTGATCGTGTAGGTACAAAGAGTTTATGCCAACAAACCCGGCCAAACGGAAACCCAATTACTGTAGTGCCAAAGGAAAACATAGCTTCGGTGCGCTTTTGATGTTCTTCCCTTTTTATGCATCAGAAAAATTACTGAAATTAAATTTGGCAAAAACTTGTAAATTTTGAAATGGCAAAGATGGTATCACTTTTCATCAGTACACATGGAATTTATTACAGTAACAATCAAGCACACAGGGACTGGCTGACTGAGGCAGTTGCATGATTGCTCTTCACCCTCTAGACCTGGGATCAACTCCAAAAGGAATGATGGAATAAAAGCCGCCTCACTCTGCCAGCTCTAAAGGCTCTGCAGGAAAATAATTCGACCCATCTCAAATTAAGTTACTGGAGGGTACAGCCAAAATATGTAATTCCACATAGACCATTTTTTAAATTCATTCACGGGATGTGGGCGTCACTGGCAAGGCCGGCATTTATTGCCCATCCCTAGTTGCTCTTGAGAAGGTGGTGGTGAGCCGCCTTCTTGAACCGCTGCAGTCCGTGTGGTGAAGGTGCTCCCATGGTGCTGTTAGGGAGGGAGTTCCAGGATTTTGACCCAGTGACGATGAAGGAACGGCGATATATTTCCAAGTCAGGATGGTGTGTGACTTGGAGGGGAATTTGGAGGTGGTGGTGTTCCCATGCGCCTGCTGCCCTTGTACTTCTAGGCGGAAGAGGTCGCGGGTTTGGGAGGGGCTGTCGAAGAAGCCTTGGCGAGTTGCTGCAATGCATCTTGTAGATGGTACACACTGCAGCCACGGTGCGCCGGTGGTGGAGGGAGTGGATGTTTAAGGTGGTGGATGGGGTGCCAATCAAGCGGGTTGCTTTGTCCTGGATGGTGTCGAGCTTTTTGAGTGTTGTTGGAGATGCACTCATCCAGGCAAGTGGAGAGTATTCCATCACACTCCTTACTTGCGCCTTGTAGATGGTGGAAAGGCTTTGGGGAGTCAGGAGGCGAGACACTCGCCACAGAATACCTAGCCTTGTATTTATATGGCCCCTTTAATGTAGTAAAATGTCCCAAGGCGCTTCACAGGAGAATTAAAAGACAAAACAATTTGACACCGAGCCACATAAGGAGAAATTAGGGCAGGTGACCAAAAGCTTGGTCAAAGAGGTAGGTTTTAAGGAGCGACTTAAAGGAGAAAAGAGAGGTAGCGAGGCGGAGAGGTTTAGATAGGAACAGGAGCTAAGCTCTGGAATTCCCTATGTTGTTTAACAATGTTCTGTAATGAGTGTTCATCTATTTCTTGTCTCTTTTCAGGCGTGGGGCCCTCTACTGATAGGCGTGCGAAGTGAGCACAGACTCTCCACCGACCACATCCCTGTACTGTACCGCTCAGGTAAAGGACCTTCATGGCCTTCTGTCGGATGTGAAGAGAGAGAGAGAGCGCGAGAGAGGCGAGCACAAGAACACATACCAACTCAAGTCTTGGCTTTTCCCAGGTGCTGTTCATCACTCGGCATAAGCGGAGTATGATCAGCATCACTAAATGACTTCACACGAAAGCATTTGGTCACGCTATCTGGCAAGACAGCATCATGGAGCTGCAAACATTGTCTACGTTTAACAGCACCCCATTTATCCTGTCACATTAACTGAGCTACAATCTGCTGGTGCCACAATGACTCCTGCTGAGTCCCAGCTTACAGGAATATTGCAGGTTGAGTCGCCCCAGGCCACTCTTGTTCGTCTGAGAGATTACTGCTGTCGGGGAAAGATTAAACAGGCTGCGGCGTTTTTCTTCAGAAAGAGTAGACTTAGAGGAGACCTGATAAAGGTCTTTAAAATTATGAACAGTTTGGACAGGGTAGATGTGGAGAGAATGTTTCTACTTGCAGGAGAATCCAACACGAGGGGCCGTAAATACAAGTTAGTCACTAATAAATCCAATAGGGAAATAAGGAGAAATGTCTTTACTCAGAGTGGTTAGAATGTGGAACTCACTACCACTGGAAGTGGTTGAGGCAAATAGCTTAGATGCTGTCAAGAGGAAACTGGACGAGTACATGAGAGAAAAGGGAAGAAAGATATGCTGAGAGGCTGAGATGAGGCAGATGGAATGGGAGGAGACTCGCGTGAAATAGAAGACAGACAGACTTGCATTCATATAGCACCTTTCATGACTACCGGACGTCCCAAAGCGCTTTACAGCCAATGAAGTACTTTTGAAGTGGAGTCACTGTTGTCATGTGGGAAACGCGGCAGCCAATTTGCGCACAGCAAGCTCCCACAAACAGCAATGTGATAATGATCAGATCATGTTTTAGTGATGTTGGTTGAGGGATAAATTTTGGCCCCAGGACACCGGGGAGAACTCCCCCTGCTCTTCTTCGAAATAGTGCCGTGGGATCTTTTACGTCCACCTGAGGGGGCAGACGGGGCCTCGGTTTAACGTCTCATCCGAAAGACGGATAAACACCAGCAGAGACTAGTTGGGCCGAATGGCCTGTTTCTCTGCTGTGTATTCTATGCAATCTCCTGACTGTCAAGAAACAGAATAACATTGGCAGAGGCTGGAGAGTACATTTCACTCCTCCGCTTCTTGGTCACGTAATCGCGCTTCAAAAAAATACAATGGCAATCTAACTCCCCGGAACGCAGGTTCGTGCCCGCCCCACTGCCCTCGTACCTTTCATGATCTGCTGCAGCTCCAGCTGAAGGGTCTGGATGGCGCGGGCTGGGTGGTCCCCGGCTCTGCGTTTGATCCGGTGAATGGAGAGATGTCCGTCCACTACGGCTGCCACGTCATCGTCCTCCAGGAAGATCACTCGGTTGGTGTGTTCAATTACAGCGCTGTTGGGACATGAGCACCACCACAGGTTACAACACAGGGTTACGACCGGGCGGCACAACCTCAGTCTCTTGCTTGCGACCTCAGCAGGCGCCCCCAAACGCCCCCCCCCCCCCCCCCCCGACTTCTGTAGACTTGCTATTCTCTGCCTGGAAACCCACACAGATGCGATCCAGATCCTTTTATTTCCACTCCAGATACCGTTAGACTTTAATCAGAGGAAAACACAACAACTTGTATTTATATAGCGCCTTTAACCAAGGCGCTGCACAGGAGTATTTTAAGACAAAGAATTTGACACCGAGCCACGTATGGATAAATTAGGGCAGGTGACCAAAAGCTTGGTCAAAGAGGGAGGTTTTAAAGAGCGTCTTAAAGGAGGAAAGAGGTAGTGAGGCGGAGAGGTTTAGGCAGGGAATTCCAGAGCTTAGGGCCCAGGCAGCAGAAGGCACAGCCGCCAATGGTTGAGCGATTATAATCAGGGATGCTCAAGAGGGCAGAATTAGAGGAGCGCAGATATCTCGGGGGGTTGTGGGGCTGAAGGAGATTACAGAGATAGGGAAGGGACGAGGCCATGGAGGGATTTGAAAACAAGGATGAGAATTTTGAAATCGAGGCGCTGCTTAACCGGGAGCCAATGTAGGTCAGCGAGCACAGGGGGTGATGGGTGAACGGGACTTGGTGCGAGTTAGGACACGGGGGCAGCCGAGTTTTGGATGACCTCAAGTTTACGTAGGGCGGGACGTGGGAGGCCGGCCAGGAGTGCGTTGGAATAGTCCGGTCCAGAGGTAACAAAGGCATGGATGAGGGTTTCAGCAGAGGATGAGCACAAATCCCATTATAACCTCCGGCTGCCTCGGTCCACTGCACTTTGCGGAACCACAGATCTGCCCATCGAGAGCCAATGGCTCTGTATCTCCAGCTGTGCTGCGCACAACGCGGAAGAGCTTGAAGCTTCTGCCGATCGGGTAATTGGGACAATCTGGCTCACCTGGCATCCGATGCGAAGTAGTACTCGACGGCTTTTTCCTCCAGTGGAAACAGGCAGGTGGTGCTGTCGGCACGAGGGAGGCTGCAGTTGCCCTTATCCTTGCCTGTTGGATCCAGAACACGAGAATCAATGCACAGGCACAGAATAAATGACCTGAACCTGCCACCATGTAGAAAACCTGATCCCTGCTATCGCCCCACCTGCAACATTCCTCTGGGAATTTTCAAGAATTGACTGCATCACTCCGCTCGTCAAAACAGATGAAAACATTTGAATGGTTTCCACTCCCCCCCCCCCCCCCCCCACGGCCTTCTTTGCTGCTTGCACCCTGGTCCAAGGCCTCTGCCGACGGTGCTCTGAATCGAGCGGCCAAAGGGCTCACAACCGCTGTCCGCGGATTTCCAGCTCTCCTTCCTGGGGGGAGAGAAGTGCCCGAACTCTGCAGAGTTGAGAATTCAACGCGCGAGGAGAATCGTAGGCAGGGTGGGCTGCGGGGCTGTTACCTATCGAGAAGGCACAGACTGTCTGACCTCATTGCATTTTCAGAGAGAGATCGAAACACAATGAACTCGGTGAGAGACCCAGGTTCCAGAGGTGAAAGGGGCACGAGATTCACCCTTTGACAGACTCCAATCATATTTCAGAAGCAAATTTTCAAATTAAGTATATTTATTCCAAACTTCCGCTAGCTTAAGCAAGACCCCTAGCGCCTGTGCGCTTCGTCATTTCCACTTCAAAATTTTTGACGGCTAAAAATTGGAAAGGAATTCATTTTTTTTTGCATTTGATGGGGAAAAAGGAAATCTGAAACAAGAGGAAGGGCTGGAAATGCAACGTCAACCTCCGGCAGGGACAAGACAAAGACATTGCAGTGACACAGCACCTCACCGTGTCTCCGAAGGGCCCTTCACATGCAATGAATTACTCCAAACTGCGGCGGCTGTCGTCTCGGCAAACGCAGCAACCATTTTGTGCCCACGGTCCCACCAATAGCAATGACTAGATTAAATGCTTTTAAATGTTGCTGGCTGAGGACAGAAGTGGCAAGGACTTTAAATAATGCCACTGCATCTTTAACATCCAGCTGAATAGCCAGACCAGGGCAGGGACGACTTTGGAGATCTGACGTAAAATCCTGCAAAACCCAAGTGTTGGAGGTGGATCAAAAAAGTATTTCTATCAACTTAGCATGCTTGGCTCCAAGCCGGAGATGGAATGGCTTACATAGAAACATAGAAGATAGGAGCAGGAGTAGGCCATTCGGCCCCTCGAGCCTGTTCTGCCATTCAATGAGATCATGGCTGATCATCCAAACTCAGTACCCTGTCCCTGCTTTCTCCCCATACCCCTTGATCCCTTTAGCCTTAAGAAATATATCTTAACTCCTTCTTGAATATATTTAATGAACTGCCACTACTGCCTTCTGTGGTAGAGAATTCCACAGGTTCACCAATCTGGGTGAAGAAATTCCTCCTCATTTCTGTCCTAAATGGCTTACCCCTTATCCTTAGACTGTGACCCCTGGTTCTGGACTCCCCCGCCATTGGGAACATCCTTCCTGCATCTAGTCTGTCCAGTCCTGTTAGAATTTTATCAGTTTCAATGAGATCCCCTCTCATTCTTCTAAACTCCAGCGAATACAAGCCCAATCGACCCAATCTCTCCTCATACATCATTCCTGCCATCTCAGGTATCAGCCTGGTGAATCTTCGCTGCACTCCCTCCATGGCAAGAACATCCTTCCTCAGATAAGGCAACCAAAACTGCACACAATACTCAAGGTGTGGTCTCACCAAGGCCCTGTACAACTGCAGCAAGACATCCTTGTTCCTGTACTCACTATGGACATGAACACATAATCTAGGTTGACATTTCAGTGAAGTCCTGAGCAATGTCCTCGCTAATTTTTTTGGGTGCGCGACCCATTCAAATTACCGCGCACGTGTAGTTTTTCCCATCATGACGCCACTGAGCGGCCTGCGCCGGACCTGCAGATCGCGGCGCAGTTTAATGGGAACATTGGTCCGGAGGGATTGCTGCATCGTCTGAGGTAGTGTCTTTTGAATGAGATATACTGAGCCCCGTTTGCCTGCTTGGGTGAACGTAAACCGCTCTTGCAATCCTATTCTAAGAGCAGGGAGTTCTCCTGGTGCCTTTGCCAACATTCCTCCCTCAACCAACAACACCACCAAAAACAGATTAACTGGTTAGTCCGCTCATTGCCGCTTGCGGGATCTTGCCGTGTGCAAATTGGCTGCCGTGTCTGCCGACACATCAAGTGACTTCACTTCACAATCATGGGCGGTGAAGTGCTTTGGAACATCCAGAGGATGTGATCGTGCGCTTTAATAATGCAAATATATTTGTTCCTTCTCTGGGTCACTTGTTTCACTTCCGAAGGTGCAGTTAATCACCTGGGGGAGCGCAATAAACATCACTTGGAGCAAATTTTTACTTTCAGTACAGTAATTGGTTGAAGGATTAGAGGGGAGTTGAGGAGAACTTTTTCACCCAGAGGGTGGCGGGGGTCTGGAACTCACTGCCTGAAAGGGTGGTATAGGCAGAAACCCTCATCGCATTTAAAAAGTACTCGGATATGCACCTGAAGTGCCGTAACCTACAGGGCTACGGACCAAGAGCTGGAAAGTGGGATGAGGCTGGATAGCTCTTTGTCGGCCGGCACAGACACGAACGGCCTCCTTCTGTGCCATAAACCTCTATGATTCCATGCAGGTTCATGTGTCGGATGCATAATCAGGATTTTAGATATGCTTCCAATGATACGCCTGCATGATTCGCAATGACAAAAAACACACAATCACGCTGTCTGCTGTTAATTTTAATGGACAGAAAACCGGGAATAATGCCTGTTGCCAACATTCACTCCCGGCACGTGACGTTCTGCATTGGAAGCGCTAAAGACGGAAGTTCACCCTTATATTCTCCAAAGTTAAAAATACATTTCAGTGAATAAACTGTAATAGGTGACCTGAGGTTAAAGGGGAACGAAGCATAGATTTTAATGTTAGGGTCAACCAAGCATGTGGGCATTGTACTGCCGTAAACTGCCATGACTCCCCTGATGCCCATCACAGAAGAGAGAGTGCTGATGCGAGTTTCCACCATGGCAGTAGGAAGACAAAAATCCCAGTCTCTCCAGGTTTTTCCAGTTACTTGCAAATAAGCCCCAGAGATTGAAAAGAAGAAAGACATGCAGAATTCTGTTCATTGAAGATAAGCCTGATATTTCCTTTTTAATTATACTGGCAACAAGAGTTTGGTGCTGCTTTCCAGATGAGCCACTTCACAAGGGGAGGAACACGAAACTGGGGGGGGGGGGGGGGTCACAGACTGCCGAACCAAGTCAAGCAGTTTTTGGGGAGGGGGGAGGCAATTTGAAAAAGGCAGTCAAGTGTGACACTGAAGTGTGACAGACAAGATTTGTATGCTGGATGTATGTTTTTTATAATTAGAGAGATTATATAAGGGATGCATACAGTACAGGAAACTCTCGATTTACCGGCACCTAAATAACCAGAAATCTCTGTTAACCGGCAAAATTCAGAGTAGGCTCAGGTAAGTTTTACTTCATATTAGTGGCCGTTCCTGGATCTGTGGCTGTGTAACTGGGGTTCCTGCACCTGTTGCTAAGCAACAGGGACGCCTGGATCTTGTGGCCGGGGTTCCTGCACCTGTTGCTAAGCAACAGGGGCGCCTGGATCTTGTGGCCGGGGTGCCTGCACCTGTTGCTAAGCAACAGGGACGCCTGGATCTTGTGGCCGGGGTGCCTGCACCTGTTGCTAAGCAACAGGGAAGCCTGGATCTATTGCTGTGTACGGGGCTCTCGTGCCTTTTACTAAACTTCTCTGTAATCCGGACTTTTTGATAAACCGGCACCACGCCGGTCCCGGATTAAAAAAAGAGCTTCCTGTATACTGTTTATACAAGATAAATATGCAAAGCCTCTGGAGAAATTGTAAATCCATATCCCTCCAACAGGAAACGGGGCAGGACAATCTCTACTTACAGGAAAGCAATGGTGACCATCGATTGACCATTTAACACTTAATTCCAATGGTCAACTTTCACAGGGTTCCAAATCACGGCATGAAACAAAACATGAAAGCTGAACTTGGGTTGGGTAACTGAAAGGATAGTGTGTAGGCCAATTTGGACATCCAGTTATAAAAAAAAAAGCCAAAAAAGTGCAGGTGCTGGGGGTCTGAAATGAAAAGAGCAAATGCTGGAAACACTCCGCAGGTCAGGCAAATAAATATAGGGCAGCCTGAGTTGCTGAGTGTTTCCCAGTGGGTTTCCCCCCCCCCCCATTCTTCTATTCGTCATGCAGACCCCTGTGCTGAAGGAATCACACTGGAAAGCAGCACACCCATTACCGACATGCCCCCTGAACCCTCCACATCGATTGCCAGGTTTCACACCACTCCAAGGGACAGGATAAGGCAAGGCGTAAAAGCTCAACTAAGGTTCAAATACTCGACCGAAACCTTTGCTTTTGGATTCCGTAGACTGGGCATCCATCTTACAATCAGCTGGAAGTGTAAAGTTAAAAAAAAGTAAAATACTACCGGCAACAAGACCACTGAATGAAATAGGCATCTTAAATTTTTTGCAAGCGAGTACATTGCAACGGCTCAGGTGCTGCTAAGCAGGCCATGAGCGTGAAGCTCCAATGTTGAGGCAGGCTCGGCATTGCATTCTTCATGTCTGTTTGGCCCGATTAGGTAAAGCACTCAGCATTTCTTTTTTTTTAATGCAATAATCAACAGAATAATACTAATATAGGTCGCCTAGTAATTGTTTATACTCATTTGATTTATGAAAGGGATTCTGAAGTAAACACTTGCCCCAACAATCCAGCATGAAGCTTCTCATCGACTCCGATAACCAGCTTAGGTCTAGATATAACTGACCATGGCGGGTTTGGTAATAAGACACATTTACCTGTTTGTATTAACATCTATTTTAAGATAGTGGTCTGAGCAATGTCATTTTTCAGTGAACGTCATTTTTAATGCAAAACGTATTATATCCCCGTGTTAGTTATTTTGTGTTTGCATATGCTGTACAATTTTTTTCATTTAGTATTTGATGATGGTTTTTTTTTTTTACAATGTACCTTCTTGCCATCTGCTTTGCATTCAGCATAACTTACGGCAAGCAGTGCAGTCCCAAAAGCAGCATCGCCGACCTCCTGAATCAGAAAATCCAGCTTCAACACTTCACACCAGCGCAAAGTGCCCTCTGGACAGTGTCTCAGGTTCTTTGTTTGAGGATCTAAAAGGAATTTCTTTCCACCCCCCGCCTATCTGAGGTTCTCTCCGCCTTCCCAGAATCACGGTGGGGTACATTTCCAAGTAATAGCCACTCAGAATGGCCATTCTTCACTCGTGAACGCGGTCAGCAAGTGTCAGCAGGCTATCGGGGCATTCTGTGGACCTGATCCTGCCCCCTATTTAACATCCTATTGAACGGCGGAGCAGGTTCAAGGGGTCGTGTAGCCTGCGCCCGCTCCTAGTTCTATGTTCTTATCTTTATACCGTTGCTTTACCACAGGGGGCGCGACACAGCCATCGACAGCAGGAACCCTAGCTGATTTTTCCTCCTAGGTTAGGGACACGGAGGCCAATTATCGTGCTCCCGTTGCCTCTTAGCCCGAGATCAGTTAATGCAGCTGAGACCACGGATCAAACCCAAGAACTTCCTCATCTCTGTGGCTCAGTGCCAGATCAGGTGGTGTGCGCAGCACTCGGCCATCAAGGGAACCCAATTCCTTCATTGTCGTCTCTTGTTTAGCCCCCTTATTAACCCCCCAGGTTATGTACCTCCGCCTCCTTCACAACAACGTGGCCACCTGTTCTTAGGCCGTTCTAAGTCGGCTGCCAGGAAGGGCCGCTGCTAAGTGGACGAGTCCTCCCCTTGGATTTCTCTCTCCGGCATCGGAACTGCTCGTCATCTGCTTGGCACAGAAAGGAACTTTTCCCCTTAGTAGAGGGGTCAATAACCAGGGGGCCTAGTTTCAAGGTAAGGGGCAGGAGGTTGAGAGAGGATTTGAGGAAAAACGTTTTCACCCAGAGGGTGGTTGGAATCTGGAACTCACTGCCTGAAAGGGTGGTAGAGGCAGGAACCCTCACAACATTCAAAAAGCATTTAGATGAGCACTTGAAACGCCATAGCATACAAGGCTACGGACCAAGTGCTGGAAAATGGGATTAGAATAGACAGGACTTGATGGCTGGCGTGGACACGATGGGCCTCTTTCTGTGCTGTATAACTCTATGGCACCACTCCACAGCAGCATGGCTGAAGGTGGGCAAGTCAACTGAGTGCAGTTGAACACTCAGCCTGTCACGCTGCTGCACCTTGCTACTGTGCCAGGACACTGATCTCAGTTAATTATTGGTTTCCAGGCGAGAAAGCCTCAGGCGGTCACATGAACTACCTCTGAAGCGATGTTATGCAAGAGTAAACTGAACTTCAATGGAGCCATGTTGACTCTCAGGCTCCCGTAACACGAGGTGGCTCAGGCCCAACAGAAGGTCCTTTACCTGAGCGGTACAGTACAGGGATGTGGTCGGTGGAGAGTCTGTGCTCACTTCGCACCCCTATCAGTAGAGGGCCCCCACGCCTGAAAAGAGACAAGAAATAAATGAACACTCATTACAGAACATTGTAACACAACATAGGAACAGGTGTAAGCCCTAAGCTCTGGAATTCCCTGCCTAAACCTCTCCAACTCTCCATCCTCCTTTAAGATGCTCCTTAAAACCTACCTCTTTGGCCAAGCATTTGGTCACCTGCCCTATAATTTCTCCTTATGTGGCTCGGTGTCAGATTTTTTTTTGTCTTTTAATACTCCTGTGAAGTGCCTTGGGACGTTTTACTACGTTAAAGGAGTTATATAAATACAGGTTGTTGTTGTTGTTGTTGTTGAGGAGGCCATTCAGCCTCTCGAGCCTATTCCGCCATTCAATGAGATCAGGGCTGATCTGAATGGCACCTTGTATCCAAGGAGTACGTCACACAGTGAGAAGATCCCAGACCCATTCCAAGTCACTGCTGGGTGCTGATGAAGATTACACCACAGCACTGGAGTCCAGTTATTATCCTCAGGAGTGAAAGGGAAAATGTCATAGATTCAATCATAGTGGAACTAAATATAGATCCCAACAAAAACCGTAATAATAACAGTATATATAATACGATGCAAGCCAGTGCATTAGGGAATTATATCATGAGTACTGAAATATGGAGGACATCATCTGTGCTCTCCGCTAACCTAAGAAATAGATGAACACTCATTATAGAACATTGTCACACAACATAGGAACAGGAGTAAGCCCCCAGCTCTGGAATTCCCTGCCTAAACCTCTCCGCCTCGCTACAAGAATGTACAACAAAAATCAGTACCAGCACTGCTTAGCATGGTCATCGGACAAGACTGGAGAAGGTGTAGCATTTCCAGCGTTCCAGGTTCATAGAAGCATAGAAGATAGGAGCAGGAGAAGGCCATTCGGCCTCTCGAGCCTGTTCCGCCATTCAGTGAGATCATCGCTGATCATCCAAATTCAGTTCCCTGTCCCTGCCTTCTCCCCATATCCCTTGATCCCTTTAGCCTTAAGAAATATATCCAACTCCTTCTTGAATATATTTAATGAACTGGCCTCTACTGCCTTCTGTGGTAGAGAATTCCACAGGTTCACCACTCTCTGGGTGAAGAAATTCCTCCTCATCTCAGTCCTAAATGGCTTACCCCTTATCCTTAGACTGTGACCCCTGGTTCTGGACTCCCCGGCCATTGGGTCAACTGTGGTGCATTATTTTGATAATGTAAGGCAAAAATGGCACGTGAACTTAATTTGAACTGAACAGAGATGAGCTGTGGCACTGATCAGCCACAGGAGGTTCCCCGGCCTCTCAATCAGCTATCTTGGAACTTGCAGTTCCACCAACGTTAAAATCTATCCTTGTTAACTTTTAATTAAATGCAGAGAGAAGTTAGTTTAATAATGGAAGGCTTTAATTGGAATCTTACCCTTGACCTGATGACCCTGAAGAGAAATTTTGAGCAAAGGGTTTGGTCCAACAAAGGCCCCCTTCATAGTTAACGTGGGTAACAAAGTACAGATGAGTTTGTGAAGATTTAATTAGAACACTAACTTCGATAGAGCATGGCAATTGGTTAGACTGCCTCAAGTAATGCTTTCATTCTGATGAATGCAAGGATTTAAGGAGGTTTTTTTTGTTCTCGGGTAGCAGAGAAAAAAAATGGAGCGAAACAAAAAAAAAAGGCCTGAAGATGACAAGCACAGGAGAAAAAAAAAAGTGCGGGGAAATTTTGAGGAAGTGTGCGGATCAAATGTGGAACTGCAGAACAACAATTCAGCAGCCAACTCACTTGTACAAATTAGTACAAGCATAAAAGAAGTTAATGCCCTCTGAACAAAAAAACTTCACTCGGTAAACACCAACTCACAGGCAAAATTTGCACATTTCAAAGCCCACAATTTTGTTGGCGGGCAGTTAATTAAGAAAAACAGCCAATCTCCTCTCACTTTTTTTGTTCAAAGGTGAATTTTGGGCCTGTAGCATAGCATTCCAAGTGCATGCAAGGGGATAACTAAAGTTTCAAAAAGAAGCCTGCTCACACAACGTTAGAAAAAAAAACCACAGGGACAACTTGCCTAAATTGTACCAAAGGTCAAATTGGCACGCACGGAAGAACAAATAGCAATTAAACTGCTTGATCAAAGGGGCCAAATGTCTTCGTACTAACACCACAGACTCAAAATTACAACAACAACTTGTATTAATATAGCGCCTTTAACGTCATAAAACGTCCCAAGGCACTGCACAGGAGTATTTTAAGACAAAAAAATTGACACCGAGCCACATAAGGATAAATTCGGGCAGGTGACCAAAAGCTTGGTCAAAGCGGTAGGTTTTAAGGAGCGCCTTAAAGGAGGAAAGAGAGGTAGAGAGGCGGAGAGGTTTAGGCAGGGAATTCTAGAGCTTGGGGCCTCGGCAACAGAAGGCACGGCCGCCAATGGTTGAGCGATTATAATCAGGGATGCTCAAGAGGACAGAATTAGAGGAGCGCAGATATCTCGGGGGGGGGGGGGGGGGGGTTTGTAGGGCTGAAGGAGATTACAGAGATAGGGAGGGGGCGAGGGCCATGGAGGGGTTTCAAAACAAGGATGAGAATTTTGAAATCGAGGCGCTGCTTAACCGGGAGCCAATGTAGGTCAGCGAGCACAGGGGGTGATGGGCGAACGGGACTTGGGGCGAGTTAGGACACGTTTGATTGCTACCCATCACCTTGTTAAGAGAAATTGCCATGGAATGCATGATACTATTACCACCAAGCTATGTTAAGTTGAACCAAACTATTGACATGTTGCAATCCTGGAACCAAGTTATTGTGTTATTCGTGATAATTATGTCGGTAAGTCACCTCATCTTTGAATTAAGTAGCCGCTGTCAATACTGTACATCAGACTGACAATGGTCAGCCATTGGTTAGCTGAGCGAGCCAAGTATTGCTGTGGGCCACAGCTGCTTAAAGCCTTTCCCCTCGACAGTCTTTGTCCCTTTTCCTGATGGTATGCTGCAATTACCATTGAGCCGACGTTGCACTCCATACCTCCTACTGGCCGTAATACAGCAACTCAACTTTGCTCCAATTAAAAACATATTCTGATCGTTGTTTTCAGTAACAGACTTTTAAAAAAAATGCTGCTGCGATTATCAAATTATTGTCCTTTTGTTGTATTGCTTCTCTTCTCGCAGTTTGTTTTCCACCCCAACAGCCGTAATTAATTTTCTCTTTATCTACTTCGAAGTCTTTTCCCTTGTCTAGTCGTCCACCCTTTGCTGTAGTGCTGTGTGCGGTATCGTCCCTTGAGAATCAAGGCTCGACAGCTTGCTCATTTCAGGAGAAATACTGAAGCACGTGGATGTTCAGTGGACTCATCAGCTGTTGAACCACATTCATCTTACTAGCCAAACGCACTTAAATAGCTTCCGCTCAGCGAGGAGGTTGTAACATTACCTGTAACTCCCAATCAATGTTCCCGTTAATTTTTCTTTAGGGGTGCTGCGCGGCCCATTCAAATTTCCACGCTCGTGCGGTTTTTCCGTTTAAACCAGCTGAGCGGCCTGAGCAGGACCGCCAGACCGTTGCGCGGCCGCGCAACTTAACGGGAACATTGCTCCCAATGCCTTCTCTCCCCACCCACTCCCGGCCAAGAAATAAAATAGGCAGAATCTGTCCTATTGCCGGTATCGTTTAGCCAGAGAGGAAAGTACAGCACGCATCGAACGCTCCAATCTACATACCTGGTGCAGACGGCTTCACCTGGGTAATGGACACTCTTCAGTACTAGAGCAAAAGCTCCTTCCTAGAAAACAAAGCACATGCTTGGATCAGAACTAAAAGCAAGTGTAGCATCGAACTCAAAAAACAAACACAGCAACTGGCTAAAATAGAGCAGCCCTGCACTTTTCCTCTTGGCCGTTCCAAGTTTGATAAATGGTACACCCCAAAAAGGGTGAAACCCAAATGATAATATCTTCTTGAGCAACTAATTTGGTTCGGCAGGAGGTTTTGGGTGGTGCTCTATATTAACATTGACACACACACACAGTGCGCTGTGTGTTCACGGCATTACTGACACAGTATCCAAGTACGGGGAGGACACTGGAAGCCTCTCCAAACAGGGCAGGGCAGTATTCCAATCTCATCACAAAACTCACGAGGGAAGTTCAAATAGTTCATGAATATTAGATGAATCCCAGACGTTGGATTAGTGCCGTGCAACTCACCAAGCGCTGCTGCTTAGTACTTGGAATATAGTCAAAAGAGAGAATTTACTTCTGATCGTGATTCGGCTGCAGTGCAAGCTGGCTACTTTCACGTGAAGGTTTTTCTGACCTCATTGGAGTTTTATGCCAGGCGACAAAACGGGCACGGTAAATCACCAACTTTACAAGCCAAGGCCCGGGGGGCATAACGCATCAGGTGAAAGGTCCTGCAGTATCGCCAACTCAACTTTTACTGATGGAGAGCTCACTACCTAGTGCAAGATTACAAACAAATACTGTCATCTCCCACGAGCTTTCTCGCCAAGTGCACGCAGACAGTGTGTGAAAAATAAGTATTCAAGACACAGTATTCAAGATAAACTCACATGTGCACCGAAACAGCTTCCCTGCTCACAACGAACTGACCAATGCAAATGCCCTTTTCACGGCTTGCAAGCCTTAAAAGGGAAATTAATTTGCAACGTACAGTGTCTTTGACTGCTGGATTTGCCTACTGCACAAGGACTGGAGCAACTGCAGTATAATCAGTGGGAATATGTAATTATCTTTCTGTGCAGCTGTAATAATTTCAAGACTCTCTCTCTCTCTCTCCTCACGGTACAATTAGGACATGTCTGCCATATTATGATCTATATGTACATTTTTGAAGACAAAAAAAATTGAGCTTCTTGAGTGAGCTGACTGGCCCATGTGTTTTCAACAAGAGGGTCACTCACTTCCCAGAGAGGTTTTCAACAAGTGGTGGAAAGAAGTTGCATTTATATAGTGCCTTTTACATCCTCCCCAAAGCACTTTTAAAAATGTTATTTTGTAGGAAAATACAGCAGCGAATTTATGCACAGTGAGGTCCCACAAACAGCAATGAGAGGAATGACTAATTAATCCGATTTGGTGCTCTTGGTTGAAGGATAAACGTTGGCCAGGACACCGGGGAGAACGCCTCTGGTTTTCTTTCAATCGTGTCCCGATATCTTTTCTGTTCACCTGAGCAGGCAGAAGGGGTCCTTGGTTTAACGTCTCAGCCAAAAGATGGCACCTCTGACAATGTAGCACTCCCTCAGTACTGCGTTCAAGTGTCAACCTAGATTGTGCGCTCAGGTCTCTGGAGTGGGGCTTGAACCCACGACCTTCTGGTTCAGAGTTGAAAGTGCCACCCACTGAGCCAATTTGTAAAGCTGTGTGTAAAACTTTTAAACCAGCAGAATATCATTACGTTTATTAGATTTTCTCAATTTACAAAGGTCCCCAGTTACAATCAGTTTTGAGAAAAGCGCTATTGTTGAACAGCGTTCTTGGAGTTAACCTTCACTGTCCAATATATCCCCCCTCCATTACAAGCAGCTTATCACAACAGGTGTATGGTATCTGGCTACAGGAACACCACGAGGTGGAGCTTGGGGAGCAAAAGAAAGGTCGCGATTGTGGTCATTTGAAATAGTTTCAGTATTTTGATCTAAGAAATGGCAAAATTTAAAAAAAAAACTAAAAGTGGAGAGAATGGCCAGTCCTGTGACAGGCGACGAGGGAGAGATAGCAGCAGAGCAGAGATAGCCTCTCTCACCGGGCAACACGAGCCAGCGCAAAACTTTAGCCCATACCTCAGGATCATCATTATTTCCCAGAAAAACAGCGATTAAAAAAAATGCACCATCTGATGGTTCAGTTGGAGAAAGAGAGATGGCAAGAGAAAACCGGTGAGAGAGAGAGAGAAAAAAGTTTTATCTGCAAACAATGCCGCAAGAGATTAAGCTTGAAATAAGTTTGCCATAAGGTGCTAATAGCTTCAAAAGGAGCATAAGCAATTTAGATCACTTTTTTTTTTAAACGCAACATTAAGACGAAGGAGCAGGAGTCGGCCACTCGGCCCCTCGAGCCTGCTCCGCCATTCAATGAGATCGTGGCTGATCTGATCTTGGCCTCAACTCCACTTCCCTGCCTGCTCCCCATAACCCTCGACTCCCTTATCGTTCAAGAGGGAACGCATTACCAGAACAGGTCGTGAAATAGAAACAGGGCTTATAAAAAGATCTGGATGAATTCCTGTTTGGAAGTGCAATACAGGGTTATTAGTTGTACAAACAGTAAGGCGCCTGTTGGGAGGTTTGGAAGAGTAGGTTAGATGGATCAATGGTCTTCTTATGTCCCAAACAGTACTATGTACAGGAAACTCTATACAGGTAGACTATCCTTTATCCGAACTTCCGAAAACCGAAAACCTCTAAAAACCGAAAGTTTTTTCGTTCAGCGTAAGTCGTGCGCACGACTTACGCTGAACAGGGCAGAGGGTCACAGAGTTCCCTCCTGGGTAGGAGATCGCAGGCCGAGCCGTGCAGTGTGAAGGAGGTACCGGGAGAGTGAACCCAACAATACAGCGGCCGGTCCGATAGCTGCAGCAGCCCGTCCGATATTCTTTTCTCCCCCCGACCCGCCCGATATTCTTTTCTCCCCCACCCCCCGACCCGACCTGACCCCGACCCGTCCGATATTCTTTTCTCCCCCCCCCCCCGGACCCCCCCCCCCCCGACCTCGGACCACCCCCCCTCCGACCCCGACCTGAACCGCGGCCCGTCCGATATTCTTTTCTTCCCCCCCCCCCACCCGACCTGATTTGCGGGCCAGCTTAGTAGGAGTCAGCCGATATCCGGCTTTCCAGAGAAGCAGGAAGGGGAATGAGACACGGAACAGTCGCAAGAGGTAGCCTGAACTTTTAAAATTTATATTAAATACAAATTTCCCAGTCTTATAATAATACCTTCTGAAATCCGAAAAATTCCGAAAACCGAAACTCAGCTGGTCCCAAGGCTTTCGGATAAGGGATAGTGTACCTGTATTATCCGGCACCGAGGGGACCGGCGTGGTGCCGGTTTATCAAAAAGTCCAGATTACAGAGAGGTATAGTTAAAAGGTACAAGCGCTCCGTACACAGCAACAAATCCAGGCTTCCCTGTTGTTTAGCAACATGTGCAGGAACTCCGGCCACAGACCAAGCGTCCCTGTTGCTTAGCAACAAGTGCAGGAACCCCAGTTACACAGCCACAGATCCAGGAACTGCCACTAATATGAAGTAAAACTTACCTGAATCTACTCCTGAATTTTGCCGGTTAACAGAGATTTCCGGTTGTTTAGGAGCCGGTAAATCGAGAGTTTCCTGTACATTAATCTTTGCTTTTAAATTACAAGGAGAAAAAAAAAATGTTTAGTCTAAAAATATTACCAGTTGCTGAATGACCCTCTCCACAAGGGTGGCAAAGCTGATGTCATCATTCTCACGGTTATCGTACATGTACTTGACCAGCTTTGCAATAGACTCTGTGTCAGTATCGGATTCAAACTCATAACCTTTGCTTTCCTGCAAGAGAGAGAGAGGCACCTCAAAAGAAATGGACACAAATGCTCAGAATCAGCAACCCAGCTATTGCCACGGAATAGCGCAAAAAGACTGCATATATTCGATCAGCATTGCGTCCTTGCTGGCTGCTGCAGAAACGCAATGCTTCTCTTCCCCTTTAAATTAAAACACGAGTCAATAAACACAGCTTGCCAGACAGCGTGGTGCAGTGCAGCATCAATGTATCATACCAAAGGGAGAGACACCACAGGGCAATCCCCTCTCTGCTGGGTTCCTAATCTAGCCTGTGCCACAACAGGCGATGCCAAATGCAGAGTGGAGATTAGAAGCAGTGTTGCCACCTGGAAGTTGGCATAGGCATCTCAATGGCCACATCGGGACCCTTGGGACGGTCACTCGCTGGCCCGTCATCTCAACAGCACGAGGTTATGCGAACTGGCTCGACCTTCGTGCGGAGAATAAGCGTGGGGGCCATTTCATGTCCTCTTGTGAAAAATAGGGGTTTGTTTTCGGAGGAGCTGTTAGAACAAGCAATTCGCCACATGGGTAGTTCCCGTCTCAGCCAAGTCTTCGTGGGAAAGTCAGCTCCCGAATCTGGAGTAAACAGTTACGCATTCTCAATAACCTCCGTCTCAATCAAAATTGTTTTTCAAGAACTCTTGACATGTTGGTTACTAATACTTTATTGGACAGGGAAACAGCTCCTCAATTAACAGTACTTATTCAGACTCACACAGGTGGCAAGGGGGGGGGGGGCGTTAGGATTTAATGACACGTCACTGCGCTTTTAACGTGGAAACATAGAAGATAGGAGGTGTAGGCGATTCGGCCCCTCGAGCCTGTTCTGCCATTCAATGAGATCATGGCTGATCATCCAAATTCAGTACCCTGTCCCTGCCTTCTCCCCATATCCCTTGATCCCTTTAGCCTTAAGAAATATATCTAACTCCTTCTTGAATATATTTAATGAATTGGCCTCAACTGCCTTCTGTGGTAGAGGATTGCACAGGTTCACCACTCTCTGGGTGAAGAAATTCCTCCTCATCTCAGTCCCAAATGGCTTACCCCTTATCTTTAGACTGTGACCCCTGGTTCTGGACTCCCCCGCCATCGAGAACATCCTTCCTGCATCTAGTCTGTCTAGTCCTGTTAGAATTTTACAAGTTTCAATGAGATCCCCTCTCATTCTTCTAAACTCCAGCGAGTACAAGCCCAAACGACCCAATCTCTCCTCATACGTCATTCCTGCCATCCCAGGTATCAGTCTGGTGAATCTTCACTGCACTCCCTCCATGGCAAGAACATCCTTCCTCCGATAAGGCGACCAAAACTGCACACAATACTCAAGGTGTGGTCTCACCAAGGCCCTGTACAACTGCAGCAAGACATCCTTGCTCCTGTACTCGAATCCTCTCGCTACGAAGGCCAACATACCATTTGCCTTCTTAACCGTGTAAACAGCTGCTTGAACTGCTCGAAGCAGCCGGCCCGCTTAATACGGTTTTGTAACTGGCACTTATGGTAATGGCAAATGGTTAGCGCACCTTTGCCCAATATAAGCAGCTGTCCGGGAAAAGCGGGGACAGTGTAAGAGGTGGGGACTGCAATTAAATGTATTTGCGCACACACACTCAATAAAAATCAACAAAAGCCAGGCTTGAAAGTATATATATTTTTTTATATGTACGCACCAGGAATTTCTTCAGGTCTTTGTAGTTAGTGATGATGCCATTGTGGATAACAATGAACTCTGAAAATGAAGAATAAAAGCACCATGGTCATTTCTGTTAACTCCGTTATTTAAGAAAGATGAGAGAAACCAGGAAATTATAGACCTGTTAGGCCAACATCTGTTGTGGGGAAGTTATTGGAATCTATAATTAAGGACAGAGTGACTGAGCACTTAAGAGAAATTTGAGCTGATTAGGGGGAGCCAACATGGATTTGAACAAAGCCAATTGAATTTTTTGAGGATGTAACTAAAGTAGTAGACAGGGGAATGTCTGTGGATGTAGTTTATATGGACTTCCAGAAGGCATTCTATAAGGTTCCACACAAGGGACTGTTAGCTTAAAATTAAAGCTCACGGAATTGAAGGCAAATTGTTGACCTGGTTAGGAGATTGGTTAGGTGGCAGAAGAGAGTAGGGATAATGGGTATGTACTCAAAATGCAAGGAAGTGACTAGTGGTGTCCCACAAGGGTCTGTGCTGGGGCCTCAACTATTCACTGTATTTATCAGTATCATATAGCAAATTCATTGGCAGGATAGGCACACCAACGTCAGTGTTCTCACTCAGGCCAACATCCCCAGCATCGAAGCTTTGACCACGCTCGATCAGCTCCGATGGACGGGTCACATCGTCCGCATGCCCGATACAAGACTCCCAAAACAAGCGCGCTACTCGGAGCTCCGACACGGCAAGAGAGCCCCAGGTGGGCAGAGGAAATGCTTCAAGGACACCCTCAAAGCCTCCTTGAAAAAGTGCAACATCCCCACCGACAACTGGGAATCCCTGGCCCAAGACCGCACAAAGTGGAGAAGAAGCATCCGAGAAGGCGCCGAACACCTCGAGTCTCTTCGCCGGGAGCAAGCGGAAGCCAAGCGCAGGCAGCACAAGGAGCGCACGTCAACCCAAGCACCCCACCCACCCGTTCAACCACCGTCTGCCCCACCTGTGACAGAGACTGTAGGTCCCGCATTGGACTAATCAGTCACCTGAGAACTCATTTTTAATGTGGAAGCAAGTCATCCTCGGTTCCGAGGGACTGCCTAAGAAGAAGATAGCAAAACACAAGAGAGGGCCATATATCCAAGTTTGCCGATGACACCAAGTGTAGACGGGAACGTGAAATAACAAATAGACATTGACAGATTAAGCGAGTGGGCAAAACTGTGGCAGATGGATTTCAATGCAGGTAAGTGTGAGGTTATCCATTCTGCACCCAAAAAAGGATAGATCCAATTATTTAAATGGTGAAAAGCTCGGTACAGTGGAGGTCCAAAGAGATTTAGGGGTCCATGTACACAGCTCACTAAAAAGTAGTGGTCAGATACAAAAAATAATCAAAACGACTAATGGAATGTTAGCCTTTTTATAACTAGCGGGCTAGAACATAAATGGGAGGAAGATTTGCTACAGCTGTACAAAGCCCTGGTTAGACCACATTTGGAGTGCTGTGTACAGTTCTGGGCACCACTCCGTAGAAAGGATATATTGGTCTTGGAAGGAGTGCAGCGCAGATTCACCAGAATGTTACCAGGGCTCCAAGGGTTAGATTATGAGGAGAGATTACATAAACTAGGCTTGTAATCCCTGGAACACAGAAGGTTAAGGGGTGATTGAGGTTCTTAGAATTTTAACAGGTAGATAGAGAAACTTTTGCAGTTGATGGGGGTGGAGTCTCTGACAAGGGGACATGATCTTAAAATCAGAGCCAGGCCAGTCAGGAGAGAAGTTAGGAAACACTGCTTCACGCAAAGGGTGGTACAAGTGTGGAACTCTCTCCCACAAAGAGCAGTAGATGCTGGGGCTCAATTAATCAGTTTAAATCTCAGCTCAATAGATTTTTGCCAGCCTAGGGTATAAAAGGATATGGAGCTACGGCAGGGGGATGGAGTTAAGCTACAGATCAGCCATGATCTCACTGAATGGCGGAACAGGCTCGAGGGGCTGAATGGCCTACCCCTGCAGATTGCTACCTGGCTCAGTTTTGGGCTTGGCACCACAGATTCTTGGATTTTCTGTGGGAACGACTCTGTGCCAACCCCAAATGAATGGCAGGTTAACTTTTTGGGGGGCAATCTGCCAATTTGTAGATGATGATGTTGCTGCCAACACTGAAATAAGACGCACCTTTTCTCTGAACCAGAAATGCACGATATACCTTAATCTGGCCAACCAGCTATCCCATAAACGTTTAACTATTCTGCAAACTATTTGCCAAACTGGTCCCATAATAAACTCATTGTAGAGAAGAAACAGGATCTCCAAATCTGTGGCTGATCGACAGCATTACGGTAGCACCATCATAAGGGCAGCAGTGATTTTTTTAAATTCGTTTATGGGATGTGGCACAGATAATAGAATTTAAACACAAGTCTAATCTGAACAAAACAAAAGGAAACTTTTAATCTAAATCATAGTATTATTGCCAGGGTCTTTGTTTTATTTATTCATTCATTCATGGGACGTGGGCGTTGCTGACAAGGTCAGCATTTATTGCCCATCCCCAGTTGCCCATGAGAAGGTGGTGGTGAGCCACCCTCTTGAACCACTGCAGTCCGTGTGGTGAAGGTGCTCCCGCAGTGCTGTTAGGGAGGGAGTTCCAGGATTTTGACCCAGCGACGATGAAGGATCGGCCGATATACTTCCAAGCCAGGATGGTGTGTGACTTGGAGGGGAACTTGGAGGTGGTGGTGTTCCCGTGCGCCTGCTGCCCGCGTGCTTCTAGATGCACGAAGGCAGTCCGCCATTGCCATTCTCTCTGGGCACCAGGTACGGGCAATAAATGCTGCGTTGCCATTGTTGCCCACATCTGGCTGAGGCTTTTTCTTGGTCCAAGGGCCTGCATTGTGTATTTTTTTTTGACACTGGTAAGGTTAGGAGGGCTGGACACCTGTCACTTGCACCTTCCATTCAAGAGGGCATCGAGGCTTTATGGTCCAAGACTCTGAGCAGAATGGTGAAAATCATTCCGAGGAGCTGCATCAGGAATAGGCGAATTTAAAAGTTTACAAGTAAAATGAAGAACTTTTATAGGGAACTATAGAAACTGCTTAAGAATGCTCCTGCCAGACAATCCCCGAATCCAACTTAAAAGACTTTGCATGAAGCACATCTGAAATAAGAATTTGCCAGTAAGAGGGCACTGTAGCTTTTTTAAATTCATTCATGGGATGTGGGCATCACTGGCAAGGCCAGAATTTATTGCCCATTCCAAATTGCCCTGGAGAAGGTGGTGGTGAGCCGCCTTCTTGAACCGCTGCAGTCCGTGTGGTGAAGGTGCTGTTGGGGAGGGAGTTCCGAGATTTTGACCCAGCGACGATGAAGGAACGGCTGATGTAATTCCAAGTCAGGATGGTGTGTGACTTGGAGGGGAACTTGGAGGTGGTGGTGTTCCCATGCGCCTGCCGCCCTTGTCCTTCTAGGTGGAAGAGGTCGCGGGTTTGGGAGGTGCTGCCGAAGAAGCCTTGGCGAGTTGCTGCAGTGCATCTTGTAGATGGTACACACTGCAGCCCAGCCACGGTGCGCCGGTGGTGGAGGGAGTGAATGTTTAAGGTGATGGATGGGGTGCTAATCAAGCGAGCTACTTTGTCATGAATTGTGTTGAGTTTCTCGAGTGCTGGCCAATGTTCCCTATTCTGCCAGTTCCATGCAGCCCGGGACTGGCTTTTCCTATGTTAAAGTTCGCACATGCGAACCTGTGCATCCAAAAATGTTATGGGGAATGTTGGTGCTGGCTACATTTAAGGAAGGATACAGCTTGTGGTCCACAGCAAGACTTTAGAGTACTGCTACAGACAGAAGCATTAAGAAAGGTTTGAAGAGAAAGAGGGACTGCGTGTCCATTAACCATACCAATGGATGGGGACAACCTGATTTGATCTTTGAGTGACTTCGTGTCTCAATACATTATTACAGAGCTTAGTCTTCCCTCACAAAGTTGTCAGGTTACAGAAACATTAGTAGGGTGACCTTGAAAGACGTACTGAAACAAAGCCATAGCTTCCCATTTTCCCAGGGCTCTCACATTAACTGTCGTAGCGGTGCATCGAGTTTCCTAAGGCTATTCACCAATTCAGGACAAAGCTTACCATTGTTCTTGTCAGAGCGGTGTGGATGACTGTTGACTGAGCTGGGGACACCATGAGTGGCCCAACGTGTGTGCGCAATGCCAAGGTGCACTTCGAAATCAATGTCCAAATCTATGGCGTCTTGCTCTGGAAAGGAACAGGCATTCGGACAGTCAAAAACTTGGTGCACTATTTACTGGACATAGCATTTCTGATAATTAACAACAAATTAGTTGTCCATAACCCAACAGGGATGACCTTAAAGCCTCTGTTCTGACCATCGCAAGATATGAAGAGCATGGGCCCTGCATCAATAGACACTGCTGGGGACAAAAACTGACTCAAGAATGAAAACTATACAGTTAAAACGGACAACATTGGCCATCAGCTAGGGGTAGGGGTCTATGTGCTTCACTGAATTCAAACTGCGGAGGGCATTCTCCAAATGTTTAGCAAAATGTGACCGGTGTTGATTATCACTCAGTAAAGGCACTCTAAGATGTCTTGCTCCAGCCCAGCCTAGTTGGTTATTCCATGGTGTAGAGGGATCTCTGCTAGTTTCAGATTTTGTGCTCCATCAGATTTCAGACCCCATTATCAGTACTGGATATTCGTTAATTCCACTGGATAACACCATTTCAAAGTTGGTGCATCAGATATTTAACCTTTACCGTCCACCTTGCATGGTCCAACAGTTATTTTGATTTATGAAAAGTTTAAAATAAATTATATGTCTTAAATATAATTAACTCGTACTGAGAAGGTGCAATGACAGTAGATACTGATGTCTGGAGATCTGTCACAGTCAGAGGTGGGTGGACATCGGTTTGACCCTGATTTCCTAGCACTGGGGAGGGAGTCTTCCCAGAGCCGCCCTCATATCCCTCCAAGCGGCTAGTTTTAAATCTGCATTCACAAAATCAATGCGCACGAGGGAAGCTATTCCGCTCATCCATCCAGAATAATGAAAAACTTGCAATCCCCAATCACCTCATCCAAGTGTCTCTCGAATGAGTTGGAGGCTTTGGCTTCCACCATCCAACTTGGATGACCATTCCAAATACTGACTGCTCTTTGTGTGAAGTTCTTTCTGCCGTCTGTCCAAATACTTGAAGAGAAAAAAAATTGTAGGGATGAGGAAAGAGCAGGGGAGTGGGACTAACTGGGTTGCTCTTCCAAAGAGCCGGAGCGGACTCGATGGGCCAAATGGCCTCCTTCTGTGCTGGACCATTTCATCACTCTATAAGCGTTCCTTTCATCTGCTTCAACCTAAACCTCCTTGTTCTGGTACCCGAGCACACCCTGAAGCGGAACTCCAGATTGACCATAGCTAGGCCTTTTAATATTGTGTACACTGCTATAACATTCCCCTTTAAGGCTAGGGAGTTCCAGTTTTTCCTCTAGTGTATGCAACTCAATTCTTTGATGCTAGGGATTAGCGCGACAGCTTTTATTTGCATCGCTCCCTGTGGTTTGAGCAATAACCTTGCGTCTTGGTGACCAAAACCTAACAGTACTCAAGGTGTAGTCTGACCAGTACAGGCTACAGTTTTAGCAGGACATTTTCTGACTAATATAATGAATCAATCTATTTGCTTTGAAAGAGCGCTGGGACCAAGGCTCCTGCCTGCCTGCCTTCTTGTTGATGTTGTGGCAACTCAACTGGAAAATGGAGAGTTAAAAAAAGAGCAATATTATATTAAAAGCTATAATGTAAGCTCAGGGTTCAGATAAGAGTTATGAAGTAAATGAACTTTGCATTGGTCATGTGCATTTTTATGTGAGTCTTTTTTCAATCGGTTATTTCCTCAATCACTTCCAGATAGCCGTGTCACAATTTATTTCCTTCTCGCTTGTGCTTCTTGCTGTGTCATGCCCTGAAGCATCTCCTCTACATCCTGTTCTGGCTTTCAGATGAATTGCTTAAGAGAAATAATCCACTTGGTTCCGCCTTTAATAACGAGAATCATATTCATTTTGGCAACGAGTTCTTTAATATCTGAATCCCACCCCAATTCGATCCTCTCTGGCTGCCAGAGCCACCGGCAGTCCTTTCGATGTCGTGTGGGTGTAACCGTTCTTCTGTGCGAACTTGGCACGGCTCTTGCATTCCTGCAGGGCTTTAAACCCGATCCTGTCCTCATCTGACAACCACGCGCTGATGCTTTCCGCCAGCAGTTAAGTAATCAGGTAGAGAGCGAGCCCGGGGTTGCTGCTTTCTCCCTTCCCCAAAACTAGCGGCGGCACTGCGTGCTACCGTGGCTGCAACAAGCTAACGCAGCACAGACCCAGGATTAAACACGGGACATTTCTGCTCGGTATGGCTCAGTACCAGACTGAGCGGTGCATCATTGAAGCAGGAAGGAACTACGACACCAAACTAAACCTAAATGGTTTGAAAAGAGTCTCTTTTGTTTAAACCCAAACCCCTCGGACTTTATTACAGGAAATTCTCTTTTTACCGGCACCTAAATAACCAGAAATCTCTCTTAACCGACAAAATTCAGGAGTAGGTTCAGGTAAGTTTTACTTCATATTAGTGGCCGTGTAACCGGGGTTCCTGGATCTGTGGCCGTGTAACCGGGACTCCTGGATCTGTGGCCGTGTAACCGGGGTTCCTGGATCTGTGGCCGTGTAACCGGGGTTCCTGGATCTGTGGCCGTGTAACCGGGGTTCCTGGATCTGTGGCCGTGTAACCGGAGTTCCTGGATCTGTGGCCGTGTAACCGGGGTTCCTGGATCTGTGGCCGTGTAACCGGGGTTCCTGGATCTGTGGCCGTGTAACCGGGGTTCCTGGATCTGTGGCCGTGTAACCGGGGTTCCTGGATCTGTGGCCGTGTAATCGGAGTTCCTGGATCTGCGGCCATGTAACCGGGGTTCCTGGATCTGTGGCCGTGTAACCGGGGTTCCTGGATCTGTGGCCGTGTAACCGGGGTTCCTGCACCTGTTGCCATGCAACAGGGACGCCTGGATCTGTAGCCGTGTACGGGGCTCTCGTACCTTGGTAAGTATACACCTCTGTAATCCGGACTTTTTGATCAACCGGCACCACGCCGGTCCCATCGGTGCCAGATAAAAAAAGTTTCCTGTACTGCTACTTTGTGCGAGAGACTGCGTTAACATTTTTGGCTGCTGCCAGTTGAGGTACTTTCCGACTTTTGCTCGCAGACAGGCTCCTGTCCCGGACTTCAGCCAATGCTGCTCTGAACTAGCTGTTGGAATGGTGCGCAAGGCTGACCCGGGGGCCGACTACTGCTGTCATCACAAGGAGCCGAGCGAGCCACATTCTAACATTGGGGAAGACATTCCCACACGTTATGAAGGATGGCACTGAGGGAAAGCAATTGACAATCTAAATTGACACAGCTTCACACGTGTTTGTCATCTGAATTGTTTGGGTTAACCTTGTGGCTGAGCGAGTGCACCCGTTCTTCACTGCTCATTACACTGGTGAGATGCCAGTTTGTGGAGATGAAGCCTCTCCACCGAATGAGGCAATCATAGAAGATAGGAGCAGGAGTAGGCCATTCGGCCCCTCGAGCCTGCTCCGCCATTCAATGAGATCATGGCTGATCATCCAAACTCAGTACCCTGTCCCTGCTTTCTCCCCATATCTCTTGATCCCTTTAGCCTTAAGAAATATATCCAACTCCTTCTTGAATATATTTAATGAATTGGCCTCAACTGTCTTCTGTGGTAGAGAATTCCACAGGTTCACCACTCTCTGGGTGAAGAAATTCCTCCTCATTTCAGTCCTAAATGGCTTACCCCTTATCCTTAGACTGTGACCCCTGGTTCTGGACTCCCCCGCCATCGGGAACATCCTTCCTGCATCTAGTCTGCCTAGTCCTGTTAGAATTTTATAAGTTTCAATGAGAACCCCTCTCATTCTTCTAAACTCCAGCGAGTACAAGCCCAAGCAACCCAATCTCTCCTCATACGTCATTCCTGCGCCATTCAAGTGCCCTTCAGACACCAAAACACCTACTGTTGATTTCGTCTTCCAGTGCTTTGACCTTCCCACTCTTCTTGATCAGATGGATCTTATGCGCATTATTTTCCCAGTTCTTATCATTTCCACCATCGATTCCAACACCTGGGAAGAAAAAAAGGACACTTCAGGACATGGCCGAAAACAAACTCAAGAGCAGCCGAACCCGAAGAGCTGGCAAGAGGCAAATGGTGATTGGGGTCTGAACAATCAGAGGAGCCCCTTGCCCTCTCCTCCCTGCCCAGCCTGCAGCATCATTGCTCAGGATTTCACAACTCTGGGGCAGCTCCCAGGCTGGTCTTAAGTTGCGCTTCCACCTTCTCTCCCTTGCCACCGTTTCCAACGTTCCCCATAAATTTCCCGATGACACCAAACTCGGAAGTGTGGCAAACAGTGATGATGATACCAATCGGCTGCAACAGGACATAGAAAGGCTAGCAGAATGGGCAGACAAGTGGCAGATGGAATTTAATATGGAAAAGTGTGAGGTGATGCATTTTGGCAGAAGGAACACGAAGAGGCAATATACATGTCATGGCAGTTTTAAAGAGTGTGCAGGGACAGAGGGACCTGGGAGTTAATGTGCATGGGTCCCTGAAGGTGGCGGGACATATTGAGAGTGGTTCGCAAAGCATATGGGATCTTGGGCTTCATTAATAGAGGTATTGAGTACAAAAGAAGAGAAGTTATGCTGAACCTTTATAAAGCGCTGGTTAGGCCACAACTGGAGTATTGCGTCCAGTTCTGGTCACCACACTTTAGGAAGGATGTGAAGGCCCTTGAGAGGGTGCAGAAGAGATTTACCAGAATGGTTCCGGGGATGGGGGATCTTAGTAACAAGGACAGGTTGGAGAAGCTGGAATTGTTTTCATTAGAGCAAAGGAGGTTGAGGGGTGATTTGATAGAGGTGTACAAGATTATGACGGGTTTGGATAGGCTAGACGGGGAAAGGCTGTTCCCACTAGTTGATGGTACAAGGACTAGGGGACACAGATTTAAGGTTTGGGCAAGAGATACAGGGGGGATGTGAGGAAAATCTTTTTTACGCAGCGAGTGGTGAGGACCTGGAACTCGCTGCCGACGGAAGTGGTGGAAGCGGAGACACTCAATCTTTTCAAGGGGAGACTGGATAGGCACTTGAGGGAAATAAACTTGCAGGGCTACGGGGATACAGCGGGGGAGTGGGACTGACTGGATTGCTCTACAGAGAGCCAGCACGACTGGATGGGCAGAATGGCCTCCTTCTGTGCCGTAATGACTCTATGGCAAATGACACATGCTCCATATCAGCAAGGTCACTGGAGCGGTCCAGGAGTTCAACTGTGCAAAAAAGATTTACGAGAATGGCTCCAGGGATGAGGGACTGCAGCTACGTGGATAGACTGGAGAAGCTGGGGTTGTTCTCCTTAGAGCAGATTTGATAGAGGTGTTCAAAATCATGAGGGTCTAGACACGAGTAGATAGAGAGAAACTGTTCCCATTGGCGGAAGGGTCGCGAACCAGAACACAGATTTAAGGTGATTGGCAGAAGAACCAAAGGCGAGATGAGGAAAAACCTTTTTATGCAGCGAGTGGTTAGGATCTGGAATGCACTGCCTGAAAGGGTGGTGGAGGCAGACTCAATCGTGGCTTTCAAAAGGGAGTTGGATAAGTACCTGAAGGAAAAAAATTTGCAGGGCTACGGGGACAGGGCGGGGGGAGTGGGACGAGCTGAAGTGCTCGTGCAGAGAGCCGGCACGGGCTCGACAGGCCGAATGGCCTCCTTTTGTGCTGTAATCATTCTATGAGTCTATCATTACAAGAAGAGGCAATCTAATATTTTCTTCTATAAAATGAAGGGCGGGGACGGGGTGGAAAAGAAAAAATGTATTAAAAATAGAAAGCACCTGCCCTCGGACTTTCTTCCCCCTTAAGTGATCTGATGTGATAATTTGCAAATAAATAATCATGGCCTAGGAACTCTTCTGATCAACTGGGTTACAGAGGGGGGTTGCAACGAGACTTTGCTCTCCTGATCAAAACAACACTGCTCGGGTGAACCCATGTGCCGTGCCAAAAGCAGCAACAGTTTTACACAGCCACCTCGTGCTGCCACGGTTACCAAAGGGCAGGTGTAAAAGGGATAGGTTAACGGCCGCCTCCCCTCCCCAACGTGTAAACCAAAAATCTGTGTGTGCTTGCCGGCAGAGTCGTATCCTCTGTACTCGAGGCGCTGAAGTCCCTTGATGAGCGTCTCCAGGATCTCCCTTCTTGTGCGAGGCACATAGTAGTTCAGGTAAGCAAAGATTCCTATAAATAAACACACAAGGGAACAGCTCAGTCTCTTCGTCCAAAAGTGTCGCATGACTCGAAGATCCAGTGTTAAAGACAGACTTGCATTTTTATAGCGTCTTTCACGACCACCGGACGTCTCAAAGCGCTTTACAGCCAATGAAGTACTTTTTGAAGTGGAGTCACTGTTGTAAAGTGAGCAACGCGTCCGCCAAATTGCGCACAGCAAGCTCCCACAAACAGCAATGTGATAATGACCAGATAATCTGTTTTTTTGTTATGTGGGTTGAGGAATAAATATCGGCCCAGGACACAACTCCCCCTGCTCTTCTTCGAAATAGTGGCCGCGGGATCTTTTACATCCACCCGAGAGGGGAAACGGGGCCTCGGTTTAACGTCTCATCCGAAAGACGGCACCTCAGATGGTGCGGCACTCCCTCAGCACCGCACTGGCGTGTCAGCCGAGATTTCTGTGCTCAAGTGTCTGGAGTGGGGACGTGGACCCACAACCGTCTGACTCAGAGGCGAGTGTGCTACCCACTGAGCCACAGCTGACACTGTGTTGAAAGCGGCAAGTGCATAAATCAACTCTGCTTAATCACCGAGTTTCTATAAATCAAAAGAAACAGCAGAATATTGAATCCCAGTGCAAGTTCACTGAAGAATTATCAAGATAGTGACATGCAGTTAGAACTTACTGTGCTGGCCATGATGTCCACTTTATGGACAGTGTGACCACTGACTTGTGCCGATTTCTGGTAATAGGACAATGCACTGAAACCTGAAAGACTTGCATTTAAGTAGCGCTTTATTGTGTCAGTTACATCTCAAGGTGTTTCACGTACAGTAAACTACTTCAGAAACAAATACACCGCCACCTCAAAATGGGCTCCTCGGGTCAAACTGATTTAACCCCACACTCTCCAATGCCACGTCGCCACACTGTTAATCAGTCAGGCAAGAATCCCCTCCTTCGCTTGCTTCTAAATTAAACCAAACAACTGAAGTAAGCCGATCACTTCATCATTAGAATCATAGAAATTTACAGCACAGGAAACGGACATTCGGCCCATCTTGTCCGTGCCGGCCAATTGATCGTTAGTCACACCGTCACCTATATTGAGTCATGGAGTTATACAGCACAGAAAGCGGCCCTTTGGCCCATCGTGTCCACGCCAGCCATCAAGCCCTGTCTATTCTAATCCCATTTTGGTCCGTAGCCTTGTATGCTATGGCGTTCCAAGTGCTCATCTAAATGCTTCTTGAATGTCGTGAGGGTGCCTGCCTCTACCACCCTTTCAGGCAGTGAGTTCCAGATTCCAACCACCCTCTGGGTGAAAAAGTTTTTCCTCAAATCCCCTCTAAACCTCCTGCCCCTTACCTTGAAACTATGCTATCTTTAATCTCTTCTGAATATCAGCACTCTGCTCACACAGAGCACATTGGGGCATCAACAGATGACTTTATAGTAAGGGTGCATTTATACCACAATTGTAGCATTGGCGTTGAGCAACTTCACTTCAAACCACCGCTGCATTTGAAGGAGCAACTCGGGCCGGACGTGACGCCGGGGTGAAGCCCCGGGACACTCCCTGATTTGCTTGCGAGACAAGCCTAGCCTTCGCACCTGCCTTGCGCTCCAAGTGTAGGGTTGGTGCAAAGCATTTCCCCCCGTGGTGTTCGAATGCACGCGCTTGTTTCTATGTGGAACTGGCAGGCTGGGGCTGGAGGGGAGGGTCGGGTCACTCAACGTACAGAGAGAAAGTATTGTCAAAATCGTTCAGCACAGAACCGAATGGGATTTGGTTCCCGTGTACACACCTACAGCATTCCCTTGGAAGGCTGCAGATCTGGCACTTGTGGCAAATTGGAACTGAAGAGGTGCGCGCGGCTTTGAAAGAATTCAAGACCAGTTACCAGGTATTAATTAAAAAGGCAGATTTAAAACTGCGGATACTGGAAATCTGAAATATATGTAGAGGAGACCAAACGCAGATTGGGCGATTGCTTGGCGGAACACCTCCGTTCAGTCTGCAAGCCCGACCCGTAGCATCCCACCGCCTGCCATTTTAATTCTCCGCCCCACTCCGACCTCGGCCTTCTACACTGTTTCAATGAAGCTCAACGGAAGCTCAAGGAACAGCACCTCATCTTTCAATTCGGCACTTGACAGCCTTCCGGACTCACTGAGTTCAACAATTTCAGACCATAACCATCGCTCCCATTTTTTCCCCAAGACAGCAGGTGCTGGTAATGGTTCTGTTGTTGCCATTTACACCTCCTCTGGGACCATCTTTTGTTTCTTTACTTGTCCCATTACCATCTCCTTTTGCCTCGCACCATCACCCCTTTTGTCATTTAATCTCTCCCGCCTTCCACCCTATCACAGGCCTTCCCTTTTGATCTCCCCTTCCTTGCCTCTGTATTTGCTTAAACCCTGTTACATCTCGAACCTTTCCAGTTCTGACGAAAGGTCACAGGCCTGAAACGTTAACTCTGATTCTCTCTCCACAGATGCTGCCTGACCTGCTGAGTATTCGCAGCAGTTTCTGTTTGGTTTAGTGTCAGAATGAAATGAGTGATCAGTCCGCTTATTCCATAGTTGAGAACTTGGGCTGAAAACTCTGTTAAAAAGCTGTTTTGTTGCTTGTTGGCGTAGGGCTGGATTGTGCTGCAGTAGACTCATCTTCCCATTAAGTCTACTTATAGAATATGTTACAGCAGGCGACACAATGACATCTTTGAGCGCTTCTGTGCAAAAAAAAACTTCAACAGAAACAAGGGCTTTTCTTCCCTCCTGAAGGTGTTGGCTCCTTGGTGAGAGACAGCTGCATGGGCACCAGGCACCCTTGGGTACTTCACCCATTACTTATGTCAGAGCTCAGGCGCCCGAGCATCAGCAGACTATTCAACCATGGGGTGCGGTACACCATCCTGACTTGGAAATATATCGGTCGATCCTTCATCGTCGCTGGGTCAAAATCCTGGAACTCCCTCCCTGACAGCACTGTGGGGGCACCTTCACCACACGGACTGCAGCAGTTCAAGAAGGTGGCTCACCACCACCGACTCAAGGGCAACTAGGGATGGGCAATAAATGCTGGCATTGCCAGCGACGCCCAGATCCAATAAACGAATAAAAAAAAAGCTGAGCAGGAGCAGGAACCCTGGCTGATTTTCCCTCCCCTAACCCAGGAACCAATTGCACTACAGGAAACTCTTTATTATCCGGCACCAACGGGACCGGCGTGGTGCTGCCGGTTTATCAAAAAGTCCGGATTACAGAGAGGTATAGTTAAAAGGTACGAGAGCTCCGTACACAGCAACAAATCCAGGCTTCCCTGTTGCTTAGCAACATGTGCAGGAATTCCAGCCACAGACCAAGCGTCCCTGTTGCTTAGCAACAGGTGCAGGAACCCCGGTTACACGGCCACAGATCCAGGAACGGCCACTAATATGAAGTAAAACTTACCTGAACCTACTCCTGAATTTTGCCGGTTAACAGAGATTTCCGGTTATTTAGGTGCCGGTAAATCGAGAGTTTCCTGTACTCAGTAATGACTGCCCCAGCTGACAACTGTACCACTGTTATATTTTAACAGTAAAGGCGTGTGACGGCATCGCCCGCACAGCCTTGGAAGGGTTATTGAGCCAGACACCTCAGGGGAGTTCAAGAACACTGCGGCATCAATGGTACATGTTAATTCAGCCTGCTCGCACTGTCATGCTCTGTGACCCCCCCCTTCAAAGCAGTACAGCCGATTACATCAGTCCTCGAGCTTCACAGATCAAAACAGGAAGAATAGGACAAAGGTTATCAATCGTAAAGCTCCGCAAATGATCGCTAAAAAAATTCCTTCATCAATCACAGGCAAATGCTTCTATAAGTAATCTTTCAGTCTGACGTCTACTCTTTAATACTGTACGTATTTGTGCTGAGGAATAGAAATTTCGTTCACTGTTTGCGGGTTAATAGTGCGTGTTGGAGGTGGTTACGCTATTCCCGAGCCCCCGCCGTGGATGGTGCTCTCTGGGGCACACTCACCTGCTCCTAGCCCAGTCCCACTCTTGACTTTTCTAGACTCTCTGGTGCTGCTTGCCTCTTCAAGCTCCTGGTTTCTCATTCTCTACCCACCCTCACCTCCCCCCCCCAACCCCAACCCTCACCCCCCTCGATACCTCCCAGGATCCCATTCCCAGTGGAAGCGCATGGAACAGTCTGCCCTGTCCTCCGAGGAGCTGTGGGGGACTGGCCTCGAGCAGAGGCCGCAGATTTTTGTGGCTGAAAATTTGGGTCACCTCATGTCCAGCCATATACAAAGACTATTAAACATAATATAACACCAGTTTTCTGGCCATTTTTTGTGAATCATATTTTATATCCAAAACCCCAAGAACTGTACTGTTGGGCAAGCTTGTGGGAGTGGCTTAGGGAATCGGATTGCAAGCCAGGCCAACCTGACTAAGGTGCATTCATATGCAAGCGGCCATCTCACACGGACAGGCTGGGAGGAAGGGAACCCAGGCCAATTGACGGCATCACCATCTAACATGATTACTGGGAACAATACCCCGAAAGGTAACTCAGAGACACTATCAATAAAACACAGTCCCAACCGAAACTGGTGGAAGGCAGGAGGTGGCCAAGCCATTGTCTTCCAGGAGATAAACCAGTTCGGTTTGAGATTGAAACCCATTACAGGAAACTTCGCGATATCCGGCACCGACGGGACCGGCGTGATGCCGATCTATGAAAACTTCCGGACAGACCAGCGCTAATGTTGAAGGATATGGAGGTTTTCATCTCCGTATCTGACAACAAACACTGTTGCTTAGCAACAGCTTGTAAACAGTCGGCCCGTACCTTGGAAGCGTCTCTGTAGCTTAGCAACAGCTTCAGAGAGGCTTTCCAGAGACTGACTGACTTTAAAAAAGCTAGGAGAAGAAAAAAAAACTAAAAACGGCTGCTGATTTCTGCCGTTAGATCGAGGTTTCCGGACATACAACCTCCGGATCCTGTACCTGCTAATGGGGGCCATCAACTCAAGAAACGACAGACATCCAGTAATCAGCACTCTGTCTCTCCAGGTGCCAGGCCTGGGAGCGGGGAAACGGAATATCATTTTTCACAAAGATTTATACGGTCACGAGTCACTCCAGGCCACAGGCGGGGCCCAGACAGATCACGAGTCAATACATCGATCAGTATTGGCGGGAGGGAAAGGCGATGGGTATATAAGGAGCCATTCAGGGGCTGCTCTCGCTCCCTCTTCTCCTCGGCATCAGTCTACAGCGAGTCTCCTGAGCGGGGCTCGGCTTGACAGAACACCACCAGAAGCTGAGCGCTGCTCTCCATCCCTCATCAACGGACCTCGACTCAAACTGGAACTTGGATACCGCGTCTGCGGTGCGGAACCAGGAGCGAGACGCACAGGAAGAAGCTGCAAGCAAGACAACGGACAATCGGGGTGAGCATATTGCCTGCGCCTACACATCCACTTAGCCATGTGAGGGGGTGATTGAGAGTCCCAACCAAACCTTAGAGGGGTTTAGTGCTGGGGTGCTGTGTTAGTTTATTTCACGGGAGGGTTCTTTTATTAGGCCGTGGTAATTTAGCACTGTATGGCTTGTTGGACAAGCCAGGGTTGTACTGTTTCGTACTGTTACAAGTGTTATTGTTAATCCTATTAAACACAATACGGTTGAGCTCAAACAGGTGTCTGAGTCTGATCTGTTCCATATAATCCCTATTGTCCAGAACTTGTAGTAAGAGGTGTGTTTTCACTTACAATAACTACGTTAATTAAGAGTAAAGTTGAAACAGCTATTTAGTGAAATGATACCAGATTACTAAGGGGGACCCCGAGCTTTCGGTCGCCTGTCACTTTAATTCTCTGCTCCATTCCCACTCAGACCTCACCGTCCTCGGCCTCTTGCATTGTTCCACGGAAGCTCAGCGGAAGCTCGAGGAACAGCACCTCATCTTCCGGTTAGGCACTTTACAGCCTTCTGGACTCAACATAGAGTTCAACAACTTCAGATCATAACCTCGGCCCCTATCACATATATATATATTTTTTATCCACACTCTCTTTTTTTCTCTCTCCCCCACCTGGCAGCTGTCTTTCATTCTGCCAGCGCAATTTACACTTCATCTAGAGCCATCCTTTGTCTCTTAACCTGTCCGATTACCATCCCCTTTTGCCTTGAATATTTCTTAACCTCTCCCGCCTTCTATCCTATCACAGACCTTCCCTTTTGTTCTTTCATCCCCTCCCCTAAACTTGCTTAAAAATCTGTTCCATTTCCTGCTTTTTTCCAGTTCTGACGAAAGGTCATCGACCTGAAACGTTAACTCTGTTTCTCTCTTCACAGATGCTGCCTGACCTGCTGAGTATTTCCAGCATTTTCTGTTTTTATTTCAGATTTCCAGCATCTGCAGTATTTTCTTTTTGTATTAAATAAGGGCTGCTTGACAGAAAAGGCCATTTAACAAGCTCCCAGAAACTCTGTAAGGAAGTTGCGAATAATATTACTCAAAACTGGGAATGAATCCAACATACTAAACTATACCAGCCAGCTCAGCTCCTTAAAGTTACCCCCTGTACATGATATACCCGTGCAAAGATAATGATTACAATGAGCATTGCACACCTGCCAACATTATTGCAGTAAATGCTGCATTGCAGCGCCTCCAGTATTGCTGAATGATAGGTTCGCCTACATCCTGCTAATACACCGGCAAAGATACTTGAACAAACACCCGGGTAACTGGCTCACAAGCGGATCCTGCACACAGTAGGTCCGCCTACATCCTGCTAATACACCGGCAAAGATACTTGAACAAACACCCGGGTAACTGGCTCACAAGCAGATCCTGCACACAGTAGGTCCGCCTACATCCTGCTAATACACCGGGAAAGATACTTGAACAAACACCCGGGTAACTGGCTCACAAGCGGATCCTGCACACAGCACATCGAACTCAAAAATGATCAAATCAAACAAGGGCTGGTTGTCAGATATGGATTAGATTTAACAAGCATCCAGAAGGTCTGCACAGGAGCCGTATTCTCTTGGCTGGGCAAGCTAGAAGATCCTAGGAACGTACTACGCTGATAATTATGTACAAGTGAACGGGGCTCCACCTGAGCTGCGGGTTTACAATCATTTCAAATTGAAGCGGAATTAAATTGTTCACCTCCTGCACCGGTTTTCGGATTGGTATTTTCTGTCCGAGGTGTGATTGCACCTGTGGGACTGTCCCTCAGCAGGAGTCAGTGACTTCAGGAGAGCAGAGTTGCTCCACAGACCGGTGTTTGGGCCCCACAGTCTAATCTCAGTCTTGCTGCAATAGAGGGGGACTGGGTAGGGGAGCAAGGCTCCCCCGTGGGAGGGACTGGACGGGCGTCAGGGCGCCCCCCCAACCCCCCGAGGGACTGGGCGGGCAGTCAGTGTGCCCTCGAGGGACTGGGTGGGCGGTCAGGGTGCCCGGGGGACTGGGCGGGCGGTCAGGGCGCCCCCCCGAGGGACTGGGCGGGCGGTCAGGGCGCCCCCCCGAGGGACTGGGCGGGCGGTCAGGGCGCCCCCCCGAGGGACTGGGCGGGCGGTCAGGGCGCCCCCCCGAGGGACTGGGCGGGCGGTCAGTGTGCCCGCGAGGGACTGGACGGGGGTCAGGGCGCCCCCCGAGGGACTGGGTGGGCGGTTAGGGCGCTCCCTGAGGGACTGGGCGGGCGGGCAGGGCGCTCCCCCCCCCCCCCCGAGGGGCTGGGCGGGCGGGCAGGGCGCCCACGAGGGACTGGGCGGGCGTCAGTGTTCCCCTGAGGGACATGGGCAGTGAATCAGTGCTCCCTCTGTGGGAGGTACTGGGTGGAGGTCAAAGCTTTCATCAGGGAGGCACCGTTCGGAGACTCGTGCCCCCCCTCTTCTAAGCAAGCTTGTGAGGAGACCAAGGCTTTCGTTCTCTCCCCGAGGAAGGCACCGTGTGAAGCCCAGGAGGCATTTTCACCAAGGCGGGAAGGAAGAATGAAAGAGAGCACAATTCCTGCACGTGTCCCGACTGACTCGGTGCCTGGTTTATAGCAGCTGTCGGGAAACCTGCCTGCCTGGAGACGGAGGCACGACTTGGGAAGAAAAACACCTGAAGAGGAAGCCTTACCCTGAAGCTAAAATAAAATATCTACATCACTGAGAAGTGTGAAGGAGGGGGCCTTCTGCTTTTTGAGATTAAATGTTCATTCTGTCGAACTCACCCCATTTCAAAAGCCAATAACAACACTATTAAATTATACAAACAGGAACAAAGCCAAGCACGCAAGCCATCCATCATTAAGCACACCCTTTTTGCTGTAAACTCCTTTCCGAGGTCCAATTCCTGGCACTGTTAACAAAAAAGTTAAATAAAAATTCTGCTTTTTTTTGTCACCTCCAATTTCCTGAAAGGATGGGTTTATATAGAATTGAAGCAAAATCTTTTTAAGTGTTCGGGGAGAAAAACAAAATCATAATATGCATGGAACACAAAAAGTTAGCATGCAGGTACAGCAAGTAATCAAAAAGGCAAATGGAATGTTGGCCTTTATTGCGAGGGGTTGGAGTATAAAAGCAGGGAAGTCCTGCTACAACTGTACAGGGCGCTGGTGAGACCACACCTGGAGTACTGCGTCCAGTTTTGGTCTCATTTAAGGAAGGATATACTTGCATTGGAGGCAGTCCAGAGACGGTTCACGAGGTTAATTCCAGAGATGAGGGGGTTGACTTATGAAGAAAGGTTGAGCAGGTTGGGCCTATACTCATTGGAGTTTAAAAGAATGAGAGGTGATCTTATTGAAACATAAAAGATACTGAGGGGGCTCGACAGGGTAGATGCAGAGAGGATGTTTCCCCTCGTGGGGAAATCTAGAACTCGGGGGCATAGTTTCAGAATAAAGGGGTCGCCCTTTTAGAACTGAGATGAGGAGGAATTTCTTCTCTCAGTGGGTCGTAAATCTGTGGAATTCTCTGCCCCAGAGAACCGTGGAGGCTGGGTCATTAAATACATTTAAGGTGGAGATAGACAGACTTTTGCAAGATAAGGGAGTGAAGGGTTATGGGGAGTGGGCAGGGAAGTGGCTTTAAGCCCAAGATCAGCCATGATCTTATTGAATGGCGGAGCAGGCGCGAGGGGCCGAGTGGCCTATTCCTGCTCCTATTTCTAATGTTCTTATAATTTAACTAACAGCAGAGAATACGCAGCTGAACCGTCAGCACCATAAAAGAGAAAACCTAGTTAGCATTGCAGGTATAAACCCCTCACCAGGAAGTGACGTGAAGGTCTGCTCAAAAACAGCATGGCGAGCATTGCAGGAATGGGGTGGGGTTATTACTGAGGCCAAAATTAGATTTTACCTTCATTTAAACTGAGGTACAGTCCACGAGCTCAGGATTAGCACAGGTTGTTGTGATTCGAGTACAGTCAGTACAGGTTTACCGCTGGATTTATGCAACACCACCACCTTGCATTTATATAGCGCCTTTAACGTAGTAAAACGTCCCAAGGTGCTTCACAGGAGCGATTATCAAACTAAATTTGACACCGAGCCACATAAGGAGATATTAGGACAGGTGACCGAAAGGCATTTATGAGCTTTTTACATCGGATACAAGGCACAGAAACAGCCCGTTCGGCCCAACCAGTCCATGCCGGCATTTATGCTCCACTCGAGCCTCCTCCCGTCTTTCCTCATTTAAATCTATCAGCATAACCCTCTATTCCCTTCTCCCTCGTGTGCTTGTCCAGCCTCCCCTTAAATGCATCGATACTATTCACTTCAACCACTCCCTGTGGTAGCGAGTTCCACATTCTCGCCACTCTCTGGGTAAAGAAGTTTCTCCTGAATTCCCTATTGGATTTCTTGGTGACTATCTTATATTGATGGCCTCTAGTTTTGCTCTTCCCCACAAGTGGAAACATTCTCTCTGTATCCACTCTATCAAAACCTTTCATAATTTTAAAGACCTCTATTAGGTCACCCCTCAGCCTTCTTTTTTCAAGAGAAAAGAGACCCAGCCTGTTCATCCTTTCCTGATATGTAGACCCTCGCATTTTTGGTTTTAAAGGAGGAGAGGCGCGCAGAGGTTTAGGGAGGGAATGCCGAAGCTCAGGGCCCCGGCAGCTGAAGGCACGGCCACCAATGGCAGAGCGATTAAAATCGGGGATGCTCAAGAGGCCAGAATTGGAGGAGCGCGGAGATCTCGGAGGGTTGTAGGAGATTACAGAGATAGGAAGGAGCGAGGTCACGGCGGTATGTGAAAACGAGGATGAGAATTTTAAAATCGAGGCATTCCCGGACCGGGAGCCAATGTAGGTCAGCGAGCACAGGGGGTGATACTGGCAGGAAAGTTTGGGATGAGCTCAAGTTTATGAAGGGCGGTAGATGGGAGGGAGGCTGGCCAGGAGAGCGTTGGTATAGTCAAATCTAGAGGTGATAAGGCATGGCTGAGGGTTTCAGCAGCCGATGAGCTGAGGCAGGAGCGGAGTCAGACGATGTTAGAGGTGGAAGCAGGCGGTCTTGGTGATAGTGCATGTGGTCAGAAGCTCAACTTGGCATCAAATGCGACACCAAGATTGCGAACTGTCTCGTTCGGCCTCAGGCAGTTGCCAGGGAGAGGGATGGAGTCTGTGGCTCGGGAACGGAGTTTGTGACGGGGACCGAAGACAACAGCAGATCCCCTGCACGCTCCCACTCTCCAGACTCTTGATTAAATGCTTGGGGGAGTCAGAATCCTAGTACAGGAAACTCTTTAGTATCCGGCACCGACGGGACCGGTATGGTGCCGGTTGATTAAAAATTCCAGATAAGGAAGAAGGGGCACAGAGTGACAATGGCCCATGGTACGAGAGCCCCGTAACACAGCCAGAAGTGCTGGAGCCCCGTAACACAGGTACAGAGGACCCGGTTGCACAACCAGAGGTGCAGAAGCCATGGTTACACGGCAAAAGGTACGAGATCCCTGGTTACATAGCCGCAATTATACAGTATACGGAAGCCTCAAAACCTACTCCTGAATTTTGCCGGTTATTAGAGAATTCTGGATAACTAGGTGCCGTTTAAACGAGAGTTTCCTGTAGGTAGCAGTACGGCTGGAGGTCTGGTGCATAGTAGATAAAAGAAACAATTCATGCATCTCTAATGCAGTTTGGACATGTTGGTGTATTGTGCGACAAACATGCACATTTTCTCTGTCATTAATTTGAGGCAGGAAAGTTGATAATATTGTTTTGCAGTGTGGCACTGTCAAGCCAGCAACATACACCGACATTACCGACACAAAGGGCTGGATTTTCATTGGGCCGTGGAGTCGGGACTGGAGGCGTGTGGGGGTTTAAAATCCCAAAATCGGGGGTCCCGACCCCATGCCAGTTTCAAAGGAGGCGGGTACCCGCCCCGCACTGGGACCCGCCTCCCCGAGGCGGGAAGGGGATTAGTGCCAATTAACTGCCTGTTAACAGGTATTTCAGTTTTTAGCCTAATCCCTATTTTTATTGTTGAAGTGTGGGATTCCCGACGGCTCCAAACCACGCCAAGTTAGAGAGGCGGGCCGTCGGGATGGAGGGCTTGGAGGGGTCGAGATGTCCGGTGTTCAGGTGAGTGATGGGTGCATGAGTGCAGAGGTAAGTGTGTTTGGTCTGTGTAAAGTGTTTAAAGAAGTTTTACTTACCTTTACAGCCTTCCTTCCTTCAGGTCTCGGGAGTCCCTCATCTCACCGGCACAGAAAGCAGAATGGTCGCGAACTGTCAAAAGTTCCAGCATTCAGCTTTCTGTTCTGGAGAGATCTCTAAATCATCCTGAGAGGAAGGAATTAACCTGGAGTACAGATTGCCAGTGTTTGACAGCTTCAAACAGCTGTCAAACACTGATATTTCATCTGTCAAAAGGTCTTGACAGATGAAATTTCAATCTGTGACGTCACCTGTTGTCAGGTGGCCCTTAATTGGCCTGCTGAGTCCGCTGGGCGGGCTCAACAAGGTCAATCAAATCAAGATTGCTTGGGTTGGCTAGAACTCGATGGAGGCGGGACTACAACCCCAAAAGTTGTAGTCCCGCCTCCTACCCAACTCCTCAATGAAAATCCAGCCCAAACACTCTGAACAGTGTCCATCAATACCGACCAATCACAATCTCTCCCCTGCCTTGCAACACAGCCCAATCACTCCTACAACATGAGTTTTCCTATAAGAAGCAGAAACGCCCAGAACACAGTGTACTGTGAATCAGTGCGAAAACAAATCAAGTCCCTGCCCCCAAACAGTTGACCTCGGCCTCCACTCGCAATACTCTATCCCGTACCTCCGACAATCTACAGTGCTCGGTATTTCAAAGCAAAAGTATCTTTAGAAAAGGACAAAGAGATAACAATTCTGGGCACCACACTCTAGGAGGGACGTCAAGGCCAAGGGAACAGAGGAGGTTTACCAGGATGATGGACTTCAGTTATGTGGAGAGATCGGAGAAGCTGGGATTGCTCGAGGAATTCTGGCTCTGTGTTGAAGAGCTGGAGTCAGAGCTTCAAACACTGAGACACATCAGGGAGGGGGAGAGTTACCTGGACTCTGTGTATCACGAGGTATTCACACCAATTAGATTAATTAATTCAGATGTAGTCCGTGGCCAGGGTCAGGATGGTGTGACTAGAAGTGAGGCAGGTACGGGGATCCAGGAGGTAGTGTTGGAGGAGCCGCAGCCCTTGCACTTGTCCAACAGGTTCGAGGCTCTTACTCCCCGTGAGGATGGGAACAGGGACTGCGGGGAGGATGAGCAACCTGGCCACAGCACCGTGGAGCGGGGGGCCATTCAAGTGGGGGGGGAGTTAAAAGAAATGTTGTAGTGGTAGGGGATAGTATCGTTAGGGGGATAGATAAGAGTTCTTTGCAGCCGAGAACGAGAGTCCCGAAGGCTGTGTTGCCTGCCCGGTGCCAGGGTTAAGGACATCTCCTCTGGACTGGAGAGAAACTTGGAGGGGGAGGATCCAGTTGTCGTGGTCCATGTTGGTACCAACGACATAGATAGGACAAGGAAGGAGGTTCTGCTGAGGGAGTTTGAGCAGCTAGGGGCCAAATTAAAAAGCAGAACCACAAGGGTAATAATCTCTGGATTATTACCTGAGCCACGAGCGAATTTGGCTAGGACAAATAAAATTAGAGAGTTAAATGCGTGGCTCAAAGACTGGTGTGGGAGAAATGGGTTTTGCTTCCGGGGACACTGGCACCAGTACTGGGGCAGGAGGGAGCTGTTCCATTGGGACGGGCTTCACTTGGCCAGTGCTGGGACTAGAGTCCTGGCGGATCATATAACTAGGGCTGTAGAGAGGGCTTTAAACTAACTAGTGGGGGGGGAGGTTCCTAGAGAGCAAATAATAAAAATGACAACAGAGAAGGTCATAGACTTAGTTAGCAGTGGGGAAATTAAAAACCAGAGTGTGTCAGGAAGGGGCAGAAGGTATGGAGTAAAAGGTAAAGTAATAAAAAGGGCAAAAGCAGGAACTAAGTGTCACAAAACATATTTGAAAGTTCTCTATCTGAATGCACGTAGCATTCGTAACAAAATAGACGAGTTAATGGCACAAATAACTACATATGGGTATGATCTTGTGGCCATTACAGAAACATGGCTGCAGGGTGACAATGCCTGGGAATTAAACATACCAGGTTATTTAACGATCAGGAAGGACAGGCAGGAAGGAAGGGGAGGTGGGGTGGCTATGTTAATAAAGGAAGGAATCACTGTAATACAGAGAAATGATATTGGGTCAAAAGATCAGGATAATGAAACAGTTTGGGTGGAGGTAAGGAATAATAAGGGGAAAAAAACACTAGTGGGCGTAGTCTATAGGCCTCCGAACAGTGGCAACTCTGTTGGACGGAGTATCAATCAGGAAATAGTTGAGGCTTGTAATAAGGGAACATCTATAATTATGCGGGATTTTAACTATCATATTAATTGGACAAATCAAATTGGGCAGGGCTGCCTTGAGGATGAGTTCATTGAGTGTATTAAGGATGGGTTTCTTGAGCAGTATGTAACTGAACCGACCAGGGGGCAAGCAACCTTAGATCTGGTCCTGTGTAATGAGACAGGATTAATTAAAAATGTCCTAGTAAAGGATCCCCTTGGAATGAGTGACCATAACATGGTTGAATTCCATATTCAATTAGAGGGTGAAAAGGTTGGATCTCAAACAAGCGTGCTAAGCTTGAATAAAGGAGACTATGAAGGTATGAGAGCGGAATTGAGTAGAGTGGATTGGGAAAATAGATTAAAGGGTAAGACGATACATGATCAGTGGTGTACATTTAAGGAGTTATTTTACAACTTCCAAAAAAAATATATTCCACTGAGAAGAAAAGGGTGTAAAAGAAAAGACAGCCATCCGTGGCTAAGTAAAGAAATTAAGGATAGTATTCGACTAAAAACAAGGGGATATAAGGTAGCCAAATCTAGTGGGAGGATAGAGGATTGGGAAAACTTTAAAAGACAGCAAAAAATAACAAAAAGATTGATTAAGAAAGGGAAGATAGATTATGAAAGTAAATTAGCAAAAAATATAAAAACAGATAGCAAGAGTTTTTATAGTTATATAAAAAGAAAAAGGGTGGCTAAAGTAAATGTTGGTCCCTTAGAGGATGAGACCGGGAAATTAATGGTGGGAAACATGGAGATGGCAAAAACACTGAATGAATATTTTATATCAGTCTTTACAGTAGAAGACACTAAGAATATCCCAACACTGGACAAACGGGGGGGCTAAAGGGGGGGAGGAGCTAAACACGATCAAAATCACTAAGGAAGTGGTACTCGGTAAAATAATGGGACTCAAGGCGGATAAATCGCCTGGACCTGATGGCTTACATCCTAGGGTCTGGAGGGAAGTGGCGGTAGGGATTGTGGATGCATTGGTAATAATTTTCCAAAACTCCCTGGACTCGGCAAAGGTCCCGGCAGACTGGAAAACTGCTAATGTAACACCCTTAGTTAAAAAGGGCAGTAGACAGAAGGCTGGAAACTATAGACCGGTTAGCCCAACATCTGTGGTAGGTAAAATTTTGGAGTCCATTATTAAGGAGACAGTAACAGGACATTTGGATAATCATCATTTAATAGGACAAAGTCAGCATGGTTTTATGAAGGGGAAGTCATGTTTGACAAATTTGCTGGAGTTCTTTGAGGAAGTAACATATAGGGTGGATAAAGGGGAACCAGTGGACGTAGTGTATTTAGACTTCCAAAAGGCATTTGACAAGGTGCCACACAAAAGATTATTGCTTAAGATAAAAAATCACGGGATTGGGGGTAATATTCTGGCATGGATAGAGGATTGGCTATCTAACAGAAGGCAGAGAGTTGGGATAAATGGTTCATTCTCAGACTGGCAATCAGTAACTAGTGGTGTTCCGCAGGGGTCAGTGCTGGGTCCCCAACTCTTTACAATCTATATTAACGATTTGGAGGAGGAGACCGAGTGTAACATATCAAAGTTTGCAGATGATACTAAGATGGGAGGGAAAGTAGTGAGTGAGGAGGACATAAAAAACCTGCAAGGGGACATAGACAGGCTAAGTAAGTGGGCAGAGATTTGGCAGATGGAATACAATACTGGAAAGTGTGAGGTTATGCACTTTGGCAGGAAAAATCGTAGAGCAAGTTATTATCTTAATGGCAAGAAACTGGAAAGTACTGAAGTACGAAGGGATCTGGGGGTCCTGGTGCACGAAACTCAAAAGGTTTGTATGCAGGTGCAGCAAGTGATTAAGAAGGCCAATGGAATGTTGGCTTTCATTGCTAGGGGGATAGAATATAAAAATAGGGAGGTATTGCTTCAGTTGTACAAGGTATTGGTGAGACCGCACCTGGAATACTGCGTACAGTTTTGGTGTCCATACTTAAGAAAGGACATACTTGCTCTCGAGTCAGTACAAAGAAGGTTCACTCGGTTAATCCCGGGGATGAGGGGATGGATATATGAGGAGAGGTTGAGTAGATTGGGACTCTACTCATTGGAGTTCAGAAGAATGAGAGGCGATCTTATTGAAACATATAAGATTGTGAAGGGTTTGGATCGGGTGGATGCGGGGAGGATGTTCCCGATGAGTGAAACTAGAACTAGGGGGCATAGTCTTAGAATAAGGGGCTGCTCTTTCAAAACTGAGATGAGGAGGAACTACTTCACTCAGAGGGTGGTAGGTCCATGGAATATGCTGCCCCAAAAAGCTGTCGAAGCTACATCATTACATAAATTTAAAACAGAAATAGACAGTTTCCTAGAAGTAAAGGGAATTAAGGGTTACGGGGAGCGGGCAGGAATTTGGATATGAGTCTAGGTTCGGATCGGTCATGGCCCTGTGGGTAGCGGAGCGGGCCCAGGGGCCGTGTAGCCTGATCCTGGCTCCTATTTCGTGTGTCTAATTCTGTTAGATTCAGGAGATGGTTCTGTGATAGTGGATTGGCGGTTAGGATCAGATCAGCCATGATCTTATTGAATGGCGGAGCAGGCTCGAGGGGCCGATTGGCCGACTCCTGCTCCTATTTCTTATGTTCTTATTGTTCTCCTTGGAGCAGAGAAGGTCAAGGGGAGATTTAATAGAGGTGTTCAAAATTATGAGGGGTTTTGATAGAGCGAGTAGGGGGAAAGTTAACTCTGGCAAGTAGGCCAGTAACCAGAGGTCATGGATTTAAAATAATTGACAAAAGATCTAGAAGGGAAACAAGGAGAATTTTTTTCACACAGAGGGTTATTAAGATCTGGAACGCTCAACCAGAAAGGGTGGTGGAATCAGATTCCATTGGAACTCTCAAAAGGCAATTGGACGTGTACCTGAAATTTGAAGGTTTATGCAAAGGGAGTGGGACTAAATTGATCAGTTCTTTCAAATTGATCAGCACAGGCACGACGGGCCGAATGGCTCCCTTCTGTGCTATAAGATTCTATGATTCACCCTTATATGACAGGCCTATGTAACTCACTCACCATCGCCTGTCTTGTGCTTTACGCCAGTGATAACACTGCAGTGCTCCATTTCAATGAAGTATCTGCTGGATCTCAGTGACAACACCCACACGGCCAGCGTATTGAGCAGGGAATACGCTCTACCCATCACAGCTGACATCTGATGGCAGGAAAGGACGAGCTGATACTGGAGAGCAGGGCAGGAGACCCTGTGAAAACTTCAGATTCTTTAGCATCCCAAAAATGGTACAGCAACTGCAGGAAAAGCTTGCGTCTAATTCTCACCAATTTGCTCCTCTCTCTTGAAGCTGTTGGTGCCCTCCTTGGTTATCCTCAACAGGCACTAAGGTGCTCTGTTATACCTCGTCCAAGTGACAATTATTCACACGCAATCCTTGACAAGGAGCGGCGACTAAAAGCCCGACTATTCCGTGAGTCGTAGCCCCGCCCAACCCTGTCCCCATCAGACACCCACACCTTTGGTACAGGCCACTAGACTAGCGTCAGGAGCACCATCTGTAACTCATTCCCACCTCCCAAAGCTTAGAGTGGAGGCCAATTCTGGAGCCCCTACCTGCGACATTAGCAGACATCAGCCAACTCAACTCAAACTGGGGCTGGTACAGGAAACTTTGGTTTATCCGGAGGTTGTATGTCCGGAAACCTCAATCTAACGGCAGAAATCAGCAGCCGTTTTGGTTAGGTTTTTTTTCTTCTCCTAGCATTTTTTTTTTTTTTTAAACAGTCAGGCTCTGGAAAGCGTCTCTGTAGCTTAGCAACAGCTTCAGAGACGCTTCCAAGGTACGGGCCGAGTGTTTACAAGCTGTTGCTAAGCAACAGTGTTTGTTGTCAGATACGGAGATGAAAACCTCCGTATCCTTCAACATTAGCGCTGGTCTATCCGGAAGTTTTGATAGATCGGCAGCAGCTCGGTCCCATCGGTGCCGGATATCAGAACTTTTCCTGTACTTGGGACTGCTCCGGTCCACAGGGTTTAAGCTTCTTAGTGGCTCAGTTCGTTGACCCCACCGAGCGTTGTTATCCATCCCTAATTGTCCTCGAGAAGGTGGCGTTGAGCTGCCTTTTGACAACCGAGTGGCTTGCTAGGCCATTTCAGAGGGCAGTGCTGTGGGTCTGGAGTCACATACCGGCCAGACCGGGTAAGGGCGGCAGATTTCCTTCCCTAAAGGGCATTAGTGAACCAGATGGGGTTTTAAGACAATCCGGTCGTTTCATGATCACCATTACTGACACTAGCTTTTTTAATTCCAGATTTATTTAAGTAACTGAATTTAAATTCCCCAGCTGCCGTGGTGGGATTTGAACTCACGTCTCCAGCTCATTAGTCCAGGCCTCTGGATTACTCATCCCGTAACGTAACCACTCTGCTACCGTTCACGTTTATGCTCCTCGAGCCTCCTCCCATCCTTCCTCATCAGCATAACCCTCTATTCCTTTCTCCCTCATACGCTTGTCTAGCCTCCCCTTAAATGCATCTATACTATTCGCCTCAACCACTCCCTGTGGTAGCGAGTTCCACATTCTCACCACTCTCTGGGTAAAGAAGTTTCTCCTGAATTCCCTATTGGATTTCTTGGTGACTATCTTATATTGATGGCCTCTAGTTATGCTCTTCCCCACAAGTGGAAACATTCACTCTGTATCCACTCTATCAAAACCTTTCATAATTTTAAAGACCTCTATTAGGTCACCCCTCAGCCTTCTTTTTTCAAGAAAAAAAGAGACCCAGCCTGTTCATCCTTTCCTGATAGGTATACCCTCGCATTTCTGGTTTTAAAGGAGGAGAGGGAGAGAGGCGGAGAGGTTTAGGGAGGGAAATCCAAAGCTCAGGGCCTCGGCAGGTGAGGGCACGGCCGCCAATGGTGGAGCGATTAAAATCGGGGGTGCGCAGGAGGCCAGAATTGGAGGAGCGCAGAGATCTCGGAGGGTTGCCGGGCTGGAGGAGGTTAGAGAGAAAGGGAGGGGGCGAGGTCATGGTGGTATTTGATTTCTTGGTGACTATCTTATATCGATGGCCTCTAGTTTCGCTCTTCCCCACAAGTGGAAACATTCTCTCTGTCTAACTCTATCAAAATCTTTCATAATTTTAAAGACCTCTATTAGGTCACCCCTTAACCTCTTTTCAGAAGAAAAGAGACCCAGCCTGTTCATCCATTCCTGATCGGTATACCTTCGATTGAACAATCTGAAATAAACCAATATAAACGGTGAGAAAATAGTCCTTTATGTGGAAACCAAAACGCATTGTTGAGCATTCCACCAGTGAATGAAGTGATAAGTGAATTAACAACGTCAGCAACTTGCATTTATATAGCGCCTTTAATAGCAAAACGTCCCGCGGTGCTTCACAGGAGCGATTATCAAACAAAATTTAACACCGTGCCACATAAGGAGATATTAGGACAGATGGCCAAAAGCTTGGTCAAAGAGGTAGGTTTAAAGGAGCGTCTTAAAGGAGGAGAGGCAGAGGGGTTTAGGGAGGGAATTCCAGAGAAAAGGGCTCAGCCATCAATGAAGGAATAACAACGATAAGCCTGACCCTGACTGTTATTACAGGAGCAGGAGTTGAAAGGGACTGATTTTCAAGGTAGACTTGAACAACCAGTTTGTCATGACAAAGAAGAATTCAGAATGGCGCAAGAGTGAGAACGATGTTTCCGCTGCACCTGACTCAGCTGCCCAACCCAAAGTCAACAATGACGAGAGCAATATTGGGACAGACCATCAGAACATAAGAAATAGGAGCAGGAATAGGCATCTTGGCCCCTCGAGCCTGCTCCGCCATTCAATGAGATCATGGCTGATCTTGGGCTCAAAGCCACTTCCCTGCCCGCTCCCCAGAACCCTTCACTCCCTTATTTTGCAAAAAATCCGTCTTATCTCCACCTTAAATGTATTTAATGACCCAGCCTCCAACGTTCAGCAGTATATCGGTACCAAATGAAACTGCTGGGGAGGACTGCAGCACACAGTGGAGTTCAGCGAAGATTCACAAGGCTGATCCCTGGGATGGCAGGAATGACGTATGAGAGATTGGGTCGATTGGGCTTATACTCGCTGGAGTTTAGAAGAATGAGAGGGGATCTCATCGAAACTTATAAAATTCTGACACGTCTGGACAGACTAGATGCAGGAAGGATGTTCCCGATGGTGGGGGAGTTCAGAACCAGGGGTCATAGGCTAAGGATAAGGGGTAAGCCATTTAGGACTGAGATGAGGAAGAATTTCTTCACCCAGAGAGTGGTGAACCTGTGGAATTCTCTGCCACAGAAGGCGGTTGAGGCCAAGTCTTTAAATATATTCAAGAAGGAGTTAGATATATTTCTTAGAGCTAAAGGTATCAAGGGATATGGGGAGAAGGCAGGGACAGGGTACTGAATTTGGATGATCAGCCATGATCTCATCGAATGGCGGAGCAGGCTAGAGGGGCCGAATGGCCTACTCCCGCTCCTATCTTCTATGTTTCTATGTAACACGCTGAGCTTTCACCTCTGGGACCTCGATGTGAGTGCATGTCATACGAATGAGATGAAGGTTTCCTCTGTCTGCTGGCTGGCAAGACTAGGCAGTCTCGACCCATTTCCTAGTGGATGTGGGCCAACAGCACAAAACTGCCTCTAATTTGGCGCTGAACTTGAGATTTGATACACTAAGGCTACAAAGGGCAGCTGGTGTTTGGAGGAGGTGAGGCACAATTTTGGGGAAAGGGTTGCGAGGTTGGCTCGGCACTGAATCGAGCATTGCTTGATGCTGACACTGGGTTCTTTGACGGCGACTAGCAACAGGATACCTGACGACTATACCTCTCCCTGAGCTGGCCGATCTTGACGTCAACACCAAGTGCGCAAAATGCAAAAGTGTTTCAGTTCCCCATGATAACAGATGGATCAGCACAAAACAACATCCAAACTAGGAAAGGGAGGGGGGCGGAATGAAATGGCTCATTCTGTTCAAATATAAAAGCTCATAGAATCACTGGTCTCCTTCTGTGCCGTAAATTTCTATGATTCTATGAGCTTTTATATTTGAACAGAATGAGCCATTTCATTGGTCTCCTTCTGTGCCATAAATTTCTATCAGTGTCGGTGTTGGCCGACAAAGAGCTCTCCAGCCTAATCCCAATTTCCAGCTCTTGGTCTGTAGCCCTGTAGGTTACGACACTTCCAAGTACTTTTCAAATGCAATGAGGGTTCCTGCCTCTACCACCCTTTCAGGCAGTGAGTTCCAGACCCCCACCACCCTCTGGGTGAAAAAAGGTCTCCTCAACTCCCCTCTAATCCTTCCACCAATTACTTTAAACCTACGCCCCCCCCCCCCCCGGTTATTGTGATCGAGTAGTGATTCCTGCATTTTAACACAGTCCTAATCATATCATAATTCTTTTGAGTTTAGGGTTATTTTTGAAGTTTCTTTTAATCTCGAACATTCACACTTATGATCATCCTCAGGACAGATCTATCTATTGGGACTAGACTGAGGATCGATCATCAGTTCACTGGTTCCTGGGATGGGGGGATTGTCCTAGGAGGAGAGATTGAGTAGACTAGGCCTATATTCTCGAGAGTTTAGAAGAATGAGAGGTGATCTCATTGAAACATACAACATTCTTCCCGGGCTTGACAGGGTAGATGCAGGGAGGATGTTTCCCCTGGCTGGGGAGTCTAGAACCAGGGGTCACAGTCTCAGAATAAGGGGTCGGCCATTGAGGACTGAGATGAGGAGAAATTTCTTCACTCAGAAGGCTGTGAATCTTTGGAATTCTCTACCCCAGAGGGCTGTGGAGGCTCAGTCGTTGAGTATATTCAAGACAGAGATCGATAGATTTTTGGATATTAAGGGAATCAAGGGATATGGGGATAGTGCAGGAAAGTGGAGATGAGGTAGAAGATCAGCCATGATCTTATTGAATGGCCTACTCCTGCTCCTATTTCTAACGTTCTTATCACGAGGGAGCAGGTTTCACCACTGAACCTGATTTAGTACCCAGGCTTAAATTTCATTGATGCTCTGACTTGGCCGAGACAAGAGGGAGGAAAATGAGAAGGGCTCACTCCTTGCTAACTCGAGAATGACACCTTGATAAGGAAGCCAGATTTCGAAGCACATTTCAAGCTCGTCGGATTGGCACCATTTCAAGTCTAGCACCTAAAGCTTGACCAAGAAAAGCTTCTACTCAGCTGCCAAAACGGCAGAATCATCATTTTGAGAGGCTAGTGAAAGATTGTTACCACAGATTGATGAAAATGGGGACAGATGGCTCCGAAGAATGTTTCCACACGGACGGTTTTAGAACATACAGTAGATGGCGTTATCGCAGGTGGCTATTGAGGTAGAGGCCACATCGTTTAAAAAAGGAGTTTGGATACTTATTTGGAAAGGGAGCATATAAACGGTAAGAGGAAAGGGCAGAGAAATGAGATTAGCGTAAACAGCTCCCGCTGAAGACCCAGAACCAACACAGGTATCCCGGGCGGAACAATCTCCTTGTGCTCTGTCATTTCTATGGTATCGCTCTTCTGACTGGAATTAAACTACCTGCTGTGCAGGATATCTACCCCGAGAGGTGCCGGGGGAAGGCCCCGAGAATCATCAAAGACGCGAGCCACCCCAACCACAACCTCTTCGCCCTGCTCCCGTCCGGCAAGAGATACCGAAGTATACGGTCTCGTACCAGCAGGTTTCAAAACAGCTTCTACCCCCAGGCCATAAGACTCGTGAACAAATAAATTATTATTTATTACTGTTGTCTTATTTATTATTACTGTATTTCTATTAGTATTTTTATCATTGCTATGCCATATTTATCCCAATATTGGGAGGACTCGTAAAAATCAACATTTCATTGTGCAGTACATATGTCTGCTGCATATATGACAAATAAAATTGAATTGAATTGAATTGAAGAGTGGAGATGCTGGGAACGTGGTTCCCGAGGGTGAAATTTAAGTTTTTAAAGAAGCCTACAAGTTGAAATGTCAATTGTTTTTCTAATACTGTAGAAATGTTATCAGTAGAATATCACACCACAAACTGACAGCATAATGTTGCACTAAAGAATATTGCCAACTGAATAACATTTATCCCACCTCCTAGTGATATGTGTGTCCCTTAAAACCTGACAAGCTGCCGAGAACAATTGCGGCTCATTGTACAAAACCCATCATGTGTAACCTGACTTACGACTGCAAACTAGAAACACGCAGGTTCGATCATACGTGAAAGAGAAAGGCAGGTTGAAGGCTCGCTTTAAACAGCAAGCTCTCCGTTTGACGCTGACTTGAGGCATTTTCTGTTCATTTCTACTGAAATTAAATTACTCGGGGTAATAAAAAGCAAGAATGTGTTAAAATTTTCCATAAATTGTTCACAAGCGCGACAGTGCAAATCGCTCACAACACGGCTGTGCAATCGGCGGAACCACGTGACCCAATAGTGGCAAAAATAGCAACACCGTCACGGGGAGAACGAGTTGTAAGTGACACTGCGGTGAAGACAATGCCGTCACGGCAAGTCCCGCGTGACACTGCAGCCGGCCCAGGCCTGGCGTCCAAAGTTCCCGCTTAGCTGCGCGACCGCGCAGCGGTCTGGAGGTCCCGCGCAGGCCGCTCACCGGCTTTTACGTTGAAGAAACCGCGCAAGCGCGAAAATTTGAAGGGGCCGCGCAGCCAGTTAAAGGGACCGCTCGCGAAAACAAAACTTGCTGAGGGAAGATTGCGGCGGTCGCGGGCGACCCCGGCGTGACATCATGGCGCCCAAAGACAACGTGTGACCCTTCCCCTTTCCCACCCCCCCCAACAAATAAATAAAGCAACACTTTTTCTCATGGAGACTGTGGCTCTCCCCCCTTTACAGGGCGTCTTGTTAGCCCTGAACAGGGAGTAAGTGGGTGGAGTCAGGCTCCCACACTGCGTGCTTCCTGGACCATTTATCTAGCGCCTTTCACGACCTCAGGACGTCCCAAAGAGCTTTACAGCCAATGAAGTACTTTTTGAAGTGTAGTCACTGTTGTAATATAGGAAACGCGGCAGCCAATTTGCACACAGCAAGCTCCCACAAACAGCAATGAGTTAATGAGCAGTTTCAGTGATGCTGATTGAGGGATAAATATTGGCCACGACATCGGGGAGAACTCCCCTGCTCTTCTTCGAAATAGTGTTGTGGGATCTTTTACGTCCACCTGAGGGGGCAGACGGGGCCTTGGTCTAACGTCACATCCGTGTCAGCAGTGGCTCATTGGGTAGCACTCTCACCGGAGTCAGAAGGTTGTGGGTTCAAGTCTCACTCCAGCCGACTTGAGCACAAAAATCTAGGCCGACACTCCCAGTGCCAGTACTGAGGGAGCGCTGCACTGTTGGGGGTGCTGTCTTTTGGATGAGACATTAAACCAAGTCTGCGCTCAGGAGGACATAAAAGATCCCACGGCACTATTTCAATGAAGAACAGGGGAGTTCTCCCCGGTATCCTGGTCAATGTTGATTTAAAAAGATAATTATTGCTGTTTGTGTGAATTTGCTGTGCACAAATTGGCTGCTGTGTTTCATACATGACAACAGTAACTGCACTTCAAAAAGCACCTCATTGGCTATAAAGCGCTTTGGGATGCCCGAGGTCGCGAAAGGCGCTGTATAGAAAGAGGGCACCTCTGACAGTGCAGCACTCCCTCAGTACCTCTTCTTCCATAGCCCTGTATCTCCAATTGCCCCCTCCTCCATAGCCCTGTATCTCCCATTGCCCCTCTCCTCCATAGCCCTGTATCTCCCATTACCCTCTCCCCATAGCCCTGTATCTCCCATTGCCTCTCCACCATAGCCCTGTATCTTCCATTACCCTCTCCCCATAGCCCTGTATCTCCCATTGACCCTCTCCCCATAGCCCTGTATCGCCCATTGCCCCTCTCCCCATAGCCCTGTATCTCCCATTGCCCCTCGCCCCATAGCCCTGTATCTCCCATTACCCTCCCCATAGCCTTGTATCTCCCATTGCCCCTCTCCCCATAGCCCTATCTCCCATTGTCCCTCTCCCCATAGCCCTGTATCTCCCATTGCCCCTCTCCCCATAGCCCTGTATCTCCCATTACCCTCTCCCCATAACCCTGTATCTCCCATTGCCTCTCCACCATAGCCCTGTATCTTCCATTACCCTCTCCCCATAGCCCTGTATCTCCCATTGACCCTCTCCCCATAGCCCTGTATCTCCCATTGCCCCTCTCCCCATAGCCCTGTATCTCCCATTGCCCCTCGCCCCATAGCCCTGTATCTCCCATTACCCTCTCCCCATAGCCCTGTATCTCCCATTACCCTCTCCCCATAGCCCTGTATCTCCCATTACCCTCTCCCCATAGCCTTGTATCTCCCATTGCCCCTCTCCCCATAGCCCTGTATCTCCCATTACCCTCTCCCCATAGCCCTGTATCTCCCATTGCCTCTCCACCATAGCCCCGTATCTTCCATTACCCTCTCCCCATAGCCCTGTATCTCCCATTGACCCTCTCCCCATAGCCCTGTATCTCCCATTGCCCCTCTCCCCATAGCCCTGTATCTCCCATTGCCCCTCGCCCCATAGCCCTGTATCTCCCATTACCCTCTCCCCATAGCCCTGTATCTCCCATTACCCTCTCCCCATAGCCCTGTATCTCCCATTACCCTCTCCCCATAGCCTTGTATCTCCCATTGTCCCTCTCCCCATAGCCCTGTATCTCCCATTGTCCCTCTCCCCATAGCCCTTTATCTCCCATTGCTCCTCTCCCCCATAGCCCTGTATCTCCCATTGCCCCTCTCCCCCATAGCCCTGTATCTCCCATTGCCCCTCTCCTCCACACCCTGTATCTCCCATTGCCCCTCTCCTCCACACCCTGTATCTCCCATTGCCCCTCTCCCCCACACCCTGTATTTCCCATTGCCCCTCTCCTCCACACCCTGTATCTCCCATTGCCCCTCTCCTCCACACCCTGTATCTCCCATTGCCCCTCTCCTCCACACCCTGTATCTCCCATTGCCCCTCTCCTCCACACTCTGTATCCGCCACTCCCGACACTGGAGCATACATATCTCAGTACTGAGGCAGTGCACTGGATGGTCAGCTTGGATTATTTTGTGCTCGAGTGTCGGGACCGGGATTCAACCCCCGGTGCCTTCCCGCTCGGAGACGAGTGCGCTGCCCGCTGAGCCACGGCTGGGCTGCACGGGCAGGCGGACCGGCAGCTGGGCTTAAAAAGTCGACCCGGCTCGGCGACAAGGAGATGCGGGTGTAAATCAGCGACCCCACCAACTACCCACCCCCCCGACCCCGATAAAAAAAAAACCCTGATTAAAAACCATCCTCTCTCTAAAAGCCTCCATCGCAAGCCCGAGGTGCTCGGCCGCCACTCACCGCACATCCCGACCTCTGGCTCTTCTCTCTCACACACCCGCCGCCGTCTGCGTTTCCAGCCGCCCGCCCACCAGTGAGCCACAAAATGGCGGGGGGCCGGCCTCCGGGCTCCCGCCCCCTTCGCCCGATCCCGTTGGCCCGCTCTTCGCCACGCCCCCAACGTCGGCAACGCGTCGGCTGGTTGGTCAGCGCCGCTGTCACTCCCAGTGAGTGACGGGGGGGCTGTCCCTTTGGCTTTTGATTGACAGCTTCGCTGGAGACGTCCTTGCAATGAGGGAGCAGGGCAATAAGGGAAAGTAAAGATGGACTTGCAACACGTATCAGCAACACCAATTTGCATGTATATAGAATTTTTAATGTATAAAACGTCCCACAGCAGCGTCAGCAAACAAAATCTGGCACCCAGCAACAAAAGACAGGCGACCAAAAGCTTGGTCAAAGAGATGGGTTTTAAGGAGCGTCTTAAAGGAGGAAAGAGAGGCGGAGAGGTTTAGGCAGGGAATTCCAGAGCTGAGGGCGCAGGCAGCTGAAGGCACGCCGTCAATGGTTAAAATCAGGGATGCTCAAGAGGGCAGAATTACAGGAGCGGCAGATATCTCGGGGGATTGTGGGGCTGAAGGAGGTTACAGAGATAGGGAGGGGTCGAGGCCGTGGAGGGATTTGAAAACAAGGATGAGAATTTGAAAATCGAGGCATTGCTTAACTGGGAGCCAATGGAGGTCAGCGAGCACAGCGGGCGATAGGTGAACGGGACTTGGTCCGAGTTGGAACACGGGGTAGCCGAGTTTTGGATGACCTCAAATTTACGTAGGGTAGAATGGGGGAGGCCAGCCAGGAGTGCGTTGGAATAATCAAGTCCAGAGGTAACAAAGGTACGGATGTGGGTTTCAGCTGCGGATGAGCTGAGGCAAGGGGTGGAGTCGGTTGATGTTCCGGAGGTGGAAATAGGCGGTCTTGGTGATGGCGTGCACATCTCGAAAGTAATGAGTATAGGGGCAGTAATTAACAAAGGAGAACAAAAAAAACAGAATGAAAGTAGCAAATGAAGAAAACAATGAGAGTGCAGGGACAGTAATGGGGATGCAAACTCTTAAGTGAAACACTGAGAGACAAGAACAACAAATATAGCAATATAGAGGGCGGAGGTGGCAAATTGAAGGTTGCAATTAATTAATCAAAAGAAGTGCAGATACTAAAAGAAGGGAATGAAAGTGCATATAGCATATTGATAACTGAGTGGTAAAACAGTTAGTTAAGTATTCAGAGCACACAGCACTAAATTCAGGAAGAATGAAGACAGCAGATCAAGGAATAAGGGGATATACAATGCCTTTCACCACCTCAGAACGTCCCAAAGCGCTTTACAGCCAATGAAGTACTTTTGAAGTGTAGTCACTGTTGTAATGTAGGAAACGCAGCAGCGAAATTGCACACAGCAAGCTCCCACAAACAGCAATGTGATAATGACCAGATCATCTGTTTTTAGTGACGTTAATTGAGGGATAAATATTGGCCCAGGACACCGGGGATAACTCTTCTGCTCTGCTTCAAAATAGCACCACAGGATCTTTTACATCCACCTGAGAGAGCAGACGGGGGCTCAGTTTAAAGTCTCATCCAAAAGATGGCACCTCCGACAGTGCAGCACTCCCTCAGCACTGCGCTAGAGTGTCAGCCTAGATCTTTGTACTCGAGTCTCATGGAGAAGGATTTGAACCCACAACCTTCTGACTGAGCGGCGCGAGTGCTACCCACTGATCCACAGCTGAGAACGCATGGAGAATGATTAAAGGTCTCTATTCTGCACCAAGGATGATATATAATTGCATCCAAACCTGCAATACTATCAATTTAAAAATAAAACTGCATTAAAAAAAATTAAGCTTTCACTTAAAGCTGTGACAACCTATAACATTCATAAGAACATAGAATCATAGACAGCATGGTGGCATAGTGGTTAGCACTGTTGCCTCACAGCGCCAGAGACCCGGGTTCGAATCCGGCCTCGGGCGACTGTCTGTGTGGAGTTTGCACATTCTCCCCGTGTTTGCGTGGGTTTTCTCCGGGTGCTCCGGTTTCCTCCCACAGTCCAAAGATGTGCGGGTTAGGTTGATTGGCTATGATAAATTGACCCTTAGTGTTAGGGGGATTAAATACGTGGGGTTACAGGGATAGGGTGGGATATGTGTTGGTGTAGGGGTTACGGGGATCGGGTGGGATATGTGTCGGTGCAGGCTCGATGGGCCGAAATGGCCTCTATCTGCACTGTGGGGTTTCTGTGTGATTCTGTGTGTGTGAATGGTGTCAGCTGTGGCTCAGTGGGCAGCACTCTCACGTCTGCGCCAGAAGGTTGTGGGTTCAAGTCCCCACTCCAGAGACTTTGAGCACAAAAAGCTAGGCTGACACTCCCAGTGCAGTACTGAGGGAGTGCCGCACTGTCGGAGGTGCCGTCTTTCAGATGAGATATTAAACCGAGGCCTCGTCTGCCCTCTCAGGTGGACGTAAAAGATCCCACAGCACTATGTTGAAGAAGAGCAGGGGGAGTTCTCCCCGGTGTCCTGGCCAATATTTATCCCTCAATCAACACAACAAAAACAGATTATCTGGTCATCATCACATTGCTGTTTGTGGGAGCTTGCTGTGCACAAATTGGCTGCCGCGTTTCCTACATTACAAAAGTGACTACACTTCAAAAAATACTTCACTGACTGTAAAGCGCTTTGGGACATCTGGTGGTCATGAAAGGCGCTATAGAAATGCAAGTCTTTCTTAATGGTTACAGCACAGAAGGAGGCCCGTCCAGCCCGTGCCGGCTCTCTGCAAGAGCACTTCAGCTAGTCCCACTCCCCCGACCCTTCCCTGTAGCCCTGCAAATTTTTTTCCTTCAGGTACTTATCCAATTCCCTTTTGAAAGCCTCGATTGAATCTGTCTCCATCATCCTCACAGGCAGTGCATTCCAGATCCTAAAAAGTTGCTGCGTAAAAAAGTTTTTCCTCATGTCGCCTTTGGTTCTTCTGCCAATCACCTTAAATCTGTGTCCTCTGGTTCTCGATCCTTCCGCCAATGGGAACAGGTTCTCTCTCTCTACTCTGTCTCGATCCCTCATGATTTTGAACACCTCTATCAAATCTCCTCTCAACCTTCTCTGTTCTAAGGAGAACAAACCCAGCTTCTCCAGTCTATCCACGTAACATAAGATTACATAGGATTATATAGAATGTACAGCACAGAAACAGGCCATTCGGCCCAACCAGTCCATGCCGGCGTCTATGCTCCACTCGAGCCTCCTCCCATCCTTCCTCATCTAAATCTATCAGCATAACCCTCTATTCCCGTCTCCCTCATATGCTTAACTGCCCCTTAAATGTATCAATACTATTTGCCTCAACCACTCCCTGTGGCAGCAAGTTCCACATTCTCACCACTCTCTGCTTAAAGGAGTTTCTTCTGAATTCCCTATTTGATTTCTATAAGATCATACGACCTTTTGAGTTTGCTCTGCCATTTAATAAGATTTTTTTTAAATTTGTTCTCTGGATGTGGGTGTAGCTGGCAAGGCCAGCATTTATTGCCCATCCCTAATTATCCTCGAGAAGGTGGTGGTGAGCCGCCTTCTTGAACCGCTGCATTCCGTGAGGTGAAGGTTCTCCCACAGTGAGTATACTTCTTTGTAGCGGTTTGGCACAACCGAGTGTCTCGCTGGGCCATTTCAGAGAGCAGTTAAGAATCAGCCACATTGCTGTGGGTCTGGAGTCACATAGAGGCCAGACCGGGTAAGGACAGCAGATTTCCTTCCCCAAAGGACATTAGTGAACCAGATAGGTTTTTACGACAATCACGATAGTTTAATCTAATACAGATCATGGCTGAACTTCTACCTCAACTCTACTTTCCCGCCCGATCCCCATATCCCTGGATTCCTTTAGAGTCCAAAAATCTATCGATTCACCATACACACTGACATGAATCTTGTCATTCATGTGGAAATGACTTATGAAATAATACTGGGCGGCCTGCTGGTGGCGCTGTCCAGGGAGAGTATAAATACTCGGGCATGGGCCCAGCTTGCTCAGGACATTCTTTAACAGGAACTAGTGAAGGACACAACTAGATCTCCATGTTGTAAAACAGTTGATTAAAGCCTTGTTTAACGCTTAGACCAAGTGCCTCGTAGTTTTCTTACATTACACACTTGGGAATGACTCCCATGGTGTCACTGCTTATTGTGCAATGCACCTCCATGCGCAGCCTGAAAGGGCGGCAAAAGCAGATTCAACAGTAACTTTCAAAAGGCAATTGGGACGGGGGAAAACTTTGTCGGGCTATGGGGAGAAAGCAGGGGAGTGGGACTAATTGGATAGCTCGACCACATAGCCGGGACAGGCACGATGGGCCAAATGGCCTCTTTCTGTGCTGCATCATTCTATCCCTTGCATATCCATTAAGGTTGACACTTAAAACCACAAAAGACCAAAAAAAAATGTTGTTTCATGTGCGTCAGCTTGGGAAACCAGTTTAAACACCTTGTTATGGTTAGAGGGCGGAACAAGAAAAATACAATTTAAAACAAAGTTCAACTTGCATTTCATTGACTGAACGGGGTGGGGTTCCATTTATAATCAACGATTGCAACACTTCTGTTGTTGCTTTAGGTGAGATTGAATTATTCCATGCAAATCAATGGCCTTGATTCCTGGAACTGCCTCCCGAAACCGCTCCCCTACGTTAAGACACTCCTTAAAACCTACCTGAGTACAATTCTGGTCGCCACATTATAAAAAGGATAGCGAGGCACTGGAGGGGGTGCAGAGAAGATTTACAAGGATGATACCAGAAATGCGAGGGTAAACATATCAGGAAAGGATGAACAGGCTGGGTCTCTTTTTCTCTTGAAAGAGAAGGTTGAGGGGTGACCTAATCGAGGTCTTTAAAATTATGAAAGGTTTTGATGGAGTGGACACACAGAGAGAGTGTTTCCACTTGTGGGGAAGAGCATAACTAGAGGCCATCAATATAAAATAGTCACCAAGAAATCAATTAGGGAATTCAGACGAAACTTCTTACCCTGCCTAGCCTATCCAAACCCGTCATAATCTTGTACACCTCTATTAAATCACCCCTCAGCCTCCTTTGCTCTAATAAAAACAAATCCAGCTTCTCCAACCTGTCCTTGTGGCTAAGATCCCCCACCCCTGGAACCAAAGATACCCCATCTCCAGAACCATTTTGGTAAATCTCCTCTGCACCCTCAGCACTGCACTGAAGTGCCAGCCGAGATTTTTGTGCTCAAGTCTCTCGTGCTGCTGTACATGGACCATGTACAGCAGGCACCTCAACGCACTGGAGAGGTACCGCCAACGCTGCCTCCGCAAGATCCTGCAAATTCATTGGCAGGATAGGCGCACCAACGTCAGTGTTCTCGCTCAAGCCAACATCCCCAGCATCGAAGCTTTGACCACGCTCGATCAGTTCCGATGGACAGGTCACATTGTCCGCATGCCCAATACGAGACTTTCAAAACAAGCGCTCTACTCGGAGCTCCGGCACGGCAAGAGAGCCCCAGGTGGGCAGAGGAAACGCTTCAAGGACACCCTCAAAGCCTCATTCGAAAAAGTGCAACATCCCCACCGACACCTGGGAATCCCTGGCCCAAGACCGCACAAAGTGGAGGAGAAGCATCCGGGAAGGCACCGAACACCTCGAGTCTCTTCGCCGGGAGCAAGCGGAAGCCAAGCGCAAGCAGCGCACGTCAACCCAAGCACCCCACCCATCCGCCCCTTCAACTACCATCTGCCCCACCTGTGACAGAGAGTGTAGGTCCCGCATTGGACTAATCAGTCACCTGAGAACTCATTTTTAATGTGGAAGCAAGTCATCCTCGGTTCCAAGGGACTGCCTCAGAGAAGAAGGCCCAAGTCTCTGGAGCAGGACTCGAACCCACGACCTTCTGACTCAGAGGCGAGAGAGTGCTGCCCACTGAGCCCCGGCTGGCACTATCTGTGGCCCCTTCACTATTGGAAACAGTTTGCTTCAACCCACCCAGTCCCAACCCTTCATAATTTTAAACACTTCCATCATAAACGGCCTGTGATCCGAGTTGTTTCAGTTCCGACGAAGGGACCACGTGCAACATGAGCCTTACTCCTCACAGATGCCGGCTGACCTGCTGTATTCTCTGGTTTAGTTTTAGCATTTGCAGTTTTTCTCTCCCCCTACCCCCACCAGCCTAGATGCTTAATCCTTCCGTTCAGTACCTGCTGGTTCTTCCCTTCACATTGGCAGACGTGCAAAATTCATCAGGCAGCTTCGACGTTAAAAGCTTGATTCCGACGTGTCGGGGGACAGAAAAATCAGTTTGAATCTCAGAGTTCCCTGACGCTGTGACACTCAGTCACGCTGGACACTACTGCCACGCCTGCCGTTGCCCTGGCAACATGCCAAAATTTAAACAATTGGTTGTATTTTGCAGGTTTAATGACAAAGTTGAAAGAGATGACTGGTTAATAGAACTTCTGTAATTTGTAAACATTGTGTCGTTAAAGCACCCAAACGCTGAGGTCAAAAGCTGGGTGGGCGTGTGTGCTGCGAGGAGGATGCAGAGAAAATCCAGTATGATTTGGACAGGTTGGGTGATTGGGCAGACACATGGCAAATGCAGTATAATGTGGATAAATGTGAGGTTATCCACTTCGGTGGCAAAAACAGGAAGACCGATTATTATCTGAACGGCAATAGATTGGGAGAAGGGGAAGTGCAACGAGACCTGGGTGTCCTTGTGCACCAGTCGCTGAAGGTAAGCATGCAGGTGCAGCAGGCGGTTAAGAAGGCAAACGGTATGTTGGCCTTCATAGTGAGAGGATTCGAGTACAGTAGCAAGGATGTCTTGCTGCAGTTGTACAGGGCCTTGGTGAGACCACACCTTGAGTATTGTGTGCCGTTTTGGTCGCCTTATCTGAGGAAGGATGTTCTTGCCATGGAGAGAGTGCAGCGAAGATTCACCAGACTGATACCTGGGATGGCAGGAATGACGTATGAGGAGAGATTGGGTCGATTGGGCTTATATTCGCTAGAGTTTAGAAGAATGAGAAGGGATCTCATTGAAACTTATAAAATTCTAACAGGACTAGACAGACTAGATGCAGGAAGGATGTTCCCGATGGCGGGGAGTCCAGAACCAGGGGTCACAGTCTAAGGATAAGGGGTAAGCCATTTAGGACAGAGATGAGGAGGAATTTCTTCACCCAGAGAGTGGTGAACCTGTGGAACTCTCTACCACACAAGGCAGTTGAGGCCAATTCATTAAATATATTCAAGAAGGAGTTAGATATATTTCTTAAGGCTAAAGGGATCAAGGGATATGGGGAGAAAGCAGGGACAGGGTATTGAATTTGGATGATCAGCCATGATCTCACTAAATGGCGGAACAGGCTCGAGGGCCCGAATGGCCTACTCCTATCTTCTATGTTACTATGCCCAGACAGGGGTAAGACTGTAGGCCTAAAGTGCCAATAATTATTTTGGTGGTGGTTAAGACGATGGAAGTGTACTTGGGGCAGAACCCTCGGAGCATCCCAAGAACCACTCTGTCTTCATGCCAAGTAAGGCTGATCTTCAACTATGGATTACAGTTCACTAACCCTTTAAACTGAAACTGCTGCCAACAGCAATGCTATTTCTCACACTGGAAACTTTAAATCTCATGTGGAGAGACTCGACTGACATGTACATTAACTTGCACTCCAAGCTGCCAGAGCTGGTGGTTGTCTGCCAATCTGAACAGTTCCATCTCGGTACCTTTATCTCAGAGATCCCCTCACTTCCAGATGAACTGTGAGGTGATCGAAAATGCTGGCAGAACGTGCGAGAAACGATTCCTCCCTCGTTAAGGTGGACTATCCTGTTGTCATACGGCCCCCTCTGCCAAAATGCTGAGCTGAGAGAGGCAGCCTTTGAGTTAGAGGTCATTGTAGAGCGCGCAAGAAGCCGTCCCCAGCTTGCCTATTGGTATAATAAAGTATTCTCTTACTGTCTGTCCAAATGTGCACCAGCTTGCCTTGGACTAGTGAATGAAAGCGCTGTCGTACTTGACCATCAGAGCAAGATAAAGTACTGTTTCTTGAGTCGGAGCCTGCACTTACGCCAAACATCTCAACCAGTTTGAATTTTTATGTTTTGCTTTCTTTACTAGGGCCTGGACACAAGGTCGCTGCAGAGAGAGAGTAGGTTTGACACAACTGCTGCTGGTCGTCTATTTCAGGTGCACGAGCATAGCTGTAATGTTTAGCTCCCTATCCTGTGTAATCTCCTCCAGCCCTATAACCGCCCCCCGCTCCAGATCGCTGCACTCTGCCAATTCTGGCCCCTTGAGCATCCCCCAGTTTAATCGCTCCACCATTGGCGGCCAAGGCCCTAAACTCTGGAACTCCCTCCCTAAACCTCTCCGCCTCTCTTTCCTCCTTTAAGATGCTCCTTAAGGCAGTTCAGAGATGATTCACTCGGTTGATTCCTGAGATGGAGGGGCTGACTTATGAAGAAAGGTTGAGCCTATACTCATTGGAATTTAGAAGAATGAGAGGTGATCTTATTGAAACATGTAAGCTACTGAGGGGGCTCGACAAGGTAGATGCAGAGAGGATGTTTCCCCTCATGGGGAAATCTAGAACTCGGGGGCACAGTTTCAGAGTAAAGGGTCGCCCTTTTAGAACTGAGAGGAGGAGGAATTTCTTCACTCAAAGGGTCGTAAATCTGTGGAATTCTCTGCCCCAGAGAGCCGTGCAGGCTGGGTCATTAAATACATTTAAGGTGGAGATAGACAGATTTTTGCAAGATAAGGGAGTGAAGGGTTATGGGGAGCGGGCAGGGAAGTGGCTTTGAGCCCAAGATCAGCCATGATCTTATTGAATGGCGGAGCAGGCTCGAGGGGCCAAGTGGCCTATTCCTGCTCCTATTTCTTACGTTCTTGTTGAAATCTATCTCTTCCTGCCCTAATATCTCCTTATGTGGCTCGGTGTCAAATTTTGTTTGATAATCGCTCCTGTTAAGCACCTTTGGGACGTTTTACTGTGTTAAATGCACTATACACTCGCACAGCAGTTTTCTATCAGGTCATGAGACAACCTGCATAATGCAAACTTCTCATTTCTCTTGGTTCAGTGCAAGGGAGCCACGAGATGTTGCTGTGGAACGAGTGGACACAGGGGTATAAATGCAAGCCGTTGCTGTTCAATTCATATGTTGTTTGGCGGCAGATCACCCGCCACACTGCTCATAAAACGTGGCTATTCCCAGCCCGGAAAAGGATAAGCCTTTCCTTGAAGAAGAGCTGTTGAGTCTTCTCCAGTTTATTGTGACTTCACACTGGCCTGTGTGTAGTGCACGAGGAGCTCTTAGAGGCTGAAAGGAAATAGTTATCAAAAAAAAAATTAAAACACAAGAGAATACAACAGAATTTTATTTAACTATGCCAAAATTCATAGAAGAGCTCAGAACCTCATGAAAGCGAGTGGTGTCACTTCAGGCCCTGGGGCGACAGATGACAACAACCTATATTTATATAGAGCCTTCAACGTCATAAAACGTTCCAAGGCGCTTCACAGGCCTGTTATCAAATAAAAAATTTAATTTGACACTGAGCCACATAAGGAGATATTAGGGCAGATGACCAAAAGCTTGGTCAAAGAGGTAGGTTTTAAGGCGCGTCTTAAAGGAGGAAAGGGAAATGGAGAGGTTTAGGGTGGGAACTCCAGAGCTTAGGACCTCGGCAGCTGAAGGCACGGCCGCCAATGGTGGAGCATTTAAAATCGGGGATGTTCAAAAGGCCAGAATTAGAGGAGCGCAGAGATCTCGGGGGGGGGGGGGGGGGGGGGGTGGAGTTGTGGGGCTGAAGGAGATTAGAGAGATAAGGAGGGGCGAGGTCCATGGAGGGATTTGAAAACAAGGATGAGAATTTTAAAATCGAAGCGTTGCTTAACCGGGGGCCAATGTAGGTCAGCGAGCACAGGGGTGATGGGTGAACGGGACTTGTTGCAGAGTTTTGGATGACCTCAAGTTTATGGAGGGCAGAACGTGGGAGTATGGAGTCACATCATTCTCGCACATGCCGCCAGTGTTCTCAGTCACCTCACGATTCATCGATGGATCCACGTGGAGCTAGGCCAGGGCATCTTTGAGATACAAAGGTACATAGTAGCAGAACTGCTTACACCGCCAGACAATCACCAGCTCTGTGCTTTCTGCCCCAGGACAAGGTAATTGGAGTATAAACTGAAGTAGCACGACAGCATCATTAGAAAAATTGTCTTCGGCCAATGCTCATCATGTGATTTCTCTAATCTAAATCAATTTCAGCCCAAGTGTCTGTGGGGTGTGTACAGTGTTCCAGAGCCAAAAACAGAAAGGGAGGGCTTCTGACTTTTTCTATTACTGACCTTCTGCACTGATGTCATTTCTCAATGAATCGTTCTTTGTTTACAGCTCAACTAGTTAGGCGTGCAATATGTATTAAGGAGGATTAGCCCGTGCGGCTTTATCAACACGAGGCAGGATGGGGTGGGGTAGGAGAAGGTAGCGCAAACCTGTAGCGAAACAGTGACAAAAATAAACACAATCACTGCCAAATTTGTCTTTGCCTTTATGCTGCGAGAAGCAGTCTCGGAATCCTGGCATTATCCAAATTCTCCTGACTAAACAATCTTCAAACCGTATCGACTTCCCCAAGTGGTGATCAGAAAAATCAAGCAATTAAACGTTGAATTACTAACAAGTCGATCCATGATTTACTGCTCATTGTACAATAGTGTGTTAATCCAATTTGCTACCTCCCTTCGTTTAATAAGCCTCTTCGGAACCTAGATTTCTGACCATGTGATTGATCCTCTCTTGCTCTCCAATCTTTTCTGTTGCTTGACGTCTCTCTCTCTCGCTTGGGCTCAACTGCACGAAGCGTGCTGTAAAAATGTAAACGGTTGGAAGAGCCCTCGACACTTCCCGTCCAAATCCACACCTTAGTAACGGTCACTCGAGGGAGATACCGGAGGAACGCTACTCCAGAAAGGAGGACAAAGAGGGGAGAAAATTGGTAACAGGAACAGATCGGAGACAAACAGTATTGATACACAACTGCCGTGATGGTGTTTGTAACAACTGCTGTAGAATCAGAGGGGGAGAAATTCGGTGGGCTGCGCCACCAGTTAGCGCCTAAAGAGGGCACTCAGTGGCTTTAGCGCCACTGGCCGCACCTCCTGCGATATTTAGCTGGGGCGCTAATGGCGGCGTTAGCCTGTTGCGCTGCGCCGCCACCGATGACTTCATCGGTGTGCGCAGCGCCCCGCTACCGCCCCGATCGCGATAATTGGCAGCGACCGCCTCTGTAGCGCTGCTCGCTAATCGTGCCCGGTTCACGGGGCCTACCTGTGGCGGCAGTGGCGCAAATTAAGGTGGAGGTGCGGGGTGGCCGCCTGCCAGCACCTCCGTCCCCGGCCTCCTGTTCTCCCCCCGCGGCATTGCCGGCTGTTTTCCAAGAGCCCGGCACTTCTCCTCGGTGCCGGGCTCTTTTGCCGGCACTCGCGATCGCTCATCGCGCTGGTGCAGGCCCCTCCCCCTTAAGAATGGGAGGAAGGCCTGCAGTACCGCAGCGCGCCGTGCCGCAGTGTGTGGCGCTGCGGCACGTTACGCTGCGATATTCAGTTTCAGCGCCCTAAGAGGGACGCGGAGCACCTCGAGCCTCACCCCGTGTCCCTCTTGGGGCGCTCAAGCTGAATTTCCGGCACTCGCTGCTGCTCCGATCGCAGCGCAAAATCTGGCACCCAGGCGAGCTTGGCGCCCCGTTTGCGGCTCCACCCAATTTCTCCCCCAGAGAATTTTACAGGAGGCGGCCATTCGGCCTAATCCCACTGTCCAGCTCTTGGTCCATAGCCCTGTCGGTTACGGCACTTCAAGTGCATATCCGAGTACTTTTTAAATGTGATGAGGGTTTCTGTCTCCACCACCCTTTCAGGCAGTGAGTTCCAGACCCCCACCACCCTCTGGGTGAAAAAAGTTCTCCTCAACTCCCCTCTCATCCTTCTGCCAATTATTTTAAATATTTCCCTACTGGTTATTGACCTCTGCTAAGGGAAATAGGTCCTTCTGATCCACTCTCTCTATTTGCACAAACACTGTCACAACTTCTGTGACACAGCGTTTGTAAGAACTGCCATGAGTGTGTTTGGCAACAGAAACAGAACAAACAGTATTGATTCACAACTCCCGTGTCAGTGTTCACCCAGACGGCAGTGCAAATCCATTGGCAAGATAGGCGCGCCAACGTCAGTGTTCTCGCTCAGGCCAACATCCCCAGCATCGAAGCTCTGACCACGCTCGATCAGCTCCGATGGACGGGCCACATTGTCCGCATGCCCGATACGAGACTCCCAAAACAAGCGCTCTACTCGGAGCTCCGACGCGGCAAGAGAGCCCCAGGTGGGCGGAGGAATTGCTTCAAGGACACCCTCAAAGCCTCCTTGAAAAAGTGCAACATCCCCACCGACACCTGGGAATCCCTGGCCCAATACTGCACAAACTGGAGGAGAAGCATCCGGGAAGGCGCCGAACACCTCGAGTCTCTTCGCCGGGAGCAAGCGGAAGCCAAGCGCAAACAGCGGAAGGAGCGCACGTCAACCCAAGCACCCCACCCACCCACCCCTTCAACCACCGTCTGCCCCACCTGTGACAGAGACTGTAGGTCCCGCATTGGACTCATCAGTCACCCGAGAACTCATTTTTAATGTGGAAGCAAGTCATCCTCGGTTCCGAGGGACTGCCTAAGGTGGGGGGGGGCGGGGGGGGGGAGGGGAACGACTAGAACTCACTGCCTGAAAGGGTGGTAGAGGCAGAAACCCTCATCACATTCAAAAGCCATGCATAAAACCGACTGAAAAACAAAAGCTTAAATTCTTTATTGCAAAATATATTACAATACAGTTTGTGTTTTTCAATGTATTGCAGTCAGTGCAGGGCGACAACAATTGTTAAGGTGCACAAGGAGGTCCTCAACAGGCAGGATCTTGATCAGAGTATAATGACTGGGTTACCAGCCCGGTCGTTCGATTTAGGCAGAAACAATTCACGAAATTTCAGCTTCTTTCTTCATCTACAACCTGGCAACGAATTAAAGCAGGAATTAAAGACATTGGTGTTTCATCGTGTAATATTAGATTTTCATTTTTGGCCGGGTGGGGGGAGATCGTTAGTCAATTTGTTCAGAGCGAAACGGGATAGGGCTGGAAATGGAATAGCTCCACTATATAGATATAGAGACGCACGCACACACACTATCTCCACTACCTGCAATCTCCCAGATTAGAGAAAGAACTCTCAGTTCTGATAAAAGGTCATCGACCTGAACCGTTAGCTCTGTTTCTCTCTCCACAGATGCTGCCAGACCTGTAGAGTGTTTTCCAGCATGTTATGTCTTTATTTTGCAATTATTTAGCTCTTTTCACAGCCTCAGGACATCCCAAAGAGCTTCCCAAAAAAGTACTTTTGAAGTGTAGTCACTGTTGTAATGTAGGGAAACGTGGCAGCCAATGTGCGCACAGCAAGCTCCCACAAACAGCAATTAAAAAATTGACCGGATAATCTGTTTTGGTGATGCTGATTGAGGGTATAAATGTTGGCCAGGACACTGGGGGCAACTCTCCTGCTCTTCTTCGAATAGTGTCATGGGATTTTTTTATATGCACCTCTAGGGTTTAACTTCTCATCCGAAAGACGGCACCTCCAACAGTGCAGCGCTCCCTCAGCACTGCTCTGGAATGTCATCCTAGATTATGTGCTTAAGTCTCTGGAGTAGAACCCACAACCTTCTGACCCACTGAGCGAAGGCTCACACCCATGACTTTGGTTCCATGACATTGCCTGAATGAACATACTGTGAACCAAGTCCTAAAACATCTCAGTCTTGAATATCCTCCATGACTGAGCATCAACAGCATTCTGAGGTAGAGAATTCCAAAGATTCACAACCCTTTGAGTGAAGAAATTTCTCCTCATCTCAGTCCTAATCCTGAGACTGTGCCCACTATTCCTAGACTCCCCAGCCAGGGGAAAACAGCCTCTCAGCATGTAAAGTCACTGCTAAACTTAATCGTCCACAACTGGGTGCCTAAACCACAACCGATCGCTCAATCCAACCCAACACAGGTCAGGAGGACAACATCCAAGCTACTTTGTGGGTTGATACTTGGGCATCCAATAAGAATTTTGTCAGAGGTCATGCCCGTGATTTTCTCTCAACACCTACAAGTCATACAAAAACAAAATACTGCGGATGCCGGAAATCTTCACCTTAAATATATTTAATGACCCAGCCTCCACAGCTCTCTGGGGCAGAGAATTCCACAGATTTACGACCCTCAGAGAAGAAATTCCTCCTCATCTCAGTTTTAAATGCGTGACCCTTTATTCTGAAACTGTGCCCCCGAGTTCTAGATTCCCCCATGAGGGGAAACATCCTCTCTACCCTGTCGAGCCCCCTCAGTATCTTATATGTTTCAATAAGATCACCTCTCATTCTTCTAAACTCCAATGAGTATAGGCCCAACCTGCTCAACCTTTCTTTATAAGTCAACCCCTTCATCTCAGTAATCAACCTCGTGAACCTTCTCTGAACTGCCTCCAATGCATATATATCCCTCCTTAAATAAGGAGACCAAAACTGTACGCAGTACTCCAGGTGTGGTCTCACCAATACCCTGTACAGTTGTAGCAGGACTTACCTACTTTTATACTCCAACTCCCTTGCAATAAAGGCCAACATTCCATTTGCATTCCTGATTACTTGCTGTACCTGCATGCTAACTTTGTGTTTCATGCACGAGGACCCCCAGGTCCCTCTGTACCGCAGCATTTTGTAATCTCTCTCCATTTAAATAATAATTTGTTTTTTTATTTTTCTTACCAAAGTGGATAACCTCACACTTTCCCACATTATACTCCATCTGCCAACACCCACGGTGCATATATATACACTCACACATATACAGGAAACTTTGTGATATCCGGCACCGGCGTGTTGCCGATCTATCAAAACTGCTGGACATACAAAGTTAATGTTGAAGCATACGGAGGTTTTCATCTCCGTATCTGACAACAAACACTGTTGCTTAGCAACAGCTTCTAAAGAGTCGGCTGCAGCTGCAAGCATCTCTAGCTGAAGCTGTTGCTATAGCTACAGACCTTGCAGTGCCTGACTGGGGAAAAAAAAAGAACGAGATCTAAAAAAACTTATAGAAAACGGCTCCTGATTTTTGCCGTTAAATCGAGTATTCCGGACATACAACCTCCGGATAAACCAAAGTTTCCTGTATCCACATTATATTCCATCTGCCAACACCCACAATACATATATATACACACACACACGCATCTTCAATTGCCTTTACCTGTTCAACACCTTCGACCTCTGGAACGTAGAACTGCAGCATGTTTTGAATTCCACTCTTCAAAGTCACGATGGAGCTGGGACAGCTTGTGCAGGAACCCTGCAGCATCAACTTCACAATGCCATCCTCAAACCCTTTGTAAATCACGTCACCCCCGTCCTCTTGAACTGTGGGCCTGATAGTTAAAGGTGGGGGAGAGGGGCAGGGGGAGTGTGAAAGAGAAAAAACAGTCAAGACACTTTAGCCACAACCCAGACTATCGAGATTCAAACAAGGATTGAGCTTCACTTTGCAATAAGCCAGTTCTCAAGCTAGAGCAAGCCAAAAAGAACTTCCTATTTTTTTTTACCATGAGGCTGAATAGTTAATTTTATTACTCATTCATCATTTCGATTTTAAACATTAGTAGTCTTTGCAGAATCCAGAACCATAAGAGTTCATGAACAGCCGAGCAGTGTGCTTCCCCTCGGGAAAGGCACCTCACTCTTGGAGAGGTGGGACGGGCAGAGGCAGAGAGAGAGAGAGAGACAGAGAGAACTGAGAACGTGGCTGCCACCTAGTGGCTCACAGGTTTCTTGGTAATGCAGCAGAGGAAGGTGATTGAAGATAAACGGGAATGGAGAAAGCGAACTACAAAGTGTTTGCAGCACAGAAACAGGCCCGTGCCAGTGTTTATGCTCCACACGAGCCTCCTCCCACCCTTCTTCATCTTCTTAGGCAGTCCCTCGGAACCGAGGATGACTTGCTTCCACACTAAAAATGAGTTCACAGGTGACTGATGAGTCCAATGCGGGACCTACAGTCTCTGTCACAGGTGGGGCACACGGTGGTTGAAGGGGCGGGTGGGTGGGGTGCTTGGGCTGACGTGCGCTCCTTCCGCTGTTTGCGCTTGGCTTCCGCTTGCTCCCGGCGGAGAGACTCGAGGTGTTCGGCGCCTTCCCGGATGCTTCTCCTCCACTTTATGCGGTCTTGGGCCAGGGATTCCCAGGTGTCGGTGGGGATGTTGCACTTTTTCAAGGAGGCTTTGAGGGTGTCCTTGAAGAGTTTCCTCTGCCCACCTGGGGCTCTCTTGCCGTGTCGGCGCTCCGAGTAGAGCGCTTGTTTCTCATCTAACCTCATCAACATATCCTGCTATTCCTGTTTATCTAGCTTCCCCTTAAATGCATCTATACTATTCGCCTCAACCACTCGTGGTGGCGAGTTCCACATTCTCACCACTCTCTGGGTAAAGAAGTTTCTCCTGAATTCCCAATTGTATTCATTAGTGAATCTCTTATACTTACGGCCCTTAGATCTGGGCTAGCCCGCAAGTGGAAACATCTTCTCTACGTCTATCCTATCGAACCCTTTCATAATCTTAAAGACCTCCATCAGCTCACCCCCTCAGTTCGTAGTTCCTGGACATCCTGATGTTCATCCCTACGTTATCTTCATAATCTAAGTGCTCCAGCTACTTCTGTGGAATACTGACGTGCTTTCCATTCCAGTGCCAGTGTCAGGAGAGTGCTGCTGGTGTTCCAGACTCGCAGGGCCACTTTCCACTGTTTATATTGCTATCTGCTGCGGCGGCAAACTAAATTTGCAGTAATAGTGTGGAGGACAAATTCATGGAATGTATGCAAGATCGTTTTCTAGATCAGTATGTTGAGGAACCAACTAGGGAACAGGCTATTTTAGATCTAGTACAGGAAACTTTCGATTTACCGGCACCTAAATAACCGGAAATGTCGGTTAACCGGCAAAATTCAGGAGTAGGTTCAGGTAACTTTTATTACTCCATTTGTTGCTGTGCAAGGGTGTGGCTGCAGCTGTTGCTAAGCTACAGAGGCGCTTGCAACTTGTGCCCATTGCAACAGGGTTTGTTGCTTTATAAGGAGCTCTCAGCTCCGTATCTTTTACTATAGCGTTCGGTTATCCGGAATTTTTGATGAACCAGCACCACGTCGGTCCCGTCCGTGCCGGATAAAAGAAAGTTTCCTGTATTATGCAATGAAAAGGGTTAATTAATAACCTTGTAGTAAAGGGGCCTTTCAGGAAGAGTGATCATAATATGATAGAATTTTATACTGAATTTGAAACTGGTTTCGTTAAATCTGAAACTAGGGTCTTAAATCTAAACAAAGCAAACTACGTAGGTATGAGGGGCGAGTTGGCTAAGGTAGATTGGGAAGCTACATTAAAGGGTATGACGATAGACAAGCAATGGCTAGCATTTAAAGAATTAATACATAACTTACAACAAATATACATTCTGTAAGGCATAAAAACCCCACAGGAAAAGTGGTCCAACCGTGGCTAATAAGAGAAGTTAAAGATAGTATTGGATCAAATGAAGAGGCTTATAATGTTGCCAAAAAGCGTAGTAAGCCTGAGGATTGGGAGGATTTTAGAATTCAGCAAAGGAGGACCAAGAAATTGATAAGAGAAAAAAGAATATGAGAGTAAATTAGCAAGAGACATAAAAACAGATTGTAAATGTTTCTATAGGTATGTAAATAGGAAGAGATTAGCGAAAATAAATGTGGGCCCATTAGAGGCAACAAGGAAATGGCAGAGACATTAAACAGTAGCGGACACAAAAAACATTGCGGAAATAATGGGGAACCAAGGGTCTAGAGAGAATGAGGAACTTAAAGAAATCAGTATACGTAAAGACAGTACTGGAGAAATTAATGGGATGAAGTGGCGACAAATGCCCTGGACCCGACGACTTGCATCCTAGGATTTTAAAAGAGGTAGCTGCAGAGATAGTGGATGAACTGGTATTAATCTTCCACAATTCCCTAGATTCTAGAACAGTCCCCAAGGGTTGGAAGGTAGCAAACATAACCCCGCTATTTAAGAAAGGAGGAAGAGAAAAAATGGGAAACTATAGGCCAGTTAGCCTGACATCAGTAGTAGGCAAAATGCTAGAATCTGTTATTAGGGACGTGGTAGCAGGGCACTTAGAAAATCATAATATGATTGGGCAGAGTCAACATGGTTTTCTGAAAGGGAAATCGTGTTTGACAAATCTGTTAGAGTTTTTCGAAGATGTAAGGAGTAGGATGGATAAGGGGGAACCAGTGGATGTACTGTACTTGGATTTTCAAAAAGCATTCGATAAGGTGCCACACAAGAGGTTATTAAACAAAATTAGGACTCATGGTATTGGGGTAATATACTAGCATGGATTGAGGATTGATTAATTGACAGAAAACAGAGAGTAGGAATAAACGGGACTTTTTCAGGTTGACAGGCTATAACTAGTGGGGGTACCACAAGGATCAATGCTTGGGCCTCAGCTATTTACAATCTATATTAATGACTTAGATGAAGGGACTGAGTGTAACATATCCAAGTTAGCTGATGATACAAAGTTAGGTGGGAAAGTAAGCTGTGAGGAGGACGCAAAGAGGTTGCAGAGAAATATAGACAGGTTGACTGAGTGGGCAAGGACATGGCAAATGGATTACACTGTTGGGAAGTGTGAAGTTATCCACTTTGGTAGGAAAAACAAAAAAAAACAGAATATTTTTTGAATGGTAAGAGACTGGGAAATGTTTGCACTCAAGAGGGACCTGTACTGAATCATAGAAAGTTAATCATGCAGGTATAGCAAGCAATTAGGAAAGCAAATGGTATGTTAGCTTTTGTTACAAAGGGATTAGAGTATAAGAGTAAAGAAGTCTTGCTACAATTAAACAGGACATTGGTGAGGCCACACTTGGAGTACTGTGTACAGTTCTGGTCTCCTTACCTAAGGAAAGACATACAGGAAACTTTGGTTTATCCGGAGGTTGTATGTCCGGAAACCTCGATCTACCGGCAGAAATCAGGAGCCGTTTTGTTAGGTTTTTTTCTTCTTGTGGCTTTGTTTTCAACAGTCGGGCTCTGGAAAGTCTCTCTGAAGCTGTTGCTAAGCTACAGAGACGCTTCCAAGGTACGGGCCGACTGTTTACAAGCTGTTGCTAAGCAACAGTATTTGTTGTCAGATACGGAGATGAAAACCTCCGTATGTGTCAACATTAACTTTGTATGTCCGGCAGTTTTGATAGATCAGCAACAGCTTGGTCCCGTCGGTGCCGGATATCACAAAGTTTCCTGTACTAGCCTTAGAGGGAGTGCAGTGAAGGTTCACTAGACTGGTTCCTGGGATGGGGGGATTGTTCTATGAGGAGAGATTGAGTAGACTAGGCCTGTATTCCTTAGAGTTTTGAAGAATGAGAGGTGATCTAATTGAAACATATAAAATTCTTACAGGGCTTGACAGAGTTAATGCTGGGAAAATGTTTCCCTTGGCTGGGGAATCTAGAACACGGGGTCACAGTCACAGAATAAGGGGTCGGCCATTTAGAACTGAGATGAGGAGAAATGTCTTCACTCAGAGGGTTGTGAATCTTTGGAATTCTCTACCCCAGAGGGCTGTGGAGGCTCAGTCATTGAGTATATTTGAGGCAGAGGTCGATAGATTTTTTGGGAACGAAGGGAATTAAGGGATATGGGGATAGTGCGGGAAGGTGGAGTTGAGGTAGAAGATCAGCCATGATCCTGATGAATGGCGGAGCAGGCTCGAGGGGCCAATGGCCGACTCCTGCTCCTATTTCTTATGTTCTTATACCATTGCCGCCACCAGTTTATATCTTCTAACCTCAGCCAACTGTGAGTGAACCACAGGAGCGCAAGAATATAGGTGTGTAGCTACATTGTTTTAATAGTGTTAGCTGTGGCTCAGTTGGTAGCTGTGAGTCAGAAAGTTGTGGGTTCAAGTCCAACGTTCCGTTTAAGCTGCACGGCCGCACTGCACTCTGCAGCTCCCGCGCAAGTTGGTGAGCTATCTTTTAAATGGGGAACACTACGCATGCATGGTATTCTGAAAAAATTAAAGAGAACATTGTTCAAGTCCCCACTCCAGAGACTTGAGCACAAAAGTTCAGGCTGACACTCCCAGTGCAGTGCTGAGGGAGCGCCGCACTGTCGGAGGTGCCGTCTTTCGGATGAGACGTTAAACCGAGGCCCCGTCTGCCCTCTCAGGTGGATGTAAAAGATCCCACGGCACCATTTCGAAGAAGAGCAGGGGGAGTTCTCCCCGGTGTCCTGGGGCCAACATTCACCCCTCAACCGACATCACTAAAAACAGATGATCTGGTCATTATCACACTGCTGTTTGTGGGAGCTTGCTGTGCGCAAATTGGCTGCCACATTTCCTACATTACAACAGTGACTACACTTCAAAAGTACTTCATTGGCTGTAAAGCGCTTTGGGATGGCCTGAGGTCGTGAAAGGTGCTATATAAATGCAAGTCTTCCTTTCTATTACAGAACAAAGACAGAACAGCCAATGTAGGCAGAATGAGTTCAAACAGTATCTCATCTGTTGATCAACACGATACTCCAGGACAAAAGATATAGTTCGAGAAAAGCAACAATAAAAAGCAAAGGATGCTGAGATAACAATGGAACAGGATATTGACCAGGATATGGCCCCTATGATTGCGTGTTTGTGTGTGTGTGTCCAGCAATCTGCTCGATGACCCGAGGGTCATAAATCACCCAACCAAGTTAAACGCAGGAGGAGTTAGACAATGAATGCTCAGTTAGGAACATACAGCTAACTTCGAGGTGAGGTACCGTGAACGGGCATTTGACGTATAGTCACGGTTGCAATGTAGGAAACGCAGCAGCCAATTTGCGCACAGCAAGCTCCCACAAACAGCAATGTGATAATGACCAGATAATCTGTTTATAGTGATGTTGATTGAGGGATAAACATTGGCCCCAGGACACCGGGGATAACTCCCCTGCTCTTCTTCGAAATAGTGCAGTGGGATCTTTTACGTCCACCTGAGAGAGCAGACGGGACCGCGGTTTAACGTCTATTCCGAAAGACGGCACCTCCGACAGTGCAACGCTCCCTCAGCACCGCACTGGAGTGTCAGCCTAGATTTTTGTGCTCAAGTCTCTGGAGTGGGGACTTGAACACACAACCTTCTGACTCCGAGGTGAGAGAGTGCTACCCACTGAGCCACGGCAGACAGACAGCGAGCCTGAACCAGAAACCCATTTACTTCTGGTTAGTGCAAAAAGGCCACCATTGTTCACCAGCTGCAACCATGTTCAGTACTTGACTGCTCTTGATATAGAAATGAAGTTAAAAACATGCACTGTGATTTACTCCCATATTAATATTTGAAGCTCTTTTGGCAGCATTCAACTGGTACTCACCGAATTCTGGTGTCCAACAACTCCTTAATTATGGCTACAATTTCATCATCATCCTCCGAAGCAGCTAAAAGCACAGGGGAAAACATAAGTGTTCTGACAATTCCTTGATGAGCAATACACTGAATTACTTAAAAAGTTGTGTCTCTATTCTGTGGGTCAATTACTAAAATTAGAAGAAAAGGTCACACAGCAAGACTGGAACGAGAAGCATGGAACTGACTTGCTCCCAGGCCTCGGTCACTGCCTCTTCTGATTGGTAGGGGAACCTGGTCTCCTCTCATCTGCATCTGAGACACCTCGGATGTCAAGTTCCTGACCTTGGTTGATCAGTTGGTCAGGGAACACGTACTTCGCCTAAAGGAGTCACGGATGCCAACTCTCGTCGGAATACTCCGTAGTGGAGAGTGTGTTAGGCAACTGGAGTTCGTCTTTTACTGCAAGACGTGATTTCAATTTACATCTGAACTGTTTAAACCGTGATGCAGCAGCATACAGCTACCGCTGCCCTTACAGCATACAGCTCTTCTCCTTAGGCAGTCCCTCGGAACCGAGGATGACTTGCTTCCACACTAAAAATGAGTTCGCAGGTGACTGATGACTCCAATGCGGGACCTACAGTCTCTGTCACAGGTGAGGCAGACGGTGGTTGAAGGGGCGGGTGGGTGGGGTGCTTGGGTTGACGTGCACTCCTTGCGCTGTTTGCACTTGGCTTCCGCTTGCTCCCAGCGAAGAGGCTCGAGGTGTTCAGCGCCTTCCCGGATGCTTCTCCTCCACTTTATGCGGTCTTGGGCCAGGGATTCCCAGGTGTCGGTGGGGATGTTACACCACAACTACAACTGCCCTTACAGCATACAGCTACCACTGCCCTTACAGCATACAGCTACCGCTGCCCTTACAGCATACAGCTACCGCTGCCCTTACAGCATACAGCTACCGCTGCCCTTACAGCATACAGCTACCGCTGCCCTTACAGCATACAGCTACCACTGCCCTTACAGCATACAGTTACCACTGCCCTTACAGCATACAGCTACCGCTGCCCTTACAGCATACAGCTACCGCTGCCCTTACAGCATACAGCTACCGCTGCCCTTACAGCATACAGCTACCGCTGCCCTTACAGCATACAGCTACCGCTGCCCTTACAGCATACAGCTACCGCTGCCGTTACAGCATACAGCTACCACTGCCGTTACAGCATACAGCTACCACTGCCCTTACAGCATACAGCTACCACTGCCCTTACAGCATACAGTTACCACTGCCCTTACAGCATACAGCTACCGCTGCCCTTACAGCATACAGCTACCGCTGCCCTTACAGCATACAGCTACCGCTGCCCTTACAGCATACAGCTACCACTGCCCTTACAGCATACAGCTACCACTGCCCTTACAGCATACAGCTACCACTGCCCTTACAGCATACAGCTACCGCTGCCCTTACAGCATACAGCTACCGCTGCCCTTACAGCATACAGCTACCGCTGCCCGTACAGCATACAACTACCACTGCCCTTACAGCATACAGTTACCACTGCCCTTACAGCATACAGCTACCACTGCCCTTACAGCATACAGCTACCACTGCCCTTACAGCATACAGCTACCACTGCCCTTACAGCATACAGCTACCACTGCCCTTACAGCATACAGTTACCACTGCCCTTACAGCATACAGCTACCACTGCCCTTACAGCATACAGCTACCACTGCCCTTACAGCATACAGCTACCACTGCCCGTACAGCATACAGTTACCACTGCCCTTACAGCATACAACTACCGCTGCCCTTACAGCATACAGCTACCACTGCCCTTACAGCATACAGCTACCGCTGCCCGTACAGCATACAGTTACCACTGCCCTTACAGCATACAGCTACCACTGCCCGTACAGCATACAGCTACCGCTGCCCGTACAGCATACAACTACCACTGCCCGTACAGCATACAGTTACCACTGCCCTTACAGCATACAGCTACCGCTGCCCGTACAGCATACAACTACCACTGCCCGTACAGCATACAGTTACCACTGCCCTTACAGCATACAGCTACCGCTGCCCTTACAGCATACAGCTACCACTGCCCTTACAGCATACAGCTACCACTGCCCGTACAGCATACAGCTACCACTGCCCTTACAGCATACAGCTACCACTGCCCGTACAGCATACAGCTACCACTGCCCGTACAGCAGTTACCACTGCCCTTACAGCATACAGCTACCACTGCCCTTACAGCATACAGCTACCACTGCCCTTACAGCATACAGCTACCACTGCCCTTACAGCATACAGCTACCACTGCCCTTACAGCATACAACTACCACTGCCCGTACAGCATACAGTTACCACTGCCCTTACAGCATACAGCTACCACTGCCCTTACAGCATACAGCTACCACTGCCCTTACAGCATACAGCTACCACTGCCCGTACAGCATACAGTTACCACTGCCCTTACAGCATACAGCTACCACTGCCCGTACAGCATACAGCTACCACTGCCCTTACAGCATACAGCTACCACTGCCCTTACAGCATACAGCTACCACTGCCCGTACAGCAGTTACCACTGCCCTTACAGCATACAACTACCACTGCCCTTACAGCATACAGCTACCACTGCCCTTACAGCATACAGCTACCACTGCCCTTACAGCATACAACTACCACTGCCCGTACAGCATACAGTTACCACTGCCCTTACAGCATACAGCTACCACTGCCCTTACAGCATACAGCTACCACTGCCCTTACAGCATACAGCTACCACTGCCCTTACAGCATACAGCTACCACTGCCCTTACAGCATACAACTACCACTGCCCGTACAGCATACAGTTACCGCTGCCCTTACAGCATACAGCTACCGCTGCCCTTACAGCATACAGCTACCACTGCCCTTACAGCATACAGCTACCACTGCCCTTACAGCATACAGCTACCACTGCCCTTACAGCATACAACTACCACTGCCCTTACAGCATACAACTACCACTGCCCTTACAGCATACAGCTACCACTGCCCTTACAGCATACAACTGCCACTGCCCTTACAGCATACAGTTACCACTGCCCTTACAGCATACAGCTACCACTGCCCGTACAGCATACAGCTACCACTGCCCTTACAGCATACAACTACCACTGCCCTTACAGCATACAACTACCACTGCCCTTACAGCATACAGCTACCACTGCCCTTACAGCATACAACTACCACTGCCCTTACAGCATACAGCTACCACTGCCCGTACAGCATACAGCTACCACTGCCCTTACAGCATACAACTACCACTGCCCTTACAGCATACAGCTACCACTGCCCTTACAGCATACAGCTACCACTGCCCTTACAGCATACAGCTACCACTGCCCTTACAGCATACAGCTACCACTGCCCTTACAGCATACAACTACCACTGCCCTTACAGCATACAGCTACCACTGCCCTTACAGCATACAGCTACCACTGCCCTTACAGCATACAACTACCACTGCCCTTACAGCATACAGCTACCACTGCCCTTACAGCATACAGCTACCACTGCCCTTACAGCATACAGCTACCGCTGCCCTTACAGCATACAGCTACCACTGCCCTTACAGCATACAGCTACCACTGCCCTTACAGCATACAGCTACCACTGCCCTTACAGCATACAGCTACCACTGCCCTTACAGCATACAGCTACCACTGCCCTTACAGCATACAGCTACCACTGCCCTTACAGCATACAGCTACCACTGCCCGTACAGCATACAACTGCCACTGCCCTTACAGCATACAGCTACCGCTGCCCTTACAGCATACAGCTACCACTGCCCTTACAGCATACAGCTACCACTGCCCTTACAGCATACAGCTACCGCTGCCCTTACAGCATACAGCTACCACTGCCCTTACAGCATACAACTACCGCTGCCCTTACAGCATACAGCTACCACTGCCCTTACAGCATACAGCTACCGCTGCCCTTACAGCATACAGCTACCACTGCCCTTACAGCATACAACTACCGCTGCCCTTACAGCATACAGCTACCACTGCCCTTACAGCATACAGCTACCACTGCCCTTACAGCATACAACTACCACTGCCCTTACAGCATACAGCTACCACTGCCCTTACAGCATACAGCTACCACTGCCCTTACAGCATACAACTACCACTGCCCTTACAGCATACAGCTACCACTGCCCTTACAGCATACAGCTACCACTGCCCTTACAGCATACAACTACCACTGCCCTTACAGCATACAGCTACCACTGCCCTTACAGCATACAACTACCACTGCCCTTACAGCATACAGCTACCGCTGCCCTTACAGCATACAGCTACCACTGCCCTTACAGCATACAGCTACCACTGCCCTTACAGCATACAACTACCGCTGCCCGTACAGCATACAGCTACCACTGCCCGTACAGCATACAGCTACCGCTGCCCTTACAGCATACAGCTACCACTGCCCGTACAGCATACAGCTACCGCTGCCCTTACAGCATACAGCTACCGCTGCCCTTACAGCATACAGCTACCACTGCCCTTACAGCATACAGCTACCACTGCCCTTACAGCATACAACTACCACTGCCCGTACAGCATACAACTACCACTGCCCTTACAGCATACAGCTACCACTGCCCTTACAGCATACAGCTACCACTGCCCTTCCAGCATACAGCTACCACTGCCCTTACAGCATACAACTACCACTGCCCGTACAGCATACAGCTACCACTGCCCTTACAGCATACAACTACCACTGCCCGTACAGCATACAGCTACCACTGCCCTTACAGCATACAACTACCACTGCCCGTACAGCATACAGCTACCACTGCCCTTACAGCATACAGCTACCACTGCCCTTCCAGCATACAACTGCCACTGCCCGTACAGCATACAGTTACCACTGCCCTTACAGCATACAGCTACCACTGCCCTTACAGCATACAGTTACCACTGCCCTTACAGCATACAGCTACCACTGCCCTTACAGCATACAGCTACCACTGCCCTTACAGCATACAGCTACCACTGCCCTTACAGCATACAGCTACCACTGCCCTTACAGCAGCTGGCAAACGTCACGGTAACCATGAAATGAGACAGCAGTCGACTCCAGTTACACATTTGCTTGTCTAACATCTGACCTAACTCGAGGATTGCCTCTCATCAGTCCTAAATCAAAAACATGCCACGATATATTGACAGCAAATCTGCAACAAAATCCGCTTTGCAGCAGCTGATTTAATCCTCTTTGCCTCTAATCCCCTTTGCCTCTAATCCCCTCAGCTGGGCCATGTAGCGACTACTTCCTCATCTACCTCGTCTTCTCTCCAACTCTTCACCCTTTGCAGTGCCTGCATTATGGGCCTCGCTACCTCAAATTAAAATAAATTCTCTCTCAATGCTTCAGTCAAGCTCACATTCATTGCCAGGCAACAGCGTGCTTTATGTGCTAGTAACCGAGTGCGAGGCGATTCCCCCTTCCGCTGTGGACAGGAAGCAGGTTGGAGGATGCCCCTAGCCGCGATATCCTCTCAGTTCTGGTATCATCCTTGTGAATCTTTTCTGCATCTTCTGCAGTGCCTCTGTATCCTTTCTACAATATGGAGACCAGAACTGTGCAAGGTGCTCCAAGCGCGGTCTAACCAAGGCTCGATACAAGTGTCGTGAATCTTACCATTCATGTAGAAATGACTCATGAGATAACACTGGGCGGCCAGCTGGTGGCGCCATCCAAGGAAAGTATAAATACTCAGGCGTGGGCCCAGCTTGCTCAGGATGTTTCTGTAACCAGGAACTAGTGATGTAACTAGAATCTCCTGGTTGTGAAACAGTCGATTAAAGCCTTGTTTTACACTCAAACCAAGTGCCTAGTAGTTTTCTTACATCAACAAGTTTAACATAACTTCTCCGCTTTACAATTCCATCACTCTAAAACTGAACAACAGTGCTTGGCTTGCTTTTTTGTGGCCTTATTAACCTTTGCCGCTACTTTTAGTGATCTGTGTATCTGTACCCCTCGATCCCTCTGCTCCTCTACCCCATTTGGACTCTTATTTTCCAACTGCAGTAAACTCTTGTTTAAACGGCACTTAATCATCCGGAATACTTTAATAACCGGCAAAATAGATCGCCGGTAATCTTGTCCATCCAGCACTTGTTTTGCCGAGTCCGAGTCGTCCACGGTGGCCGAGTTAGTCAGTGGTTTTTATTTTTGTTTGTGTTAAAAATTGCCTTGGTAGGTATACCTCTGTTATCCAGAATTTTTCAGCAACCGGCACCATCCTGGTGCTGGATAAGAAAGAGTTTACCGTATATTAAAATTCATGTGCCACGATACTAGATTCATGTTTTGCCCCAGCATCGGTGTCTGCCTTGTGGGCAGAAGGGGTGAAAGTTGTGAGATAACCATTTCCCACCCCCGACCTTTCCTCTGAATATCCGGCTTTCTGACACAGATTGGTATCATTTGCAGACCATGTTTTCGAGATGGTGAGACGCTTTGACAGAGCGGATTGAGAAAAATTACCCCCCCTCTGGCGAGTGGGTCAATAACTCGCGTCACAGATTCAAAATCATTGGCAAAAGATCTAGCGGGGAGGTGAGGAGAATTTTTTTCACTCAGAGCTGTCAGGATCTGGAACGCTCGACCTGAAAAGGTGGTGGAAGCTGATTCCATCAATACAGGAAACTTTCGATTAACTGGCCCCTAAATAACCGGAAATGTCAGTTAACCGGCAAAATTCAGGAGTAGGTTCAGGTAACTTTTATTACTTTTTTTACTCCATTTGTTGCTGTGCAAGGATGTAGCTGCAGCTGTTGCTAAGCTACAGAGACGCTTGCAACTTGTGGCCATTGTTCTAATTGTTACTATAGCGTTCGGATATCCGGAATTGTTGATGAACCGGGACGACGTCGGTCCCGTCCGTGCCGGATAACAGAAAGTTTCCTGTAATTTTAAAAGGGAGTTGGACGGGTTCTTGAGGATGAGGAACTGACAGGATTACGGACGAGAAGCGAGGGGGTGTGGGACTGAGCACGACTGCTCCTTCAAAGAGCCGGCACAGGCACGACGGGCCGGATGGCCTCCTCCTGCGCTGTAAGTTTCTACGATTCCATGCTCCACTCGCACTGAATTCCAGGTGGCTCACAGTTAACACTTGCCCGAGAGATATAGAATCATAGAAATTTACGGCACAGAAGGAGGCCATTCGGCCCATCGTGTCCGTGCCGGCCGAAAGAGCTATCCAGCCAAATCCCACTTTCCAGCTCTTGGTCCGTAGCCCTGTAGGTTACAGCACTTCAAGTGCATATCCGAGTACTTTTTAAATGTGATGAGGGTTTCTGCCTCTACCACCCTTTCAGGCAGTGAGTTCCAGGCCCCCACCACCCTCTGTGTGAAACAAGTTCTCCTCAACTCCCCTCTAATCCTTCTACCAATTACTTTAAATCTATGCCCCCTGGTTATTGACCTCTCTGCTGAGGGAAATAGCTCCTTCCTATCCACTCTATCTAGGCCCCTCATCATTTTATATACTTCAATTAAGTCTCCCCTCAGCCTCCTGGGTTCGGTGCTGCTTCATAGTGACCCAAAACTCGGCTGCCCGTGTCCTAACTCACACCAAGTCCCGTTCACCCATCACCCCCTGTGCTCGCTGACCTACATTGGCTCCCGGTTAAGCAGCGCATCGATTTCAAAATTCTCATCCTTGCTTTCAAATCCCTCCATGGCCTCACCCCTCCCTATCTCTGTAATCTCCTTCAGCCCCATAACCCCCCCGAGATATCTGCGCTCCTCTAATTCTACCCTCTTGAAGATCCCTGATTATAATCGCTCAACCTTTGGTGGCCGTGCCTTCTGTTGCCGAGGTCCTAAGCTCTGGAATTCCCTGCCTAAACCTCTCCACCTTGCTACCTCTCTCTCCTCCTTTAAGACGCTCCTTAAAACCCACCTCTTTGACCAAGCTTTTGGGTCCTCTGCCCTAATTTATTATGTGGCTCGGTGTCAAATTTTTTTGTCTTAAAATACCCCTGTGCAGTGCCTTGGGACATCTTACTACACTAAAGGTGCTATATAAATACAATATGTTGTAGTGAGTCACTGCTCGCTGAGGGGTTCTGTGCGTGACGAGGTTTCCCGGCCGAGCAGCTCGCGCACCCACCTGTATCAGAACGTGGAGCTTCATCCGTCACTATAGGGAGGCCAGATGCAAAGAAATCCATCATGGTGGCGTACACATCTGGCTTGAGCAGTTTCCACTCCACGTTGTTGTCTTCCTGGAAACATATAGAATAGAATCAAAGAATGATACAGCACAGGAGGCGGCCATTTGGCCCATCGTGCCTGTGCCGGCTCTTTGGTAGAGCTATCCAATTAATCCCACTCCCCTGCCCTTTCCTCGCAGCCCTGTGATTTTTTTTTCCTTTCGAGTATTTATCCAGTTCTCCTTTGAATTTTACTATTGTATCTGCTTCCACCGCCCTTTCAGGCAGCGCGTTCCACATCACAACAACTTGCTGCTTAAAAAAAGTCTTTCCGCATGTCGCCTCTGGTTCTTTTGCCGTTCACCTTAAATCTGTGTCCTCTGGTTACCGGCCCTTCTGCCACTTGTAACACTGTCATGGTTAAACTTGACTGAATCTCCATTTGACTGAATCTAAAAAAGTGACCAAATATACCAACAAGCTTTGAGGGCAAGAGACTAGCTTGGCTAAAAAACATTTGTAAAATAAGTGATGTTTTTCCTTCAAAAGATAAGATCTTGAAAATTCTGTGAGAACCACGAGTCAGCAACCCTGCAGATGTGAAAAACAACTCTCTCCAATCCTTGGATGTCTGGCCTTGGTGTACTAAGCGTCAAGACAGATAGGGAGAGAGAGAGAGGAAAACCACATTACTCACAGTAGAAACATGAATGCTGTGGGCCAGTTGCCAAGTTTTGGGGTATAAGTCATATTGGACACTGACATTCGGGGCTATAGTCAATGGTGACCTGGTCAGTTGCCAGTTAAAGTTAGTCATACGTCTAGTTCATCGTTGAATTGGCCTCTCATCTGGTGAATAGTAACGTATGTGGTTTTGCTTATTATCACCTGAGCTTAAAGTAAATGATTTTAGATGCTTGCTTGTGATAAGTATATGAATTGAGTACAGTTTGTGACATAAGAAAACTACTAGGCACTTGGTCTAAGCGTTAAACAAAGCTTTAATCAACTGTTTTACAACATGGAGGTCTAGTTGTGTCCTTCACTAGTTCCTGTTAAGAATGTCCTGCGCAAGCTGGGCCCGTGCCAGAGTATTTATACTCTCCCTGGACAGCGCCACCCGCAGGCCGCTCAGTATTATTTCATAAGTCTTTCTTTCATGAATGACTGATTCATGGTAATTACTTGTAACCTCTTGTTGATTTTTTACGTAAAAGAAGTTTCACAGATCCATTGGGTTTTGTGTTGTCTGCTCCACGGGTCTGAACTCTATAAACTGTCAAGACAATCAGAGCGTCTTACACACTGCAAACAGTTGCTCCTTGTTTACTCTTTATCAAAACCCGTCATGATTTTGAACACCTCTCTCAAGCCTGCTCCTGCAGCACGAGTTGTAAGAGGGCAGCAGCACATTTCCTTCTTACCTTGGTGATGGTTATGAAATCAGGCCCGAAGAAAACCCCTTTCACTCCGTCAATTCTGAACAGCTGCCTGCCGAACAAAAATAAAACCACTTCAAACACCACGGCACAACCGCTTCTGCTTATCCGGCGGTGCTGGGTTGTCCTGCAGCCTGCAACCAGCCCTACAACCCTCCGAGAACCCTGCGCTCCACCAAATTCTGGCCTCTTGCCCATCTGCCCTACCCCCTCCTTCCATAGCACCATTGGCGGCTGCGCTTTCAATCATCTGGGCCCCACGCTCTGAAATTCCCCCCATAAGCCTCTCCACCTCGCTCTCTTTTCAGACATTCCTTGAAATCTACCTCTTTCCTGTCCTAATGTCTCCTCCTTTGGCTTGCTGTCAATTTTTGCCTCAAGTCGCTCCTTGGGAACGTTTCACTACGTTAAAGGCGCTATATACAGGAAACTTTGTGATATCCGGCACCGACGGGACTGAGCTGTTGCCGTCCCATCAAAACTGCCAGACAAACCAGCGCTAATGTTAAAACATATGGGCCTAGAAATTGGGTTTTGGCGCAGCGACGGCTTTAGCGCCGGAAGTTAGTGCCGGAGCTAAGTCGCGCTGGGCGGGCCAAAAATTCACTAGTTCTGCGCCCAAACGGCTGCCGGCGCTGCTGAAAGCTGTTTGCGCCTGAAAACTGGCGCTACGCACTGAATTGCGGCGCTATTCCGGCGCTGCGGCGCCCGCTGCGGTGCGGCAGGTTCGGGAAGTGCAGGCCTCCTCCTTCCCTTAAGGAGGAGCTGCCTGCACCCGGCCGCGGCCCGCGAAAATCATTGTAAAAATGAGCCCGGCACCTCGGACAAGTGCCGGGCTTGCATCTGTCTGGGGGGGGGGGGGGGGGGGGGGGGGGGAGAAGTCCGGGGAGGGAGCTGCGGCCAGGCGGCCGGCGGGAAAGCGGCTGGCCGCCGCGGGGCCTTTAATGCGCCGGCGCAAAGTCCAGTAAGGCACCTCTGCCAGAACGTTGCTTGCGGCTGCCACGGGCGAGGCGGCCGCAAGTCAATTTCGGAGTTCAGGCGGGTTACCATGGCAACCGGGACACTGCGCACACCGATGACGTCATTGGTGCCGGCGCAGCGCTAACGGCCTAACGCCGATTTAGGGACCCACTCAATTTCCAAACTGGCCATAACTCCGGCGCTAGGCCCTCTAGCGCCTCAAAAGCGGCGCTAAGCCTACCGAATTTCTAGGCCATGGAGTTTTTGAGCTCCGTATCTAGCAACAAACCCTGTTGCTTTCTAAACAGTCGGCCGTAGCTTGCAAGCGTCTCTGTAGCTAAGTAACAGCTTTAGCTAGACCTTGCAGAGCCTGACTGGTGAAAAAAAGCAACGAAAAGAAAAAAAACTTACTGAACCGACTCCTGAATTTTGCCGGTGGATCGAGCATGCCGGACAGTTAACCTCCGGATAAACCAAAGTTTCCTGTAAATGCAATGTTGCTGTTGTTGTCTTTGGTGTACCAATAAAATACAGCCAGTTTCACTCCCCACAGCCCCAAACCTGGAACAGTGCAACTGTCTTCTTAGAAAATATAACACAGCTTGGAATGGGAAAGTAATTCACATCCACTCCTTCCACAGTTCACGCACGATTGGCTCAGTCATCAACTCGCCACTCTTGATCTCTATGTGCTCTTTCTGACCCCCATGTCAATCCAGCAGGTCTAGTAGTATCCCTAAAACCCTCAAGCCCCTTTTGCAATTCCTGAGATGTACCTCGAGCTCTCTCACTAACTTGCGGCCCAATCCCAGGGCCACCAGGAGGCCTGTCCGTCCGCAACACGATTCTGTTATCATAAGAAACAGGAGCAGGAGTGGGCCATATGGCCCCTTGAGCCTGCTCCGCCATTCAATTAGAGAGTCTACCTCATCTCCACTTTCCCGCCTGATCCCCATACCCCTTGGTTTCCTTAGTGTCCAAAAATCTATTGATCTCTGTCTTGAATATACTCAACGACTGAGCCTCCACAGCCCTCTGGGGTAGAGAATTCCAGAGATTCACCGCCCTCTGAGTGAAGAAATTTCTCCTCATCTCAGTCCTAAATGGCCGACCCCTTATTCAGACTGTGTCCCCTTGTTCTAGACTCCCCAGCCAGGGGAAAGATCCTCCAAGCAGCTACCCTGACAAGCCCTTTAAAACTTTTATGTTTCAATTTGATCACCTCTCATTCTTCTAAATTCTCGGGAATATAGGCCTAGTCTACTCAATCTCTCCTCATAGGGCAATCCCCTCATCCCAGGAATCAGTCTGGTGAACCTTCGTTGCACTACCTCTACAGAAAGTATATCCTTCCTTAGGTAAGGAGACCAAAACTGTACACAGTACTCCAGGTGTGGTCTCACCAGGGCCCGATATAATTTTAGTAAGACTTCTTTACTCTTATCCCCCAACCCCTTCACAGCAGAGTTACGTGGAAAGGCTGTGCGTGCACAGTGGTCACAGAGTCACGCTCGTGAGTCTAGCTCCGTGCGTGGAAGGGCCAAACAAGAAAAACCGTGTTGCTGGCCTGAGCGAACAGGCTGAGAGCTCAGCCTGCCTGCAGCCACAGGGAAATGGCTGCTCATCAGCGATCTGCGCAGCCGTGCTGTTGCTCGTACAGCTCTCAACATGTTACACCGCAAGCTCTTAACATGCCTCCGCAAGATCCTGCAAATCCATTGGCAGGACAGGCACACCAACGTCAGTGTTCTCGCTCAGGCCAACATCCCCAGCATCGAAGCTTTGACCACGCTCGATCAGCTCCAATGGACGGGTCACATTGTCCGCTTGCCCGATACGAGACTCCCAAAACAAGCGCTCTACTCGGAGCTCCGACACGGCAAGAGAGCCCCAGGTGGGCAGTGGAAACGTTTCAAGGACACCCTCAAAGCCTCCTTGAAAAAGTGCAAATCCCCACCGACACCTGGGAATCCCTGGCCCAAGACCGCACAAAGTGGAGGAGAAGCATCCGGGAAGGCGCCGAACACCTCGAGTCTCTTCGCCGGGAGCAAGCGGAAGCCAAGCGCAAACAGCGGAAGGAGCGCACGCCAACCCAAGCACCCCACCCACCCGCCCCTTCAACCACCGTCTGCCCCACCTGTGACAGAGACTGTAGGTCCCGCATTGGACTCATCAGTCACCTGAGAACCCATTTTTAGTGTGGAAGCAAGTCATCCTCGGTTCCGAGGGACTGCCTAAGAAGACATACTCCCACCCGACCCCAGGTAAAGAACCGAACCACCTTGTAAGGTGGCACTCCGCATCCCCACAGGCAAGTATATTCCCCCCACCCCGCTCTTATATTACAGCTTTGATTCCGACGGCAGTACTGGCTCCACAGGCAGACTGGCAACCCCACAGGAAAAAGCCTGCACCCTTTCCACGCTCTCCTGACTCTCGGGCTTTCCTCTCCACACCTTGCCAAGCCAGCACTGGGCTTCTAAACCCTCGCCCAAACCGGCTCCACTTTGCCCAGCGCCCAAGTTTCACCCTTTTAACGGTCCCGTGGCCAATAAGAGGTGGCGAGGTACTGCACCTGGCCAATGGGGAGCAGAAGGCACTGTGGGGTGCGGAGAAATCCATGGTTCCCGATTCCAGCACCGGGCGGCCGGGGATAAACTTCAAGCTGTTTGGGTTTGGTGTGTCCTGGGTCTGAATGAACATACTTCTTGCTGAAAGAAGGCAACAAGACAATAGATTATCACCAGAGCAATGATCACCTGCTGATCTAACCCCTTTCAACAAAGGCATTGCCTCTCCCTGTGGAAAGGATTGGTGCACAGCACTGCTGCGTGGGACGCTTTTATATCTTTTAAATCCAGTATAATCCTGGATTACGTGTCCAGGCAGGTACGGCAGTGCAGGTAGATGTTTTACCCCCAACTTTGGGCGATCAGGGCTAACACAACCAGGGCACGTGACCTTTGAGCAGCCGAGTCAACCACTCTCACTCGCCTCCTTGTGGCTGACCACAGAACAGCACTGGCACAGGGGTGGGGTAAAGTGGGGGTTAAAATTGGGACGCGGGCAAGTCGGATTGCTGTGAAACGCACCTTGCATTCTGTAAATAACAGTAAATGGGGGGGGGGTCCTCGCGAATATGGGTACTTTACTGATTCCACTCAACCTCCCAGCTGCAGAAACCAACGCCCACCCAGAAAAGGAACGGTTAGAATACAAGGAGAGTCAGCCGTGGCACAGTGGGTCGCGCTCTCGCCTCTGAGTCAGAAGGTTGTGGGTTCACGTCCCACTCCAGGGAATTGAGCACAAAAAGCTAGGCTGGCACTCCAGCGCAGTGCTGAGGGAGTGCTGCACTGTTGGAGGTGCCGTCTTTCGGATGAGACTTTAAACCGAGGCCCCTTCTGCTCTCTCAGGTGGACGTAAAAGATCCCATGGCCACTATTTCGAAGAAGAGCAGGGGGCGTTCTCCCCGGTGTCCTGGGGCTAATACTTATCCCTCAATCAACATAACCAAAAACAGTTTATCTGGCATTATCGCATTGCTGATTGTGGGAGCTTGCTGTGCGCAAATTGGCTGCCGCATTTACAACAGTGACTACACTTCAAAAAGTGCTTCATTGGCTGTCAAGCGCTTTGAGACATCCGGTGGTCGTGATAGGCGCTATATGAATGCAAGACTTTTTTTTAGGGTTCGAAAGGAGATCCACGACAACAATTAATTGTGGGGGGGGGGGGGCGCAATCACGTTTTGCGCCAAGGGTTACGATCACTGTTCCCGCAAAGGTGCGCAGGACTCCGAAAGGTCCCGCGCAGGCCGCTCACCGGCTTACATTGGAAATACTGCGTCAGAAGTTTAAAGGGACCGCGCGCATTAAAAGAAACAGGCCGCGCAGAGCAAAGCGCAGCTTACAGGGAACATTGGTTACAATCTCTCCCCCACCCACCCCCTCAAAAATCAAGTCTTTATTACAGTTGAATTCAGCTCATATTTCGTCACAACGATTTGTTCTGCTGCCTGAAGCCTTGATCGCCAATGTTTTTATCGTAGCTTTGGACATGCAAACTGCTCACTTTTTTTGGGGGGCAAATTAATTTATTTACGCCCATATAATCCACTGAAGACAATTTCCTGGCTAAGTCAGTGAACTGTTTCACGGTGAGCTCTATGATCACGCTGGCTGCCTTGATGGCAGAGTCCAAAAAGATGTAATTATTAAACACCGTGAGGGATCAGAGCTGCCCGGTCAGGTTTCTGGGTCCAGGAGACTCGCTGCAGCGCAATCTCATCACAAATCTCTGCTGTAACTATCATTCCCCCTGGATTCGCTCCCATTTGAACCGCACTGCCCCAAATCTTACTCCTGCAAACCCTTTTAAGGCTGCACGACACAGGAACTGAAAAGCTCGGGTACCTGGGTTACTGGGTCAACAGGAAAAACTTCCTTCAATTCCAAAGGGCTAACTGCACGGGAGCCGAGGAGACCAGGTGCATATTACGCAGATTCAGCCCAAACGACGAGAGCTGCTTAATTTGGAGTCTGTGCTTTTTAACTGCTGGAGCAGACACAGACAGTCTGTTTCCACTTGCGGGAAAGAGCAAAACTAGAGGCCATGAATATAAGATAGTCACCAAGAAATCCAATAAGGAATTCAGGAGAAACTTCTTTACCCAGAGAGTGGTGAGAATGTGGAACTCGCTACCACAGGGAGTGGTTGAGGCGAATAGTATAGATGCATTTAAGGGGTGGTTACATAAGCATATGAGGGAGAAGGGAATAGAGGGTTATACTGATAGATTTAGATGAGGAAAGACAGGAGGAGGCTCGAGTGGAGCATAAACGCCAGCATGGGCTGGCTGGGCCGAATGGCCTGTTTCTGTGGTAGAGAAAAAGTGGGTAAGCCTGACATCGGTAGTGGGGAAAATGCTAGAGTCTATTATAAAAGATGTAATAGCAGAGCACTTGGAAAGCAGTGACAGGATCGGACAAAGTCAACATGGATTTACAAAAGGTAAATCATGCTTGACTAATCTACTGGAATTTTTTGAGGATGTAACTGGTAAAATAGATAAGGGAGAACCAGTGGATGTGGTGTATTTGGACTTTCAGAAGGCTTTCGATAAGGTCCCGCATATGAGATTAGCGTGCAAAATTAAGACACATGGGATTGGGGGCAAGGTATTGACTTGGATAGAGAACTGGTTGGCAGATAGAATGCACGGTGGCATAGTGGTTAGCACTGTTGCCTCACAGCGCCAGGGACCCGGGTTCGAATCCGGCCTCGGGCGACTGTCTGTGTGGAGTTTGCACATTCTCCCTGTGTCTGCGTGGGTTTCCTCCGGGTGCTCCGGTTTCCTCCCACAGTCCAAAGATGTGCGGGTTAGGTTGATTTGGCTATGATAAATTGACCCTTAGTGTTAGGGGATTAAATACGTGGGGTTACGGGGATAGGGTGGGATATGTGTCGGTGCAGGCTCGATGGGCCGAAATGGCCTCTATCTGCACTGTGGGGATTCTGTGATTCTGTGTGAAAGCAAAGAGTTGGAATAAACGGGTCGTTTTCCGAGTGGCAGGCAGTGACTAGTGGGGTACCACAAGGATCGGTCCTAGGACCCCAGCTGTTCACAATATATATTAATGATCTGGACGAGGGAATTGGATGTAATATCTCCAAATTTGCAGACGACACAAAGCTGGGTGGGAGGGTATGCGGTGAGGAGGATGTCGTGAAACTCCAGTACGATTTGGACAGGTTGGGTGATTGGGCAGAAACATGGCAAATGCACTATAATGTGGATAAATGTGAGGTTATCCACTTTGGTGGCAAAAACAGGAAGGCAGATTATTATTTGAATGGCAATAGATTGGGAGAAGGGGAAGTGCAGAGAGACCTGGGTGTTCTTGTGCACCAGTCGCTGAAGGTAAGCATGCAGGTGCAGCAGGCGGTTAAGAAGGCAAATGGTATGTTGGCCTTCGTAGCAAGAGGGTTCGAGTACAGGAACAAGGATGTCTTGCTGCAGTTGTACAGGGCCTTGGTGAGACCGCACCTTGAGTATTGTGTGCAGTTTTGGTCGCCTTATCTGAGGAAGGATGTTCTTGCCATGGAAGGAGTGCAGCGAAGATTCACCAGGCTGATACCTGGGATGGCAGGAATGACGTATGAGGAGATTGTGTCGATTGGGCTTATACTCACTGGAGTTTAGAAGATTGAGAGGGGATCTCATCGAAACCTATAAAATTCTGTCAGGCCTGGACAGACTAGATGCAGGAAGGATGTTTCCGATGGCCGGGGAGTCCAGAACCAGGGGTCATAGTCTAAGGATAAGGGGTAAGCCATCCCAGAGATGAGGAGGAATTTCTTCACCCAGAGAGTGGTGAACCTGTGGAATTCTCTGCCACAGAGGGCGGTGGAGGCCAGTTCATTAAATATATTCAAGAAGGAGTTGGATATATTTCTTAAGGCTTCAAGGGATATGGGGAGAAAGGAGGGACCGGGTAGTGAATTTGGATGATCAGCCATGATCTCATTGAATGGCGGAGCAGGCTCGAGGGGCCGAATGGCCTACTCCTGCTCCTATCTTCTATGTTTCTATGTTTCTGTGCCGTATATTCTGTGTAATCCTATGAACTGCGTGGGCTCAACGCGGCAATGTGGCTGTGTCTGTAAATTAACTGGCGCAAAGCACCGCCGACAGAGAGTCATTTAAATGCTCAAAGAGAAATATAAAGGTTGGAAAATAATGTCTGAATTTCGGAGAACTCTGACTTCAGGAGCAACGGAGGATTCGTGAGCTGCGCTTTGCTGATAAACACAAAGAATGGAGCCTTTTCCCGTCACTGCCTTGGCAACGTTCAATTAGCTGCTCGGGCTCCATTGCCTTAGCAACATGGAAAGCAAAGTGCGACATTTGAATCGCAGGTCTGCCACGAGACTGGCACGGCGCCAGCTTCTGCACTAAGTATAGATTGAGGGGTATTAAACACAGGCTAGGTCTCAACAGGACATTGCAGCCACGAGATCCTTTAAAAAAAAAAGACAGAACAGTTCCAAAAGGTGGCGGTTAACGTTCCTTTATTCTACATGTTAATGCGTCTTTAAAGCAAGCGTCAATGTCATCACCGGGTAGCAGCTTGAAGGAGATGCGGAGCTGACGGCAACAGAACTGAATCAACATTAGTTAAGAGGCACGAGCCGAGGAATGACTCAGCATCAACCGTGCATAGTAATTAAGCTCCGTCACCCAATCAGGCTAGGGCACCCAGCAGAGCTGGGACTACTCGAGATTATTAACACGCGCTGAAAATCGTTCATAGAATCATAGACACTTACAGCGCTCCCTCAGCACTGCACTGAGAGTGTCAGCCTAGATTTATGTGCTCAACATAGAAGATAGGAGCAGGAGTCGGCCATTCGGCCCCTCGAGCCTGCTCCGCCATTCAATGAGATCATGGCTGATCATCCAAGTTCAGTACCCTGTCCCTGCTTTCTCCCCTGATCCCTTTAGCCTTAAGAAATATATCTAACTCCTTCTTGAATATATTTAATGAATTGGCCTCAACTGCCTTCTGTGGTAGAGAATTCCACAGGTTCACCACTCTCTGGGTGAAGAAATTCCTCATTTCTGTCCTAAATGGCTTACCCCTTATCCTTAGACTGTGACCCCTGGTTCTGGACTCCCCCGCCATCAGGAACATCCTTCCTGCATCTAGTCTGTCCAGTCCTGTTAGAATTTTATAAGTTTCTTCTAAACTCCAGCGAGTATAAGCCCAATCGACCCAATCTCTCCTCATACGTCATTCCTGCCATCCCAGGTATCAGCCTGGTGAATCTTCGCTGCACTCCCTCCATGGCAAGAACATCCTTCCTCAGATAAGGCGACCAAAACTGCACACAATACTCAAGGTGTGGTCTCACCAAGGCCCTGCACAACTGCAGCAAGACATCCTTGTTCCTGTACTCCAGTACTGTACTGCAGCGGGACTTGAACCCACAACCTGCTGACTCAGAGGCGATGGTTGCCACCCACTGAGCCACGGCTCACACTGGGCGGTTTAAAATGGAAAACCGCACCCGCGCGGAAAATTGAATGGGCCGCACAGCCCGTTAAAGGAGCTGCGCCCACCCGCAAAAATTTGAGGTAATGTTGGAGTAGGCCACTCAGCCCCTCGAGCCTGCTCCGCCATTCAATAGGATCATGGCTGATCTTCTCCCTCAACTCCACTTTCCTGCACTATCCCCGTATCCCTTAGTATCCAAAAATCTATCGATCTCTGCCTCAACGACCGAGCATCTACAGCCTGCGGTCTCCGCTGCTACTGAAAGGGAATCGTGGATCTACAGGCAATCAGCAGGGCATCGTGGATCTGCAGACAATCAGCAATGTTTCAGAGGAACGCCCCCCTGACCGAGGGCACCCCAGTGACGACCACAAACTCAAGGGACCTTGATGATTCAAATAGCTTACAGGGAGCGGAGAATGAAGGCGATGGTAGCAGAATTTTTTGACATCCCATGCCAGTCCCACTCCATTTCTTGGTGCAATACAAACGTTTCACCAGCGATCCTGTGTGTATTCTGAAAAATAAGAATTCAATTAGCAGTGTGGTTCGCTCTATCAAAGGAGGGAGGTCATTAATACACCTTAAATTCCAACTCTGCAATAAAAATAAATGTGTTCCTTTTCTTTTGCAGTTGCTGCTGGCTTGAGAATCAAGTGCACCAGGTACATTATATACAGGCTTTAATGTCCTGTCATTTTGCAAGCTTCCCAACAATCTTATTTTCAGCACTGCAAATGCTAAATAACACATCTACACTCAAGCCTTGCATCCCGACAAATTCCTCCTCTCAGTTAACGAACAAGATAACAACTGAGGCAGCTCGTGTGGCGCATAAACGCCGGCATGGGCCACTTGGGCCGAATGGCCTGTTTCTGTGCTGCGAGTATAGTCTTTCGGATGAGATGTCGAGAGGCCACATCTGCCCTCTCAGGCGGACGTAAAGGACACAATTTCGAAGATTATCTTGTTATTATAACAATGCTGTTTGTGGGAGCTTGCTGTGCGCAAATTGGCTGCCGCGTTTCCCACATTACAACAGTGACCACACTTCAAAAAGTACTTCATTGGCTGTAAAGCGCTTTGGGACGTCCTGGAAGGCACTATAGAAATGCAAGTCTTTCTATAAAACACTAATGCAAACAAATCTAAATGCAAAAAAACAGCTGGTTGTTCACAAATAATTACAATCTCATCTGCAGAACGCCAGGGCATCTTTAAAAAAGGCGCACGTATAATAAAACAATTGCTAAGCAGGATGGAAGTCTCACCAATCTTGTCCCCGCACAGTCACAGAGAAAGACTTGCATTTCTATAGCACTTTTCACCACCTCAGGACGTCCCAAAGCGCTTTACAGCCAATGAAGTACTTTTAAAGTGTAGTCACTGTTGTAATGTAGGAAACACGGCAGCCAATTTGCGCACAGCAAGGTCCCACAGACAGCAATGTGAAAAAGACCAGATAATCTGTTTTAATGATATTGATTGATGGATAAATATTGGACAGGACACCAGGGAGAACTCCCTTGCTCTTCTTCTAAATAGTGCCGTGGGATCTTTTACGTCCACCTGAGAGAGCAGATGGGGCCTCGGTTTAACGTCTCATCCGAAAGACGGCCCCTCCGACAGTGCAGCGCTCCCTCAGTACCGCCCCTCCGACAGTGCGGCGCTCCCTCAGTACCGCCCCTCCGACAGTGCGGCGCTCCCTCAGTACCGCCCCTCCGACAGTGCGGCGCTCCCTCAGTACCGCCCCTCCGACAGTGCGGCGCTCCCTCAGTACCGCCCCTCCGACAGTGCGGCGCTCCCTCAGTACCGCCCCTCCGACAGTGCGGCGCTCCCTCAGTACCGCCCCTCCGACAGTGCGGCGCTCCCTCAGTACCGCCCCTCCGACAGTGCGGCGCTCCCTCAGTACCGCCCCCCGACAGTGCGGCGCTCCCTCAGTACCGGCCCTCCGACAGTGCGGCGCTCCCTCAGTACCGCCCCTCCGACAGTGCGGCGCTCCCTCAGTACCGCCCCTCCGACAGTGCGGCGCTCCCTCAGTACCGCCCCTCCGACAGTGCGGCGCTCCCTCAGTACCGCCCCTCCGACAGTGCGGCGCTCCCTCAGTACCGCCCCTCCGACAGTGCGGCGCTCCCTCAGTACCGCCCCTCCGACAGTGCGGCGCTCCCTCAGTACCGCCCCTCCGACAGTGCGGCGCTCCCTCAGTACCGCCCCTCCGACAGTGCGGCGCTCCCTCAGTACCGCCCCTCCGACAGTGCGGCGCTCCCTCAGTACCGCCCCCCGACAGTGCGGCGCTCCCTCAGTACCGGCCCTCCGACAGTGCGGCGCTCCCTCAGTACCGCCCCTCCGACAGTGCAGCGCTCCCTCAGTACCGCCCCTCCGACAGTGCGGCGCTCCCTCAGTACCGCCCCTCCGACAGTGCGGCGCTCCCTCAGTACCGCCCCTCCGACAGTGCGGCGCTCCCTCAGTACCGCCCCTCCGACAGTGCGGCGCTCCCTCAGTACCGCCCCTCCGACAGTGCGGCGCTCCCTCAGTACCGCCCCTCCGACAGTGCGGCGCTCCCTCAGTACCGCGCTCCCTCAGTACCGCCCCTCCGACAGTGCGGCGCTCCCTCAGTACCGCCCCTCCGACAGTGCGGCGCTCCCTCAGTACCGCCCCTCCGACAGTGCGGCGCTCCCTCAGTACCGCCCCTCCGACAGTGCGGCGCTCCCTCAGTACCGCCCCTCCGACAGTGCGGCGCTCCCTCAGTACCGCCCCTCCGACAGTGCGGCGCTCCCTCAGTACCGCCCCTCCGACAGTGCGGCTCTCCCTCAGTACCGCCCCTCCGACAGTGCGGCGCTCCCTCAGTACCGCCCCTCCGACAGTGCGGCGCTCCCTCAGTACCGCCCCTCCGACAGTGCGGCGCTCCCTCAGTACCGCCCCTCCGACAGTGCGGCGCTCCCTCAGTACCGGCCCTCCGACAGTGCGGCGCTCCCTCAGTACTGCCCCTCCGACAGTGCGGCACTCCCTCAGTACTGATCCTCTGACAGTGCGGCGCTCCCTCAGTACTGCCCCTCCGACAGTGCGGCGCTCCCTCAGTACTGCCCCTCCGACAGTGCTTATCTCCTTCACTTACCTGTTAATTCGGGGTGGGGCGGGGGAAACTAAACAAAAAAAGCCGTGACATTTTGAAATAAGTACCTGAACCCACAGCTTTCTGAGCCCGGGGCTGGGCTGTGAAGAGAGGCCCTGTGTGAAAAGGTTGGCACCAGGCCGCACTGTGCAAACTCCCCTTGCACTGACTGATGAAGGGCAATCTTGGAATGTGCAGACACTCGGCATTGATTGAGGAAAACTCCCCCTGACCCTGATTCAGGGAGCCCAGTGACAGCCTCCCACCCCACAAAAAAATAACTCACCTGGCAACCAGGCTGCAGCAAACCGGGGCCCAACTTGCCGCCGCCATCTTTGGCATAGGCAGCAACGGCAGCAAGGTCGCCGCCATCTTTGATACAGGCAGCCGCGGCAGCGAAGGCCGCCGCCATCTTTGATACAGGCAGCCGCGGCAGCGAAGGCCGCCGCCATCTTTGACACAGGCAATTACAAGTCTGGCTCGACGCCGACGCCGCTATCTTTGGTGCAGGCAGCTGCCAGGAATCCCCCCCACCCTGCTCTCAGCTGTCTGTCTCACACTTATTGCCCTTTTTGATTTATTCCTTCCCCTTCCCAAAAAAAGCAATCTTCCTTTTTTTTCCTCTTTGAAATTGATGTTTGAATGGTTGAAATTTTTTTTTTTAAGGGGGGTGGTTTGTGAGTTAGGTATTATTGTGGGTAAAATAGCATAGTGGTTATGTTACTAGGCTAATCATCTCGAGGCTTGGCTGAATAATCCGCTCAGTCATGAGTTCAAATTCCTCCACAACAGCCGGGGAATTAAAATTAAATTAATTAAACAAATCTGGAATAAAAAGCTAGTATCAGTAATGGTGACCATGAAACTACTGGATTGTCATAAAAACCCTGAGCTTCCGGTCGCCTGTTATTTCACTGCTCCATTCCCACTCGGACCTCACCGTCCTCGGCCTCTTGCATTGTTCTGCGTAAGCTCAGTGTAAGCTCGAGGAACAGCACCTCATCTTCCGATTAGGCACTTTACAGCCTTCCGCACTCAATATCGAGTTCAACAATTTCAGATCATAACCTCGGCCCCATCATATTTTTTATCCACACTTTTGGTTTGTGCCTTTTCCTTTTTCCCTCTCTCCCACATGGCAGCTGTCTCTCACTCTGCCAGCGCATTTCACACTTCATCTAGAGCCATCCTTTGTCTCTTTACCTGTCCTATTACCATCTTGTCTCGCCCTGAGTATCTCTTACTGTCTCTTCACCTCTCCCAGACCTTCCCTTTTGTTCTTTCATCCCCTCCCCCATTTCCCAGCCCCCACACTTGCTTTTCAATCTGTTTCATTTCCTGCTTTTTTCTCAGTTCTGAAGAAGGGTTTCGACCTGAAACGTTGACTCTGTTTCTCTCTCCACGGATGTTAACTGGCCTGCTGAGTTTTTCCAACGTTTTATGTTGTCATCCCATCTGGTTCACTAATGTCCTTTAAGGAAGGAAATCTGCCGTCCTTACCCGGTCTGGCCTACATGTGACTCCAGACCCGCAGCAATGTGGTTGACTCTTAACTGCCCCTCTGAAATGGCCAGTTCTATCAAACTGCTTAAAGTATCACCACCACCTTCTCAAGGGCAATTAGGGATGGCCAATAAATGCTGGCCTTGCTGGTGACACCCACATAAGAAATAGGAGCAGGAGTCGGCCATTCGAGCCTGCTCCGCCATTCGATGAGTTCATGGCTGATCTTCTGCCACAACTCCATTCACCGGCCCTATCGCCATATCCCTTGATGCCCTCACTAGTCAGAAATCGATCGACTTCTGTTTTGAATATACCCAATGACTGAGCCTCCACAGCTGTCTGGGGTAGAGAATTCCAAAGATTCACCACCCTCTGTGAAGAAATTTCTTCTCATCTCAGTCCTGAATGGCCTACCCTTTATCCTGAGGCTGTGGCCCCTGGTTCTAGACTCCCTAGCCAAGGGAAACATTCTCCCAGCATCCACCCTATCAAGCCCTGTAATAATTTTGTATGCTTCAATGAGATCCCCTCTCATTCTTCTGAATTCAAGAGAATACAGGCCTAGTTTACTCAATCTCTTCTCATACGACAGTCCCACTATCCCAGGAATCAATCTCGTGAACCTTCGTTGCACTCCCTCTATAGCAACTTTATCCTTCCTTAGGTAAGGAGACCAAAATTGTACACAGTACTCCTGGTGTGGTCTCACCAAGGCCCTATATAATTGGAGTGGTCTTACCAAGGCCCTATATAATTGGAGTAAGACTTCTTTTACGTAGGGTTGAACGTGTGAGGCCAGCCAGGAACACATTGGAATAGTCAAGTCAAGAGGTAACAAAGGCATGGATGAGGGTTTCAGCAGCAGATGAGCGGAGGTAAGGGCGGAGACAGGCGATGTTACGTAGGTGGAAATAGGCGGTATTAATTATAGATACATAGAAGATAAGAGCAGGAGTAGGCCATTCGGCCCCTCGAGCCTGTTCTGCCATTTAATGAAATCACAGAATCCCCACAATGCAGATAGAGGTCATTTCGGCCCATCGAGCTTGCACCGACACATATCCCCCCTATCCCCGTAACCCCACGTATTTAATCCCCTAACACTAAGGGTCAATTTATCATAGCCAAATCAACCTAACCCGCACATCTTTGGACTGTGGGAGCAAACCAGAGCAAACCCACGCAGACACAGGGAGAATGTGCAAACTCCACACCCGGGTCCCTGGCGCTGTGAGGCAACAGTGCTAACCACTATGCCACCGTTGCCCCCCCTCAAATCATGGCTGATCATCCAAATTCAGTACCCTGTCCCCGCTTTCTCCCCATATCCCTTTAGCCTTAAGAAATATATCTAACTCCTTCTTGAATATATTTAATGAATTGGCCTCAACTGCCTTGTGTGGTAGAGAATTCCACAGGTTCACCACTCTCTGGATGAAGAAATTCCTCCTCATCTCTGTCCTAAATGGCTTACCCCTTATCCTTAGACTGTGACCCCTGGTTCTGGACACCCCGCCATCGGGAATTATGCTGCGGATGTGTGGTTGGAAACTCATTTCAAGGTCAAATATGACACCAGGGTTGCGAACAGTGTGGTTCAGCCTCAGACAGATGTTAGGGAGAGGGATGGAGTCAGTGGCTAGGGAACGGAGGTTGTGGCGGGGACCGAAAACAATGGCTTCGGTCTTCCCAACATTTAATTGGAGAAAGTTTCTGCTCATCCAGAACTGGATGTCGGACAAGCAGTCTGACAATTTAGAGACCGTGGAGGGGTCGAGAGAAGTGGTGGTGAGGTAGAGCTGGGTGTCGTCAGCGTACATTTGGAAACCGACGCTGTGTTTTCGGATGATGTCGCCGAGGGGCAACATGTAGATGAGAAATAGGAGGTTAACAGGAAACATCAACACAAACCACAGAAGAAACCTATAATTCAGGAGGCGGCACAGGGTGATGCACTGAGCACCTTTTTCTTAGGCAGTCCCTCGGAACCGAGGATGACTTGCTGCCACATTAAAAATGAGTTAGCAGGTGACTGATGAGACCAATGCGGGAACAAGGGAACAAGCACAAGTACGATAGCAAAATACTGCAGATGCTGGAAATCCGAAATAACAGAAAACACTGGAAAACTCAGCAGGCCAGGGCAGCATCCATGGAGAGAGAAAAGAGAACGTTTCAGGTCAATGACCTTTCGTCAGAACTGGGAAAAAAGCAGGAACTGGAAAGCAGGTTTGAGGGCTGGGAAAAGGGGGAGGGGATGAAAGAACAAAAGGGAAGGTCGGTGATAGGATAGAAAGCAGGAGAGATTAAGAGACATTGAGAGATATTCAAGGCCAGAGGAGGTGGTACTAGGACAGGTTGAGGAATAAAGGATGGCTCTAGATGGGGTGTGAATTGCGCTGGCAGAATGAAGCACAGCTGAAGGGAGGGAAGAAAAAAATAAAAAGGGGGCCAAACAAAAAGTGTGGATAAAAAAAAGAAAATGTGTGATAGGGGCCGAGGTTATGATCTGAAATTGTTGAACTCTATGTTGAGTCCAGAGGGCTGTAAAGTGCCTAATCGGAAGATGAGGTGCTGTTCCTTGAGCTTACATGGAACAATGCAAGAGGCCAAGGACGGTGAGGTCCGAGTGGGAATGGAGCGGAGAATTGCTTGACACAAGTGCTCAACAGGGCAGAAAGCAGGCACACTGCCAGCCCATGCAACAACCCCTTCGGGAATAAAGATCTTGGATGGGGTCAAAGAGCACTAGTATTAATGGCCAACTGATCACCCTCACAGACAAGGCACATAAAGACTTGCATTTATAGAGTGCCTTTCACGGCCACCGGACGCCCCAAAGCGCTTAACACCCAATGAAGTACATTTTGAAGTGTAGTCACTGTTGTAATGTAGGAAAAGCAGCAGCCAATTTGCGCACAGCAAGCTCCCACAAACAGCAGTGTGATAATGACCAGATAATCTGTTTTGGTGATGTTGGTTGACAGGCAAATATTGTCCACAACACCGGGGATAACTCCCCCTGCTCTTCTTCGAAATAGTGGCCGTGGGATCTTTAACGTCCACCTGAGAGTGCAGACGGGGGCCTCGGTTTAACGTCTCATCTGAAAGACGGCACCTCCGACAGTGCAGCACTCCCTCAGTACTGCACTGGAATGTCAGCCTAGATATTTGTGCTCAAGTCTCCCGAGTGGGACTCGAACCCACGACCTTCTGAATGATAGCAGCCACTGAAGGGGACATAGTTTCCCACTGCAGTCAGACAAGTAAAACATGACACACTTCATTTTCAACAAAATCATTTTAATACAGAGTTTTTAAAATTTGTATCATTTCTTCACGAAAACTAGATGTATACAGTACTAGTGAACACCAAAGTACAATCAAAATGAACTACAGTGGGGAAAAAAAATTTCAAATCAACTCTGACAGAGGCACACTGACAACCAGGGGAAAACACAAATCTACATTTAAAACTCAGTTCAGATACAGAAACACTAAAAATGATATTCAGCTTTTAGACTCCTTTCTTTGGATAACCTTCTCCAATGCATGATTGCGGTGTATAATACATTAATGGAATCCATTGCACAACAGTATCAGGGTAGTCCCTCGTCCGTCAGTAGACAGGAAAATTCCATCACCCGACAACCCCTGATCAGGACACGAAACTTAAAATGAACAAAAATCTGACTGGATTCCTCACTCCACGCTATTGTGTAATAATTAGTTATTTAAAGTTATCCGCCCCATATCTTCAGTCCTGTACCGATTCCATTATTGCTTATTTTTTTTCTTGGTTTCCTAACTATGTTGAATTTCACCCAACGGCTTAAATGAGCAAGGCATCGTATGGAGAGATGCCGATCAGACGGTCTGTGCTAGCCTCGGCTTGGCCAGTGGGTGTGGGGCCAAGACGGGCCTCAGGTGGGAGAAGCCAGGGTTCGCCGCCTCTCTCCCCCCCCCCCCCACCCCACGCGACACCTTGCGGGAAAAGTTTGGAGACGAGCCAAGGTGACGACGGGGCTTGGAAGCGACGGCGTCAAGTGGCCCCCATACCCTGCTGACCGTGCCACAGCTCACTTCGGTAAGGCGGCGGCCAATGGCCCACCGGGGAGCCGTACCCTAGCAATAGACACAGCTTCGGATCGGGGAAAGGGGGGTAAACAAGACTTTGATCCTGGGCCGAGAGCTTTGCAAACGCCGCCAAGTCTTGACTGTGTAGCCACAGGGTCAGTAAACAACGGTGTGAGAACGGAGGTGGAGACGGCCAGTGTCAATAATGGGCTTTTAAGATGATTCCATAGAGCTAAGAAACCATAAGGTGTCCTGTGAAAGTACAGCAGAAACCCGTGGAAAAAAATTGCATGTTTGAATCCCTAAAGTTTAAGTGTGATCATGAGGGAATGCAGCCCAGAAACAGATCGATCTGATGTATTCCTTGCAGCATGTGGTTAATCATCCCGTCATTTTGCACCCATCACGAACATGAAACGTGTACCCCATTAAATTATCTGGTGAATATTACGCAAGTGTTTAATACGTTCACATTAAATTATCTATTTTATTGGATGCTTAACTCGCTTCAACATGGGTTAAACGCCTCCATAAAATTAGCAGAATAATGTCATGCGAATGGGCAAAGAGTCTGTATATAATAATATTCCAGTGCAACGTCAAGGCTGTAGTCTGGGCAACAGTGAAGTGATTGATGTGGGGAGGAAGGCCAGTGTCTTGGCATGAGGTCTGATGTGTCAGCTGAAGTCTAACTCCAGCCTGGGAGACCTGTTCTGACAGACCCAAGATGTCTGAATCTACAACTGGAAGTTAGTCACAATGTTAGTTTGCAAAGATGGAACCTCTTAGTGGGAATCAAACCATCTTCAGAACGACTCAAAGGCCATCAATACCTATAGCTGCTGCCCTCAAATCATCCCCTTGCTTTTGGTGGTCCAGTTTCGGCAGTCCCCAATTATTACGACAACACTAATAGCCAACCACTAGCAACAGGCCTGTTCTTTTCAATGCCTTCCAAAAGATTATCATTGTGACGGCAACCCAATCCCATCTCAACTCTCTTGCAGAAAATTGATTTTTTTTTGAAGGAGCTTTCAACGACCAGAGCAAGGCAGTGGCTCCTTATTGCAGCCCAGAGCAAGGCTCCCTCCCCATACCCATCAGAAAACCAGCTCAATGAACATATTGCAAAAAAAATGGAGCAAGGCTCCAATATGCACCTGCATCGACATTAGGGCAGTGTTGGTGCAGTATTCCTCCCAACATCCATCACCAGAACTGGTCAGTGCTCTTCAATGTAATGCCTAGTTAAGTATTCAAGTATCAACAAATTTATAAAACCGTTCACTGAAAATGCAACAGCCAAACACACATGGCTTAGGATTTAGAGCAGTGTACATATATTCATCTAAAAATAATCGACTTAACTTCACTATTTTTACGTTAGCTCTATTCACAATATTTTTTTTTTTTGTTTCCAGAAATCTCCTGCATATTAGAACAGGTTTGTGGAAAGGTTGCAGAAAAGTCTTCTAAACCAATCCAAAACGTGACGGGAACAGGAGGTACAAATAAGACACGCGGCACGCCCCCTGTAAACGGAAATTGATTTAGTGCAACATTTGCTCAAAGCTCTGTAGTCTTGGACCTTCGGAAAACACAATTCAACAAAAACACAAGTCTTTTCAGTTTCATTAAAAATAAGAACGCGGAAACCAAACGGAAGAAAGAAAGCTTATTCCCAGAATTAAGGCGAAGCATATTTGCGCTGAATAGTTGCATGATGGTCAGCGCTTTAACCGAAGGGCCTCTGTACATAGATCGAGTGCCCGACTCACCCTTCCTTGCAGCTTGTTCTACCTTTATTTAAGATTGCTGCTTGCAGGCAGCCTGTGAGCAGACTTCTCTTTTTAAAAAAAAAAAAGGGGGGGCTTGGGGAGGGGGTTAGCTGTACCGACTGATAATCGGTCACTGGTTTACAGTAAAATAAAATAGGGAAAACTGCAAATGCTGGAAATACACGGCAGAGCATTCAGTGTCTGTAAAGGAGCAAAGAGGTTGTGGCATTTTTGGTGTGTAGCCTTTATTAGAATGATGAAGGGCGCACACTCTACACGTCAGAACCGGTCTCTTCTCCTCAATCACTGTTAGCCAGTGAGAAACAGAAAATGTTGGAAAATCCCAGCAGTTCCATCAGCATCTGAGGGGAACGCAGGAACAGGAGTATGCCAATCAGGGGCTGAAGGGGTTAAATTACAAGGACAATTTGCATAGACTCAGCTTGTATCCCTTTGAGTATAGAAGATTAAGGAGTGATCCAATTGAGGCGTTTAATATGATTAAAGGATTTGATAGGGTAGAGAGGAATGATTTCCTCTGGTGGGGGGGCGGAGGGGTCCAGAACAAGGGGGCATAAAAATTTAAATTATAGCTATCCGTTCAGGGGTGATGTCAGGAAGCACCTTTCCACACAAAGGGTAGTGGAAATCTGGGACTCTCTTCCATAGAGAGTTGTTGAGGCTGGAGGGGGGTCAACTGAAAAAAACCTATCCATCTCGGTGTTGACATTGTTAGGCAAGGGTATTAAGGGGTACGGAACCAAAGTGGGTGGATGGGGTTAGTATACAGATCAGCCATGATCTGATTGAATGGCGCAACAAGCTCGATGGGCTGAACGGCTTCCTCCTGTCCCTGTGAGTTGGGGCACAGATCAACCATGATCTAATTGAATGGTGGAACAGGTTCGATGGGCTGAATGGCCTCCTCCTGGTCCTGTGTCCCTCACAGATGCTGACTAACATGTTAGTTATTTCCAGCATTTTCTGTTTGTATTACTGGCTTAGTGATTAATGAAGTCAAATTCCTTTTTTCTTAACCAGTGTTCTGGGATCACATTTTAACATCGTTTTTTTCCATGAAAATATTAGACTATTTTCTTGCTCAGATTGGGGCCACTGGTTAAATCACGACTTGAATAATTAGAGGGCTATGTTAATCAGAGTTTTTAAGAATCGCATTCCAACAAAAACCATAAAAAAGGCCTTGTTCATCATGTGTTGGAGCAGAACTTTATGTACAGAGCAGTTCCACACAAGATGCCTGCCCCTGAACTACCAGTAACGACCAGCTTTGAAGTGTAAACATGGTAAGAGGGGTTGGGTGGGGGAGAAGTGAGACATCGATACACTGACACTTCACTCTCAACATTAGAACTGAGACACAATTCAACGGAAATACAATTTTCATTTCAACACAGGGGACTAGTGCTACATTCCATAGGACAGCCGATAGATGCCAAATTCAAGTTATCCTGTGCATCAGGGGACACAATTTTCCCTCAGGCTGGCTGGGAATTTAGCAGAAGTGAAGCAATTTTCAAAGCATCTTCACTTTTTCTTGCTTAACCAGCTTTACCTCTATGTCTGCAAAGTTTTTTCTTCAGCCAAGAGCAGGCCTCGACCCTGGTTGAAATAAGGCCACCTTCAGCCAGCCTCATCAGCACGGCTGAATTATTCACCCACTCGACTGACAGCAGGCCTCTTTCCCCCTAAAACTCTCCCAGTTCTGACTGCTCCCCCTTCTTACTGCCAATCAGAACTGTAGAAAAATCTCCGGCCTTACAACCAATCGTTTTTAAACAGTGACTTTTGACGCGGAAATCCCTCCAGGTTTACTTGCCCAATGAGAGTTTTGTGGGATTTTTAAAAACCAGAATGACAATTCAAGAGCTTCTTAAAAAAAATTACAGTGATTTCATAGAATTCCTGACTTCAGGAAAGATGGGACACACCAGGCTACTCGCAGCCCATCTCCAGTGCCTGGAGAAAGCCAACCAGAGAGAAACCAAGAATGTATTAAAAAAGAGAGAAAATATCTTAAGGGCTTGGGACATTAACAATTCATTGAAATCCCAATGACTGTGATTTTATAGAGCAGGTAAGGAATGGAAGGTGCTAATGTATGATCACCCTATTTGGCAAATTCTTTTAGCAGCAGTTTAACAATTATTGCCAATTTACTGTGGTGTTGTATTCAGCATTTCTCAGAGCTCATCATATTAACAGATTTGCTTTCCCCCTCCCCACCCCACCCTCCACATTTCTAAACCAACCTGGATTGTGCAAGTTTTTTTTCCCTTAATACATTAAGCCCCTTCCCACCCCCCGCCCCGTCAGTCACAACCAATTGCAACACCCACCCCAATAAGCATCGCCAGCCCAGAACCGGTGCGGAGCTACAAGCCGGCGTTTTGGTTGCAAGGCCTGATGGTGTGACTGCCACCAGGTTACAAGAAGCCTTTGCAGAATAACGTTGAATGGAACTACATCCAACTTCAAAATGTAGTTTAATCACTTTGATTAGTATGCAGCTCAAAATGACAACTCGTTGGTGTACACACACTGAAAATTGAACGGAGTGGTCATGTATTTTACCCATCAATATATATCTTCTCAACACAAATCTATTCTGGTAAATCTCATCTGCGATAAAACTTCACAGGGCAAATGAATTAAATTCAGACCTCCTCTGTGTTATTTTTGTTTAATGCAAGAATAGGAGATCTTCAGCAGAGTCACTCAAGTGAAGGCATCAGCTAACTTATAGTCACACTCAGGGCTGTGTTAGCCCGAGGCCTTTGGGCAAGCATTAAAAGAATCTCTGATTGTACCACTAGCATCTTGTGTTCAATGCACAATAAAACAGTGTTACACTGCACACGGTGTCACTATAAACCACACGCCACACTTTGAGGACAGCACCGTCAGAACAGCAGCAGGATTGTGTTACTACGAGTGTCTAGATGCTTGCAGTATCCCAATTCAATGCACACTTCCATCTTCTGGGAAGAAACTAGTCTACTTTTAAAAGGCACTGTTAAATTGCATTTTTTCCCCCCTTCAATTTACAATTAGGCAGTTTAACAACATTTGGTTGCATGGTAGTGTTTTATATTTACACATTTAATGCAGTTTTAAAAAATAAAAATCACATCCACAAGGAGACGAATGGAAGGGATTATTGAACACTGTGCAATGTGAAACACTTTTCTGGTGGATTTTTGGTCACCCCAAGTATTGAACTTTTACAACCATGTTTGAGGTTAGGTCCAGCGCAGAACGTAAATAAGGTTGGACTCCGCACAGACCTCTGCTGAAAAGCCCGAGAAACTTCCAACCCAATTGCTAGGGGGGGGGGGGTGGAGAAACACTTTGCATTCTCTTCCCTTCCATTGTATTTGTGGGACCGGGCAATACTGAGCCATGTGTGGGGAATCTGCAGTGCCATCCGCAACGGTCTTGCGACTCGGCATCCCGTTCTAGGTCAGATTGAGAAGGTGGTCGCTTGGTCAGCCTGGGCCTCCTTTAAGCCTGAATGCCGAGAGAGAGAGAGTCAAGATCTTTTGCACAATACCACGGCCCGAGATTCGACAATTTAACCGGTTTGATGCAGTCCCGTTGAGGTGACGAGGAACAGGCCCATTGTCCTTAACTGGTCATGTGCTAAAAAAAGATACACTGCAATTTGAGCCCCCCGTTCCCCCGCCCCCAGGTTAAGGTTTCTGATTTCGGGATTTAGTGGGGAAGGGAGCTGCAGCAAATGGGTCAGCCCCGTGCACTTGCGAAGTCCTTGGGTGCAGAGAGGCAGGGCTGTCGGCTCCTTGTGTGGCCTGCGTTTTATCTGGAGCCACCGTGGGAGGCTGATTCTGCCACTCCTCTTTGTAGTGACGGGAGTATTTGGACAGTGCCTGAGGGCGGAAGGGCTGGGGGCTCACCGACGCCAGCAACGCTTCCTGAGCTCGCAGAGTGCCGGGGGGATGCATTTGGTGGTTTTGGAAGTCACTGGACGCCGCTTCCTTGGACTCTTGCTGGCTGGTGGTTCTGAAAGTGGCGGCAGGATGAGGGACTCCCCCAGATGGGTCTCGAAAACCAGGGAACCTACTTTGGCCCATCTGATGGGTGTCTGGGGCAATGCCTCCAAACTGGGACTGCTCAGGTATTTCTTCTTTTGAGGCTAGTGGGCACGAAACAGTCTCTTCCAAAGTTGCCAGCGTTTTCTTTTTGGAAAACGGCGCCCGTGTGAAGACATCAACTTCCTCGGCTTGATTTCTAGCAGCATTGATTTTCGCTTTAAAAGGAGCCTTGGTGAAAACGTCAGCGGCACCCTGCGCCGTTTCAGCACCCCTCGCGTTCCTGAACGGGGCGGCGGCGAACACGTCCGCCTGGTTGGCGGTTCCTTCACTTGTTTCCGCGTGGGCCTTGGCCGGCGCTCCCAGCAGGGCTGCTCCGCCTGAACGGGCAAGCTTGGGCGGCCCTCCCGCCCCCTCGCCCAAGGGGCCCGCCGAGTTCTGGGCTTTGCCGACATCTTCGTCCTCTTCGGAATCCATCAGGAGAGGCCGGTGGCCGCTGCTGTCCAGCAGGTCGCTGCCGCTGTCGTCGACGACGCACTCTTCGTCGCTGCTGTGCGCAGAGCTGCCGCTGGAAGGACGGGCTCGGCCAGGCCAGTGCAGGCTCGAGGCGTCGGGCCCCCGCGATTCGCCGATCTCGGGGCAAACAGGGGCATTGCCGGCAGATGTCGGGAGCTGCTCCACGGGACAACCAGCTGCGTCCGTTGGGAAACCTGGAACAGAACAAGAGCTGGTTAAATCCTCTCGTAACAGCAGTGCCGCCACACATCCCTCAACACAGTAGGATCGATATATAGGCCGTGAATAAATCCCACTGCTTCCCAAAGACTTTGGAGCCTGGCTGCTGCAAACTGGCTGCTGCCACACTACCAACACACAAGAACCAAGGAGCCCGCGCCCTCCCTTTCACAATCCAGTGAAATCCCAGTCACAAGCAGCTGGTCGGGAGATACAGAAACCATTGTTTATAATCACAGCAGTAACTGTAGTTCAACTGGAGAAGGTGAGGAGATTGCCTGTGCTGGAGTTTGTTCATGGTGCACCAGGATACACGTAGTTCAAATGACAGGATATGAAAAAGTCATGTCCTTCAGATTGTGGAAGCTCTGGGCTGCCATGACTCGAGGAAGTTCACTGGAAACTTTCTAAACTTCTGCACCCAAACTTTAATTCTGTGTCTATAATACACTCCCATATTTAGAGAGAGAGACACTCCCGTATTGAGAGGGGAGAGGGGAGAAAAGAGGGAGGAGAGAGAGAGATATGGACGCACACAGAGACAGCGACCGAGACAGAGAGGCTGGACTGTGTTTGAAGGAAGCAACACATCGTGCGGTTCTGAAGATGTGGCAATACACTGCAGCTGTACTTTGGCAGCTCAGTTACTTGTCGTTGTCCTTATCCCCGCTACATCACCATCTGCTCTGAACTACCCTCCCACCCCCCCACAAAAAAACCCCTCCCCTTCAAACTTCATCTCCTTAATCAGTTGTGCCCTTTTCCACTCCTGCTCTGCACCCACCGTTTCTTCCCTTTGTCTCACAACACTGAGCAATATATTGGTGCACGAGCAGCGTTATATAAATATAATAAAGTTGTTAACAGGACGCCACCTCCACCACGCGATGCGTTCGTGCCTTGAAACACTTGCCAGCCTGTGCTTCGTCTGTGCTTTCTTAAGTATGCAGTACCATATCAAAGGGGAAGGACTCCTGAAGCTTTTGATAGAGGCTCGTGGGGATTACTGTGCTGTACGAAAACTCAGCTTCAGTTACTGAGAAGCACAGCCTGGGTCTGATCAGAAACAGGGACTTCAGCATTTCAAGGGCCAAGTACACAGCATGTACAGTACCAATAAAAAGTTAATCAGCAACCTCACCTAGTTGGGGAACGTCTGTAAAATCCAAGAGGTACAGGACTAATTAGATGCAACGGTCTCTGGCGCTCCTGGGTTGATTAAAAAGTGATCAGCGACCACTCTGCAAACCAATACTCTTGCATGGATTCTAGGGTCATTGAATGACCAGGAAAATCCCAGCAGGGGAATACCAGAGCCAATGAAAGACAAGGGAAACTTCAATCGGGATCTGAGGCCCATTGAACAATGAGGGAGACTCCCAGCAGGGATCCTAGACCCATTGAATGACCTGGGAGATCCCAGTTTCCTATGTGGTTCTTGCCCCCACATGGCAAGACTCCAGAACAGTTTTCTGTACTTAAGAGTTGCAAGACTGCAATTATTTGAAACAAGAAAGTTTAAATATATTGTATATTAAATAATTCTACCGAATAATTGTGGCCTTTCAACTCTTTTCTCTTGGGGAAAAAAAAGGCTGAGGGGTGACCTAATAGAGGTCTATAAAATGATGAAAGGTTTGATAGAGTGGATACAGAGAGAATGTTTCCACTTGTGGGGAAGAGCATAACTAGAGGCCATCAATATAAGATGGTCACCAAGAAATCCAATAGGGAATTCAGAAGAAACTTCTTTACCCAGAGAGTGGTGAGAATGTGGAACTCGCTATCACGGGGAGTGGTTGAGGCGAATAGTATAGATGCATTTAAGGGGAAGTTAGATAAGCGCATGAGGGAGAAGGGAATAGAGGGTTATGCTGATAGATTTAGATGAGGAAAGACGGGAGGAGGCTCGAGTGGAGCATAAACGCCGGCATGGACTGGTTGGGCCGAATGGCCTGTTTCTGTGCCGTACATCCTATGTAATGTAATCTTAATGTATAGTTCTATGCAAGGCCCTCACTGCCTGCAGATACTGTAGACTGGAACTAGACTTAATGAATTCAATGAAAACTTTAAGAATTTTTGTTGTGTAAAGTTTAAATTAACTGGAGTCTAATATTCACTGCCGGCACATTTAAATGAAATCGCAAACTTGACATGAATCAACTGAGCGGTCTGCGGGTGGCGCTGTCCAGAGAGAGTATAAATACTCGGGCACGGGCCCAGCTTGCGCAGGACATTAACAGGAACTAGTGAAGGACACAACTAGACCTCCATGTTGTAAAACAGTTGATTAAAGCTTTGTTTAATACTTAGACTAAGTGCCTAGTAGTTTTCTTACATCAAAACTTATACAGTCAACTGGATCGGCTGGTTGCTGTTTTATGGAACATGCTTTCCAAAGGACAACCAAAAATCCTCAAATCCCTCGTGATAAAAATAGGATCTGCCTTATTCAGTCATAATAAACCAGTGGCCCTGCTGGTCAGACACGTGCATATAAATCATGCATTTAGCATGGAAAGTTAGAGACGATCTTTGCAGCCAAGCGCTGTCCGAGAAATCGTGAACCTGCCCTTGGGGGTCGGGGGGGGGAATTTTCGGCCCATTAATTTAAATCAGGTGGAAATTCCGGTATTGTGAGCCAGAATTTACCAGCCACAGCTCCCTGTAAATATGGCTCTGCATCCCTAGAAACAGGTTAACGGTTTCCAACTTTAGTTTAGTTGAAATACTTGGGACAAAATGGACCAGATGTCATTTTTTCACCGAGTGACACCTTTTACAGCAGCTGCTAAGGTAACTGAGTGGTATTGGTTGAAAGCTGCATAAGAACATAAGAAATAGGAGCAGGAGTCGGCCATTCGGCCTCTCGAGCCTGCTCCGCCATTCAATACGATCATGGCTGATTTGATCTTGGCCTCAACTCCACTTTCCCGCTCTCTCCCCTTACCCCTCGACTCCCCTGTAGCTCAAATGTCTGTCAATCTCCGCCTTGAATATATTCAATGACTCCGCCTCCACAGCTCTTTGTGGTAGAGAATTCCAAAGATTCACGACCCTCAGAAGAAATTCCTCCTCATCTCCGTCTTAAATGGGCGACCCCTTATTCTGAAACCATGCCCCTAGTTCTAGATTCCCCCACGAGGGGAAACATTCTCTCAGCATCTACCCTGTCAAGCCCCCTCAGAATCTTATATGTTTCAATAAGATCAGCTCTCATTCTTCTAAACTCCAATGAGTATAGGCCCAACCTGCTCAACCTTTCCTCATAAGACAACCTCTTCATCCCAGGAATCAACCTCGTGAACCTTCTCTGAACTGCCTCCAATGCAAGTCTATCCCTCCTTAAATAAGGGGACTAAAGCTGTACGCAGTACTCCAGGTGTGGTCTCGCCAACGTCCTGTAAAGTTGTAGCAAGACTTCCCTACTTTTATACTCCATCCCCCTTGCAATAAAGGCCAACATTCCATTTGCCTTCCTACTAACTTTGTGTTTCATGTACGAGGACCCCCAGATCCCTCTGTACCACACCATTCTGTAGCCTCTCTCCATTTAAATAATATTTTGCTTTTCTATTCTTCCTACCAAAGTGGATAACCTCACATTTTCCCACATTATACTCCATCTGCCAAATTTTTGCCCACTTAACCTATCTATATCCCTTTGCAGACTCTGTGTCCTCCTCACAACTTGCTTTCCCACTTATCTTTGTATCGTCAGCAAATTTGGACACAGTACACTCGGTCCCTTCATCCAAGTCATTAATATAGATTATAAATAGTTGAGGCCCCAGCACTGATCCCTGCGGCACCCCACTAGTTACAGTTTGCCAACCAGAAAATGACCCATTTATCCCGCATCTCTGTTTTCTGTTAGTTAGCCAATCCTCGATCCATGCTAATATATTACCCCCAACACCATGAGCTCTTATCTTGTGCAGTAACCTTTTGTGGCCCTTATCGAATGCCTTTTGGAAATCCAAATACACTATATCTACTGGTTCCCCTTTATCCACCCTGCTCGTTACATCCTCAAAGAACTCTAGTAAATTTGTCAAATACGATTTCCCTTTCATAATAAAACCATGTCGACTCTGCTTGATTGTATGATTTTCTAAATGTCCGACTACTACTTCCTTAATAATGGATTGCAGCATTTTCCCAATGACAGATTTTAGGCTAACTGGCCTATAGTTTCCCGATTTCTGTCTCCCTCCTTTCCTGAATAGGGGCGTTACATTTGCGGTTTTCCAATCCACTGGGACCTTTCCAGAGTCTAGGGAATTTTGGAAGATTACAACCAATGCATCCACTGTCTCTGCAGCCACTTCTTTTAAGACCCTAGGATGCATGCCATCAGGTCTAGGGACTTGTCAGTCTTTAGTCCCATTAGTTTGCCTAATACTTTTTCTCTAGTGATTGTTTTAAGTTCCTCCCTCTCTTTGCCCCTTGACTTTCCACTATTATTGGGATGCTTTTAGTGTCTTCTAACGTGAAGATAGATACAAAATATTTGTTCAAAGTCTCTGCCATTTCCTTGTTTCCCATTATTAATTCCCCAGTCTCATCCTCTAAGGGACCACCGTTTACTTTAGCTACTCTCTTCCTTTTTATATACGTGTAGAAGCTCTTACTGTGTTTTTATATTCCTTGCTGGTTTACTCTCAATCTATTTTCTCCCTCTATTATTTTTTGTGTCATCCTTTGCAAGTTTCTAAAAATTTCCCAATCTTCTGCCAACCACTAATCTTCGCAATATTGTATGCCATTTCTTTCAATTTGATACCCTTTCTGCAACTGAACAGCAACAATTCAACACTCGCTGGATTACAGTGGAGTTATGAATGACCCAGCAGATTTTACAGGGCTGACGTCTTGTAAGAGGTAGCAAATGGCAATCCTCGAAAAAAATCTGTGCCTCCTCTACACGCCCCCAAATATTTCCTACATTACTACACTTCAGAAAGTACTTCATTGGCTGTAAAAGCGCTTTGGGACATCCGGAGGTGGTGAAAGGCGCTATATAAATGCAAGTCTTTCTTTTTAATCTGAAAAGTGGTTTCACTACATGGGGAACAACGAATGACGGGAGTGAGCAAAAGCTGTAGGGCATGAGTTATGGATGGTAAGAGGTCATTCTGGAGAAACTGTCCCCAGGAGGCAGTGCAGTCAAGTGAAGGTGAAAGGGAAAGCGAATGCAGGAATTCTGAAACAGAAATGCTGGAAATACACAGCAAGTCCATCATCTGGGGGGGAGGGGGTGGGGAGAGAAAGCGGGCCAAGGTTTCTGGTGAGGACTCTGGAGAAAGTTCTGATGGAGGGTCGACACTTCAAGTGGCAACCCATTTTTTGTTCTGTCGAATGCTGGCGAGGACCTGCTGTGTGTTTCCAGCACTTGCTGCTTTTTTCGCATCTAGTTCATTCAGACATGTGGCAAAAACAGGAAGGCAGATTATTATCTGAACGGCAATAGATTGGGAGAAGGGGGAAGTGCAACGAGACCTGGGAGTCCTTGTGCACCAGTCACTGAAGGTAAGCATGCAGGTGCAGCAGGCGGTTAAGAAGGCAAATGGTATGTTGGCCTTCGTAGCGAGAGGGTTTGAGTACAGGAACAAGGATGTCTTGCTGCAGTTGTACAGGGCCTTGGTGAGACCACACCTTGAGTATTGTGTGCAGTTTTGGTCGCCTTATCTGAGGAAGGATGTTCTTGCCATGGAGGGAGTGCAGCGAAGATTCACCAGACTGATACCTGGGATGGCAGGAATGACGTGTGAGGAGAGATTGAGTTGATTGGGCTTATACTCGCTGGAGTTTAGAAGAATGAGAGGGGATCTCATTGAAACTTATAAAATTCTAACAGGACTAGACAGACTAGATGCAGGAAGGATGTTCCTGGTGGCGGGGGAGTCCAGAACCAGGGGTCACAGTCTAAGGATAAGGGGTAAGCCATTTAGGACAGAGATGGAGGAATTTCTTCACCCAGAGAGTGGTGAACCTGTGGAATTCTCTACCACAGAAGGCAGTTGAGGCTAATTCATTAAATATATTCAAGAAGGAGTTGGATATATTTCTTAAGGCTAAAGGGATCTAGGGATATGGGGAGAAGGCAGGGACAGGGTACTGAATTTGGATGATCAACCATGATCTCATTGAATGGCGGAGCAGGCTCGAGGGGCCGAATGGCCTACTCCTGCTCCTATCTTCTATGTTTCTATGAAAACAATAATTCGAATTTAGATTTTCCACGAAATGACGACGGCGTGGCTAATTTCACCGATCTCCCATTAAAAAAAAACCCCACCCCTCATCAGTCCTGCACCTCTTAAACTTTACAAACATTTTATAACCAAACGTACGAACCACGTCAACAGAAAATCCGTTGGGACATAATTTTATTCCTTACGTATTTTTAATTCTGGAAATACACGAGTGTCTTTGCGAGAGTACGCAAATGGAAGTGGTTTCAACGTCACACAGATTGACGGCCGGTTCATAAAGCAGAGTCATGCCCAGCGTGCAACGAGTGCCGAACCGTTCAAAGACATTAAAAAGGTGGTTTTTTGGACAATATAAACGAGTCCATCACTCCTTGAAGTTTTATCCTGCTCATGAATAATACATTTCAGAAAATATACACAACATTTTAAATCCAAAAAGTAATATTACTGGTACTGTGCATTCTCAAGTGTAAAACCCTTCAGCTTGCAGGATTTTAAATTGAGATTCAAGATTGCCGACTTAATCCAAGTATTGAACTTCAAAAAAAAAAACTCTCCAAATGCTGACGCAAGGCATCAACGGCAACAGATGATAAATAGCAAGGGATCTGACTAAAAGCTCATCATAAATGCCACAAAAATAACAGGTTTTACATGATTCTGAACCGTCAATCTACAGTATTGCAAGTGGGATCAATATTTAAACATTTGCCAGGTTCCAGAAACACACTTTAAAAAGATCTTACCTGAGCAGAAGTACCATTATGCTTTAAAATGCCATTTCTGCCAGTGTCCGGTTGCATTTGCAGAAAAGCTCAGGGGAGAGTTTAGTACAGTTTAGAAACAGGTTATTTCGTTCCATTTCTCCCCTTCCCTCCCCACCACATGATGCTGTTTTCACTGGCAATTGCCCTTTCTCAATCTTATTTGTGCCCAGAACTCAATCATGGGTTTAAAAACAGCAAGCTTTAAAAATACATTTTTTTTTTAATAAATGAAAAATGTATTAATTTACAATTTTTCCATTTAGTAATCTCCGCAGGATTCCAGGCAACTTGTACACTCCTCTTTTCCCTCCTCCTCCGACCACACCTCTCACCCCTAGTACAGTCAGCATCAACCAACCCCAGTCAACATCAGTAAGATCCAAGATAAAGCCGCCTCATTTGTGCCCCAGTGCTGTTTAACCCCACCTTCAGGAGGGTACCACCAGCTGTACCAGTGTGACATTTCCACCTACCCCCATGCCAGCCTCTCTGAGCAAGATTGCCAATCACTGGGAGGTTTGCGCTGCGGACCCACAGCCGTTAGGAACCAGGCCGAGGTGCCCAATTCATTCCTTTTGTGACACTTATTGCAAGCAGATAAGAGGAACGTTCAGCCCATCTATCTGGGCCGGATTCAAAGCCAGGTCTCAGAGACCTGTCCACAGGTCCACCCAGCCCTTTCTCTGCTCCAGGGTGCATTGACATTGAAACAGCAGCCTCTGTACTCTACTGGGGGAGCCTCGCTCTGCTTTGTGCCGGAGCCGGATCAGGGCCTGACCCCGGATTTACAGTACTGGTGCAAAGTGAAAACACTTGGTGTTGACAGTATCACTGTGGTGCAAACGCACCCTTCAACTCTGGGCCAACAAGTACCCGCTTTACCTCTCCATCATCCCAATGTGACTGGAACGAACACATGAAACAAGATGATCTTGGGGTTTCTTGCGACAGTTTTAACAGTTCAAGTTGCATCATCACCATCTGAAGCCCGTACCCAAATATTGCATTGCAATCATTCCCAGAAATCAATTCCTATTTTCAAAATAGCCTTGTAGGTCAGAGATCTTCAAATAAAACAAGAACTGCTCTTCAACTCTTGCAGTGTCCGTTATGCAGCGGGCAAGTTTCTCTTTTGGAGGGGACGGGGGGTCCTGACAATCGACTGGCAACCTCGGAGATGGGGAGGTGGTGGTTAGCTGCGGCGGTGACCGAGTGGGTTAGAACCATGTGTCCACCCTCTCTGGATTCAATCCGGCTTGTCCCACAATTTGAACACGCCGACAGAGCTCAGCACCAGCGACTTTCAGCAGCAAGTGGTGGTGGGGGAGCAGATGATCAGGAAAGGAGATTAAAACACGATACAAAGCTTATTTTAAGATATATGCATCAAAACATTATTGGGAAAATGATCACTTGGATACATTATTTATTGGGAAAATGATCACTTGGATACATTACAATGTAAAGTATAGATACAACGCAGTCATCGGCAAGACCCCCCTTTAGTCACTAGAATCTGTACAAAAATACTCTCTGCTTTGATTTGCAGCTTTACTCTGCTCAGTAATGTTGCAAACATTCACTCTTCCGCACCACTTAATGCAAACTACTAACAAGCATGCCAATAAGCGTTGTGATTGCAGAGAATAGAAGCTGGAGCATCTCTCCTTTAGGGGGTTTACACAGGCCTTCAGTTTTTTTTTTTTTACACAACAAATCGATCTTTGGCAAGCAGGCCACGACGGTTTTTTTTGGGGGGCGCGCGGGTGTGGTCGCACATTTCGCGGTTGCGTCTCTGCCGCTTTCGGAGATATACTTGATGCGGAACAGGGACTTTGCCTGCCACGCGACGTGCAGCCGCCTACACATTTACAAAGCGTTAAACCGGGAACAACCACCACCTTAGGAGGAGAAGGAAAACCAAACAAACAAGGTGCGTTTTAAAAGCCTGAATTGGAGAACAACAGAAGCAGCGTCCCTGTGGAAAAACGGAAATAAAGCACATCACTGACACACAGTCTGTGTAAGCCAGGGGTGGGAAGAGCGAGATACTGGAGCTTTGAAATCACAGAGCAAAGTCCAAGCAAATCAAAGCCTCTCGAAGCAGAGTTACACAACTGTTGTCCTAGCTTTGTCACAAAGCCTGTGTAGAGCTTGCTTCTTGCACTGATCATAATAGACCCTTTACTTTAAATAATACCTAATGATTTTATATTATTAAACCAGAGCACCTCCCTTGGTTTAGGTTTTGAAAGGTGCACATACAACAGACATCACATTACACTAGAATTGCACAATACTGCTGCTGGAAAAACTACAACTTACAACGGTATAGTTTTATTGATATGAATCTAAAACCCAAAGGGAAAAAAAGGAAAAAAAAAAAGACTGACCTTCGAGAAATCTACTTGTTAACCCACAATGATCTGAGACTACGGTAGCACAGATTGCCACAGGACGGCAATGCATGAACTTGCAATCAAACTTCAGATTGGAAAGAGGGCGTTTTTACAGGCAGTTCAAATGTACATTATTTCAACTGATGGAATTAGAAAAACAAAATTAATTCTGTTGGAAGCAAAACGAACAAGCAAGTAAGTGCAGGTTACAAAGATGAGACTCCAGGTTACAACAATAAAGACATTTAGCAGGAAGAAGAATGCAGTTCAGTGCAGTATTAGAAGGAAGGTACATAATCACAGCAGGAAAATTCATTCATTATTGAAACAAAATAAGTCAAAACAGATTGACTTCAAATGGCTTAAGCTTGGATACTGAACAGGAGTAAAAATAGGAGGTACATGAATAGCATTAGAATTAAGCTATCTGGATACGGTTACGTTATAAATTCATACCAGGAATTTTTCATTTTATGGCAAAGGTTGGCATTAGGAGTCATACAAACTCTCAACAAAATGATCAAATTTATTCAACACATTTTTCACCACTATTATATATATATATATATATATATATATTTTGAGACCTAATCCTTGCCGTTTCTTCGCGGTGGGCTGCTTTGCAGGTTAATGCGGCAGCTACCAGGAGCCCGGCGGTGTCTGCCGACACCGGCACTGCTCTGCAGACAGGCCCAGCAAGATGTCACGTGAAACCCCTGCTCCCTTTTCAGCCTGTGCCCTGCGGCTGGGTAAGGGAGTCGATGAAACACAATACATTGCATACAGGAGGAAAAAAAATGGTGAGTGAGCGAGCACTGGCTTAGGCTAGAGGTCTCCACGGATTGTCTTGATGAATTTACACCAGTTGTGGCTGAATTTGGCATACAATAGATCCGGACGGACTGCAGCCAAATGGCATTCCGAAACGGTTGCTCCAACTCGGCTTCTGCTGCCCCGGCAAAAAAACACTTGGTCTGCCTCAGCTAGGCCAATGCAGCACTGCAAAGCCTTTGTCCCACGCACTACATAGCGAAACAGCTTGCAAGCACGGCCCTGATCCCCTCTCAATAATGTTTCCACCCGCTTGCTTAAAGAGCACCACTGAACAGTTCAGCATGCAAAGCGTGCAGCGGCGCTCTGCACCAGTGTGCGCCGGCATTACGGGTCGGGTCTGATGAGGCAACATTGTTTGATGCACTGCGAGGGCAAAAAGAGCATTGAATTAATCGCCTTACAATACCACCATTAAGCACGAAGCCAAGCAAGTCATTTTCATGAAACCTCAGCTACATAGACCTCCCTCTCACGAATCAAAGCACACGAGCTACAGATAAACTCACTAACTGCAAAATACTGCTGCCCCCACCCCCCACTGGTAACGTCCAATTTTAACCGTACAGTTGGGACCACATTTTGTTTTCTGCCCCAGTCGATTTTATCCAATAACTACATTTTGGCAGAACGAAATGAAATCTTGCAGTTGCGACTGGCATGAAGAAACCAGTGTTGCGGAAATTAATTCTAAACTGTCTGGAACAGTAGAATGAGAGACGTAATCAGTTACTGGAAAAGTAAATGTTGCATAGAATTTACAATTTTTGATAGTTTTATTACACATCTGAAACATATGCCAGACAGGTTACTCCATATTAAATTTATCTAGCGTTTTAAATTGTCACAAATGACATGTACACCGATCATGCACACACCACTTAATCACCCTTCCTCAATGACACACCAATCTTTTATCAACATGTGTACCGTATATGTAGACAAACAAGATGGGACACTGGCAACTGCTGTTTGGTGATATTAATTAAGACGACAGCACTTGGTCTGCTAGTCTTAATCACTTTTTTTTTAATTTTTTTTTTTTTAAGATGAGAACATCAGGAAGGACAGACTTCCTTCATTGTCCCCCAGTCTATACAAATACTGTTGCACCAGAGGATCCAACAGGCAGACCCAAGAGATGCCCTTTAGGATCACGGGGAAAGCGAAGGGGCCATTAGAGATACTCAACATGGCTTCAGGTTGTGTCTGACAAACTTGATTGAGTTTTTTCTTTCTTGAAGAAGTCACTGGGAGAGAGGATGAGGGAAATCTGGTAGACATTGTCCATTGGGACTTCCATAAAAGGTACCTCACGCTAGCTTACTTCACAAGATGGTACCAGTGGGCATTGGTACCAATCCCGTATCTAAAAAGTTGTAGTTAATGGATGTGGATCAGCCTGGAGACATGCTACTAAGTGGTGTTCCCCCAGGGATCGGTCCTAGGCCCACTACTGTTCACTGTTTTTATTAATGTCCTGGACAGTGGCGTTGGGAGCATGGTAAGTAAGTTTGAAGATTATACTGAAAATCTGTACAAGATTCAAGACAGCACAAGAGCACAATCCAATGCAAATAGATTTAGATGTGCCAAGGGAATGGGCCATACAATGGCAAACTGCATTTAACATAGATAAATGCAGTGTCATGCATGTTGGTAGGACTAACTCAGAATATACTCATCATTTACAGGGAACAATACTGAAAGCGGTTTAGAGAGAAAAGGATCAAGGTGTGATTGTGCACAGATCACTGAAGGCTCACGTCCATCGCCAAAGCAAACAGGGTATTGGGTTATATTAGCAGAAACAGTCAGTAAAATTCAAAGGATGCCATTCTCTGTCATTATACAGGTCCTTGGTTGGGCCGTACCTAGAGTACTGTACCCAGTTTTTGTCCCTTCACATGGTGGGTGGCCTTGGAAAAGGTTCAGAGCAGAGCTTGGAGAATGATTCCTAGCATAAAGAGCCATAGTTACTCAGGTAGGCTTAAAGAGCTGGGTCTACTTACTCTCGAGCAGTGTAGACTTAGAGGCAACCCGATAGAGGCGTACAAAAATAATGAAAGGGCTGGATTGCATGCCTAGTGATAGATTATTCCAGTTTGACAAATGGGAAGGACCAGGGAACATGCAAGTTCCCCCCCCACCCCCCACACAGAGAGTAGCGAGCCTCTGGAGTATGTTGCCAGCTGGTGTGGTGGGTACTGAGACTCTGCATGCCTTTAACAGGGTGCTGAACCGGTTCCTGACTGGAGCAGAGGTCGCATCATATAGAAGGCAAGTGGATAATCAGATAACTAACACATGGTCAATGTGATCTCCTGGACTGGTTGCGATCACCTGAGGGGATCGGAAATGGGGGTGAGGGAGGGGTTAGTGTCTAGTCAGGATGCTCCAGGCATTGTGTGGGGGAGAGACTTGATGGGCCAGCTGATCTTTTCCTGAATCAACAACAGCCTCAACAACAGGATCTCCAGTGGCATCTCCGCCCCATCTTACCACCTAGACCTGGCATATCCAATCATCCACTTCTCGATTAAATCATCGCTCCTCCTCTTTTCAACGCTGATCGTGCCCTGCACTTTGGGGATTGACCCTCGAGTCAGGTTTCTCAGTTTTAAAAAAATACTGTGCAACATTAACACATCTCAGGCTACGGGTCCAATGTTAGGAGTGCACTTCTCATTACATAGCCTATGGAATGATGGCCATTACAGCTATTCATGTTTTGAACCAGCTAGAAATGGGGCCAACAAAAACAGCAGGAATCTAATTGTTTTCTTTGTAGAAAAAAAGAGAACTGTAAACGATTTCTAATTTACTAGAACAATCTGGAAGATGTGGCAACTGACAGAAAATAGTGACTTTCAGTGACAGGCATAAAACTTCCACTTGTTCCAGTCACAGCAAACACTCACAGCTCAGAATGGAATTCTTAAAACAGTTAAAGTAAAGCTTCTTCCGTATTTTCATGAATAAGCAGCTGCCATGATTGTAATGGGGTACGGTGGCATGGTGGTTGTCTCACTGGACTAGTTATCCAGAGGCGTGGACTAATGATACAGAGACGAGAGTTCAAATCCCACCACGGCAACTGGGGAATTTAAATTCAGTTAATTCAATAAATCTAGAATAAAAAGCTAATAGCAGTATTGGTGACCATGGAAGTATCGGATTGTCTTAAAAATCCATCTGGTTCACTAATGCCCTTTAGGGAAGGAAATCTGCTGCCCTTACCCGGTCTGTGACTCCAGACCCACAGCAACGTGGTCGACTCTTAACTACCCCTCTGAAATGGCCGAGCGAGCCACTCAGTTGTATAGGGATGGGCAATAAATGCTGGCCTTGCCAGCGACGCCCACATCCCGCAAATGAATTAAAAAAAAAAAAAAATGCAATCTAAACAGTATTACACGTTTATACTACTCGTTTATACTGAGCAGGAGGTTAACACCAACAAATTGGGCATCTCGACTCCTGATGCATCCATTGGCACAGTCTGGGGCGGGGGAAGAATACTGACTTACACATGCTAAAATATAGCCCAATTAATACATTAATCCAGGAAGCATCATTGTGTCTTCCCAGGGATACAAGTCACACTCTGAACAACCCACTACTCAATATATTATTTCCCAGTCAGTTTAACAGGAAGCAGAGGCACGACACTTAGTCAAGGAAGCCATTGATGCATAGTCAATGATCTGATGATTTCTCCTGCTTTTTGTGATTATATTTATATATTTTTTTTAAATCAGACACACTCAGCAGAAAAACAGAGGAGAAAAAATGGAACTGTTCAGGTTCGCAAAATGTCCTCTATTTGGTGGGGGGGGGGGTTAGCAATATTATTTCATAAATTAACTTAAACTCACGCGCACGGAGACACAGCTCGTTGAACTTTCGGCCATCTCCAATCTCTTAATTGCAAACTGTCCCCCCCACTTGGACACAAAGTGCTGGTCGGAAGGGATAAAGAAAGCCAAAACGAACCCACCAATCCTCAAGATGCTGGATCTAAACAGATTTAAAACTCCAAGCCAGCAGAACCTTTCCGCTAAAGAGCCAACCGCCTTCTCATAACCTTTCCATCTCTTAAATGACTCCAAGTAAACACATTCATGAACCGAGCACCAAATTCCACCTCATCGAGTCACTTCCCATTCCACTGCATTCCTGACCAAGGCCCAACTTTGATGCGTAATCCTGACAAATGAAAAATGGCCTCAACACCGACATGTTCATTATTCAACTTCCTGGAAATGCCGAGGCCCAGCGAGTCAGTCATTTCTTGCACATAAAAGGTCAGCTTATAACAGATCAGATTTCGACTGGAATTTAAATCGGATCATTAAATGATGTAACAAAAATAGTATTTTTTAAAGCAGTCTATCAGCTGTCTTGTTTAAAGCGCAACATACGTTGGCAAACCATTCATGCTAATATAATCAAGGCCACTGATTTACAGTGATCAACGAAGTTAAATCTCACCTTTATTACAGGGGAGTCGGAAATTCTGACTAGTGTTTTGGGGATTTGGCAATTCCATCAGTTCATATTTGGGGGTCATGGATTTAAATCGACCAAATAAGGCAAATTCCCTTTATTACATCAGGTTCTTATTGGTATTTTGTGGATTGAACGTGCAATTTTGTCCATCTTTTTACGGCTGAGGGGGGACCTGATTGAGGTGTACAAAATTACGAGGGGCATAGATAGGGTAGATAGAAAGGAACTTTTCCCCTTAGTAGAGGGGTCAATAACCAGGGGGCATAGTTTCAAGGTAAGGGGCAGGAGGTTTAGAGGGGATTTGAGGAAAAGCTTTTTCATCTAAAAGGGTGGTTGGAATGTGGAACTCACTGCCTGAAAGGGTGGTGGAGGCAGGAACCCTCACAACATTCAAGAAGCATTTAGATGAGCACTTGAAACGCCATAGCATACAAGGCTACGGACCAAGTGCTGGCAAATGGGATTGGAATAGACAGGGCTTGAAGGCTGGCGCGGACACGATGGGCCGAAGGGCCTCTTTCTGTGCTGTATGACTCTATGAAAAGTACAAATTGGCAGCTTTGGATCATGGTCCCACCGGATGTGCCATGAATCAGAGAACACAACAGAGACAGTACATCAGCTACTGTCCATCTCCCTTTCATTTGAACTGTCTATTCTGCTCTGTGGCTTGGCCAGCGTGATTTGTACAACAGTGAGATCCATCACACATGCAGGACTTGGCTACTAGTGCAGACCACCGGTACTCCCACGTGCCCTTTGCCAGGTTCTGAACCTGGATGGGTGAGCAGGAGCAGTTACAAGAGGGTCAAAGGACAAAAATAAGTAAAAGGACATATGCTACAAAGTGTAAGCAAAAGAAAAAATAACCCCCCAACCTTATTTCCTTTATGATCAGTTTCACTCCCATCTACCCAAATCGCTCTCAATTTTCTCTCCAATCCAGAGAGGTGCTTCTTAAACCCTTTGATGCTCGTCCCTTCAGTGGCCTTGGTTAACTTATTCAAACGTTTGCTACGCCTTGGGAAAATACGTTCTGCCCGACTTCTCCCGTTACTTCCTAATTTTTGCCTCGTATTGATTTAACTTGAACCCTGCAAGACTACAAAAATCAGAGCTGGGCAGCAGTGCATCTAGAGAGAGAGGACGATGTCTCTCCAACTGTAACGCTACAACAAACAGAATACCCAAAGGTCTTCGGCAGCATTCAGTCAAAACTGGGTCCAGAGTTCAGAAGCTGGTGAAACGTGAGAATCCAGTCTCACTGCTCTCTCTGGTGGTTGTCAATTGAAAACTCTGAATGGAATCATTGGGCCACTCGAATACCACGTCAGTTCACAAAAGACCCACCAAAAATATAACTTGACCTCACTGCGTTCTCAGAAATGATGGAGGAAAGCTGGGCAAGTCTTCGGGAAAAAAAATGAGCCAATTGATCAGCAAATAATTAACTTTCCTTCCCTGCCTTGAAAAAAAAATACCCAAAGTCCTCAAGTACCCTGTACATGAAACCCCGTTCACAGTAAACGCCTCCCTCCCCCCACAGCATCATTGATGAGAGGGGAGACTCAACAGATGTATATAAAGAGGCACTGTGGGAGAGTGAACTCGATCACAAAAGGTTTGAAGTATGCGTCGGAATCACTAAGCTGCGGAGGCATTTTGAACTGACGCCAAAAAAATTAAGGTTAGGGACGCGCGTCACTTTTACATTATAATGCAGTTAGCCTGCAACAATGTACAGGACGTCTTCACAACATGATTCGAGGCTGCGGTTATTTTCCGACAATGCTTCATCTTAAGCCACTTAATTTACAGAAACACAACAGCAACATTTTTTTTTTTTTAAAAAAGCTGCAGGATCTGGTTGGCTTTAAATCAATCCTACTTCAATAAAGGCCAGAAATCTCATCTACACTTCACAGAAGGGGAGGACTACAGACGTCACAATTGCTGTATAATGCGAGAGGTTAGGACTACTCGACGCGCGTTATAAAGCACTACATGCCATCAGAGATGAGAGTGCAAGGGAGGAGAGGGGGGGAAGAAAGCAAGACAGCATCCGAAATTCTTGACTCCTATAAATCAGTTCAAAAATCCTATCTCTTCATGAGATTCCAGTTTATGTCGAGAAATAGGCTCAGCTGGAGTTATTTGGAACCCAAAATCATGGCATTGCACTTCACACTGCAGATATCAACCTCCACAATGCATCATAAAATCCCATTTTGGCACCCATTAACTACAATAAAACTGCGTCTGGAACAGTTATCACTTTCCTCAAAATGAGACAGCGTTTTAAAAAGCTGATTGCAATCTTTTCCGAAAGTGCAAGAATGAGCAGATCAAACTTCAGGAGCGCTTTGACAGGTGTAAAAGTCCGCTTTACCCGCAGCACAGCTATTTCAGTTTCCGCTGCTAACTGGGTCATACATTTCAGGGCTTGCTATCGCAACTGAACACCACGAGAGAGAAAAGCGGAATGGCTTCTTTTCAAGTGCCTAATAATTTCACCAAAGCAAGAACACGATTTAAAAGTACTGTACACTGAAATCACAGTCATTGCACATCAGTCCCTCACTAGAACACTGATTATAGCTTTCAACATATATTGCTCAAGACTTTCCATCCCATACAGAAACCATACAATTCACATTGCTCTATCCAACAATGCCCTCACTAACCTGGTTTGATCAACTCCCAAAGACAGTCTTGTAAAGGGAAGAGACTCTTAAAAAGATCTAATGATCTTTTCCAGTCCTGTACATTCTTTAGTTCCTTTTTCCATGAAAAAAAATGATTTAACGGCGTGAGAGGGTACAATACATTTTCTTTTAAACTTTGGGACCAGTAGATAGATCACAATGGTCTGTTCCGGTCCTGCACATTCTTATGTTTTTATTCCGTTAGTGCCCAGCTCTCCTCCTGAGTTTATCAGACTTTCCTTTTAAAAAGGCTACAGTCAATAGTTCTCCATCCCACACACAAAAATAAAAAACGTCTTTAATCTAACATAAGGTCTCAAGTGATACCAATTTCAAATGATTTTAACATCAGAAGGTTCCATTCCCTCGTTACTGCATCAAGGGGGCAATGCAAACCTGCAAGTCTTCAGTGTTCACATTCTCCAAACCTCGACACTGGTGCCAGAGGCCCACGACCTCTATCGCACCATTGCTAGAAATAAGCAAGTTTCGCTAATGCATAAAAAGCCAGCACACAAACTGCTGACATTGCCAATTTTGCAATAATCTGGAGTTTCCCCAATGTGACAACCACACCTTGAACAAGTGCAACGGTCTCCTTTTTCCACCCCCCCCCCCCCCCAATTGCATTTTTTTTTGCTGAAAATGCCAAAAACAAATCAATTTCAAATATGGAAAAATGTCAGGAAGGACATGCTCGTTAGATAGGACACAACAGTAAGACAGTAAACGAAAATGTAGCTCAGTTCCTCAGCAAGTAAAACCCTCGTCACAGGTTGCATGGAAAGTCCAGAGGGAGATGAAAATGTCGACGCAGGAGGACTGCTGAACTTAGCGTGCTTTTTGCTGGGCCATCCTACAGGTCTATCAGTTGATCCACAAGCAGTAAAGACCTAGCTAAGTTGGGAAGACTGGATTCAGAGCTCCCACTGTTGTTTCTAGAATGACCACCTGGAAGGGCAAGACAAAGTGATTTACATCAGGCAGCAAAAGAGTTAACATCATGGGAGAAACAAGACGGCAGAAAATACACAAGAGCGGGAAAGGCTGGACAAATTTCTAACGAGACTGCCCGCGAAGCTGCATAAGGGGAGTCAAGACCAAGTGTAGTGCGAAGTGGGGTTAGACAGTGGGGGATAATTGGAGCAAGGTCTTGCAGAAATAATTCAGTCCTCTTTTTAAAGTCATACATTCTTGTCCTTACTTCTATAGTGCTATTACAGATTCAAGATACAAATGCAAGTTTTCCTTTGTAAATGGACCATGGCGTAATTACATCCTCATTCCCGTGGGTGTGATAATGGTGACAAGTTCACAGAGGAATTTCCCCACTATAAATATGGGCTTAGGAATTTATAACCGAAAAAGGTGACGGGAATTGCACACCGACTTGAGGAGTATTAAGTACACGGACGCTGGTGTCACTCAACCTGAATTCTCCTCTTCAATAAAAAAAAAAATTGGTTCCTACCACGTTCCAAAAGATTTTGCATGTTTCTAAATGTGCAGCATTATGTACAGTACTTTAAAAAAAAAACTCTGGAAGATTTAAAATATGAGGTGAAAGGTTTTAGAAAAGCAACATTTCAGAAGCAGAGCTAATTTAATACACGGATTATTCCAAAGTGGTTTTGACTGCTGAATGAATTTAAAATTTGATTTACAGACAAAGCAAACTTATGCTGACAGAAAAATTGTTGCTGGCTTAGAATGAACTAGAAACGCAGATCGCTGCGACATCAAACTCAACTGCAGCACTGTTGGTACAAACATGAAAAAAATAAACCGTGCTTTTCCCTTAAAGCAACATCCCTAAACGCTACCGTACATCAGCCGTGCAGTTCGGGAGGGTGCCAGCGTTGATCCCTGGTTCATGCTGCCACCTCCGATTTCAGCTGGTGTGTTAAAGGGGAGGGCTGGGCAAGCAAGAGGTGAATGCCAGGAGGAGGATAACGTATGAGGGTACCGGCATCTTCTATCCTTTCAGCCCCGTCGCCGGCCAAGGGCTCAGCCATGCCCCTGCTCAGAATGGCCAGCATCGTCTCCTCCAAGGGGGTCGGTTGGGTGAGGTGAGGCTAGGAATGGGAGACGTGCCTCGTCATCGGTGCAGATTGATGTTATCCGAGTGATTGTGGGGATGGTGGGACGGTCGTGCATCGAGTAAAAGAAGCCAGAGGGTGCAGATGAGGAGAATTAATTTCACGCAGCGAGTTGCTGTGATCTGGAAGGCACTGCCTGAAAAGGCAATGGAAGCAGATTCAATAGTAATTTTCAAAAAAGGGAATTGGATAAATACTTGCAAATGAAAAATTTGCAGGGCTATGGGGAAAGAGCAGCGGGGGAGGTGGGACTAATTGGAGAGCTCTTTCAACAGAGCCGGCACAGGCACGATGGGCCGAATAGCCCCATTCTGTGCTGCATCAGTCTATGATTCTAAGATAGCAGGAAAACTACACATTAACTCAGCAATCTTCAATTAGAAAGGGGGAAATCAGCCAGATTTGCAGCTGCAGATCGCCACCAAACTGTGCTGGAACATGTGCCTATGAACAAAGAAGAGAATTGGACTTCACGATGACGTCGCCAGAAACAAGGAAAGACTTGTATTTATATAGCACCTTTCGCGACTTCAGCGCGTCCCAAAGCGCTTTACAGCCAATGAAAAGGACAGTTACTGTCGTCATGCAGGAAACACGATATCCTCCTGCCGCAGCTAGAGTACTGCGTGCCGTTCTGGTCACCGCATTGCAGGAAGGATGTGATAGCACTAGAGGGGGTGGGTGCAGAGGAGATTTACGAGGATGTTGCCTGGGCTGGGGAATTTTAGCTCTGAGGAAAGATTGGATAGGCTGGGGTTGTTTTCTTTGCAACAGAGGAGGCGGAGGGGAGACCTAATTGAGGTGTATAAAATTATGAGGGGCCTAGAGAGTGTGGATAGGAAGGACCTATTTCCCTCAGCAGAGAGGCCAATAACCAGGGGGCATAGATTTAAAGTAATTGGTCAGAGGCTTAGAGGGGATTTGAGGAAAAAAAATTTCACCCAGAGGGTGGGGAGGGTCTGGAACTCACTGCCTGAAAGGGTGGTAGAGGCAGAGACCCTCATCACATTTAAAAAGTACTAGGATATGCACGTGAAGTGCTGTAACCTACAGGGCTACGGACTAAAAGCTGGAAAATGGGATGAGGTTGGATAGCTCTGTCAGCCGGGACGGACAAGATGGGCCGAATGGCTTCCTTCTGTGCTGTAAATTTCTATGATTCTATGGTCCAATTTGCAGAGAACAAGGTCCCACAAAAAACAATGAAATAAATGACCAGATCATCTGTTTTAGGTGTTGGGAGAAAAATGTTGGGCAGGTCACTGGGAGAACTACCATGCTCTTCTTCGAATAGTGCTATGCGATCTTTTAAGTCCATCGGAGAGGGCAGACGGGGTCTCGGTTTAGCGTCTCATCCGAAAGGTGGGACCTCAGACAGTGGAGCGTTCTCTTAGTACTGCACTGAAGTGTCAGCCTGGATTATGTGCTCAAGTCTCTGGAGTGCTACCACTGAGGCAAGGTCAACACCTTAAAAGGACGGCCAGTGCCCTTGGAACCAGTGCTTGAAATGAAATTTAAGAGGTGGTGCTGGTTTGTAAATTGGACTACATTGCGTAAATTAAATTAGCTAAATAAGCCAGTCAGCAAAATTTCAGCATGGCACTTAAAGAATACAGGAAACTTTTTTTTTATCCGGCATGGACGGGACCGACGTGGTGCTGGTTCATCAAAAATTCCGGATAACCGAACGCTATAGTAAAAGATAGGGAGAGCTGACAGCTCCGTATAAAGCAACAAACCCTGTTGCTTAGCAACAACTGTAGAACAATGGCCACAAGTTCCAAGCGTCTCTGTAGCTTAGCAGCAGCTGCAGCCACACCCTTACACAGCACAGATGGAAGGCGGCAAATAAATATGAAGTAAAACCTACTCCTGAATTTTGCCGGTTAACCGAGATTTCCGGTTATTTAGGTGCCGGTAAATCAAAAGTTTCCTGTATTATATCATTCTTGTTTTGTATTCTGAAGCTACTGAGCTCCTCATTCATTTTTTCGCGTTATGTGCGGGAGGCAGATCAGAACTCGGGTGGGAGGTGGCAGGGATCAAGAGCCAGGTCCTTTTAAGGGCTGGGACATCCATCAATGTACATAGCCATATCCCAGCACAGGTCAATGCTTTCTGGCGAAATATCAAATAATCTTCCAGGAAAAAAAAAGTTAGTCTAATATTGAATGACAAACACGGAACAAGTCATGTAATATTCTCTTGCTTTGGTCAATCTCACCAGTCCTTTGAGATGATCCATTTGAAATTATTGTATAATAATAAATTTTAGCAGAGATTTCAGACAATTGCATGGTTGGGAAAGCACAAGGTGTACGCAATCAAGCAATCTAACTCTTTTGGCGAATACATTTTAGGTATGATGTGCCTCATAAGAGGCCCAGGGAAAAGACTAAAGCAGGGTCTTGCACTGTCTGGATTCACAAGAGTGCGTCATGCCACTTTGCTTCACTTCCACACTTCATAAAGACCCGTGGACAGACAGCTCTGTTAATGGAGGCAGCTTAGTGTCGAGGCTCAGCTTACTGAGCGAAACAAATAGCAGAGATATTTTGCAGGATAAACTAAGCCGGAATAAGGCTACTTTACTTACATCCTCATTTGCTTATTCTCTACAAAGTGCCAGAATGTGTGGGTGGATCATTTATGATGTGCCGGCAAGGCCCACTTAAAGATTCATTAAAATGGAAAAAAAAACTTTTGCTGTTTCAAAGTTACATGCAGCTAACTGTACTTACTAAAAGAGGGGACAAGCACTGCCTTACAAATGGACTGGAAACAATCCTCGATTTATGAAGACTGAGAATTCCATTTTACACAAAATAATTACTTGTATTCTATACTATATCTTAGACTATTTCTGTAGTTTAAAAACACTAAAATTGAAAGGCTGAGCGCATCAGTACAAGAGGCATTCTCAAAGGCCAGCTGGCATGGTTTACATTTAGATTCGCTTTATTACTCTAGAGACTCAATATCCTTGTTTTGGTAGCGTGGCTCCTTTTGGGTCATGCTGACCCCTAAAAGGCCAAAGATTTTCTGCAGAACTCGAGACCATAAGACGTTAGAATAGAGCCAAGAATGGGAGAAGTCATTGAAGAGGTGATGTAATGGCCTTTTAGCCAAGCTTAGAAGCAAGAACATTGTATTGGCCGCAGGGAAGATGAAGGAGGGAGCCATCTGGAGGTTTGAACTCACCAGACTGTAATGTACGCATCTTCTGCGGCAAAGCAGCCTTTGTAATCTTGGTACGATAGCAACATACTGCGGATGCTGGAAATCCGAAATAACAACAGAAAACGCTGGAAAAACTCAGCAGGCCAGGCAACATCCGTGGAGAGAGAAAGAGAGTTAACGTTTCAGGTCGAAGAACTGAATTGACGAAGGGTCTTCGACCTGAAACGTTAACTCTCTTTCTCTCTCCACGGATGTTGCCTGGCCTGCTGAGTTTTTCCAGCGTTTTCTGTTATTTTGTAATCTTGGTGTTTGCCGTGAGCATATATGTAACATTTAACTCTTTATAACACTTCCAAATGTGTTTGAACTCATTCACATTGTTGACATTAGGTAGTATTCTCGCTGGTGTTAGAAAATCGTGAGTTGTAGTCCCACTCCTGGAGTTCAGTGCATAACCTAGGCCAACACTCCAGTGCAGTACTGAAAGAGCATTGTACTGTGGGATGCGCCGTCTTTTGAATAAGAGGTCAAACCGAAGCCATGTTTGCCTGTTTAGATGGGCATAAAAGAACCCTTGGCACTATTCCAACAGCAGGGGAGTTCTCCTGATGTCCTGGCCAACATTTATCCCTCAGCCAGCAACAAAGAAGATTGACCTGGTGATTTACTTCATCGCTGTTTGTGCCTGCTGCACTTGCCTTCATAACAATTTGACGTCTAAAGTAAAAACTCGTCTAAAGAAATTCATTGGCTGCCAAGCGCTCTGGGACATCCTACGCCTGTGACTGGTGCTATTATAAATCCAAGTTAATTCGTTCTTCATTTGTGTGGATTGAGTTTTCACTTGATCTGGTTGTTGACAATTTGCCAGTTCATACATGTTTAAAATCCAAGTGACAATACAATTTGGTGAGGGGGAATATCTGAGGCTTTATCAAGAGAAAGCAGCTCGACTTTCTCAATTCTGTCGCTCTGGTGAAAACAGCACATCACAGCTTCAAAGATGGATTTCTCAAGGAACGTCTGGAGACCAAATTCTTAAAAGATGGTACACAACTTTAGCTGCATCTTCAGAATATATAGCTTCATCTGTATGTCAGATATATGGTAAAAATACTGAGCTTAAAGCTCGTAACTTGATGTACTCGGACAGTCTCACTGTCCAGAACTCAACTAATTTTGACTGCTCTGGTCAGACGAAAAATAACATTCCACCAAATGGTACAGTACATAGTTGTGAAGTTAAGGTCCAGAACTAAGTCATGAGCAGAAACTTTAACAGCAGTTAAGAGTGTGCGTTCATACATGCACATGTACACGCACAAAACATAAGCTACTTGAAAAATGACGAAAAAAGTAATCTCAAAAGCTATTGAGTTATAAATACCGAAGGGCAGTGGAACCGCATCCTTTTCAATGTCTGTCCACATTCAGAAGGGTCCCAACTCATCACAAGTCAACAAACTCCTCAAGACCTTCATCAACTGAAGAATGTGCAGCTTGCATCAGGGAACTAGTTGAGGTCAGAACCAATGAACAGGTAGAGATCACCATTTGTTTAGGCTAGGCCAGATAGCTTCATGAAATTTCACATCTTCAAATCGCTGGTTTGACGCACTGAAATAAAGTCCTACTGTCCAGAACTTCATTAAGTTTGACTGCACGGGTCAGATAAAAAAAATGAACTTATATTCTACCAAATGGTACATTGTAGTGGTGAAGTTGGAAACAGAATTATAGGGAAATGTTGAAGGCAAAGGAAAATCGTTTCATGATGGTATTCGTAAGGGAATTGTCCTCATTCAAAGAGTTACCAGAAATACTTATAGTTCCACATGGTTGAGGAAAATGGTTTCAAATTGGTGTTTCTGCCAAGAGATTTCCTGGACAGGGGTTCGATTTCACCTGATATTTCTAGCTAATCAACTTCAGACATATTGACCAACTCAAGGGCCTACTTGGCACCCTAAGTACAGGCTGATGCACAACAACCTTGTGGTCCACGATTTTGATGTTAAGGACACCTTCTTGACGCAGGAACTGGACCGAACCTCCAAGAATCTGGCCTGAAGTTACACTGCACTTGCGAGGACGACTTCAAGGTGGGTGCTCCACCACCATCCATACCCATCTCATACCTGCCAAGATTTTAAGGCAACAGCTGGAAAAAGATAGCAAAGATGCCAAGATTTCACTACTTCCTCCCAGCTCAAGGTCTTCTGAAAATTCTTCAGTCAGGCAAATAACTACTCTGCCTTTCTGAACAGTTAAAATTGTTCGCTCCCTGTGACCTTTCAGGTGCAGCAGGCGGTTAAGAAGGCAAATGGTATGTTGGCCTTCGCAGCGAGAGGGTTTGAGTACAGGAACAAGGATGTCTTGCTGCAGTTGTACAGGGCCTTGGTGAGACCACACCTTGAGTATTGTGTGCAGTTTTGGTCGCCTTATCGGAGGAAGGATGTTCTTGCCATGGAGGGAGTTCAGCGAAGATTCATCAGGCTGATACCTGGGATGGCAGGAATGACGTACGAGAAGAGATTGGGTCGATTGGGCTTATACTCGCTGGAGTTTAGAAGAATGAGAGGGGATCTCATTGAAACTTATAAAATTCTGACAGGACTAGACAGACTAGATGTAGGAAGGATGTTCCTGATGGTCGGGGAGTCCAGAACCAGGGGTCACGGTCTAAGGATAAGGGGTAAGCCATTTAGGACAGAGATGAGGAGGAATTTCTTCACCCAGAGAGTGGTGACCCTGTGGAATTCTCTACCACAGAAGGCAGTAGAGGCCAATTCATTAAATATATTCAAGAAGAAGGAGTTAGATATATTTCTTAAGGCTAAAAGCGATCAAGGGATATGGGGAGAAAGCAGGGACAGGGTACTGAATTTGGATGATCAGCCATGATCGCATTGAATGGTGGAACAGGCTCGAGGGGCCGAATGGCCTACTCCTGCTCCTATCTTCTATGTTTCTATGTTTCACATTTTGACCACAGACCCTGTTCCAAAGGCGGAGTGCTGATGGGTGGAAATGTGTCGAGAGAAACCATCCTATATTAGAGATAAAGACCCATGAAAGTATGCGCAAATTTTGAAGACCAGTCCTGGCAGGTGGGCAATACTGTTAATCCAACCATCCAGTCGGAGATCAGAATATCAATGCTGAAACCTCTTTCAGCAAGTCGATACGAGGCTTCAATCAGAGCTTTGCTAGTCGGAACTGGCAAATTCCACACGAGGAAATACGGAGAACTTGAGATGCAACAAAAAAAAGAGGAATTACGAAGTTAAGACTGGGGCGTTTGTGTAGTGTAGGTGTGGGAGAGGACTGCAGGGATTCCTGAATGATCAACATTTCTGAAATAACACTTGCATCGTTTTTTCTCCTGGCCTACGGTTCAATGAAAGGCACATAGAATGTAAACAAAGGGGGGGGGGGGGGGAAAGAGGGCAAGTACAACACCGAATATGTTTTAATTCAAAGCTTACCTTGTGAATTTTTTGATAACACAGGAATGGGATCAAATTCGTCTTCTTCCACTTTGTCATTTTTAACAGAGATCTCAAAGTCTGAGATGAGGTTAGTATCCTCTGCAGCATGTAAAATGGAGGAGGCACGGATAGTAAGAGGCAAGATCAACAGAAAAGGTTACTATTAAAACAAGGAAGAAACGGGTTTAAATCTGGCAAAGCTGGTGGCTGAAAATGGGACCTTTCGCAACTTAAAACTTTTGTAAACTTGAGCCAAGCGTAGTGGACAACTTACAACACAGTACGGAGTACACCCAACACTGCCCTTGGCACCGACTGAAGCTCTCGCCTCTGCAGAGCGCTCCAACGTTGCAAGCCTCCCTGTTTTTCAGAAACTCAGGAGTCAATGACCGGATGAACTACTTTTCTGCCGAGTCACCGATATTGCAGACATTTTTGAAAGTTTATTTTTTTTTCTTTTCCCGTGGCCACTGCCTTCGTGCAACAACATTCTATGGACAAGAAACAATCTCTCTGTCCCCTTCGTTCCCCAGCTTTCTTGTAAAGGACCAGTTCTACAAAAGGTACAGATCTCACCATTTGAGTCACTCAAGAGGCACAATCCTCTGTTCTCCAATGTCACCTGGGGTATGTTACTGCTTAACCCTCTGACTGCTGCAGTTTTTCCAAATGCAGTTTTGTTAGGATAAAATTTGGTTGAAGGGATATAAAGGGGTCCTCAATATTCGACTGGTATAAAACTATATGAAAGGTACCATTTAGTCTTGTTAGCTGGAAGACGAAACGCAAAGCACCATGGGATACTTGGCTATATTAACTCTTTTAAACTAACAAGTAGATGACCAAGGACATTCCAAAGCTCCGCTCGTAAATTACCCCGAGTACATGTTTGGAGGAGGCCTCTTGAAAGAGATAAGGCACAAAGGCACATTGATGAGACTTTAGCACAGGTCTTAGAGAAGAGTCAGCTGGCCCTTTTGACTAGGGCTTTGTTCAGCAAGGCCATGTCGTGCTGAAGATGCCTGCCTCCCTATTTTTGATAACAAGAATAAGAGATAAGCTCATGAATGCAAAGTTAGAATGATGCTTTTGCAGCCCATAAGCTTGTTACTGACGTATTCAGGCGGTACTCGAGTTCGAAGGACAGGCTTAGTAGTTGATTGATTAACCATGTAAACCAATGAAGTATCAATATTCCCACGTATACACCCCATTAGTGATAAGTGGGTGTTGTCTAATAAACTGTATAAACTAAGCTGTATTGTCACTTTTCCTCTGAGAACGGTGCCTCCAGTTGGGGTTGGCTGAGGTGGTTCTCCCATGTGCACTCGTAATAAACTATTGATCTGGGATTAACACCCGAGTCTGTTAGTTCTGTTTTACCATCCAGATTTTCCTCGCTTACAAGTTTGCTCATGCAAGATCTTCACACAAGGTTTCCTACAGATTTTTCTCTCGCACAGCATTGTTTTGCTAAAGCGCCATGGGTCAAAAGTCACAACGTTAAGTCAATAACTTTTTAGACTTTGCCACAGAAATGCTTCTGAAAGGGTTAAACTGACGAATCATCTTTAATCACTCAAGAATCCGACAATTTCCATTCCCCACAGACAGTATCTAGGTCAGACTGGGTAGGACCAAACTCTGCGATTTTATACTAGGAATTAATGCTTGCTAAATTAGAATCCTGTTCTTGCAAGCTGTCCATTCACCTCAGGAACCAGATGTCTAATCTAGCCGAGGTTCAACATCAACTTGTATTTATATAGCGCTTTTAACGTAGTAAAACGTCCCAAGGTGCTGCACAGGCGTATTTTAAGACAAAAAATTTGACACTGATCCACATAAGGATAAATTAGGGCAGGTGACCAAAAGCTTGGTCAAAGAGGTAGGTTTTAAGGAGCGTCTTAAAGGAGGAAAGAGAGGTAGCGAGGCGGAGAGGTTTAGGCAGGGAATTCCAGAGCTTAGGGCCTGACGTAGAAGTCTCCAGTCTCTCTCTCTCTCTGTTGGCCTTGAAGGTCCAACATGGAAAGAACTTGGACCAGCGTCCACCCAATTCCCTGTGGGTGCAGTCCACAATATTAGATACCCATGATTCAGCACAAACCAGCGCTATATCAGTGTCATCATTCAAAAACAGGAAATGGGATAATTAATACTGGTGCATTGAGAGAAGAGGGTGCGCTTCTTGGATTGGGGCTGCTTAATATAGTTGAATGGTAAAGGAAGCTTCAGTGAACCTCGATTAGCAAAAAATTTCCTTTCCAAATGACATCCTGACGCTCAAATTGTATTAAAGGATCTATAAAAGAGTCAGCGATGCCATTAAATCCTCTCCCCTCTCTCTCGTGAAACTCTTCCATCTTCTGCTCCCCAATTTGCCTCCTGCCACCATTCTGGACTGCTTCCTGCTGCTGCTGCTTCACTTGGGGGGGGGGGGGGGGGATCTAACTGCTTCAAGCAAATTCCTGATGAGCAAGACTTCACTGACAACGTGCAGCTGAGACGCATCCCTAAGCAAAGCGGCAAGGAGCTGGGAACAGGGAGTGAGTGGCGACTCGGTGGGAGTGGAAGAAGAGTACCTGTGCAAACTGGATGGGAGGTCATGGGGGGGGGGGGGGGGGGGCGTGAGGAAGGCGAGAGGGCAGTGAGGGGAGTCACGCTGCCAAGAACAAGCGAGGAAGCACATTCTTTCCATTGCAAAGGCCACTTATTTCAGAAGTCGGAGTTCTGAACAGGTCACCAAATTTTTTTTATTTTAACACTTTATTTTCTGCTTTCAATCTCCTGGTGCTGGCAAGAGCTCAGTATTACTTGGCTTTGACACCAGATGTTGTGCTAGGCAATGTAAATAACCAACAGTGCAGCATGTCATTTCAGCATTCTTCAATTTATTTGGGAACAATGGACTCTTCTGACCTGCAATGTCACGAACATTTTGGGCAGTGGACCTTGAACAAAACCAATCCCGTACAAAGGCATATACAGAATTAATGACTTGCAAGCAGCAGAACCTAAGAAAATAAGATGCATCTAGAAACCTGCCCCCCAACCCTGTCCCACTCACGGCTGGTTACCGCACATCCTGCCATGCCATCAGTCGCACTTCACCTCTGCAGCGAAAATCAATCGATCCGTCAAACCCGTTAACTCTGGGTGAGGCCCAGATACAGGCCACGCAAAGCGACGACGCAGAGGCCAATCCTCGGAGGTACACAAGCTTTTCACAGCCGCAGCGCTGGACTGTACTCCAGCTCGGGTCTCCGCCAACACAAAAAACAGCGCCTCAGACTCGGGAGACAGAATACAGCGACGAGCGTCATTTCAACAGCTAAAAGGATGTGAGCCGAGCTGAAACAGATGTCAAGGGACATCTGTGAAGAGAGAGAAGAAAAAAACCCCCCACATATCCCATGGCCTTAAACGGGAGGGAATCAATGAACTGGTACTGGCAGCTGCTACACCTGCATGGCAAGATGCAGAAGCCTTCCAAACTCCTGTGCACAGTGAGCTGTCACACATGTACAGACATTCAGACCTATTCTTACATCAACTGGAGTGCAGGGAGCTGAAGCAGAGAACGTCTGACTGATGAGCAATTCATGGAATGATACAGCACAGAAAGGGGCCATTCGGCCCATCGTGCCTGTGCCGGCTCTTTGAAAGAGCTACCCAATTAGCCCCACTCCCCCTGCTCTTTTCCCCCCCAATAGCCTTGCAAATTGTTTCCCCTTCCAAGTATTTATCCTATTTCATTTTGAAAGTTACTGTTGACTCTGCTTCCACCGCCCTTTCAGGCAGCGCATTCCAGGTCCTAACAACTCGCTACAGGAAACTTTCGATTTACCGGCACCTAAATAACCGGAAATCTCGGTTAACTGGCAAAATTCAGGAGTAGGTTCAGGTAACTTTTATTACTTGCCTTCCTCCATTTGCTGCTGTGCAAGGGTGTGGCTGCAGCTGTTGCTAAGCTACAGAGACGCTTGCAACTTGTGGCCATTGTTACAGGGTTTGTTGCTTTATACGGAGCTCTCAGCTCCGTATCTTTTGCTATAGCGTTCGGTTATCCGGAATTTTTGATGAACCGGCACCACGTCGGTCCTGTCCGTGCCGGATAAAAAAAAGTTTCCTGTACGTTAAAAAAAAAAAATTCTCATATCCCCTCTGGCTCTTTTGGCAATTTCCTTATATCGGTATCCGCTGGTTACCGACCCTCCTGCCAGTGGAAACAGCTGCTTCCTAGCTACTCTATCAAAACCCTTCATAATGTTGAACACCTCTATTAAATCTCCCCTTAGCCTTTTCTGCTCCAAGGAGAACAATCCCAGCTTTTCCAATCTCGCTACATCGCAGATAATCTCTCCCAATTTTTTTACTTGCAACGTGGCCACAGATCTCACTGCAGTCCTGATGGGGATGATTGTCACCTTTGACGGTAGCAGTCAGGAAGCTGAAATTTTGCCACTGGATGTATCTGGAGGCACAACATTCACCTCCTTTACATCACTAGGTGACGGCTGGAGCACAACGCATGAACCGTCAATAGCAGCAAACTATGAAGGTTAAAAAAAAACCTGCCACGACTGGAAGCCAAGCACTCTGTGACAGTGAAGACATTTTTAAATTAAATAGACCACCGTCCCTTGCCGCCTACTCTCTTATGCCATCACCAATGTACCGTATAGGAAGATCCAATGAAGCAGAGGAAAACTTCCTACAAAAGGACAAAGCCACGGATCTGATTGGGAACCTTTCCCCCAGACTTGTGTGCATTGCCTTCATGTCAATAAGTCATCCTCAATGGGAGCAGAAGAACGCACAGCGCACTCTCTCATCTACATTTAAGGGAGACTCATGGTTATAGGAATATTAGTATCTGCTTGATGCCTCATCTCTTCCCCCACACACTGGAGATAGGAGAAGGAACTGAATGTTGTTTATAGTAGGGATATGTTAACCTTTCTTTAAATCAAAGTGTCTTCAGTCAAATCGATCACCGTAAGATGGGAGGAAGGGGGTGGGGGGGAGGAGAAAGGGAGAAGCAATGCAATGATTATGCCTGCCTTTAACTATCAATTGTTGTGGTTGTGCAGCTAACACAATTGAAAGTACAACTCGATCAACATGAGAAAAATTCAGTTCAGAGCTTCTAGGAAGCCATCAGCCCACAGATCCGCCCTGAAGTGCACGATCAATGAACACCTCTAGTTTGAGAAAACTGTTCCTTTCAACTAAAATCATTTCACGTGACACAATGGAAGGAAAGAAAGCACCTCAGGCTAATCAATTTCATTGACGGATACAGGACTGAATACAAGCCCATCCAGCAACATGTTCAGTATAGTTTGTGGCTGTCGGCCATCAGAGACAGATAAAAATCACTAAGATTTACAGAAGCATAGCAGGAACGCGACATTGGTTTCAATCGAAGCCCTGGTAACCATGGGGACATCTCGCTCTTCTCCCCCATACCAGTAGATGAACTTTGGGTTCCATTTTGTTTCGAGGTTCGACTGTGGAAAGCCAAGTAGCTTGCTCGAAAACCTTAAAAATAATTCCACCCGCGCTACACTATGCAGCTTCGAGGTACTGTGCGTGTCTTTTTTGAAGAACTTAAGAAATAAAAGCAGGAGTAGGCCATTTGGCCCCTCGAGCCTGCTCCGCCATTGAATATGATGATGGCTGATCTTCTACCTCATCTCCACCTTCCCGCATTAGCCCCATATCCCTCGATTCCCTTAATATCCAAAAATCTACCGATCTCTGCCTTGAATATACTCAACGGCTGAGCCCTCTGGGGTAGAAAATTCCAAAGATTCACCACCCTCCGAGTGAAGAAATTTCTCCTCATCTCAGTGCTAAATGGTCGACCCCTTATTCGGAGACTGTGACCCCCCTGGCTCTAGGCTACCCAGCCAGGGAAAGCATCCTCCGAGCATCTACCCTGTCAAGCCCTGTAATAATTTTATATGTTTCAATGAGATCACCTCTCATTCTTCTAAACTCTAGAGAATACAGGCCTAGTCTACTCAATCTCCCCTCATAGGACATTCCCCCCATCCCAGGAAAAAGAATTTGCGGTGAAGTATTCAAACAGGGACCATTACTTTCAAACATCGACATTTTGTGAAGAGACCAAAACCACAGGGAATTTTTTTTAAAAATCACAAAGAATGAAAAGTAAAACTACCGGGAGACTTCGGAAAAAGTAACAGGACTGGACTCTCTTACCTGGCTTAACCTGACCAGATGAAACTACAGGAGCAAATTCATCAAGAATTTCAGTCACGGGGTTAGAGAGGAGAGAGTAGTCAAGAATGGAGTCCCCTCCGGTGAGAGAGTCTGAGCAAGAGGCAGATGCAAGGCAGAGGAACGGAAAGAGAAAACACAGCAAATGGTTAGTAAAGTACTCCACGACCTACAGTGACACGTTTCAAAATTCACTCGTCAATGCAAGTCTACCCGTGGGAAACACTACCCAATTATCCTCTTATAAAAATTCATTCATGGGATGTGGGTGTCGCTGGCAAGGACGGCATTTATTGCCCATCCCTAATTGCCCTTAAGAAGGTGGTGGTGAGCCACCTTCCTGAACCGCTGCAGTCTGTGTGGTGAAGGTGCTCCCACGGTGCTGTTAGGGAGGGAGTTCCAGGATTTTGACCCAGCGACGATGAAGGATCGGCCGATATATTTCCAAGCCCCTGTCCTTCTAGGTAGAGGTCGTGGGTTTGGGAGGTGCTGCCGAAGAAGCCTTGGCGAGTTGCTGCAGTGCATCTTGTAGATGGTACACACTGCAGCCACGGTACGCCGGCTGCAGTGTGTACCAGCTTAAAAAACTTCTTCCTCGTACTATAAATTGGGAAAAAATTGCTTCAACACAGCAGAAAATACTTTACACCAGACAAAAAATGTGCAAAACTTAACTTTCCACCACCCGCCCCCCATCAGTAAATCTCTTCATCCAATCACGTTCCAATATGTCACCTTCTTGAAAATGTACTTTACAATTTTCAGAATGTGGTGCGTGGCAAAGTGTCGATGTTTGGATCGCGATGAAACTCAACTCAGAGCTCGACACAGCCTTCCCACAACAGCGATAATCTGTCCTCTTCATTTATTCCCTTTCTGAAGCTCAATTTTGCTTCAAATGATTCAATATTGAGACTGTTTTCTCCCTCTATCGGCATTGAAAGTAAAGCCCGTCTCACATTGCATGTACCTCACCAGATCAATAGCCCAAGATGCTTTTTATACTACAACGTTAGCATCACTGCAAAGGCCGTCATTTTATACTGCTTCAATTTAACACTGCTTGGGGTCTCCTGCCAGTGCAGTGCCAAGTTCGATTCAGAGTGTGCTGTTCATTTAATTCAGACAGTGCAGACGTTCAACCTCGCTGTCTCAATATTTAAATTCTAATCGCACATGCGCAGAATGATCATTAGTTACACTTGGCCAGATATTACCTCACTCATACTGCCTGGCTGCAACCCATACTGTAGCTATTGATCTTGGAGCAGTAGCTGCAGTATAAATGCAGTGTTAACGGTACGCGCATGTTTGAGATTGATTCTGCTGTCGGTGCAGCACATCTGGTGCTGCTCACCAGCACAGAGTGATCTCTGCACTATAAGCAAGATTGGTGCCTCACAACGGCACAGGCAGTGAAAGTGAGTGAACCTGTTAAAAATCAAGATCAACTCAACTTTCACTTTTCCCCTCCCCCCACCCCCCTTCAGCACAAATTGCTTGAAAGATTATTGTACTAACTGATGACATGATTGGCAGAGCTGGTTTAGATTTTAAAATTTGCACCCTTACTTTTGAAGCCCTCCATTGCCTGCCCTGTCCTGCCTTACCTAAGCAATCTCCTCCAGCCAAATGTCCTCACATGCACCCTCTGCTCCTCCCGACATGTTTCCTCCACCCAACACACTTAGAACTACTACATGTCCCAGAATCATAGAATAGTACAGCACAGGAGGAGGCCATTCGGCCCATCGAGTCTGCGCTGGTCCTTTCAAAGAGCAATTCAGTTTGTCCCACTCCCCGCCTCTTTCACCACATCCCTGCAATTATTTCTCTTTCAACTATTTATCCAATTCCCTTTTGAAGGCTACTATTGAATCCGTTTCCACCACCCCATCAGGCGGCGCATTCCAAATCCTCACCACTCATTGCGGGAAAAAAAAGTTTCCCCTCATGTCTCTGCCCTGTGAAACTCCCTCCCCAAATCCCACCACATTGCCACCTCACTCCACTCTTTCAAAGGTCTCCTTAAAAAAAAAAAAACCCTCCCCTCGATCGCACTTCAGGTGCCCCTCCGTTACTTAGCACCAATCCCACAGCTATAGTGCGAAGGCACCCCCTAAACCTGACTTGGGAGTACTTTATGCCGACACAGGGTGCCAGAGAGGAAAAATATGTATTCTTCCGCACCACTGGCATCCCCCTCGCTTTGCCCGATGCAAAACTGAACTAAAAGTTGTTATTTTCAAAAGGCTTTCCGCTGGCTTCCCTAGTCTGAAAGATTGAAGGGCAGCAAAAAGCAGAGGGGAGGAAGAGGGAGCAAAAAAAGATAGGCACGAGGAAAGAGACGAGCAGGGGAGATTCAGGTGCAAGTTTGGAGGGGGGAGGGACGAAGGGGAGCTGCGAAGATCACTCCGTGACGGCAACACTGAGTTGCCGATTTGAGAATGGGGGGGGGGGGGGGGGGCGTAAAACGTGAATAATCTGAAGCTGTGGTGACAGCAGGCGCCCAAGGTTAACTGGAACGCGCGTACCAACCTGAAGCATTTACCACGGCCACAGCGCCCAACGATTCCGCCTGTAGTGGAGCCAGTCGCTGAGGCTTTGGGGGCTCAAATCCAGGTATGAGATTTCCCACCGCTATCTCAGCTTTTCCTTTTCAACCAGAGCACACAAACAGGAGAATTAAAAGCAAGCAGACAGTAAAAGAACATCAAGGTGCATCAAGAACACCGCCAAGCTGCCACAGAGCGCAAAGGAAAACAGGCAACAGCTTTGGATAACTGCAGATAATTTGCACTCTTCCTCAAGGGGCCCTTAAATCTTTGTACTATTAATAAAAATGCAGACATGGCAACTAAATTTCTTTGGATCGTTCTCAAAGGAAGGTAACAAAAGGAGTTTGATAAAACTTAAAACTGAATTCCTTTAATCTCATCAGAACTGTGCATCAGGGTTATGTTTTGTTCTGTAAAAAGAATTCTTGGTTTTTAATCGATAGTTCATTTAAGTTGGGGCTGCAGAGATTCAGCATTCTGCAATAGGCCATAATTCATCGGCAGATTTTTAATATAAGTGCGGAACGGACAGATGAATCATAAGAAATAGGAGCAGGAGTCGGCCATTCGGCCCCTCGAGCCTGCTCCGCCATTCAATAAGATCATGGCTGATCTTCGACCTCAACTCCACCTTCCTGCACTATCCCCATATCCCTCGATTCCCTTAATATTCTCCCCCGCCCCCCCCCCCCAAAAAATAACTTAACCGAGGTTAATTTTAACTATTTCTTAACGTAGAGAGTCACGGGGATGAGACTCAAATACGTTGTTGTGCCATCTTCCCTTGAGAGTTCTATAAAATAAACGTGCGTCACCCTGTTGACAATTGGCGTCACCCAAGGAACAACCCAAGTCATCAGCAATGGACAGTTTCTTCAAGTCACACACAGGGCTGAGGAGCAAATGAGAAGTTACAGTCATGGTTTTGACAGCTAGAAAATCCATCAAAGCGCCCATGCAATGCATGCATATCCCGACAGGCGCGCTACTGCTGCAGCTGGGTACGCCTCGAAACACTTGATGCTGCACTGAAATAGAGTGTTGACGGTCACACTACAACCACCACCACCACCCATTACAGAAAGATGCTACACACAATGGAAATGGAGAACAGGGCGAGAAGCTCACGAGAAGTCACAAGACCACACACACGTTGTTGCAGAGATAAAGGCACAAGCAGAATCAGTGGATGTGTGAAAGAATAGGAACAAGAGCATTTTCAACCTCAACGCCCAAGTACGGATGACGGACGTTTTACACAACTGGATTTGGGGAAAAGCCAGCAAGCCGGCAGCAGTTGTGCGGCTGCATTGGCCAATTCACGGCAGCGCCACAGACGTACGTTACCTTACCAGATAAAGAGGCTCTTTCCTGTTATTCTGCAGCTTTGACGTCGCGGTTACGTCCTTGCTGTGTGTGGTGCGTACAGAAAATTTTCATCTTCACTCAATATGCCAAGCACAGGGGCCTCTGAATAGCCTAATGTTTGTACCCGGTGGGGATACACAACATTAGACACAAGTCCAGAATATTTCAAAATCAACCACGTGTACACTCAATTTTGATATTCTATTGATTTATAACACACTCCCTCTCGACGCCAAAGGGGTTTGAACTTTAACGGCTGAAAATACTCCAGATTCCTACAATATGATCATGCACATCAAAAAAAAAAGCACCTGGGAGATTTTTTTTACCATTGATATTATCCTCAGTACTCCCAAAGGGGTCACCAAGAGGTAAAAGGTCAGGGAGCAGAAATGAAGTCTCAGGAGACTTCAGACCTTCAATGAGCTTTTCTGTGTCAAGAGGCGAAGGAGAGAAGAACAATGAAACGAGAGATAAAAGATGACATATAGGCAACACAGCAAACGTACTGAATTATTGGCACCACGGATAATTAACAAAACACAGGCTAATCGAGAGATTCAGGCCACGTCATGAGCTAAGCTGTACAACTCTTGAGCAACCTGAAGGAGTCACTCGATTACAAGTGATTCAGAGGCCCCCCCCCCTTTCTGTCGCATCCTCTCTGCGCGCACCTCTACGCCAGATGTTATGCTGGCAATGCACTGGAACCCCTTGGCACTCAGAGTGAATGGTAAAATAACGATGGGAAGGTTATTCCAGGTTTACTGAAAGATAATCGTGATACGGTTAAGAGAATTCTACGCATGTGCCGTGACAATGAAACCACTGGGTTTTCCATTTGCACGGAGAGCCAGATGGAATCACGGATCGCGATCCCGCAAAGACGAGTTAAAAATCCCGAAATTCTATGTAATGGGAAAAAAAAAAGAATTCAACTTATTCAGTCACTGTAAACCAGTGGCTCAGACACCCAGCTCTTAATAAATGAGAGACACATCGTTTAGAATATAAGCAGAGTGCTGTAGCTTCCAGAGATGGTGCTATTTCCAAATGAATGGAATGGGGTGAGGGAGGGGATGGGAAGAAAGTGTGTTCTTGGTCATTTTGTGTTCGTTAAAATCGATCTCCGTCAAACACTGGCATCTCACAATCTACCGTGGTTTAATTCAGGGGAGACAAGCTGGCTATAGACAAGTGTCCAGTGGGTGCAATCTTTACACTGGGTTGTGGGGGGGGGGGGGGGGTTACTTTCCCGATCACAATCCAGTGACTCCTGCTGCAAAGTGCTTTCATAGATTAACTGTAGCGCCGTCAATTCTTGACGCATGGGTCTTCTGCACTCGTACTCACCATAGAATCGGCATAAATCGCCCAACCGACCTCGTTCTGGTGACAATAGACCATTCAACTGCTCAACCGCAGGCGACGGGAGCGACAGTCAAGTTTGATCGTCTGCTCACTTCGCCACAGCCAGCACTGGCTCGCAGTCAGGAACAGGAATCCGAGCTGATCGTCCCCTGCATAGGCCAATTGTCACATTCCCTGCTGCCACCCCAGCCAAGGCCAACCGGTGGAACACAAGGCAGGGACTGATCCCGAGACCTTTGGTCTGATTAACTTAAGTTACATTTATTGGAGGCACAGGAATCCATACTTTTAGGTGTCACTGAGGTCCCACCCATCTTTTTTTGTTACGTTGGGTTCAGAGAAGGAAAAGGCCCCCCCCCCCCAAGATATTCCTGAACAAGATTTAAATGAGACAACATACTTCAAAGGAATTCAACCATGTGCTTAAAATTACTCGTTTTGAGCCAAACATTCTGTCACAGGATCAAAACTATTCAGCCAAAAGATCCATCCAGTGATTTAGGTCATTTGGGCCTATACTCATTGGAATTTAGAAGAATGAGAGGGGGTCTTATTGAAACATAAGATTCTGAGGGGGCTCGACAGGGTAGATGCAGAGAGGATGTTTCCCCTCGTGGGGAAATCTAGAACTCGGGGGCACAGTTTCAGAATAAAGGGTCGCCCTTTTAGAACGGAGGTGAGGAGGAATTTCTTCTCAGAGGGTCGTAAATCTGTGGAATTCTCTGCCGCAGAGAGCTGTGGAGGCTGGGTCATTAAATACATTTAAGGTGGAGATACAGGTTTTTGCAAGATAAGGGAGTGAAGGGTTATGGGGAGCAGGCAGGGAAGTGGCTTTGAGCCCAAGATCAGCCATGATCTTATTGAATGGCGGAGCAGGCTCGAGGGGCCAAGTGGCCTAATCCTGCTCCTATTTCTTATGTTATGAAATGGTAAAGTTGATGTAATCCTGAGCATTACACAGAACACCCAAGTCGATCGTGACACAACTTAGCCATTATGTAAGGTTCTGGATAGGAGGAGTGGGCTGCGGGAAGCATTGCCCGCGCATGCGCTTACTGCAGCAGAACCTCATATTCCCCTGCCGTGGCCCAGCTTGTGATCGTGGAGTTGCCTTGTTCTTTTCGCTTTATCAAGAGGTCATGGCAAATCAGTGAATGCAGAGCGCTTTCCACTTGGAGGGATCAGAAACACCAAGTGACATGAATCAACTGAGTGGCCTGTGGGTGGCGCTGTCCAGGGAGAGTATAAATACTCGGGCACGGGCCCAGCTTGCGCAGGACATTCTTAACAGGAACTAGTGAAGGACACAACTAGACCTCCATGTTGTAAAACAGTTGATTAAAGCTTTGTTTAACGCTTAGACCAAGTGCCTAGTAGTTTTCTTACATCACCAAGCATCAACACAAAGCCAGTCATGCCCATTTATCAAGTCATTGCAACAGAACGCCACCTCAAGGGGGAAATGCAAGTTGCTGCCAACTCACGGGTTTCACGGAAGACAGCATGAAGCAACAGTGCTTCAACCTTTCCTTTTGGAATTGAGATGAAAAAGTAGAAGACGCTTCCCTTTTAACTAGCTTGGTAGAATTAGAAGGAAGCAAGAAAGGCTCCCAATACAAATGGTCCCAATACATGTAACGAGGGGAAATAAGAGCAAATAAATTTGTACTGGCTTCATAAAGAAAAGGTCACAACAAACATCAGTTAATGGCTAACATTCTAACAATCAATGTCCAACGTCGCAACAATAATAATGACAATATTAGTTCAAACCATAGGGCAAAGTCTAATATTGATTTTCTGTGACTGATTTAGCACCGACATGATTAACAGTTTATTCAACAGCAACGCAGAATTTCAGGCCAACAGGAAACAAAAATCCAAAACATTCCAGAGTTACAGGATCTCAAGACTCTATCAGCCATGGCTCAGTGGGTAGCAAACTCGCCTCGGAGTCAGAAGGTTGTGGGTTCCAGTCCCACTCCAGGGACTTGAGCACATAAAGCTAGGACTGACGCGCCAGGGCAGTGCTGAGGGAGTGCTGCACTGTCGGAGGTGCCGTCTTTCGGATGAGACGTTAAAACGATGCCCCCGTCTGCTCTCTCAGGTGGGCGTAAAAGACCCCACGGCCACTACTTCGAAGAGGAGCAGGGGGAGTCATCCCCGGTGTCCTGGGCCAATATGTATCCTTCAACCAACATAACAAAAAAAAACATTATCTGGTCATTATCACATCGCTGTTTGTGGGAGCTTGCTTTCTGCAAATTGGCTGCTGCATTTCCTACATTACAACAGTGACCACACTTCAAAAAGTACTTCATTAGCTGTAAAGCGCTTTGGGACGTCCGGTGGTCGTGTAAGGCGCTATAGAAATGTAAGTCTATCTTTCTTTTTAAAGGGCAATTTAAAAACTTTTTTTTTTTTTTTTTTTTTTAAAACAGAGAGTCTGGTCGTAGCTTTTGATATTTAAAACTACAATTTCCGAGACCAACTGACAGCTTCCAGGCTAATTTTATTTGATTTCCAAGAATTACAGCCAGCTAAACAGGCCTGTGAAGATGGCTTCAGTGCAAATTAATGGGCAGCTGCAGTCAAATTCAAGTGGCTTTTTTTCCTAAAACTTCTGGGTGAAATATCCCACCTCCTCACTGCAGACCTTTTGGACACCCAAACCTCTGACCAAACTCCTTGTTCCCTTGAGAAAAAGAGAGAGGGGATCGATCACTCTATAGCATTTCCCACCACCCCCCCACCTCGCGTCTCCCAAAGCGTGCTTACTGGAGAGAAGGTCGAGTCCCAAAACATTAGCGGCAGTCTGAGGGAAAGGGTTACCGAGGGGCACGTCGAAAGAATCGCGAGCTTCCACTGAAGTTCGCAGCATTACTGCCTTCAACTACAAGCACGGCCACAGAGCTTGGCCTTCTCTGATGCTCCGAAAGCTTCGAGCTTGTGCTACACGCGGTTTCTGAGGCAGCAACCTCACAGGGCAGTGCCTTCTAAAGCAGGTTGCTGCTTGATGGAAAGCGTGGGCCGGCAGCAGCTGCTTTTAACACCGTCGAGCGTGCTCGAAGCAGCAGGTATAATCACACTGCCTCCAATAAAACAGACGGGATAAAAAGGAGACACACAAATAGTTGGAGCCCCCGCCGAGATACTTCACAACCTTAAAAAAAGCCTTCCGAGGATCAAAATCTTAATCTTTGTCCCCAGCAGCATCCTTTTGTCCCAGCCACGACCCATGATGTGTCGTCATCATGGCTCTATCCGGCTAAGTTAAGTTTTCAAATGTTCAGTCCATCACAGCATTTAATAATTCTCGAGTGCAGAAAGTTAAATACCAAAATGCTCGTTACCAGTCTCTCCCTCTCCACTTGATAGCCGCCAATATCAGAGTGATCTTAACTTCAGATCTTCCAGCCTGCGGAAAATGTCTTCAAAGGCAAAGGCCCGAGGCGTGGCTAAATTTGCTGGGGATTGGAGGGGCTGCTTTGGGCCCCTGGAAGCTGGAAGTTATTCTACTTGCTCAGTAAATAGAAGTGCAATATGCATTAAAAAAACTGTGGAAATTGTTCAGATGGTGGGGGTGGGGAGAGGCAGCCTTGAAACGAAGGGAAGTCGTGGGGTCACTACCTCGAAAAAGATAAAATGAAGGCCAATTGACAACTATTAAATTTATAACAAGCCCTTTAAAAGGTTCGTCAGCGCCAGTTAACTGCTAATATATTTAAAAATAACAGCCTTGTTCTGTTTGGACATGCTGGTAACCTGAGATCCTGTTAACTCCCCACCAGGAGGGGGTCTCGACTGACTGGCTTCAACTCTCGAAGGGACGGAAAGGTGCGCTCGGCACTCATTACCTGGCGGCTCAGATGATGCAACAGGAGTGAAAGGATCAGGTATGTTGATTGGCGGGACGGCAGCATCCGGAACCAACAGTTCTATGGAGTTTTCCGCTGAACCAATCGAGCAGAGAGAGGCAGACAGAGGAGAGGAGGGAGGGAGGAGATGCAGGAGGTGGTGGAGGAGGAGGTGGTGGAGGAGGAGGTGGTGGAGGTGCAGGAGGAGGAGGAGGAGGTGCAGGAGGAGGAGGAGGAGGTGCAGGAGGAGGAGGAGGAGGTGCAGGAGGAGGAGGAGGAGGTGCAGGAGGAGGAGGAGGAGGAGGTGCAGGAGGAGGAGGAGGAGGTGCAGGAGGAGGAGGAGGAGGTGCAGGAGGAGGAGGAGGTGGTGCAGGAGGAGGAGGAGGTGGTGCAGGAGGAGGAGGAGGTGGTGCAGGAGGAGGAGGAGGTGGTGCAGGAGGAGGAGGAGGAGGTGCAGGAGGAGGAGGAGGAGGTGCAGGAGGAGGAGGAGGAGGTGCAGGAGGAGGAGGAGGAGGTGCAGGAGGAGGAGGAGGTGCAGGAGGAGGAGGAGGTGGTGCAGGAGGAGGAGGAGGAGGTGCAGGAGGAGGAGGAGGAGGTGCAGGAGGAGGAGGAGGAGGTGCAGGAGGAGGAGGAGGAGGTGCAGGAGGAGGTGGAGGTAAGAAAGAGCAGCAAGGGAGGGAGGGAAGGAAACAGAAAGCAATTATACACCACCAAATGACTTACTTGCTTCCCATCTGCCCAGCCAGCCCGTCGCAGAGTTCGTGTGTCGTATTTAGAGCAGAGAAACAAACGGTCCATGCCGGTGTTTATGCTCCACACGAGTCTGTGGCTGGATTGGTTTATCCATACCATCCAGAAATAGTCAGCATGTCAAAGTTTAGCTCAAGTCATGATCATCCAGCTTATTTTTTTATATATTATACAGGAAGAGATTATTCCCAACAGCTTCCTCTGAAAAACTTTATACCATCAAGAAAGGCAGGAAAGTCATCTGCAGCTCTGAAAGAAGGCCCATTAAATAAAGATCTTATTCTTCATTATTTACCTGGAAAAATCAAATATATTTCCCAATCAAACTTTAGTTAAAAGGAATAAAAACGTTCCCGGCACAAGATCGCTACTCTGAAAAGTATCTTTCAGTGATCTCCAAGACTGGGTAAAAGAAATATGTTGTTCGGGCACGTCCCCGGATTGCCAGCACCTTGCTGTTTACTTGACAGCACAGAGTGCTGGGAGCAGAGACTCAGCAATGGAACATCATCCCGACTGGTGGCTGAATACCTTGCATTTTCTTTTTGAATCTGGATTGGGGTTCTCCGACAAAAGGAGCAGAGGCTTATTGCAGGTCCTCAGCTTGGAGTTTTCCTTAAACTCCTGAGAGCAGTTGTACGAGTCTTCAAGCCTTACAAAAGCTGAAAAGGGTCACTTGCAGTCTACTGGGAATCGGTGACAAATTTGCACTAGGGAGTCGACAGTGGCGGGGGGAAATTACTTTGGAACGTCTGCACAGCGACGCATCTCGTTATACAAACCCTTTCGACTTGAGAAATTATGCCTGTGGTTTACCAAAACCAAGTGTGCTTAAAGCCGCTTGTTGAATTCCTCACGTTACCTAACCAACGTTCCCGCTAAGTTGCCCGGCCACGCAGCGGACTGGAGATCCCGCGCAGGCCACTCACGGGCTTTTCAATGTAAATAACTGCGTATGCGCGGTTAAAGGGCCCATGCACCAAAAAAAAACCCACACACAAATTACAGGGGACGTTGTACCTAACCTGAAAACAGTCTCGGTTTCATTTTCTTTTCCATTTCAAGTCGCTTCCCTTGGGTAAGGTGATGAATAAATTATCGTCGTCTCAAACGTTAACCGGACTTTCTCTTTCAGATGTTGCCTGACCTGACCTGACCGGCTGTTAAGACATTCCCTGTATTTTCTGCCACGGAATGCAGCACCGTTTCGGATCGCGAAAACAACAGTCACGAGAGTACATCAGGATTGGTTGGTGCACTAACCTGTCTCAGAGGCAAAGGGATCGATTCCAAAAGCATCTGCCTGCGACTGCACCGGTGCTGGGGGAAGCCCTGGTATCAGGCTCTCCGTGGATGTATTGGTCTGCTCAACCTTACCTGTAAAATCCAGAAACAATTTTAAGCTTTTGTCCGTCTTTTATGAATGTATTTGCATCAGGGGACGAATATGTCAACACAATGATAAACAGTCACCAGTCAACTGATCTCTGCATTTTCTTATTCAGTAGATATCTCACTGTCGTTAACGTAACCTGCAATTTAAACAGGCTAAAAATGCTGTTTTAAAAATGTAAAGGGAGGCAGTCTTGAGAAATAAACTTCCCTTTAAAATACAAGCACTTTAGGCAAAAGGTCATTTTTAAGTTTATTACAACAGCACCCACTTGATTCTGAGAATCGATGAATATCTTACTGCTGTTTGTGGGGAGCTTGCTCTGCGCAGATTGGCTGTTGCGTTACATAAGAACATAATAAACAGGAGCAGGAGTCAGCCAATCAGCTCCTCGAGCCTGCTCCGCCATTCAATAAGATCATGGCTGATCTGATCTTGGCCTCAACTCCACTTCCCTGCCCGCTCCCCATAACCCTCGATTCCCCTGTAGTTCAAACGTCTGTCAATCTCCGCCTTGAATATATTCAATGACTCCGCCCCCACAGCTCTCTGGGGTAGAGAATTCCAAAGATTCACCACCCTCTGATGGAAGAAGTTCCTCCTCATCACCGTCTTAAATGGGCGACCCTTTATTCTGAAACTATGCCCCCTAGTTCTAGATTCCCCCACGAGGGGAAACATCCCCTCAGCATCTACCCTGTCAATCCCCCTCAGAATCTTATATGTTTCCATAAGATCACCTCTCATTCTTCTAAACTCCAATGAGTATAGGCCCAACCTGCTCAACCTTTCGTCATACGTCAACCCCTTCAACCCAGGAATCAACCTAGTGAACCTTCTCTGCACTGCCTCCAATGCAAGTATATCCTTCCTTAAATATAGAGACCAAAACTGTACGCAGTACTCCAGGTGCGGTCTCACCAGCGCCCTGTAAAGTTGCATCAAAACTTCCCTACTTTTACACTCCATACCCCTTGCAATAAAGGACAACATTCCATTAGCCTTCCTAATTACTTGCTGTACCTGCATGCTAACTTTTTGTGTTTCATATACTAGGACCTCCAGATCCCTTCGTACCACAGCATTTTGTAGTCTCACTAAATAATAATTTGCTTTTTCATTCTTCCTTCCAAAGTGGATAACCTCACATCTTCCCACATTATACTCCATCTGCCAAATTTTTGCCCAATCACTTAACCTATCTATATCCCTTTGCAGACTCTGTGTCCTCCTCACAACTTCCTTTCCCACCTATCTTCGTATCATCAGCAAATCTGGCTACAGTACACTCGGTCCCTTCATCCAAGTCATTAATATAGATTGTAAACACATTCCCTACATTACAACAGTGACTACACTTCAAAAGGTACTTCATTGTCGGTAAAGTGCTTTGGGACGTCCAGAGGTCATGAAAGGCGCTATACAAATGCAACTTCTTTCTTTCCTTTAACATTAAGTGGAGAAAAAAAACAAATCGAGTTACAAACAACAGAGTGACTGCTGCCAACGAACTGGAAGCTGTGCAGAAGCATGCTGCGCAGAAATGTTAACTTAAAATTTTTCTTTTCCTGACGCGGCTCAGTTCGGCACCACTCCCTCCCCATCTCCTTTCTCGCTCACCAATCTGGGAAGTCCAGCGAGAACAGCCAAAAAAAAACCCCACTGGAACTGCGCGCGCAACTACTTCATTTCGTTGGCAGCAGTCGCGTCCGACAAACTAATACTTCAAAAGAATGCTCAAAACAAATGAGGGGGAAGGCCAAATGGACTACCAGAAAATCAAAGACAGACAGACAAAAAAAGGTGTGTAAAGTAACACACCTGAAGGGGTTGTCTTATGAGGAAAGGTTGAGCAGGTTGGGCCTATACTCATTGGAGTTTAGAAGAATGAGAGGGGATCTTATTGAAACATAAGATACTGAAGGGGCTTGACAGGGTAGATGCAGAGAGGATGTTTCCCCTCGTGGGGGAATCTAGAACTAGGGGGCACAATTTCAGAATAAGGGGGCACCCATTTAAATCGGAAATGAGGAGGAATTTCTTCTCTCAGAGGTTGGTGAATCTTTGGAATTCTCTTCCCCAGAGAGCTGTGGAGGCCGGGTCATTGAATATATTTAAGGTGGAGAGAGACAGATTTTTGAACGATAAAGGGAGTCAAGGATTATGGGGCGCGGGCAGGGAAGTGGAATTGAGGCCAAGATCAGATCAGCCATGATCATATTGAATGGCGGAGCAGGCTCGAGGGGCCGAATGGCCGACTCCTGCTCCTACGTCTTATGTATGTAAATGGAAAGGAATGAGGTTAGCTACAAGGTCATGGTTCGTTCAGTACTGCAACCCTTCACTCTGCTCCAGCTCTGATCTGTTGGGTCTCTGCTCTGCTGCACCAGCCATGGCCTAGCCTTCAGCCGTAACACCGCTGCTCTCTGGAATTCTCTGCTCCCTTGTATGGCCATCTCCCTCCCTTCAAATCAAAACCTACACCTTTGTGCCTTCAGATACCTCCCCGAGCGCCCTTCCTACTCCATGCCCATTGCTGTCCAGCACAGCAACCTTTATTGTTTGAGAAGCGCTGTACAAGTACTGAAGAATTAAAAAAAAACTTTCTTGGCGTGACTCAGCCATTCTGTTTTTTTCCTGCCCAAATCAATCTCTTTTCCAAAACCAATCTCTGAAGGGTGCCCTCACATGGTGAGAAAGGTAAACTGCACGTGCTCTAGTGACAACCAGCAGAAGGATCCCCAAGGGGAGGTCCCATCCCCAACAGTAGGTCTGCCAGACCACTCGCGAGTTTGCTTTTGTTCAAATTAAGCTCAATCTTCCAACAAAAGCGCCGAGGGTCTCGAATTTAAAAAGTACCAGAGCTTCGACGCAGTGCAGCGCTGTGATTTAATCACCAAGTCAACGGGAGAGATAAGACCATCAGAAATAGGAGCAGGAATAGGCCACTTGGCCCCTCGAGCCTGCTCCGCCATTCAATAAGATCAGGGCTGACCTTGGGCTCAAAGCCACTTCACTGCCCGCTCCCCATAACCCTTCACTCCCTTATCTTGCAAAAATCTGTCTATCTCCACCTTAAATATATTTAATGACCCAGCCTCCACAGCTCTCTGGGGCAGAGAATTCCACAGATTTACGACCCTCCGAGAAGAAATTCCTCCTCATCTCAGTTCTAAAAGGGCGACCCTTTATTCTGAAACTGTGCCCCGAGTTCTAGATTTCCCCACGAGGGGAAACATCCTCTCTGCATCTATCTTGTCGAGCCTCCTCAGTATCTTATGTATTTCAATAAGATCACCTCTCATTCTTCTAAATTCCAATGAGTATAGGCCCAACCTGCTCAACTTTTCCTCATGTCAACCCCCTCATCTCTGGAATTAACCTAGTGAATCGTCTCTGAACTGCCTCCAATGCAAGTATATCCTTCCTTAAATAAGGAGACCAAAGCTGCACGTAGTACTTGAGGTGTGGTCTCACCAATACCCTGTACAGTTGTAGCAGGACTTCCCTGCTTTTATACTCCACCTTAATTGCATTTAATGACCCCGCCTCCACAGCTCGCTGATACAAGACCTTGTTGGCTGCTGCTGCAGCAATTGCTGCATTACTGGAGCTGCATCAGTCACACCGGATGCACTTGTGTCGATAGCCCACCGACAATGGAAACAGACACCGATCCCAGGTGCCTTCCAGTATCTGGAGTGCGCATTCTGCTTGCACATCCCATTCAGTGGGACCGCTGTCTGAAGTGATTGCGTTGTACACCCCTGAATTGCGAACCACCACAGAACCGGATACAAACTGCAGCACATCTGCGTGCAGATAAGTGCCACTGAAGCATAAATCGTTGCTTTGTACAAATGTCAGACTACAAACTGCTGCAATATCTCTCATTAATGCGCTAATGGTTGCTGCTCCTATCCGTTTTCCTCTTGTTCGCTTGAAGATAAAGATTCACTGTTCTTCCCCAATGTGCTGAAATAAGCACCTTCGAATGCTTAACTTTGTCACGTGAAATTTCTTTGTCTGCTTTATGAGCAGAGATGTTGATTCATTTGAAACAGGTTCATGCCTTTTAAAATAGCACACAGTGGGTCCAAATGCTAATATTCAAAGACTGATTGTTTCGACTGTATCTCAGCCTTTCCCAGGACCTCTGAACCGTAGAATCCTTTACCTCCTTCGGTTTCTTCCTGCTTTTAAACCGCTCACATGCGTTTCACAAGAATAAAATCAAGTTCAAGATCAATACCCCACAACATCTATTCAAAGTCGGACTCACCATCTTTGAGCTTTTCAAAGTCCTTGTTGAGCAGCTCCTCCGCGGTGAGTTTGGAGAAATTGTCGTCGGCAAACGGATTCCACGTAGAGACATCAGGAGGATTGTACACGTTCTGCTGCGAGGTCCGGGGAGACCCTGAGGGAGTGGTCGTAGCTGACCTGAGTGGAACAGGGCCACACGGTAAATACCCTACGTTGGTTGGTTAAGGCTTAATAAAAGCTCCTCTAGCATTTTAATAAACTCAGTCAAGAGCACCCCAATGGCTTTGTAGGTAAGTGGATTGCCCCATGTAGCATCAAGCAGACCAGAAGGTTTCCGGTTCGATTCCTGGTCTATACCGAGTTAATTGCCATCAGTTGGGACAGCAATTGGCTTCAGTATTCCTGGACTAGGGAAGACGGGAAAAAACATCAATTAGGGTTTCCCACGCTTCAATACTACGCATTGACTCTTGACAGATGATGGATGGAGAATGAGGGCAGCACTGGGCTGAACAGCCTGCCAACACTTAGCGTCCAGACTGGTACTTGAATGGCCGCTTGCACCGTACCAAAATGGTGTGAATTTGGAACTTCCTACCACATGCTCTCTCAGGTTGTACTATTTTGAAGAAATGCAGGAGAGTTCTCCCCTGGTGTCCTGGGGCCAATATTTATCCCTCAATCAACATCACTAAAAAACAGGATTACAGGAAACTTTGTGCTATCCGGCACCGACGGGACCGAGCTGTTGCCGTCCCATCAAAACTGCTGGACAAACCAGTGCTAATGTTGAAACATACGGAGATTTTGAGCTCTGTATCTGGCAACAAACCCTGTTGCTTAGCAACAGCTTCTAAACAGTCGGCCGTACCTTGCAAGCGTCTCTGTAGCTTAGCAACAGTTTCAGCGAGACCTTGCAGAGCCTGACTGGTGAAAAAAAACCTAATGAAACGGCTCCTGATTTTTGCCGGTGGCTCGAGCATTCCGGACAGTTAACCTCCGGATAAACCAATGTTTCCTGTACCTGGTCATTATCACATTGCTGTCTGTGGGAGCTTGCTGTGCGCAAATTGGCCGCCGCATTTCCTACATTATAACAATGACCACACTTCAAAAAAAAAAAGTACTTAATTAGCTGTAAAGCGCTTTGGGATGTCTGGAGGTCATGAAAGGCGCTATAGAAATGCAAGTCTTTTCTTTTTCATGGAGCAGTCGAAGCGATTAGCACAGATGCATTTAAGGGGAAGCTAGATAAGTACATGAGGGAGAAGGGAACAGGATAAGTTGATAATGTGAGATGAAGTAAGGCGAGAGGAGGCTCGTGTGGAGCATAAACACCAGGACAGACCTGTTGGGCTGAATGGCCGGGTTTCTATGCTTGTAAAATTTCAAGTAATTCTACTGAGACAGGAAAAAATTGTAATTAAGCCACTCAAAATACTGACTGATTTTAAGAAATAAAATTGAACCTACTTGGATTTGTTTAAACCAGCTTCGGCGGCTGCAGCTGCCAGTAGCTGGGTCGATTTACTGACTGGGACCCCAAAGACCGCACTGTACGTGACGTCACTCAGGATCCTCCTGTGGCCGGCGCGCTGAGTCTTGGGAGACGATGGCGGGGTCAGTGACACCGACACCATTTTCGGAGACTGGTTCGGTGCCACTTGTGGTGCTGCCGGCGGCGGCTGCTGAATCTGGGTCTGCAAGGGAAAGCAGCAAAAAAAAAATCAGCGCGTTCCATCACCAGCGTCCCATAATCACAGGCCCTGGTCAAAATACGCCTTTGCAATACCTCTTCATTAGGGGCAATTGTTGGGGCCACAATATCTCCAAATTCAACTGCTGTCCCAGGTGCTTTCCTGGATATCACCACTGACTTATCTAAAGTGAGTGGAACCTATAACTTTCAAATATTCAACTCCCAATTAAGGTACTCAAAAGCAATATTGGACAGTCTTAGTCTCACTTCCCCTACCTTATTTATGAATGTGAGAAAAATGACAGATTGGTAAAGACCTAATGGTCCACCCAGCCTCTCCCGTACAGTTGTGATGCCCTAGTCATCACAGTACCTACATTCCCCATCCCACCCAGAGCAATGTAATCGCCCGGGGAGAGAGAGAGAGCCGTGTAATCGCGCGGGGAGAGAGAGCCGTGTAATCGCGCGGGGAGAGAGAGAGAGCCGTGTAATCGTCCGGGGAGAGAGAGCCGTGTAATCGCCCGGGGAGAGAGAGCCGTGCAATCGCCCGGGGAGAGAGAGAGAGCCGTGTAATCGCGCGGGGAGAGAGAGAGAGCCGTGTAATCGCGCGGGGAGAGAGAGAGAGAGAGCCGTGTAATCGTCCGGGGAGAGAGAGCCGTGTAATCGCCCGGGGAGAGAGAGAGAGCCGTGCAATCGCCCGGGGAGAGAAAGAGAGCCGTGTAATCGCGCGGGGAGAGAGAGAGAGCCATGCAATCGGCCGGGGGGAGAGAGAGTGCCATGTAATCACCCGGGGAGAGAGCCGTGTAATCGCGCGGGGAGAGAGAGAGAGAGCCGTGTAATCGTCCGGGGAGAGAGAGCCGTGCAATCGCCCGGGGAGAGAGAGCCGTGCAATCGCCCGGGGAGAGAGAGAGAGCCGTGTAATCGCGCGGGAGAGAGAGAGAGAGAGCCGTGTAATCGTCCGGGGAGAGAGAGCCGTGTAATCGCCCGGGGAGAGAGAGAGAGCCGTGCAATCGCCCGGGGAGAGAGAGAGAGCCGTGTAATCGCGCGGGGAGAGAGAGAGAGCCATGCAATCGGCCGGGGGGAGAGAGAGTGCCATGTAATCACCCGGGGAGAGAGCCGTGTAATAGAGAGAGAGAGAGAGAGAGAGAGAGAGAGAGAGAGAGCGAGCGAGCGAGATGTAATCGCCCGGGGGGAGACAGAGAGCCGTGTAATCGCCCAGGGAGAGAGAGCGAGCCGTGTAATCGCCCGGGGAGAGAGAGAGAGCCATGTAATCGCCCGGGGGGAGAGAGAGAGAGAGAGCGCCATGTAATCGCCCGGGGGGGGGGGGAGGGAGAGAGAGAGAGAGAGAGAGAGAGAGAGAGAGAGAGAGAGAGAGAGCCGTGTAATCGCCCAGAGAGAGAGAGAGAGAGAGAGAGAGAGAGAGAGAGAGAGCCGTGTAATCGCCCAGAGAGAGAGAGAGAGAGCAGTGTACTCGCCCAGAGAGAGAGAGAGAGAGAGAGAGAGAGAGAGAGAGAGAGAGCGCCATGTAATCGCCCGGGGAGAGAGAGTGAGTGAGTGAGTGAGTGAGTGAGGAGAGTGAGAGCCATGTAATCGCCTGAGGGAGAGACATGTAATCGCCCGGGGGGGGGGGGGGGGGGTGGGGGAAAGAGAGAGCCATGTAATCGCCCGGGGGGGGAGAGGGAGAGCCATGTAATCGCCCGGGGAGAGAGAGCCATGTAATCGCCCGGGGAGGAAGGGAGGGAGTGAGTGAGTGAGTGAGTGAGTGAGCCATGTAATCGCCTGAGGGAGAGACATGTAATCGCCCGGGGGTGGGGGGGGGTGGGGGGGTGGTGGGGGAAAGAGAGAGCCATGTAATCGCCCGGGGGGGGAGAGGGAGAGCCATGTAATCGCCCGGGGAGAGAGAGGGAGAGAGAGCCATGTAATCGCCCGGGGAGGAAGGGAGGGAGTGAGTGAGGTGAGTGAGCCATGTAATCGCCTGAGGGAGAGCCATGTAATCGCCCGGGGAGAGACATGTAATCGCCCGGGGAGAGAGAGCCAGATGAAAAACTCAGGCCGATTTGGGGGGGGGGGGGGGGGGGGGGGGAAATCTGTGAAATTCCTCTCCCATCCACTTAACTGGGGTTTGGGAGGGAACACTGGTCCATGGCCTCGTCCTAGTGGATGAACCTAGACTCGCTGCATTCGACTGTCATCAAGCTGATCCACAGGAGGGAGAGGATGAGCAGAATCATATGACTTCGGACAGCTTTATTAATACTTCACCAAAAACAGGACCCCTATTTAAAACCAATTTCCTTCCAACCAGTTCTTCACAACGCCGAGGGGGATAGACTATGCAGATGTCTATTTGAATTAGATTGCGACTGCAAAGCTAAAGGACACAAGATTAAGATTAAACAAGCTTCAACTGAGATGACAAAGTAATTTTTCCTCCCCCTCCAAAGCTGCAGTTGTCCCCTTCAAAAATCATCTAGATATCCATCCGGTTAGGAGCAGGATTTGAGAGTTATAGGGTTGGGTATAGATGGAGATCATCAAATACTCCGTGGGATGTGATGGAGTTCTGCTGTTGGGAGCTGGGGTGGGGAAGAAATAGCAGGACAAGATTGTAAAGATGGGAGTAAGGACAAACTAAGCTTTGGTTGATGACCTTTAGAGAACAAGGGGTATTTATCCAGAACTTCAAATTGGCATACAGTCCGCAATTACAGATGGTTTGGGGGTAAAAGCAGGTGGAATGGTCTCTCATTCAGGAAAGGATGAACAGGCTGGGTCTCTTTTGTCTTGAGAAGGCGGCTGAGGGGTGACCTAATAGAGGTCTTTAAAATGATGAAAGGTTTTGTTAGAGTAGACACAGAGAGAATGCTTCCTTGCCAGCGACGACCACATCCCATAGGGAATTCAGAAGAAACTTCTTTACCCAGAGAGTGGTGAGAATGTGGAACTCGCTACCAAAGGGAGTGGTTGAAGTGAATAGTATAGATGCATTTAAGGGGAGGCTAGACAAGCACATGAGGGAGAAGGGGAATAGAGGGTTACGCTGATAGAGTTAGATGAAGAAAGATGGGAGGAGGCTCGAGTGGAGCATAAACACCGGCATGGACTGGTTGGGCCGAATGGCCTGTTTCTGTGTCGTATATCCTGTGTAATTCAATGTTCTTCTAAAAAAAAAAAAAAAAAAAAATGACCCCAACTCCTCCACTTAGGAACATATGTTCTGTAAGGGTTAAACAATTCAGTTGTGAACTCTTACCATTCCCTGTTCCTGAGAGGCTGCTTGTGGTGCTGCAGCAAGGTGCTGCGGCGGGGGCAATGGTGTGTGCTGCGGGTGTGCGGCGGTCAGCTGTGGCTGGGCAGTCGCAGCCTGCTGGCTCACGTACTGCATCTGCTGCATGGCTGTGGCAAGCTGCTGCTGCTGGAGATAGTAACTCTGCATCATCTGCTGTTGCATGACTTGCTGCTGAGCTTGCTGCATGGCGTGGTACTGGTGCACAGACACATGCAAATAAAACAGACCCGAAATAAAACAAAATAATAAAAATCTTTAAAAGAACAATAATGTAAAAACACAAAAAAAAAACTATTAAAAAAGAAAAAACAAGGAATAACTAAGTTGATGAGACTGGATTTTCACCATTCCCAAATCATGACTGACAACAAATACAGGCTCTGCATTTGTGTTCTATCACATAACGTCAGTGTAAAAACTGGGGCAGCAATAAGATAAGCACACCTCTGCAGCAAGTAGATAGGGTTAAAAGAGGCTGTATTTATAGAGTGCCTTATTGACGTAAGAAAACTACTAGGCACTTGGTCTGAGTATTAAACAAGGCTTAAATCAACTTTTTCCAACATGGAGATCTAGTTGTGTCCTTCACTAGTTCCTGTTAAAGAATGTCCTGAGCAAGCTGGGCCCATGCCCGAGTATTTATACTCTCCCTGGACAGCGCCACCAGCAGGCCACCCAGTATCATTTCATAAGTCATTCCACATGAATGACAAGATTCATGTCACTTATTACGATATAAAACATCTTGAAATGCTTCATACAATGTACTAACTAGTTTGGAGTGCAGTGTCTTATATAAATACAGCAGCCATGTGGTGTCAGATACATCAAGTAAGCAGCAACAAGATGTCTTGATCTTTTTTGTATTATTGGTTAAGGGAGGATTGTTAGCCAGGACACTGGGAGAAGTAGCATGGGATCTTCAACAACCCACCTGAACAGGCAGACTTGGCCTTGGTATATACGTCTCCTCCCAAAGGCTGGCACCTGCAACAAGGGAGGGCTCACTCAAAATGGCAGCCTGGATCACGCGCTCAATCTCTGACTGCGACCCAAAGTCACAGTCTTCTGACCCAGGGCCAAGGGTGCTACCAGTTGAGCCAAGCTGACATATGGCCTTCATTACAAGAGGATTTGAGTACAGGAGTAAAGAAGTCTTACTCCAATTATATAGGACCTTGGTGAGACCACACCTGGAGTACGGTGTACAATTTTGGTCGCCTTACCCAAGGAAGGATATACTTGCCATAGAGAGAGTGCAACAAAGGTTCATGAGATTGATTCCTGGGATGGCGGGACTGTCGTATGAGAAGAGATTGAGTAAACTAGGCCTGTATTCTCTTGAATTCAGAAGAATGAGAGGGGATCTCATTGAAGCATACAAAATTATTACAGGGCTTGATATGGTGGATGCTGGGAGAATGTTTCCCTTGGCTAGGGAGTCTAGAACCAGGGGCCACAGCCTCAGGATAAAGGGTAGGCCATTCAGGACTGAGATGAGAAGAAATTTCTTCACACAGAGGGTGGTGAATCTTTGGAATTCTCTACCCCAGGGGGCTGTGGAGGCTCAGACATTGGGTATATTCAAAACAGAAGTCGATAGATTTCTGACTAGTAAAGGCATCAAGGGATATGGCGATAGGGCCGGTGAATGGAGTTGAGGCAGAAGATCAGCCATGATCTCATTGAATGGCGGAGCAGGCTCGAGGGGCCGACTCCTGCTCCTATTTCTTATGTTCTAATGGATGCAACCCACCTATTTGCTGCAGAGGCAACTGAATGCGTGTAACATCCAGTCCCAATCCATCTGCTGATGCACCAATGTGGTGCAAGGCCTGTATATACACTGATCAGACATTAAAACCGAGCAGACAAATTGACAGTGATATTTGAACACACTGCAAAATAAAAAAAACACAAACTGAAACAGAAGATTAAAGACTAGACCAATGATTCTGAATATTAACACAGAAAATAAAAGGGTGATGACATTGTAGTTTACCATGCTTTTTCTCCATTTTAATATTTGTATTGATTTCAACACTGAAGTTGCTTATCCCTGTTTAACACATTATTCCTGGACTATGCATGAATGCTTCGTAGAATTACCTTTGAGGGGGGGGGGGGGGGGGGGGGGGAAATCAAGCTCAACGTTAAAAATTATAAAAGATTTTAAGCCTGCAGGAGAATTTTATAATATAGTTGGACCATCATTGTTCCCTTCCTCGGTGTACCATCTTGATTGAACTCTTTGATGAAGTAGCAGAGAAGGTTGATCAAGGTAATGCAGTAAATGCTGTACATGTGGACTTCAGAAGGCATTGGACAAAGTGCCACACAGGAGGCTTCTTCAGATGGTGGAAGCCCATGGAATTAAAGGTGAAAGTGGTGGTAGCAGATCGATGTTTTTCAGGCTGGGAGGTGGTTTGCAGTGGTGTTCCCCCCCAGGTCAGTTTTGGCTCTTTGCAATTTTTATAAAAAGACCCAGGCTCGGGTGTAGGGAGCAGCATTACAAAGTTTGCAGATGATACGAAACTTGGCCAAAGTTAGCAGATAGCAATGCGGATAGTTATAGGCTTCAGGATGACAGATAGGATGGTGAAATGGGTAGAAGCAGGGCAGATGGCATTCAATGCAAAGAGTGAAGTGAGGCACTTTGGGAGGACTTCTATGGAAAGACAGTATAGTATAAATGGCACGATTTTGAAAAGTGCAGACGAGCAGAGAGACCTTGGTGTCCATATACACAAATCTTTAAAAGGCAGCAGGGCAAGTTGATAAGGTGGTTAAAAAAACATGCGAGTTATTTGGGTTTATAAATAGAGGAATAGAATATAAAAGCAAAGACATCGCGCTAGAACTTTATAAATCACTGGTTAGGCCTCAGCTGGAGAATTGTGGACAATTCTGGGCCCCACACTTCTGGAAAGATGCAAAGGCCTTAAAAAGGGTAGAGAGGAGGTTTACCAGGATGGTACCAGGGAATGAGGGGCTTCAGTTGTGAGAAGTTGGAAAAGTTCTCCTTGGAACAGAGGAGGTTTAAGAGGTGACCAAGTAGAGGTTTTCAAGATGAGGAGAGGTTTTGATAAGAGTAGAGAGAGAAAAATTACTCCCTCTTACACTTGGGTTAATAACCATAGATTTAAAATCATTGGCAAAAGATCTGGAGGGGAGAATTTCTTTTCACTCAAGAGTGGGCAGGATCTAGAATAAATAATTTTTTTTTAAAAAGGGAGTTAGACAGGTACCTGAGGATGAGGAACTGACAGGGTTACAGACAAAGAGCGGGGGGGGGGGGGGAACTAAGCACGACTGCTCTTTCAAAGAGCCGGCACAGGCACGATGGGCCGAATGGCCTCCTTCTGTGCTGTAAGTTTCTATCATTCGATGATCTCAGCTGACATGCGGCGTTCAGATGCACCTCCACTGAAACCAAGAACTCAGCAAGCAGTCAGAGGGATTACATTGGCCTGAAATTTTGAGAGGCATTCCCAATAAATGAGCCAGTTACAACCTGAATAAACCAAAAAGCGGCCATTTTCTTTTTGTAAACTAAGGCTTTTCTCACCAGGGTTACTTGCTGGCCTTGGGAGAGTTTGGGGTATTTCGAACAGGCAGATTTGTTGGGGGCAATGTTGCTTTCCAACACAATTTCCATGTATTTCCTGGTCAGGTGACAAGAAGGAACATTAACCGTAGAAGGAGCTGTACTGTTGGATTATCCTTACCCAAAGCAGGAACAAGATTTTACTGAGGAGGAGGAGAAGAAGAAAATTGTTCACTCGAAATTCATCATTCTGCCATGAACACAATGTTAATTGGAAATATCATTTTCAGACACTGCATTTGCAACATTTACCTGCTGAGCCATGATCTGTTGCTGCTGCTGGTAGTACACCTGTGGCTGCTGCAGGAAGAGCTGTGGCTGCACGGGCGTTTGTTGTGGGGCAGGTGGAGGCTGCACTGCTGCCTGGGGCTGCTTCTGCTGGACTGCTGCTTGCGGCTGGGGGGGCTGCGGTTGCTTCTGCTGCACCACTGCCTGGGGCTGCTTCTGCTGCAGCTGAGGTTTCGGTTGTGGCAGTGGCTGTTGCAGGCAAGAAGGCGGAGTGTTGTGACCGCTGCCTAGAACAACACCTGGAGAGAGGGGGGGGGGGGGGGGGGGGGGGGAGAGGAGATAAGAGGGAGATTTGGAAACAGCATATTCTCAAACAGATTTTATTGAAATCCTGACCTTATCCAAACTCCTATTTTAAATGTACTTCAACCCGACAACTCAGCAGAGAATCAGAAACGGTGAATCGAACTTAACTTTTCGTACCATTAAGCTTTGGAAAATTGTAAGAGCAGGTCCTAATAGAGGTATTCAAAATTATCGAGGAGGTCAGTAACCAGAGGTCATAGACTTCAAACAATTGGTAAAAGAACCAGAGGGGAAATGAAGAGAAATGTCTTCACACAGAGGGGTTGTGAAGATCTGGAACGCACTATTCTAGACACAAAAGGCATCAAGGGGTATGGGGAGAGAGCGGGAATATGGAATTGAGATAGAGGATCAGCCATGATCATATTGAATGGCGGAGCAGGCTCGAAGGGCCGACTGACCTACGCCTGCTCCTATTTTTCCTATGTTTCTAGTGGTGGAATCCAATTCCATAGGAACTTTCAAAAGGCAATTAGACATGTACTTGCAGAGGGCTCATTTGCAGGGCGATGGGGCAAAAGCTGGGACTAAATTGGACAGCGCTTTGAAAGAGCCGGTGCAGGCACGACGGGTCGAACGGACTCCTCCTGTGCTTTAAGATTCTATGATTCTCAGATCAGTGCCACATAGACAGGGGATTGTTACTGGACATGTACAGATACCTTCACAGTCAGCGCTTAACTTGATGTCCTGACAGTTGAGGTATGTTTTGGCCTGCTGCTACCTTATTGTAACAATGTGCAAGTAATGCGATGTGCGCTATCCTGCAGACAGTAATGCAGTGAATTAAAAAAGTAAATGTTGCTGCGGAACTGGATCTGCATAAGCCAAGGTAGCCCACCATCTAAAGCAAACGCAGAGGGGGGATAAAAATGAAACTTCAGAAATGCAACCGAAATCCTAACGCAACTGCAAAATCTTAAGAAAATCCATCACATTGAATAGCACTCGCACTATTCTCATTACATCGGGCAACCCAAGTGAAGGGCTAAGGTCCTTCGTGCGGCCATCAAGGTTGAAAACAGTTGGCGAGGAGACAAAATAAATCATCAGATGGTTGTCAGGCAATGCCAAGTTTTAAAAGCCTGCACGGTGAAAAGGGAACGGGGAGACAGAGCGCTCAGGAATGCCCAAAGTTTTGGGATCCTTGTAAAGAATGAATCACAAGGAGGACATAGTGTGACAAGTTTTACTTTCAACACGGCAAGGATGGGGAAAAGGAGGAACAAAGTGCAGGAAGATATATTTGCAGCATAGAATGAAGGAGCATTGATAAAATTAGTATCAATAAAATACGGACAAGGATGCAACGCAGGGAAGCCGGGTGCCGGTCGCTCTGTAGCGAGCCCGGGGTTCCCATGCTTAAAATGGTGGTGGTTTGCCCCGGTTGGCCGGGCGGCAGTTGAACGCCTTTTGCTCCGGACTCCCGTGTCCGATTTCGGTCGGGGATGGCTCGTTGGAAAGCCCCGGCGCTGCCGCACACTATGTTGCCGTACTGGCCCCAGGCGAGTTCGGGAAAGTGTCGCAGTCCCGTACCGAACGGAGTGAGAAATTGGGGGCCGGAGGAGAGCAGCAGCATCCTAATAGACTGGCGGTCTTCTCCTGCCTGGAACTGTTGGTAGGTAATCCCACATTTGAGAAGTCCTCTCAAACACTCAATGGAGGAGGGATTGGCGAGTCCGAGATCTTGCAATGGGTAAGACTTTGACAACAGAGAATGGACAGCGAGGAGCGATATTTCATTTGAACAGGTAAATGAAAGAAAGGGTGCAACTTGCATATGCGCTTGAAGTGCCGTAACCTACAGGGCTACGGACCAAGAGCTGGAAAGTGGGATTAGGCTGGGATAGCTCTTTTTTTTGATCCGGCACAGACCCGATGGGCCGAACGGCCTCCTTCTGTGCCGTAAATGTCCATGATTCTGTAACAATAAAAGATGCCTGAAAGCCCGACTCTGCTGTATTCACTTGTCATTAATTGTGCAATAGCCAGCAACAAACATGTTAAGAGCTTCACACACCAAAAACTAACAAATAAAGACAGGATATCGAACAAGCCGTCAGATATCACTGTGATATACACTAATCGGAGGGTCTGTACATCAATCAACAGCTCGAGACTTGGGCTTCAAAGGAAAATTGGTGCGACAAAACCAGAAAACAAAGTAGTAAACTATTCCAGTGTCTTTAACACAGAGCTGAGACGCCCAAGACATGGAAAACAACTGAATGGAGCCAAATGGTTTTTGACAGTTTAATCTAATAATGCCACATGCCTAATTACCTATTAAGTGGGGCATAATTGCTTTGACAGCAAGATAGAGATCCATTTTCCTCAGGAAATGCTGGATGCACATGCATGATTTTGAAATTTGTTGTTTCAGCAAGAGGCAATTCACTGCTAGAATTAAAGTTACTGTTGGCCAAAATAACAACTGAAAATGCTGGAAAAACTCAGGTCAGGCAACATCCATGGAGAGAGAAATAGAGTCAACGTTTCAGGTCGAAACCCTTCGTTATTTCGGATTTCCAGCATCCGCAGTATTTCGCTGTCTTACTGTTGGCCAAGTTAGTTTGGCTTTGATAGAAATAACTCTCTTCAATCCAAGACTGTCGTTTCTCCAAGAATTGCAGCTCCTTGCTTGGGTGGACATCGATGAGCACAGCCCCTTCCTCCGCTCTTCAATTGACTCATTCACATCCTGCACCTTCCGGCAGCTGAGAGGCAAGGCAAACAGCCTGCTTCCAGACCCCTCCCGCTATCACTCGGGACACAGCAGCAAGGCGTTGTCCAGCAACCAGCTCAACAGCACCTCATCTTCCGATTAGGCACTTTACAGCCTTCCAGACTCAATATCGAGTTCAACAATTTCAGATCATAACCTCGGCCCCTATTACATTTTTACTTATATTTTTTATCCATCCCTTTGTTTTGGTTTTTCCCTCCCCTGCTTTCCTGTTTTTTCTCTCTCCCACATGGCAGCTGTCTCCCATTCTGCCAGAACATTTCACACCTAATCTGAGCCGTCTTTTGTCTCCACTGTCCTATCACCATCGCGTCTCGTTTTGAATACCTCTTAATGTCTCTTCACTTCTTTTGTTCTCTCGCAGCCCTGCCTTTCGATCTACAGGAAACTTGTTTATCCGGAGGTTGTATGTCCGGAAACCTCGATCTAACGGCAGAAATCAGCAGCCATTTTGTTAGTTTTTTTTCTTCCCCTAGCATTTTTTTTCAGCAGTCAGGCTGTGGAAAGCGTCTCTGTAGCTTAGCAACAGCTTCGGAGACGCTTCCAAGGTACGGGCTGAGTGTTTACAAGCTGTTGCTAAGCAATAGTGTTTGTTGTCAGATATGGAGATGAAAACCTCTGTATCCTTCAACATTAGCGCTGGTCTATCCGGAAGTTTTGATCTAACGGCACTAGCTCGGTCCCGTCGGTGCCGGATATCGCGAAGTTTCCTGTATTTCATTTCCTTTCCAGTTTTGAAAAAGGGTTAGGCCTGAAACGTTGACTCTAATTTCTCTCCACGGATGTTGCCTGGCCTGCTGAGTTTTTCCAACATTTTCTGTTGTTGGCTCAATGGATCAACTCAGCCAACATTTAGCCCCCTGGTGGGCAAGTGCCAGATGTCGACTTGCAGGCTCGCCGAGAAGTGCAGCTGCTGCCAGTCTGATTGCTTGCCTTGCCCATTCTGGTGCAGGGCATGGAGTACCCGACTGCAGTGCCTTAAGGAGAGCCTAAATAATATGGGGTAGAGTTTCCACGCAAGTCGCCCGAAATCGGCCAAAGCAGCGCACAAGGTCGAGGATTTTCCAAGCGCAAGCTACGTCCGGCGCAAACTGAACTTCCGCGATCTCTTGCGCTGGTTTAAAAAATAAATAAATAAATCACACTGGAAAAAGGCTCCGCCGACAGATCGGATTAATCATAATGGCAAGCTTCCGCTAATTGTGCCCGTTTGTAGCCCTTCGAGGCGGCTCTTAAAATTAAGCTTTTTAAAAAAGGCACAAGGGCAATAATAGGCACCTTTTAAAAGCTCTTAAATACTTAAAAATATTAAATTTACTAAGAAACTGACTGGTGTACACCAATGAAACTAGTAAATGGTTCTGTATAGTTTCTTTTTCAAAAAGTCATTTTCAGTCATTTAAAAATCAGGTTGCTCACTTGGTGGTGGACTGGACACTTTAAAAATGCAATTTTTTTTCGTGATGAACCCATTTTCAGCTGCATTAATAAAACTGCACCAGGGTACCGCTCTCAATATACGAAGGACAATTTTTTTGAATGCAAGGGGGAAAAAAAATAAACAATTACGTTCTGCAGCGCTGCCGGATTGCGGTGGTCCGTGGAAGATTGTGATTATGCAAATGAGTTCGAGCAGAAATTTGAACCACAACTTCACTTGGGGAAACATAGAAGATAGGAGCAGTAGGTCAGTCATTCGGCCCCTCGAGCCTGTTCAGCCATTTAATGAGATCATGGCTGATCATCCAAATTCAGTACCCTGTCCCTGCCTTCTCCCCATATCCCTTGATCCCTTTAGCCTTAAGAAATATATCTAACTCCTTCTTGAATATATTTAATGAATTGGCCTCAACTGCCTTGTGTGGTAGAGAATTCCACAGGTTCACCACTCTCTGGGTGAAGAAATTCCTCCTCATCTTAGTCCTAAATGGCTTACCCCTTATCCTTAGACTGTGACCCCTGGTTCTGGACTCCCCCGTCACCGGGTAACGCGTCCGGATTGTCGACTGCACCAAAGCAGAAACTCTACCCCATATCTATTATACTTGTCGACCAAGGAACAAAAGCTTTCATCCGTGAACTGTACGAACTCCTAAAACTGATCTGAAGGGTCAGGAGCAAGGAGTTTATTACAAAGTAAGTGCATCAACAACGTGATACTAAGTGAAAATTAAACCCAAGTTTCAAAGCTCAACACTATCCTTGGGAGCCCGCGAGAAATCTGCAACATCTTTACTGATCGGAGTTTGTTGACTGGGTGGGTGGGGGTTCGTCTCCTCGAGCAGATTGTCCCTTCTACGTTGGAAACAAAGCAACCTGATTTGCGTCAAGAACTGAAGAACGAATAATTTTCCACTCCTAATAAGGCAGTAATCATATCCAACAACTTGGACATTCAGCTCCTATTTTATAGGAGGCAGCTAAAATCGCCATAGAAACCAAACGAACAGCTAAACAGCTCTATCCTATTATATTTTTTATCCCCATTATATTTTTAATTCTTCAGATCATAACCTCGGCCCCTTTTATATTTTTTATCCACACTTTTGGTTTGTGACATTTCCTTTTTTTTCCTCTCTCCCACATGGCAGCTGTCTTTCACTCTGCCAGCGCATTTCACACTTCATCCAGAGCCATTGTCTTGTTTCTTTACCTGTCCTATTACCATCTCGTCTCACCTTGACTATCTCTTAATGTCTCTTCTTTCCCCTCCCCCATTTCCCAGCCCCCAAACTGCCTTTTGTCTCAGTTCTGTAGAAGGGTTTCGACCCGAAACGTTGACTCTATTTCTCTCTCCATTTATGTTGCCTGGCCTGCTGAGTTTTTCCAGCATTTTCTGTTGTTATTTCGGATTTCCAGCATCCGCAGTATTTTGCTATCAGATAAACAGCTCTGGTCTTCTGCTTTGGAGATGGGCACTTGATATATCTAAGTGCAAAGAGACCTGCGTGTTCCTGTGCACCAGTCGCTGAAAGTAAGCACGCAGGTGCAGCAGGCGGTTAAGAAGTCAAATGGTATGTTGGCCTTCGTAGCAAGAGGGTTCGAGTACAGGAACAAGGATGTCTTGCTACAGTTGTACAGGGCATTGGTGAGACCGCACCTTGAGTATTGTGTGCAGTTTTGGTCGCCTTACCTGAGGAAGGACGTTCTTGCCATGGAAGGAGTGCAGCGAAGATTCACCAGGCTGATACCTGGGATGGCAGGAATGACGTATGAGGAGAGATTGCGTCGATTGGGCTTATACTCACTGGAGTTTAGAAGATTGAGAGGGGATCTCATCGAAACCTATAAAATTCTGTCAGGCCTGGACAGACTAGATGCAGGAAGGATGTTTCTGATGGCCGGGGAGTCCAGAACCAGGGGTCATAGTCTAAGGATAAGGGGTAAGCCATTTAGGACTGAAATGAGGAGGAATTTCTTCACCCAGAGAGTGGTGAACCTGTGGAATTCTCTACCACAGAGGGCGGTGGAGGCCAGTTCACTAAATATATTCAAGAAAGAGTTGGATATATTTCTTAAGGCTAAAGGGATCAAGGGATATGGGGAGAAGGCAGGGACAGGGTACTGAATTTGGATGATCAGCCATGATCTCATTGAATGGCGGAGCAGGCTCAAAGGGCCGAATGGCCTACTCCTGCTCCTATCTTCTATGTTTCTATGGGTGACAAATATAATTTGGAAGGTGCATTCAGAAATGATGCTCCTCTGGAACCCAACATATATTTGACCCAAAAAGTTGGATCATTATTAGGATAGATTTTTACATATTCAGGTGTCAAAGACTTTGGGCATTGTGTGACCATAGTCACTGCATTATCACGGTTGGATTCCACTTCTTCTCGTCATGTTCTGACAAATACTGGTGACAAGAGCCAAGCAGAGATTCGAGTGGTCTGGTGCCAAGAACACTGTAAAAACAGGACTCTGATCATTCCTTCCTCATGGCTAGCAACAGAGCATCACTGAGAACCCATCACCCTGCTTTCGACAGTTAAACAATGGTAGAGACTCAGGTGGGGGGGTGGTTGAGGGAGGGTGTAAGAGGAGAAAGGGGGTAGGAGAGAGAATGCAAGAGAATCTCTGGTTGGAGAGATGAAGTCTCCGGATTGGAAACCATTATAGGAAGAAATGTTTTCTGTACTAGCAGTTAAGAATCCAAAGAGGAGACAGGAACCATAAAGGACACGAGCAGGGCTGAAATGCAGGATGTCCATGAGACAGTTAATACTCTGAATGATTAATTCCTCTAAATATTTACCAGCAAAATGCTCTCGCTAAGCAGTCACCGAAGTAGAATTAATAATTTTGATATATCCCAGTGCCCTGCTATTTCTCCACGTCAGCCGTGGCTCAGTGGGTGGCACTCTCGTCTCCGAGTCAGAAGGTTGTGGATTCGAGCCCCACTCCAGAGACTTGAGCACAAAATCCAGCCCGACAGTCACAGTGCCAGTACTGAGGGAGTGCTGTACTGCCGGAGGTGCAGTCTTTTGGATGAGACGTTAAACTGGTGGACGCAAAAGATCCCTTGGCACTATTTGAAGAAGAGCAGGGGAGTTCCCCCCCATTATCCTGGCCAATATTTATCCTTCAACCAACGTCACATCAAATTACCTGGTCATTATCACATTACTGTTTGTGGGAGCTTGCTGTGCGCAAATTGGCTGCCGCATTTCCCACATTACAACAGTGACCACGCTTCAACAAGCACTTCATTGGCTGTAAAGTGCCTTGGGATGTCCTGGGGTTGTGAGAGGCGCTATATAAATGCAAGTTCTTTCTTTCTTTTCTCAAAACAATTCCTAAAGCTCTGCACAAAAGGCTCAAGGTTGGGTGGTTCCCAAGTATAACTTTTGGAATGGATTAGGAATTGGTCAATGTTTGGAAAAGAGCAGGTAACAGATAAAGGTGGATAAGGAAGGCCACGTGTGGTGGCAGGGAGGGCAGGAAGAGTGCGGAGGGATCGGTATTGGGACCCAGTGGTTTCTAGTTTACCTCCAGCGACGCAAGGCAAGTTGTCTAAATCTGCAGACGATACCAAGCTAGAAGGAGTAGATGGTTCCGAGGTGGCTTGGGAATTACAAAATGGGTTGCACAAAATATGTAAACCAGGACAATAGCAGGTGAAATTTATGACTCCATGAATGGTGTTGGGAGCAGCTACGGGCGAAGTTGACAGAAATCTCGGAGTCCTTGTAGACCCTACACTCAACATGTCCACCTGCTGCGGAGCCACAATCAATGAAGCAAAGGGGATGCTGAACTACATAGCGAAGGCAGTCCAGTGAAAGTCAGAGGAAGTCATAATCAAACTGTATAGTGATCTGATCAGGCCGTCCCTTGACTGGGTCCAATTCTAGGCAGAAGGGAGACATTTAAGCCACAGAGACACTGCAGAGAAGAGCTACAAGATTGACGCATCGGAGGGCTTGGGCATTAGGAGGGAATGGAGAAAGCTCGACTTTTTAGAGCCTTGAAAGGAGGAGGCTTGGGAGTGATCTTATAAAAGGTATACAAGATCGTAAGTAATATGGAGAAGGTAGATCTGGAAAATTATTTCAAACTAAATTGCGAGAGTGCGATCAAGGGGACATAGGTTCAAACTAGTAAAAGCCAAAAATAAACAAACAAGGTTAACTTTATATTAAATGCTCGCTCGCTACACATCAGTTTTCAATTATCAAGGCAAATATATTGAAGGCCAAAAATTGATATATTAAACAATATTATTAAAACAATACCCAGGCCAACAGTAAACAGCCATTTTCTCTGGATGGCGACAAACTGCAAAGGAAACAAGATGCAGATCTCAGACCTGCTGGTGGTAGGACTGCCTGGGTAGACGGCCTCTTGCGCGGTGTCAGGGAGGGCTGGATCGGCAGCATCCCGGGATTGGCTGGAGCCTGCCCAGCTTTGGGCCTCTGACGAGGGGCTATCGAGGTCTCAGTGGGAGGAGTTGGGTCTGTGAGCCTGAGAAGTGAGGACAACATTTAAATCGCAATTAATCTATGAAAAAAAAATACCAAAACACAATAACAATAAACTCTTTCGTATCCGGCACCTACGGAACCGGTTGATGAAAAATTCCGGATAACAGAGGCAGGCAATTTTTAAACACAAAAAAAAATAAAAACCAGTGACTAACTCGGCCACCACGGGAAACTTGGACTCAGAAAAACGAAAAATGGATGGATTCGGCAAGATTACCGGCTATCTATTTTGCCGGTTATTAAAGAATTCCGGTTGATTAGGTGCCGTTTAAACAAAGAGTTTACTGTACATTATAACATGCATCTCTCTTTCCCTTTCTCCCCAGTTTATTTAAAAAAAAAAAAAAGCTGCAGTCCTGATCAGGATGAGTGCAGGTGGCACAACAACTCAGCCATAGAATGAGGATCATCGGATGTTACAGGCCACTTTTACCACTGAAGCCAGCGCTGTTCTCTCCCCATTAACAACCTGGTCTAATCCCACTCTCCTCCTCATCCCATTAACCTTTAATATTCCTATTTTTCAAGCAATTAATTCCCGTTAATAAGAATTCACTGACACTGCTTCAACAATGCGGCAGAGAATTCTACACTCTGTATAAAGAACAGTTCAAGATCATAATTTCGTGCCTTCTGGTTACCATCTCACCAACCGGTGGAAACAAAAAAAATCAATCACTATTTACCTCATCACAATTCTTCAAAATCTGGAACAACGCCAACATGTCACCTCAACCTTCTCAGTTCGAATCAAAAAAAGTCTTCAAGTCTCTCTACAACCGCAAACCCCTCAAATCTCTGGCAACATTGCAGTGAATCTACACTGTAGCTTTGCCATTGGTTTCTATAATGGGGTCAGAACTGTAACAATACTCAGCCTGCGGCCCAATCAAGATCTTGTACAAGTTCATTATCTCCTTGCCTTTTGTGTTCAATGTCTCTGGACGCAAAAACCAAGGATTCCATTTGTCCTTCTGGTGAGCTTATTCGACTTGTGCTACCCTCCTTCCGAGTGCCTTCACTTTTGAAGACTTTTTGTTTCCCTACTCTACTGAAATTACATTAGAAACTACAACACGAAAACGGCCCAACCAGCCAGTGTTGATGTTTGTCCTCCACCTGAGCAGTTGTCCTAAATACCATATGCCCACCCTGTACCTCTATCCTTCTACCACATGTCTACCTATTCTTAACTGTTGACTTAGTCGTCTCTTGAATCACCAACTCTGGTACTGCACTCCACAGCGCTCAACCCTTTGTATAAATGTTTCTCCTGCTCTCTGTCCCAAGTCTCTTGCATTTAATTGTATTCCTGTGACCTCTTGCTCTAATCCCCTCCACTACTGGATAAAGTCTACTTCTCTCTACTCTGTCCCATCCCTTCACAACTTTAAACTTGTCTATCAAAACACACCCCATAATCTCCTCCGAACAGAATCCTCAATTTTTTTCCAAGCCTTTCTTTGTATTTGTATTTCCTGCTACCAGACAGCACATTGGGGAATTTCTATTGCCTCAACATCCTTCCGATAGTGTGGACCTTCTGCTCCACGGGCGGTTTCTGTCCTCCCTGAGCTCGCCTGCGTTAGTGAGACAGGTGTGCCGTCCCGGTCAAACTGTCCCCGGAGCGGATCCAAAATTGCACAGTGCTCCTACTTTGGTATTCCTCAGGTTTTATATAGATTCACCATTTCATTGTAACTTTTTTATTCTATACCTCTTGCCCAGTGTTCCATTACCTTTCTTATTAAGACCTTATCCACTCGAGGTGGTGCTTGGAAAGCTAATGATCCTAAACTTCCAAATCCCTCTACTCTTCCACATTACCCAACTTCCCCCCCCAAAAATTTTAATTACTACTATTTTAAAAAACAAAAAAACAAAATGTACCAACCTCATGTTTACTGACATTGAATTCCATTTGCCATTTAAAATCTACATTTAAATCAAAACACAAGTTTCATCCCTGCCCAATACAAGTGGACAGGCACCAAAGGAGTGGCACCGACAGTACTGCCCTGCAGCCAATAGGGGGAAACAAACCAGAAGGGAGAGGTGCTGCCGAGGAACCAGCTACAGGAACAGTGGAAACACACAGGCAGCTTGCCCAGCAGCAGAGGGAGACAGGTCCAGGGAGAACGACACTAATTTGTACAGGAAACTTTCTGGTATCCGGGACAGACGGGACCGACGTGGTGCCGGTTCATCAACAATTCCGGATAACCGAACGCTATAGTAAAAGATACGGAGCTCAGAGCTCCGTATAAAGCAACAAACAGCTTCAGAACAATCGGCACAAGTTGCAAGCGTCTCTGTAGCTTAGTAACAGCTTCAGCCACACCCTTGCACAGCAACAAATGGAGTAAAAAAATGTAAGTAAAAAAAGTTACCTGAACCAACTCCTGAATTTTGCCGGTGGATAGAGCGTTCCGGTTATTTAGGGGCCAGTTAATCGAAAGTTTCCTGTATTTCTATATCGCCTTTAACGTAGTAAAATGTCCCAAGGCGCTTCACAGGAGCGACAATCAAACAAAATTTGACACCGAGCCACATAAGGAGATGTTAGGACCGTTGACCAAAAGCTTGGCCAAAGAGGTAGGTTTTAAGGAGCGTCTTAAAAGGAGGAAAAGAGAGGGGTTTAGGGAGAGAATTCCACAGCTTAAGGCCCAGGCAGCTGAAGGAATGCCTCCAATACTTGAGCGATTAAGATCAGGGACGCGCAGGAGGCCAGAGTTAAAGCGCAGCTATCTCAGGGGGGCTGCGGGGCTGGAGGAGAACAGGGATGGGAGACACGCAAACGGATTCTTAACCCACCTGAACCCTGCATGTGTCAAAGCAAGTCACGGAGATAGAAACTTCTGTTTACGTGCATCACTTTAGCAGCTGAACATTGACAGTTGCAGATAAAGGAACGAATTACCCACACAAGGGAACAGTAGAAGGGATCGAAGCAGTGCCCTGGCACTCTGTGGCAGGGTGTGTGCATGCACAAAGTATGGTGCCACCAAACAATTAAAGAGTTAGCAGGAAACTGATATATACTACCGCCCCCTTAAATGACATATTAACATCAGTTTTTATTTAAAGGCACATGGTAAATCACATCTGCAAGGTATAAATACTGTAATTATGACCCTTAACGAATCCCATACAGATGTTACAAGTGAGGCAACGGTGTTCCCGCGTTCCCCCGATGGTTTGGTCAGGAAGAAACAGGGCATTAAAGAAGGTGCCGAGGGTCGAAGGAGGCTCCAAGACGGCATCAGGTTCGATGGTTGGTCTGTGCGAGGGTAGCTGATCTTAGCCGGAGTGTCAGTCAGAATAGGGGAGCAACAACTGGGAAGAGGGAACCTTCCCGCTCTCCATCGCTGTCCAATGATCCTCAAACACCAATCGCCAAAAACAGAACAACTGGCAGTTCCACGTGGGATCTTACTATGCACTATAGAATTTTACAGCACAGAAACAAGCCGTTCGGCCCAACTGGTCTGTGCCCGTGTTTATGCTCCACGTGAGCATCCGCCCACCTTACTTCAGCTAATCCAATCAGCATAACCTTCTATTCCTTTCTCCCTCGTGTACTTATCAAGCTTCCCCTTAAATGCATCTATCCTAGTCGCCTCCCTCTGATTAAAAACATTTATTAGTGATTATCGTCTTTCGGATGAGACGTTAAACAGAGGCCCCCGTCTGCTCTCTCAGGTGGACGTAAAAGATCCCACGGCGCTATTTCGAAGAACAACAGGGGAGTCCTGGCCAATATTTATCCCTCAATCAACATCATTAAAAAAAGATTACCCGGTTATTTATCACATTACTGTTTGCGAGAGCTTGCTGTGCGCAAATTGGCTGCCGAGTTTCCTACATTACAACAGTAACTACACTTCAAAAAGTACTTAATTGGCTGTACAGCGCTTTGGGACATCCTGAGGTCGTGAAAGGCGCTATATAAATGCAAGTCAGTCTTTCTTTCATATGCCCTCGAGCATCCCTGATTATAAATAGCTCCACCATTGGTGGCCGTGCCTTCTGTTGCCGAGGCTCTAAGCTCTGGAATTCCCTGCCTAAACCTCTCCGCCTCTCTCTCCTCCTTTAAGACGCTCCTTAAAACCTACCTCTTCGACCAAGCTTTTGGTCACCTGCACTAATTTCTCCTTATGTGGCTCGGTGTCAAATTCTTTTGTCTTCTAATACTCCTGTGAAGCGCCTTGGGACTTTTTACTACGTTAAAGGCGCTATATAAATACAAGTTGTTGTTGACAACTTGTTCATTTGGCTATGCATCAGTCACTGCATTTCAAAAGTAATTAATTGTACATGAATCACTTGGAGATGCATTAAGGCACTGTATAAATTGTCTTTCCCTGCTGGGAAATATCTATGTGGACATTGTGTGACAGTCAGACTAAGTAGCCCGCCGGAGTTATTGGCTAGGCTGACAGCCGCGTCTGTGGTGCACTGAGTCAGTCCTTCAGGAAAGCAGTAAATCAAATTGTGGTCAGGGGAAAACAAGGCTAGCCCAAAACTACCCCAAAATGTTTGGCAATGCTACATTTGTAGTCCATGCATTCAGAAGATTCCTCCTCCCCCCCCCCAAAAAAACACTAATACTAAACCCAAGAGCCTGACGCTGCTTTTTCGAAACCACTGTCGCAGTTACAGGCAAGCACCTCCTCCACTTAATTATACACAAGATGAGGTACTAAATAACTCACCTCGCCTTGGGCTGTGTCTTCCTAGCAGCAGCTTCACTGGCTTTTACTGGTTCAATTAGCTTGACTGGAATGGGAGAGTTCTGTGAAACAAAGCTACTGTTACATCAACAGGAACATCAAAGAACAAGCACATTATTTCGCCACAGTTGAAGTATCGAGGACTGAACGCGATTCCTCACAATTTTCTCTCTCTCTCCTTAATCAAACCACTGAGTCTGGTGACTTTGGGTCCATACAGCCTCGGAACGGTTTAGCCGTAGAACGTTGTTCCACAAAAGAGGCCAACAGGTTGTGCACGTTGAGTGCGTGCACCAGATTAATTCGGTTTGCTCAACCCATTAAAAAGAACCACAAGTGTTTCTGCTGCTTAATATGCATCAGTACAGCACTTCACAATTCTACGTACATCGTTCAGGCACAGTTAATCACTAAACAGTCCGCTGGATCTGTAAAGCGTTCAGATAATCCAGAGGCTGCTTTCCAGTCACAAGACAGTATATATAGGGCTCCACTCACTGCTGTAACTCAGTGGTGCTAACTTACAGAACAAACGGGAAACTGTGCAACCTCCGTCGCCTCCAGTCCAGATCCAAGGTCGTCCCATCCTCTGTCGTCGAATTACAGTATGCAGACGACGCTCGTGTCTGCGCTCACTCGGAGGTCGAACTCCAAACCATCGTCAACACCTTCACCGAAGCGTATGAGAGCATGGGCCTTACACTAAACATCCGTAAGACAAAGGTCCTCTACCAACCAGCCCCTGCCACACAGTACTGCCCCCCCGGATTATCAAAATCCACGACAAGGCCTTGGACAACGTGGACCACTTTCCATACCTCGGGAGCCTACTGTCAACAAGGGCAGACGTCGACGACGAAGTCCAACACCGCCTTCAGTGTGCCAGTGCAGCTTTCGGTCGCCTGAAGAAGAGAGTGTTTGAAGACCAGGACCTCAAACCCGGCACTAAGCTCATGGTCTACAGAGCAGCAGTGATACCCGCCCTGCTGTATGCCTCAGAGACATGGACCATGTACAGCAGGCACCTCAAAGCACCGGAGAGGTACCACCAACGCTGCCTCCGCAAGATCCTGCAAATCCATTGGCAGGATAGGCGCACCAACGTCAGTGTTCTCGCTCAGGCCAACATCCCCAGCATCGAAGCTCTGACCACGCTCAATCAGCTCCGATGGACGGGTCACATTGTCCGCATGCCCGATATGAGACTCCCAAAACAAGCGCTCTACACGGAACTCTGACACGGCAAGAGAGCCCCAGGTGGGCAGAGGAAACGCTTCAAGGACACCCTCAAAGCCTCCTTGAAAAAGTGTAACATCCCCACCGACACCTGGGAATCCCTGGCCCAAGACCGCACAAAGTGGAGGAGAAGCATCCGGGAAGGCGCCGAACGCCTCAAGTCTCTTCGCCGGGAGCAAGCGGAAGCCAAGCGCAGGCAGCGCACGTCAACCCAAGCACCCCACCCACCCGCCCCTTCAACCACCGTCTGCCCCACCTGTGACAGAGACTGTAGGTCCCGCATTGGACTCAGTCACCTGAGAACTCATTTTTAATGTGGAAGCAAGTCACCCTCGGCTCCGAGGGACTGCCTAAGAAGATAGGGCTCCACTCACTGCTGTAACTCAATTTATAATTGAAGAAGTGTTACAGACCATACGGCACTAATGCGCAGTCAGTAATTTGCTTTGGACTGCAAGGGTACAATTTCTGTCAAATTTCACCGCTTTGTTCAGAAGTGCTCACTTGGCACATCGCCTTGATGGACATGATCAGGAACTCATCGGGTGAAGACTCACGTGCGCAAGCCAGGTTGTCTCAATTCCCTGGCACAGTACACTGGAGCTGAAACATGTTACGCCACCACAGCACCGTCGGTCTTTAACACATGCGTGTTGGAGGTCTCAATGGGACATGGCAGTAGTTTAACATGACATTTTCCATGTGATTTTAGTGCAACACAGGTTTCAAATTATTTCTAGACTTACACAGGCATTCTGGACAGGGCATTCCTTCCGGATTTGTTTAAACGCAAAGTGAGACACCTGGTAAATGTCCGGTCTCTTGTCTGGATCTGGCTCGAGCATGAATCCTGCAAAGTGAAATCACCATCAGCAAACTATTTCACACCAGCATCAGAGCAGCTTCAGAACTAAGGAAACATCAACCACACTTTCTCTGTACCACTAGCAAACTGTTTTGACCTTGCACGTTCTGAGACGTGTTTGATTTTTAATTTTATGGCATGTCTATTCTTCATCCCCAGCCCCACCATGGAGAACACCTTGGAAACGTTGTAAAGGGTCCATTCTCGCACACAACCCGCTATGAAATCAGTCACAGCTGCCCACAATACCAAAGCCCTGCCGTTATTTTCCACTGTTATCCCAGTTTAGTTACTCTCTGGTCCCAGCAACAGTCCCACGCCGAAACTTCACCCAGCTCCACCTTCTCCCGGGCCTCAAACAATACCATTTGGATGGCCCACAGGGAGGGGAATGAGTGTGGCCCACAGGACTGGCACCATCTCACAATCAGGGAAGGCTCGTCATCACTTGGAGCCACCTCCCGAGAGTACAGCCGAGTTAATCAATCAGTCACCCCGCGAGGAATCGTGGGTGCAACTTCACATCCAATCACTGTGACACAGCATGTTAGACATTACACCATGACAGCCCACATTATTACTTGTCGATAAGATGCATTCCATATTTCAAATTACTTTCCCATCAATATACCCATCCTTCACCTATCTTAAAAGCTTTAATTCCTGTTCTATTATTTTTCAGACTAAAATAAATGCTTCAGACTTGTTTAAAAAAAGGACTGGTTTTAATTCTGCATAAGTGAATCAGTGGAACTCCAAATATTAGGGAACATTTTTTAAAGTATTTTTCTAAAATTAAGCTTCTCTCAATGTACATGAATTAATTCATTTTGGACCAATAAAATAGACAGCACAGCTCCAGAAACATCCGACTACCCTTTGAAAAGATCTGCTTTACTCTTCTATTAAGTCCTCCTCCTGTGTGCAAGCTCTTCGCCAGTGGTCGACTGTAACTTTTTGTCAGTGGCCACATTTCCAACCAAGGTCTTGCCTGAAAGCTGTGCTCAGGGATGCTGCACACAGCGATGGGACATGTATGGTTCCCGCTCAGCTCTTGATTTCAATCATGCCACCGTGAGCAATTGCAAAGTGGAGGTCAGGCACTTGCCAGTCACACACACACACTTTTAAAATCGGCTCATTCACCCGCTGTATGGAAACTGGGGCAACTCTGCCGCTGGATAGCATTCCATTGCCTTCTTTAGCTGGACAACAAGGAAAGGGGATAACACTGAAACTCGGCTCACAACATCCCAACAGCCGAGCAGGGCGTGAATAGAGGTGGCGGAACAGCAAACCTGGCAAAGGCAGTGGGTGAAGGACAGGTGTAGCCTTATCACGAGTAACACTGCTCTGCACTTTATAGATCGCCGTGTAATTGAAAATTCCATGCCTTCAGCTACTAGCAATCCATTCTAGCTTTCAACACACGCATCCCATCGCTTTCCTTTTACAGAACAACGGCCAAATGAATAGTGCGTCAGCTTCTGACGAAGGTGTATTCTGAAGCTGTGTTGACTCCTTCTCCAATCAAACAATGCATATCAGAAACCTATCCTAATCTATTATTAATCTTAGAGCTCGAGTGTTACTGCAGCCCTCAAAACAGAGCTCAGCAGAAACTGAAGAGAAAAGAGACTGAAGTTTAACAGTGCGTACTTATTAGGCAGTGCATCTCGCTGGAGTACTTGGAGTTATCTGGAATTGTGAAGCTCCCATCACAGATTGCAACCTGGCTTTCTCCAAACGGTAGTGTAAAAAAACAGAGTTTGTACAGTAAACATCCGAGTGCCTGAAAGAGAAAGCAACAGAATCATGACCAGACTCAATGAAAGACAGCAAGGCGAGATGATTTTCAGAATTAACACAACCATTACCAGTTGTCTTTTGGGGCAATTGGCTTAAGTGACTGAAAAAAACTAAAGTCTTACATCAAACATTTTGGAATCAAAAGTTGTTTTTTTTTTTTTTTTAAAAATGGGCCACTTGTTTTGCTCACAAGATAGGAGATGCAAAGCAAGTGTTGAAAGTAGCAATAGCTACTGCTGGAACAGTATCCAACCAGTGATGCCCCAGGTGAGAAAGGGGAAGCTCCCGCACATTCCCACCAAGCCCTGCGCGGTTCCAAACCATCCCTTGTTCCAGAGGGAGGCAGCTCGGCAATACTAGTAACTGGAAAAGCCGACAGCCACAATTCGCTTTTGGTTGCTGCATTTGAAATAACTGTACAAGTGTGCGTGTGCGTGTGAATAGGTTTGTTCTGCACGTGCACACACTGCTTTTTAATATAGAAAACTCTATACCTAAAACTCAACCCATCTGGATTTGGTGTAGACAAAAACCATGTCAATCTTAATTACTATATACCAATAATAAACTGCAGCACAGTCGGGAAGGAGTGGCGCTTGGAGTCTTCAACATTGACTCCAGACCCCATGAAGTCTCATGGCTTCAGGTCAAGCATGGGCAAGGAAACCTCCTGCTGATTACCACCTACCACCCTATCTCAGCTGACGAATCAGTACTCCTCCATGTTGAACACCACTTGGAAGAGTGGCAAAGGCACAGAATGTACTCTGGGTGGGGGACTTCAATGTCCATCACCAAGAGTGGCTCGGTTGCACCACTACTGACTGAGCTGGCCGAATCCTGAAGGTCATAGCTGCCAGTCTGGGCCTGCAACAGGTGGTGAGGGAACCAACACGAGGGAAAAGCCTACTTGACCTCGTCCTCACCAATCTACCTGCTGCAGATGCATCTGTCCATGACAGCATTGGTAGCAGTAACCACTGCAGAGTCATTGTGGAGACGAAGTCCCGTCTTCACACTGAGGACACCCTCCATTGTGTTGCGTGGCACTACCGCGCCGTGCTAAATGGGATAGATTCAGAACAGATCTAGCAGCTCAAAACTGGGCATCCATGAGGTGCTGGGGGCCATCAGCAGTAGCAGAATTGTATTCCACCACAATCTGTAACCTCATGGCCTGGCATATCCCTCACTTTACCATTACCATCAAGCCAGGGGACCAACCCTAATTCGTATAGGAGTGTAGAAGAGCATGCCAGGAGCAGCACCAGGTGTACCTAAAATTGAGGTGCCAACCTGGGGAAGCTGCAACACAGGACTACATTCATACTAAAAAGCGGAAGCAGCATGCGATAGACAGAGCTAAGCGATCCCACAATCAACGGATCAGATCAAAGCTCTGCAGTCCTGCCACATCCAGTTGTGAATGGTGATGGACTATTAAACAACTGACAGGAGGAGGCTCCATGAATATCCCCATCCTTAATGATGGCAGAGCCCAGCACGTGAGTGCAAAAGACAAAGTTGAAGCGTTTGCAACCATCTTCAGCCAGAGGTGCCGAGTGGATGACCCATATCGGCCTCCTCCCGAGGTCCCCACCATCACAGAAGCCAGTTTCCAGCCAATTCGATTCACTCCACGAGATATCAAAAAACGGCTGAGCGCACTGGACACAGCAAAGGCTGTGGGCCCTGACAGCATCCCGGCTATCGTGCTGAAGACTTGTGCTCCAGAACTAGCCGAGCCTCTAGCCAAGCTGTTCCAGTACAGCTACAACACTGGCATCTATCCGACAATGTGGAAAACTGCCCAGGTATGTCCTGTCCACAAAAAGCAGGACAAATCCAATCTGGCCAAATACCACCCCATCAGTCTACTCTCAATCATCAGCAAAGTGATGGAAGGTGTCATCGACAGTGCTATCAAGCAGCACTTACTCACCAATAACCTGCTCACTGATGCTCAGTTTGGGTTCCGTCAAGACCGCTCGGCTCCCGACCTCATTACAGCCTTGGTCCAAACATGGACAAAGGAGCTGAATTCCACATGAGGTGAGAATAACTGCCCTTGATATCAAGGCAACATTTGACCGGGTGTGGCATCAAGCAGCCCTAGTAAAACAAGTCAATGGGAATCGGGCGAGGGGGGACTCTCCACTGGCTGGAGTCATACCTAGCACAAAGTTGTGGTGATTGAAGGTCAATCATCACAACCCCAGGACATCGCTGCAGGAGTTCCTCAGGGCAGTGCCCTCGGCCCAACCATCTTCAGCTGCTTCATCAATGACCTTCCCTCCAACACAAGGTCAGAAATGGGGATGTTCGCTGATGACTGCACAGTGTTCAGTGCCATTCACAACTCCTCAGATAATGAAGCAGTCCACGCCCGCATGCAACAAGACCTGGGCGACATTCAGACTTGGGCAAACTTCACGCCACAGAAGTGCCAGGCAATGACCATCTCCAACAAGCGAGAGTCTAACCACCTCTCCATGACATTCAACGGCATTACCATCGCCGAATCCCCCACCATCAATATCCTGGGGTCACCATTAACCAGAAACTTAACTGGACCAGCCACATAAATATTGTGGCTACAAGAGGTTAGAGGCTAGGTATTCTGCGGCGAGCGTCACACCTTCTGACTCCCCAAAGCCTTTCCACCATCTACAAGGCACAAGTAAGGAGTGTGATAGAATACTCTCCACTTGCCTGGATGAGTGCAGCTCCAACAACACTCAAGAAGCTCGACACCATCCAGGACAAAGCAGCCCGCTTGATTGGCACCCCAACCACCACCTTAAACATTCACTCTCTCAACCACCGGCGCACCGTGGCTGCAGTGTGCACCATCTACAAGATGCACGGCAGCAACTTGCCAAAGCTTCTTCGACAGCACCTCCCAAACCCGCGACTTCTTCCACCTAGAAGGACAAGGGCAGCAGGCGCATGGGAACACCCCCACCTCCAAGTTCCCCTCCAAGTCACACACCATCCTGACTTGGAAATATATCGGCCGTTCCTTCATCGTCGCTAGGTCAAAATCCTTGAACTCCCTCCCTAACAGCACTGTGGGAGTACCTTCACCACATGGGACAGCAGTGGTTCAAGGCGGCTCACCACCACCTTCTCCAGGACAATTAGGGATGGGCAATAAATGCTGGCCATACCAGCGACGCCCACATCCCACGAACGAATTTAAAAAATGTTCCATTGCATCAACAAACTTAGTGTGTTAGTGCATCCTCCTGTAAATACTCTGCAACAGTCTGGAAACCAGTGTAACGTTAAGGGGGGAAATCCTTTGCAAACAGACAATCGCATGATTGCCACCTTGCATGTCCTAAAATGATTACTAGTAAAATGTTACTTATGGAGAATGAAGTGTTGAAATGTGTAATGCACATAATGTGACGGTGTTTCATTCTCACATTGACGCCACATCTGTTGTCACTCAGGTAGAAGTCATCCACGTTGATTTTTGGCAAGGGGTGTGTGGCTGCCTCAAGTGAATAGACTTGCACTGGTTTAGCTTCACTCTATAACTGGAAACGGTGGGACATGAAGTTCTGATTATTTCGAGGCAATCTATCCTGGGAGCTTATTTTAATGTTAGCAAGAGAGCCAACTGTTCCAATTAACAATTACATTTAATTGGCATTACAACAGTGAGTGGAGCCTTTCATGTACAAGTCAAACTGTGGTATAGCTTCATCTTAAATAATAATTATAATATGTGAAGTGTTGACATTCCGGAATGAAGTGACTGCTCAACTCAGACAAAGAGACAGGAGTACACACAGGGGCGAGCGCGCCACACACACACGGGGCGAGCGCGCCACACACACACAGGGGCGAGCGCGCCACACACACACGGGGCGAGCGCGCCACACACACACGGGGGCGAGCGCGCCACACACACACAGGGGCGAGCGCGCCACACACACACAGGGGCGAGCGCGCCACACACACACACAGGGGCGAGCGCGCCACACACAGATTTTAAATTCCTTTCCCACAGAAAACCTTCACTCTAAATGTATGCAGACTCTACAATTTTTGCAACCAATCTGATGAATGAATCTTGAATGCTTTCCATGCCATCTTACCTGAGCATTTACTAAAAATGATTACTAGCAAAATGTGACTCCAAGAGAATGCAGTGTTGCAAAATGTTACTCTTCACCAGGATAGATAGATTTTTGAACTCTAGGGGAATCAAGGGATATGGGGATAGTGCGGGAAAGTGGAGTTGAGGTCGAAGATCAGCCATGATCTTATTGAATGGCGGAGCAGGCTCGAGGGGCTGAATGGCCTATTCCTGCTCCTAATTCTTATGTTCTTATGTCACACTTTATAACAATGCAGACAATCACAGGGGTATCTGTGCCAATAGGAGACTCTCTGGAAAAATCCATGCGAACTTCCTGTACGGAATGCTGCAGGGTGATTTCATTTCCTTAATCCTTCCTTTTTTCTTCCCCCCCACCCGAACGTTACACTGGTGTCCATATTGTCGGAGATGCCACTTTTGGACGAGATGTCAGCCCTCTTAGACGGGCATAAAAGATCCCCATGACACTACAGGAAACTTTCGTTTAACCGGAGGTTAAATGTCCGGAAAGCTCTATCCACTGGCAAAATTCAGGAGTCAGTTCAGATAAGTTTTTTTACTTCTCGTTGCTTTTTTTCTCCAGTCGTGGCTCTGCAAGGTCTAGCTGAAGCTGTTGCTTAGCTACAGAGACGCTTGCAAGCTGCAGCCGATTGTTTTGAAGCTGTTGCTAAGCAACAGGGTTTGTTGCTTCAGACGGAGCTCAGAAGCTCCGTATGTTTTAACATTAGCGCTGGTTTCTCCGGCAGTTTTGATAGGATGGCAACTGCGCGGTCCCATCAGTGCTGGATACCAGAAAGTTTCCTGTATTTGAAAAATAGCAGGGGAGTTGTCCAGGCCAATATTTATCCCTCAGCGAACATCACTAAAACAGATTATCTGATCATTATCACGTTCCTACATTGACTGCTGAGAGGTTGTTTCCCCTGGCTGGAGAGTCTAGAACTAGGGTGCATAGCCTCAGGATAAGGGGTCGGCCATTTAAGTCTGAGAGGAAGAGGAATTTCTTCACTCAGAGGGTTGTGAATCTTTGGAATTCTCTACCCCAGAGGGCTGTGGATGCTGAATCATGGCGTTCGTACAAGGCTGAGGTGGATAGATTTTTCGACTCCAGGAGAATCGAGGCATATGGGGATCGGGTGGGAAAGTGGAGCTGAGGTCGAAGATCAGATTTATTGATCATGATCTTATTGAATGGCGGAGCAGGCGCGAGGGGCCGTATGGCCTACTCCTTCCCCCAGTTACGCTCTTATTGACTGCGCTGCTAAAATACTTCCCAATGTGCTGGACAACCAGGGGTGTCCTGAGATTGTGAAAGGCGCTAGATAAATGCAAGTTCGCTTGTTTGTACTGCTGGTAATGTCAAGTAGTCGGTCAGCTGCCTGTACTTGCTTGTCCAGTTATTCCCATTACCTCAGCAGTACAGAATCAGGAAATGCCTGAGCAAGTGTATCCTTTCAAGTAAGTGCTCTCATTCACGACACAGAAGACCGTTTTGCTTCCCTTTACTCACCCATATATCAGCCTTTGTGGTGATAGCTTTGCCACAGTAAAGGTTCACCATTTCGGGAGCGCGGTAGGACAGGGTTGTGTACCTGAAAAACACAAAGAAGTGGGAATGAGGTCTGCAACACTCGCTTCACGTGGGCGAGACTGGAACCTCTGGTTTTAGTTCTCCAGGGTAGAGTGTGATTTGCTTTATTTGTTGTCACTTGGTTTACTCTGCATATTTTTTTAAAAAATCAGCTTTATCTGAATAAATCTGGCTGTCTAATTCCAATCCTGTTTGAGCACACTGTGTAGGCGGACACTCCAGAGCAGTGCAGACAGACTGCTGCAGGGTCTGAAAAGCTGTCTTTCAGAGGAACTGTTAAAATGAGACTCCGTTCTACCAGTGTCCGAGGAAGCCCATGGCACTATTTGACTAAGACCGGGGGGGGGGGGAAGACACACACACACACTTCTCCCGGTTGTCCTAACCAACATACCCGTTTCAGCCAATATCAAAAATTGATTAGAAGAACATTCATCGCGCTGCCGTTTTGGGGGCTTTATGGCTGCATTTGCCTGTGTAATGACCATGACTGCATTACCAAGTAAATCATTGCCTGCGAAACACAGCCATTTGAGAGATAACGCGCTACATAAATGCATCTTCGCTTCTCTTTACTGGCACCATCATGCAATGAGGGAGGGGCAAACTACACTTAAGCTAAAACATGTGACTATTGGATCTCAGGCGTCAAAAGTTCAAACTGTATTCCTACAAGAGTCAAGAATAAGCCATGGGGTTATTATTAACACGCTACATCATCTCTTAATTTGAAGGGAGGCTCCAGGATCACAATTCCCATCAAATGTTCACACTTGAAAGAAACAATTTTCTCCTGTAAGAGTTTGGGCAATAGTTAACTCAAGTCACCGCTTGGAGATTGAAAGTCAGGGGTCATCTTATACACAATGTGTGCCAATGGAGGCTACTGTAGATCACTCTGGACTGCACGCACCCATCCATTACATATGCTCCGGCCCGGTTTGCTTGTCTAGTTCCAGTATCTCCCATGCTGGTGGTACAGACAGGGCATATTAAAATTAAGCAGAGGTACACCAACAAGAGCTTGCATTTATATAGCACCTTGAACATAGTAAAACGTCCCAAGGCGTTTCACAGGAACGTCAAACAAAATCTGACACTGAGCCACATAAGGAGATATCAGGGCAGATGACCAAAAGCTTGGCCAAAGAGGTAGGTTTTAAGGAGCCTTAAAGAAGGAGGGGGAAGCAGAGAGATTTAGGGAGGGAATTTCAGAGCTTAGGGCCCAGGCAGCTGAAGGCACGGCCGCCAATGGTGGAGTGATTAAAATCAGGGATGCTAAAGAGACCAGAATTGGAGGAGCGCAGCGATCTCGAAGGGGGGGGGGGGGAGGTTACAGAGATGGGGGGGGGGTGGGGAGGCCATGGAGAGATTTGAAAACAAGGATGAGAATTTTTAAATCGAAGTGTTGCTTAACCGGGAGCCAGTGTAGGTCAGCGAGCACAGGGGCGATGGGTGAATGGGACTTGGTCCGAGTTAGGACACGGGCAGTAGAGTTTTGAATGAGCTCAAGTTTATGGAGAGTGGAAGATGGGAGACCGGCCAGGGGTGCGTTGGAATAGTCGAGTCTAGAGGTAATAAAGGCATGGATGATGGTTTCAGCAGCGGCTGAGCTGAGGCAGGGGGCGGAGTCGGCGATATTACAGAGGTGGAAGTTGGTTGTCTTGGTGATGGAATGGATGTGTGGTCGGAAGCTCATCTCGGGCGGGGCGGTCAAGTACGACACCAAGGTTGCGAACCGTCTGGTTCGACCTCAAGACAGTTGCTAGTTTGAGGTACAGAGTCGGCGGCTAGGGAATGGAGTTTGTGGCAGCGACCGAAAACAATGGCTTCGGTCTTCCCAATATTTAGTCGGAGGACATTTCTGCTCATCCGTCGGATAAGCAGTGTGACAAATCAGAGACAGCGGTGGGATCGAGGTGGTGGTGAGGTAGAGCTGGGTCTCGTCGGAGTACACGTGGAACTGGACGTTGTGTTTTCGGATAACGTCGCCGAGGGGCAGCACGCAGATGAGAAAGAGGAATGGCTGAATTGACTCAGATTTAGACAGTTTGGCTGAAACGCTGAGGTGTGGGAACAAATGGTTACATATTATATACATGTTACCCTAAATATGGTAATAAATCACAGCAGAAAGCCCCAGCCTGTCCAATGGTATTGATAAAATTGGTGTATTCAGAGAATTTTTCTTTGTATCCTAAGAGCTTTGAATTCATAAGCCAAAAAACATTTTTTCTTTAAAGAAACATTACAGAAGGCATTCTGAGAATTACTGTTTATACCAAATATGCTGCTCAACCAGTCTGGAGATATTTTTGTACTTCCACACCTATGAGATCATAATTGGCTGCAGAATCTGGGTCCTTCCGTTCTATTAACATGCTTTTGTGTTTCATGTGGGTTTTGGCAGAGCAACACCAAACCAACCTCTGTGTGCTGCTCGCCTGTGTGTATATTGCCTTTTGTCCTCCACTCCTCTATCTCTGTTGAACACAGTTTTGGAAAATGGAGATTCAGTCTCCCAGGAAACTATTTTGAACCAGCTCTGACATTTCTCTCCGTGCTTTAGTCTTAATAACTGGAGAGCTGTGAGGTTATTCACTTTGGTAGGAAGAATAGAAAAACAGAATATTTTTTAAGTGGCGAGAAACTTTCAAATGTTGGTGTAGAGAGAGATTTGAGTGTCCACGTACAGGAAAGGCATGCAGGTACAGCAAGCAATTAGGAAGGCAAATGGCATGTTGGCCTTTATTGCAAGGGGGTTGGAGTATAAGAGTAAGGAAGTCTTACTGCAATTATATAGGGCCTTGGTGAGACCACACCTGGAGTACTGGGCACAGTTCTGGTCTCCTTATCTGAGGAAGGACATACTTGCCTTAGAGATGGTGCAATGAAGGTTCACTAGATTGATCCCTGGGATGAGGGTTGTCCTATGAGGAGAGATTGAGTAGATTGGGCCGATACTCTCTGGAGTTTAGAAGAATGAGAGGTGATCTCATTGAAACATAGAAGATTCGGAGGGGGGAATTGACAGGGTGGATTCGGAGAGGTTGTTTCCCCTGGCTGGAGTGTCTAGAACTAGGGAGCATAGTCTCAGGATAAGGGGTTGGCCATTTAAGACTGAGATGAGGAGAAATTTCTTCTTCATTCAGAGGGTTATGAATCTTTGGACTTCTCTACCCCAGAGGGCTTGTGGATGCTGAGTCGTTGAGTATTTAAGGCCGAGAGCGATAGATCTTTGGACTCGAGGGGAAGCGGGGTTGAGGAAAGTGGAGTTGAGGTGGAAGATCAGCGGGAGCCCAGGAGAGGGAGAGAGAGAGAGAGAGTGTTCGGCGGTACTAAACCCAGCGGGAGCCCAGGAGAGCGCGAGAGTTCGGCGGTACTAAACACAGCGGGAGTCCAGGAGAGCGTGAGAGTTCGGTGGTACTAAACACAGCGGAACCCAGGAGAGTGAGAGAGTTCGGCGGTACAAAACACAGCGGGAGACCAGGAGCGCGCGAGAGTTCAGCAGTACTAAACACAGCGGGAGCCCAGGCGGGCGCGAGAGTTCAGCGGTACTAAACACAGCGGGAGCCCAGGAGGGCGCGAGTGTTCTGCGGTACTAAACACAGCGGGAGCCCAGGAGAGTGAGTGAGTTCGGCAGTACGAAACCCAGCGGGAGCCCAGGCGGGTGCGAGAGTTCAGCAGTACGAAACACAGGGGGAGCCCAGGAGAGCGCGAGAGTTCGGCGGTACGAAACACAGCGGGAGCCCAGGAGAACGCGAGAGTTCGGCGGTACTAAACCCAGCGGGAGCCCAGGAGGGCGCGAGAGTTCGGCGGTACTAAACACAGCGGGAGCCCAGGAGAGAGTTCAGCGGTACTAAACACAGCAGGAGCGCAGGAGAGCGAGAGACATCAGCGGTACTGAACACAGCGGGAGCCCAGGAGAGAGCGAGAGTTCGGCGGTACTGAACACAGCGGGAGCCCAGGAGAGAGCGAGAGTTCAGCGGTACTAAACACAGCGGGAGCCCAGGAGAGAGCACGAGTGTTCGGCGGTACGAAACACAGCGGGAGCCCAGGAGAGAGCACGAGTGTTCGGCGGTATTAAACACAGCAGGAGCCCAGGAGAGAGAGAGAGAGAGAGAGAGAGAGAGAGAGAGTTCGGCGGTACTAAACACAGTGGGAGCCCAGGAGAGCGCGAGAGTTCGGCGGTACTAAACACAGCGGGAGCCCAGGAGAGAGCACGAGTGTTCGGCGGTACGAAACACAGCGGGAGCCCAGGAGAGAGCACGAGTGTTCGGCGGTATTAAACACAGCGGGAGCCCAGGAGAGAGAGAGAGAGTTCGGCGGTACTAAACACAGCGGGAGCCCAGGAGAGCGCGAGACTTCGGCGGTACGAAACACAGCGGGAGCCCAGGAGTGTGTGTTCGGCAGTACAAGACACAGCGGGAGCCCAGGAGAGAGAGAGAGAGAGAGAGAGAGAGAGAGTTCGGCGGTACTAAACACAGCGGGAGCCCAGGAGAGCGCGAGAGTTTGGCGGTACTAAACACAGCGGGAGCCCAGGAGAGAGAGAGAGAGAGAGAGAGAGAGAGAGAGTTCGGCAGTACTAAACACAGCGGGAGCCCAGGAGAGTGCGAGAGTTCAGCGGTACTAAACACAGTGGGAGCCCAGGAGAGCGCGAGTTCGGCGGTACTAAACACAGCGGGAGCCCAGGAGAGCGCAAGAGTTCGGCGGTACTAAACACAGCGGGAGCCCAGGAGCGCGCGAGAGTTCAGCGGTACTGAACACAGCGGGAGCCCAGGAGAGAGAGAGAGTTCGGCAGCACTAAACCCAGCGGGAGCCCAGGAGGGCGCCGAGAGTTCGGCGGTACTAAACACAGCGGGAGCCCAGGAGGGCGCGAGAGTTCGGCGGTACTAAACACAGCGGGAGCCCAGAAGGGCACGAGAGTTCGGCGGTACTAAACACAGCGGGAGCCCAGGAGAGAGAGAGAGAGCTCGGCGGTACTAAACACAGCGGGAGACCAGGATAGTGAGAGAGTTCGGCGGTACTAAACACAGCGGGAGCCCAGGAGGGCGCGAGAGTTCAGCGGTACAAAACACAGCGGGAGCCCAGGAGAGTGAGAGAGTTTGGCGGTACTAAACACAGCGGGAGCCCAGGAGAGCGTGAGAGTTCGGTGGTACTAAACACAGCGGAACCCAGGAGAGTGAGAGAGTTCGGCGGTACTAAACACAGCGGGAGTCCAGGAGGGCGCGAGTGTTCTGCGGTACTAAACACAGCGGGAGCCCAGGAGAGTGAGAGTGTTCGGCGGTACTAAACACAGCGGGAGCCCAGGAGAGTGAGTGAGTTCGGCAGTACGAAACCCAGCGGGAGCCCAGGAGGGCGCGAGAGTTCGGCGGTAGTAAACACAGCGGGAGCCCAGGAGAGCGCGAGAGTTCAGCGGTACTAAACACAGCGGGAGCCCAGGAGGGCGCGAGTGTTCTGCGGTACTAAACACAGCGGGAGCCCAGGAGGGGCGCGAGAGTTCGGCGGTACAAAACACAGCGGGAGACCAGCAGCGCGCGAGAGTTCAGCGGTACTAAACACAGGGGGAGCCCAGGAGAGCGCGAGAGTTCGGCGGTACTAAACACAGCAGGAGCCCAGGAGAACGCGAGAGTTCGGCGGTACTAAACCCAGCGGGAGCCCAGGAGAGTGAGAGAGTTCGGCGGTACTAAACACAGCGGGAGCCCAGGAGAGAGAGAGGGAGTTCGGCAGTACTAATCACAGCGGGAGCCCAGGAGAGCGCGAGAGTTCGGCGGTACTAAACACAGCGGGAGCCCAGGAGGGCGCGAGAGTTCGGCGGTACTAAACACAGCGGGAGCCCAGAAGGGCACGAGAGTTCGGCGGTACTAAACACAGCGGGAGCCCAGGGGAGAGAGAGAGAGAGAGAGCTCGGCGGTACTAAACACAGCGGGAGACCAGGATAGTGAGAGAGTTCGGCGGTACTAAACACAGCGGGAGCCCAGGAGGGCGCGAGAGTTCAGCGGTACAAAACACAGCGGGAGCCCAGGAGAGTGAGAGAGTTTGGCGGTACTAAACACAGCGGGAGCCCAGGAGAGCGTGAGAGTTCGGTGGTACTAAACACAGCGGAACCCAGGAGAGTGAGAGAGTTCGGCGGTACAAAACACAGCGGGAGACCAGGAGAGCGCGAGAGTTCAGCAGTACTAAACACAGCGGGAGTCCAGGAGGGCGCGAGTGTTCTGCGGTACTAAACACAGCGGGAGCCCAGGAGAGTGAGAGTGTTCGGCGGTACTAAACACAGCGGGAGCCCAGGAGTGTGAGTGAGTTCGGCGGTACAAAACACAGCGGGAGACCAGCAGCGCGCGAGAGTTCAGCGGTACTAAACACAGGGGGAGCCCAGGAGAGCGCGAGAGTTCAGCGGTACTAAACACAGGGGGAGCCCAGGAGAGCGCGAGAGTTCGGCGGTACGAAACACAGCAGGAGCCCAGGAGAACGCGAGAGTTCGGCGGTACTAAACACAGCGGGAGCCCAGGAGAGTGCGAGAGTTCGGCGGTACTAAACACAGCGGGAGCCCAGGAGAGGGAGAGAGTTCGGCGGTACTAAACACAGCGGGAGCCCAGGAGAGTGAGAGAGTTCGGCGGTACTAAACACAGCGGGAGCCCAGGAGGGCACGAGAGTTCGGCGGTACTAAACACAGCGGGAGCCTAGGAGAGAGAGAGTTCGGCGGTACTAAACACAGTGGGAGCCCAGGAGAGCGCGAGAGTTCGGCGGTACTAAACACAGCGGGAGCCCAGGAGAGCGCACGAGTGTTCGGCGGTATTAAACACAGCGGGAGCCCAGGAGAGCGCGAGACTTCGGCGGTACGAAACACAGCGGGAGCCCAGGTGTGTGTGTTCGGCAGTATCAGACACAGCGGGAGCCCATGAGAGAGAGAGAGAGAGAGAGAGAGAGTTCGGCGGTACTAAACACAGCGGGAGCCCAGGAGGGCGCGAGAGTTTGGCGGTACGAAACACAGCGGGAGCCCAGGAGGGCGCGAGTGTTCTGCGGTACTAAACACAGCGGGAGCCCAGGAGGGGCGCGAGAGTTCGGTGGTACTAAACACAGCGGGAGCCCAGGAGAGTGAGAGTGTTCGGCGGTACAAAACACAGCGGGAGACCAGCAGCGCGCGAGAGTTCAGCGGTACTAAACACAGGGGGAGCCCAGGAGCGCGCGAGAGTTCGGCGGTACTAAACACAGCAGGAGCCCAGGAGAACGCGAGAGTTCGGCGGTACTAAACCCAGTGGGAGCCCAGGTGAGTGAGAGAGTTCGGCAGTACTAAACACAGCGGGAGCCCAGGAGAGAGAGAGGGAGTTCAGCGGTACTAATCACAGCGGGAGCCCAGGAGAGCGCGAGAGTTCGGCGGTACTAAACACAGCGGGAGCCCAGGAGGGCGCGAGAGTTCGGCGGTACTAAACACAGCGGGAGCCCAGAAGGGCACGAGAGTTCGGCGGTACTAAACACAGCGGGAGCCCAGGAGAGAGAGAGAGAGTTCGGCGGTACTAAACACAGCAGGAGCCCAGGAGGGCGCGAGAGTTCAGCGGTACAAAACACAGCGGGAGCCCAGGAGAGTGAGAGAGTTTGGCGGTACTAAACACAGCGGGAGCCCAGGAGAGCGTGAGAGTTCGGTGGTACTAAACACAGCGGAACCCAGGAGAGTGAGAGAGTTCGGCGGTACAAAACACAGCGGGAGACCAGGAGCGCGCGAGAGTTCAGCAGTACTAAACACAACGGGAGCCCAGGCGGGCGCGAGAGTTCAGCGGTACTAAACACAGCGGGAGTCCAGGAGGGCGCGAGTGTTCTGCGGTACTAAACACAGCGGGAGCCCAGGAGAGTGAGAGTGTTCGGCGGTACTAAACACAGCGGGAGCCCAGGAGTGTGAGTGAGTTCGGCAGTACGAAACCCAGCGGGAGCCCAGGAGGGCGCGAGAGTTCGGCGGTAGTAAACACAGCGGGAGCCCAGGAGAGCGCGAGAGTTCAGCGGTACTAAACACAGCGGGAGCCCAGGCGGGCGCGAGAGTTCGGCGGTACTAAACACAGCGGGAGCCCAGGAGGGCGCGAGTGTTCTGCGGTACTAAACACAGCGGGAGCCCAGGAGGGGCGCGAGAGTTCGGTGGTACTAAACACAGCGGGAGCCCAGGAGAGTGAGAGTGTTCGGCGGTACAAAACACAGCGGGAGACCAGCAGCGCGCGAGAGTTCAGCGGTACTAAACACAGGGGGAGCCCAGGAGAGCGCGAGAGTTCGGCGGTACGAAACACAGCAGGAGCCCAGGAGAACGCGAGAGTTCGGCGGTACTAAACCCAGCGGGAGCCCAGGAGAGTGAGAGAGTTCGGCGGTACTAAACACAGCGGGAGCCCAGGAGAGAGAGAGGGAGTTCGGCGGTACTAATCACAGCGGGAGCCCAGGAGAGCGCGAGAGTTCGGCGGTACTAAACACAGCGGGAGTCCAGGAGAGCGCGAGAGTTTGGCGGTACTAAACACAGCAGGAGCCCAGGAGAGCGCGAGAGTTCGGTGGTACTAAACACAGCGGGAGCCCAGGAGAACGCGAGAGTTCGGCGGTACTAAACCCAGCGGGAGCCCAGGAGGGCGCGAGAGTTCGGCGGTACTAAACACAGCGGGAGCCCAGGAGAGCGAGAGAGTTCAGCGGTACTAAACACAGCAGGAGCGCAGGAGAGCGAGAGACATCAGCGGTACTGAACACAGCGGGAGCCCAGGAGAGAGAGAGAGTTCGGCGGTACGAAACACAGCGGGAGCCCAGGAGGGCGCGAGAGTTTGGCGGTACTAAACACAGCGGGAGCCCAGGAGGGCGCGAGAGTTCGGCGGTACTAAACATAGCGGGAGCCCAGGAGAGCGCGAGAGTTCGGCGGTATTAAACACAGCGGGAGCCCAGGAGAGCGTGAGAGTTCAGCGGTACTAAACACAGCGGGAGCCCAGGAGAGTGAGAGAGTTAGGCGGTACTAAACACAGCGGGAGCCCAGGAGAGCGTGAGAGTTCAGCGGTACTGAACACAGCGGGAGCCCAGGAGAGAGCGAGAGTTCGGCGGTACTAAACACAGCGGGAGCCCAGGAGGGCGCGAGAGTTCGGCGGTACTAAACACAGCGGGAGCCCAGGAGAGCGCGAGAGTTCAGCGGTACAAAACACAGCGGGAGCCCAGGAGTGAGAGAGAGTTTGGCGGTACTAAACACAGCGGGAGCCCAGGAGGGCGCAAGAGTTCAGCGGTACTAAACACAGCGGGAGCCCAGGAGAGTGAGAGAGTTTGGCGGTACTAAACACAGCGGGAGCCCAGGAGCGCGCGAGAGTTCAGCGGTACTGAACACAGCGGGAGCCCAGGAGAGCGAGAGAGTTCAGCGGTACTAAACACAGCGGGAGACCAGGAGAGAGAGAGAGAGGGAGAGCTCGGCGGTACTAAACACAGCGGGAGACCAGGATAGTGAGAGAGTTCGGCGGTACTAAACACAGTGGGAGCCCAGGAGAGCGCGAGAGATCAGCGGTACTAAACACAGCGGGAGCCCAGGAGAGTGAGAGAGTTTGGCGGTACTAAACACAGCGGGAGCCCAGGAGAGCGCGAGAGTTCGGCGGTACTAAACACAGCGGGAGCCCAGGAGAGGGAGAGAGTTCGGCGGTACTAAACACAGCGGGAGCCCAGGAGAGTGAGAGAGTTCGGCGGTACTAAACACAGCGGGAGCCCAGGAGGGCACGAGAGTTCGGCGGTACTAAACACAGCGGGAGCCTAGGAGAGAGAGAGAGTTCGGCGGTACTAAACACAGTGGGAGCCCAGGAGAGCGCGAGAGTTCGGCGGTACCAAACACAGCGGGAGCCCAGGAGAGAGCACAAGTGTTCGGCGGTATTAAACACAGCGGGAGCCCAGGAGAGCGCGAGACTTCGGCGGTACGAAACACAGCGGGAGCGCAGGTGTGTGTGTTCGGCAGTACAAGACACAGCGGGAGCCCATGAGAGAGAGAGAGAGAGAGAGAGAGAGAGTTCGGCTGGTACTAAACACAGCGGGAGCCCAGGAGGGCGCGAGAGTTTGGCGGTACGAAACACAGCGGGAGCCCAGGAGGGCGCGAGAGTTCGGCGGTACTAAACACAGCGGGAGCCCAGGAGAGCGCGAGAGCTCGGCGGGTACTAAACACAGCAGGAGCCCAGGAGAGCGCGAGAGTTCGGCGGTACTAAACCCAGCGGGAGCCCAGGAGAGAGAGAGAGAGAGAGAGAGAGAGAGAGAGAGAGAGAGAGAGAGAGAGAGAGAGAGAGAGAGAGAGAGAGAGAGCTCGGCGGTACTAAACACAGCGGGAGACCAGGATAGTGAGAGAGTTTGGCGGTACTAAACACAGCGGGAGCCCAGGAGGGCGCGAGAGTTCGGCGGTACTAAACCCAGCGGGAGCCCAGGAGAGAGAGAGAGAGAGAGAGAGAGTTCGGCGGTACTAAACACAGCGGGAGCCCAGGAGGGCGCGAGAGTTTGGCGGTACTAAACACAGCGGGAGCCCAGGAGGGCGCGAGAGTTCGGCGGTACTAAACATAGCGGGAGCCCAGGAGAGCGCGAGAGTTCGGCGGTATTAAACACAGCGGGAGCCCAGGAGAGCGTGAGAGTTCGGCGGTACTAAACACAGCGGGAGCCCAGGAGCGCGCGCGAGTGTTCAGCGGTACTGAACACAGCGGGAGTCCAGGAGAGAGCGAGAGTTCGGCGGTACTAAACACAGCGCGAGCCCAGGAGGGCGCGAGAGTTCGGCGGTACTAAACACAGCGGGAGCCCAGGAGGGCGCGAGAGTTCGGTGGTACTAAACACAGCGGGAGCCCAGGAGAGTGAGAGACTTCGGCGGTACTAAACACAGTGGGAGCCCAGGAGAGCGCGAGAGTTCAGCGGTACAAAACACAGCGGGAGCCCAGGAGTGAGAGAGAGTTTGGCGGTACTAAACACAGCGGGAGCCCAGGAGGGCGCAAGAGTTCAGCGGTACTAAACACAGCGGGAGCCCAGGAGAGTGAGAGAGTTTGGCGGTACTAAACACAGCGGGAGCCCAGGAGAGCGCGAGAGTTCGGCGGTACTAAACACAGTGGGAGCCCAGGAGGGCGCGAGCGTTCGGCGGTACTAAACACAGCGGGAGCCCAGGAGGGCGCGAGAGTTTGGCGGTACTAAACACAGCGGGAGCCCAGGAGGGCGCGAGAGTTCGGCGGTACTAAACCCAGCGGGAGCCCAGGAGAGAGAGAGAGAGAGAGAGAGAGAGAGTTCGGCGGTACTAAACACAGCGGGAGCCCAGGAGGGCGCGAGAGTTTGGCGGTACTAAACACAGCGGGAGCCCAGGAGGGCGCGAGAGTTCGGCGGTACTAAACACAGCGGGAGCCCAGGAGAGCGCGAGACTTCGGCGGTACGAAACACAGCGGGAGCCCAGGAGTGTGTGTTCGGCAGTACAAGACACAGCGGGAGCCCAGGAGAGAGAGAGAGAGAGAGAGAGAGAGAGAGAGAGAGAGAGAGAGAGTTCGGCGGTACTAAACACAGCAGGAGCCCAGGAGAGCGCGAGAGTTCGGCGGTACTAAACCCAGCGGGAGCCCAGGAGAGAGAGAGAGAGAGAGAGAGAGAGAGAGAGTTCGGCAGTACTAAACACAGCGGGAGCCCAGGAGAGTGCGAGAGTTCGGCTGGTACTAAACACAGCGGGAGCCCAGGAGGGCGCGAGAGTTCGGCGGTACTAAACACAGCGGGAGCCCAGGAGAGCGCGAGAGTTCGGCGGTATTAAACACAGCGGGAGCCCAGGAGAGCGTGAGAGTTCGGCGGTACTAAACACAGCGGGAGCCCAGGAGCGCGCGAGAGTTCAGCGGTACTGAACACAGCGGGAGCCCAGGAGAGCGAGAGAGTTCAGCGGTACTGAACACAGCGGGAGCCCAGGAGAGAGCGAGAGTTCGGCGGTACTAAACACAGCGGGAGCCCAGGAGGGCGCGAGAGTTCGGTGGTACTAAACACAGCGGGAGCCCAGGAGAGAGAGAGAGTTCGGCGGTACTAAACCCAGCGGGAGCCCAGGAGGGCGCCGAGAGTTCGGCGGTACTAAACACAGCGGGAGCCCAGGAGGGCGCGAGAGTTCGGCGGTACTAAACACAGCGGGAGCCCAGAAGGGCACGAGAGTTCGGCGGTACTAAACACAGCGGGAGCCCAGGAGAGGGAGAGAGTTCGGCGGTACTAAACACAGCGGGAGCCCAGGAGGGCGCGAGAGTTCGGCGGTACTAAACACAGTGGGAGCCCAGGAGGGCGCGAGAGTTCGGCGGTACTAAACAGCGGGAGCCCAGGAGAGCGCGAGAGTTTGGCGGTACAAAACACAGCGGGAGCCCAGGAGAGTGAGAGAGTTCGGCGGTACTAAACACAGCGGGAGCCCAGGAGGGCACGAGAGTTCGGCGGTACTAAACACAGCGGGAGCCCAGGAGAGCGCGAGAGTTCGGCGGTACTAAACACAGCGGGAGCCCAGGAGAGCGCGAGAGTTCGGCGGTACTAAACACAGCGGGAGCCTAGGAGAGTGAGAGAGTTCGGCGGTACTAAACACAGCGGGAGCCCAGGAGAGCGCGAGAGTTCGGCGGTACTAAACACAGCGGGAGCCTAGGAGAGTGAGAGAGTTCGGCGGTACTAAACACAGCGGGAGCCCAGGAGAGAGTGAGTGTTCGGCGGTATTAAACACAGCGGGAGCCCAGGAGAGCGCGAGACTTCGGCGGTACGAAACACAGCGGGAGCCCAGGAGTGTGTGTTCGGCAGTACAAGACACAGCGGGAGCCCAGGAGAGAGAGAGAGAGAGAGAGAGTTCGGCAGGTACTAAACACAGCGGGAGCCCAGGAGAGCGCGAGAGTTCGGCGGTACTAAACACAGCGGGAGCCCACGAGAGTGAGAGAGTTCGGCGGTCCTAAACACAGCGGGAGCCCAGGAGAGCGTGAGAGTTCGGCGGTACTAAACACAGCGGGAACCCAGGAGAGAGCGAGAGTTCGGCGGTATTAAACACAGCGGGAGCCCAGGAGAGCGCGAGACTTCGGTGGTACGAAACACAGCGGGAGCTACAACAGACCGGTGAGTGTAAAGAAATAAAAAGTAATCGAAGTGTGACGTCACCAGAAAGCAGGTAAGTGATTGATTGGTGAGTATTTCTATATTTCTCGCTTTTTTTTTCCAAATTTGTGCTTCTAAATTTCAGTGCCTTGGTGTAGATTAAAAGATATACGTGTCCCAAATTTTAAAACTAATTAATTAATTAATTGAGATGGGAGACCAGGCAATGCGTCGTTGTTGTTGCATGTGAGAGCTGGTGGACACCATTGAGGTCCAAGGTGACCACATCTGCAGTAAATGTTGGCGGCTCGAGGAACTTCAGCTCAGAGTTGATGAGCTGGAGTCCGAGATTCAGACAATGTGACACATTAGGGAGGGGGAAGCGTTACCTGGACACCAAGTTCCAGGAGGCAGTCACACCCACGAGAGTATTTACTTCCAATTTGGCCCATGGTCAGGGACAGGAGGGTGTGACTACAAGCGAGGCAGGTACTGGGATCCAGGAGGTATTGATGGAGGAGCCTCAGCCCTTGGCCTTGTCCAACAGGTATGAGATTCTTGCTCCCTGTGTGGACAAGGGCAGGGACTGCAGGGTGGATGAGCAATCTGACCACAGCACCATGGTACAGTGAGCCATTCAAGTGGGGGGAATAAAAAGAAATGTTGTAGTGATAGGGGATAGCATAGTTAGGGAGATAGACACTGTTCTCTGCAGCCGAGAGCGCAAGTCCCGAAGGCTGTGTTGCCTGCCCGGTGCCAGGGTTAAGGACATCTCCTCTAGGCTGGAGAGAAACTTGGTGTGGAAGAGGGAGGATCCAGGTGTTATGGTCCACGTAGGCACCAATGACATAGGTAGGACAAAGAAAAAGGTTCTGCTGACAGAATATGAGCAGCTAGGGGTTAATTTAAAAAGCAGAACCACAAAGGTAATAATCTCTGGATCACTACCTGAGCCACGAGCGAATTTGCATAGGGTAAATAAGATCAGAGAAATGAACGAGTGGCTCAAAGACTGGTGTGGGAGAAATGGGTTTCAATTCATGGGGCACTGGCACAGTACTGGGATAAGAGGGAGCTGTTCCGTTTGGACGGGCTTCACTTGAACCATGCTGGGGCTAGAGTCCTGGCAAATCGAATAACTAGGGCTATAAAGAGGGATTTAAACTAAATAGTGTTTGGGGGGGGGGGGGGGGGGGGGGGTGGGGGGGTGGATCTAGGTGAGCGGGAATTTATAAAGTCAATGCGAAATGAGAAAGCAATAGAGCAGGATGGAGATGGGGGAAATAATAACCAGTGTGTGACAGAAGGTTTAAAAATAAGAGTGCAAGAGAAAATGGGGCCAAAACAAGGAGAAATGTTAAAAAGACACAGTTAAAAGCTCTATATCTGAATGCACACAGCATTCGTAACAAGATAGATGAGTTGACGGCACAAATAGATACAAATGCGTCTGATCTGATTGCCATTACAGAGACGTGGTTGCAAGGTGATCAGGGCTGGGAACTGAATATTCCAGGGTGTTTTGACAATTCAGAAGGACAGACAGAAAGGAAAGGGAGGTGGGGTGGCTTTGTTGGTAAAGGATGGGATCGGTGCAGTGGTGAGAAGTGATATTGGCTCAGAAGATCAAGATGTAGAATCGGTTTGGGTGGAGATAAAAATTAATAAAAGGGAAAAAGTCTCTGGTGGGCGTAGTCTACAGGCCCCCGAACAGTAGCAATACTGTTGGACAGAGTATAAATCAACAAATAATAGAGGCCTGTAAAAAAGGTACGGTAATAATCATGGGTGATTTAAAAATCAAATTGGCCATGGTAGCCTTGAGGAGGAGTTCATAGAGTGCATCAGGATGGTTTCCTAGAACAGTATGTAATGGAACCAACCAGGGAGCAGGCTATCTTGGATCTGGTACTGTGTAATGAGACAGAATTAATAAATGATCTCATAGTAAAGGATCCTCAGGAAAGAGTGATCATAGAATGGTTGAATTTCAAATTCAGTTGGAGGGTGAGAAAGTTGTATCTCAAACCAGTGTCCTGATCTTAAACAAAGGCAATTACAATGGCATGAGGGCAGAACTGGCTAAAGTGGACTGGAAAAATAAATTAAAGGGTAAGACAGTTGAAATGCAGTGGCGGACAGTTAAGGAGATATTTCATAACTCTCAATAAAAATATATTCCAGTGAGAAAGATTTAAAGAGAAGGGAGCACCATCCGTGGCTAACTAAGGAAGTAAAGGATGGTATCAAATTGAAAATGAAGGCATACAATGTTACCAAAATTGGTGGGAGACCAGAGGATTGGGAAATTTTTAAAAACCAGCAAAGGATGACTAAAAAAATAATGAGATGAATTATGAGAGTAAACTGGCAAGAAACATTAAAACAGATAGTAAGAGCTTCTACAGGTATATAAAAAGGAAGAGAGTAGCTAAAGTAAACGTTGGTCCCTTAGAGGATGAGACTGGGGAATTAATAATGAGGAACGGGGAAATGGCAGAGACTCTGAACAAATATTTTGTATCTGTCTGCACGGTAGAAGACACTAACAACATCCCAATATTGGATAATCAAGGGGCCACAGGGAGGGGGAACTAAAGACAATCACCATCACCAAGGAAATAGTACTTGGTAAAATAATGGGGACTAAAAGATGACAAGTCCCCTGGACCAGATGGCCTGCATCCAGGGTCTTAAAGAAGTGGCTGCAGAGATAGTGGATGCATTGGTTGCAATATACCAAAATTCCTGGACTCTGGAGAGGTCCAGCTGATTGGAAACCGCAAATGCAACACCCTATTTAAGAAAGGAGGAAACTATAGACCAGTTAGCCTAACATCTGTGGTTGGGAAAATGCTGGAGTCCTTCATTAAGGAAGCAGTAGCAGGGCATTTGGAAAATCATAATGCAGTCAGTATGGTTTTAGGAAAGGGAAATCATGTTTAACAAATTTGCTGGAGTTTTTGGAGGAGGCAACGAGCAGGATGGACAAAGGTGTATTTGGATTTCCTGAAGGCATTCGATAAGGTGCCGCATAAAAGGTTACTGCATAAGATAAGAGTTCACGGAACTGGGGGTAATATATTAGCATGGATAGAGAATTGGCTAACTAACAGAAAGCAGAGAGTCGGGATAAATGGGTCATTTTCCGGTTGGCAAAAGGTAAATAGTGGGGTGCCACAGGGATCGGAGCTGGGGCCTCAACTATTTACAATCTACATTAATGACTTGGATGAAGGGACTGAGTGTAATGTAGCCAAGTTTGCGGATGATACAAAGATGGGTGGGAAAGCAAGTTGTGCAGAGGATTCAAAGAACCTGCAATGGGATATAGACAGGCTAAGTGAGCGGGCAAACATTTGTCAGATGGAGTATAATGTGGGAAAGTGCGAGGTTATACACTTTGGCAGGAAAAATAAAAAAGCAAATTATTTTTTTTAAATGGAGAGAGATTACAAAATGCTACAGTTCAGAGGGACCTGGGGGTCCTTGTGCATGAAACACAAAAAGTTAGCATGCAGGTACAGCAAGTAATCAAAAAGGCCAATGGAATGTTGGACTTTATTTCAAAGGGGTTGGAGTATAAAAGCAGGGAAGTCCTGCTACAACTGTACAGGGTATTGGTGAGACCACACCTTGAGTACTGCGTACAGTTTTGGTCTCCTTATTTAAGGAAGGATATATTTGCATTGGAGGCAGTTCAGAGACGATTCACGAGGTTAATTCCAAAGATGACGGATTGACATGAAGAAAGGTTGAGCAGGCTGGGCCTATACTCATTGGAATTTAGAAGAATGAGAGGTGATCTTATTGAAACATATGATACTGAGGGGGCTCGACAAGTTGGATGCAGAGAGGATGTTTCCCCTCATGGGGAAATCTAGAACTCGGGGGCACAGTTTCAGAATAAAGGGTCGCCCTTTTAAAACTGAGATGAGGAGGAATTTCTTCTCGGAGGGTCATAAATCTGTGGAATTCTCTGCCCCAGAGAGCCGTGGAGGCTGGGTCATTAAAGGTGGAGATAGATAGATAGACTTTTGCAAGATAAGGGAGTGAAGGGTTATGGGGAGCGGGCAGGGTAGTGGCTTTGAGCCCAAGATCAGCCATGATCTTACTGAATGGCGGAGCAGGCTCGAGGGGCCAAGTGGCCTATTCCTGCTCCTATTTCTTATGTTCTTATGTTATGTTCCTTAAATGTTTTTACAAATGAAGTCTTCAAGGATTTGTTAACACGAATCAAGAGGAAAGCAATGGTCCTGGTCTTAGCTTTCAATGAGCCTACAGGAGAGTGGAAGCAAAGAATAATGCAAGATTTTCTTTCTTTGAATTGCCTGCCCGCCCGCACCCCCAGAAGCAGATGCAGTGGGCCGCTGGAGGACAGGGGGGGTAGGAAAAGAGAGAGTATGAAAAAAAATAAAATGGATGCAGCCAGCCTGGGAAGTGACACTGAACCAGTCTTGTGAGTCAGTGTGCTTGTGTCATGACATTATTTCGGGTCATGACACACATTAAAACCAGCTCACTGCTTTTCACACGCCACAGGAGAGGATAGTTGATCTGATGGCAGCTGGGAACACACCCATGAAGAGTGGGTCCGCTCTTCCATCGGCTCTGTGCACGTCGGTCTGTTTACTCAGAGAACGGCTGTCGACTGCAAGAAAACTGCACTTGTAATGCAAATGCATCTTTCACAAGGCCACAATGAGCTTTTTTGACTTTTATGTCAGAGCACATAGATAAAACTGAAATAGGTCTTATTTCAAGCTTGTCCCTTGGCTTAATAACCAAATTGATACTATTACCCTTCAAGGGGAAGGGAGGGAAGGAAATCATACTTAACTCATACTTGGCATTCTACCAAAATGTTTATATGATGTACTTAATTGCAACACTTGACTCATGATCTCAGATTGCTCTCAAAACTGTCAATTCACACAAATAACCATCAGTACCTCACCCGACTATTACTGCTTACAGCCTTCATCAGACACAACCAGCGTTCAGAGAGAGGAACTCTATAAATGCACAAACGATAGCAAAATACTGCAGATGCTGGAAATCCGAAATAACAACAGAAAATGCTGGAAAAACACAGCAGGCCAGGCAACATCCGTGGAGAGAAATTAGAGTCGACGTTTCGGGTCTAACCCTTTTTCAAAACTGGAAAGGAAATGAAATAGATCGAAAGGCAGGGGTGGGAGACAACAAGAAGTGAAGAGACATTAAGAGGTATTCAAAACGAGACGAGATGGTGATAGGACTAGTGGAGACAAAAGACGGCTCTAGATTAGGTGTGAAATGTTCTGGCAGAATGGGAGACAGCTGCCATGTGGGAGAGAGAAAAAAGAGGAATGGGGGGGGGGGGGGAAGAAAGGGAAAAACCAAAACAAAGGGGTGGATAAAAGATATAAGTAAAAATGTAATAGGGGCCGAGGTTATGATCTGAAATTGTTGAACTCGATATTGAGCACCGCTGGGTAATTTTCAGAGTTCGAGCAGACATAATACAGGAAACTTTGGTTTATCCGGAGGTTGTATGTCCGGAAACCTCGATCTACCGGCAGAAATCAGGAGCCGTTTTGTTAGGTTTTTTTTCTTCTCGTGGCTTTTTTCCCCCCCAACAGTCAAAGTCTGTAAAGTCTCTCTGAAGCTGTTGCTAAGCTACAGAGATGCTTCTAAGGTACGGGCCGACTGTTTAGAAGCTGTTGCTAAGCAACAGTGTTTGTTGTCAGATACGGAGATGAAAGCCTCCATATGCTTCAACATTAACGCTGGTATGTCCGGCAGTTTTGATAGATCAGCAACAGCTCGGTCCCGTCAGTGCCAGATATAACAAAGTTTCCTGTAGGTAGATTTCACACGCCAACCATCAACACATGACTGAAATTCTACTGCCACACGTACGACAGAGCTAAACGTTCAATGACTCAGGTGGGGAGCGCAAACTACTTAGGACGCAGATAGAAACATAGAAGATAGGAGCAGGAGTAGGCCATTCGGCCCCTCGAGCCTGCTCCACCATTTAATGAGATCATGGCTGATCATCCAAATTCAGTACCCTGTCCCTGCTTTCTCCCCATACCCCTTGATCCCTTTAGCCTTAAGAAATATATCCAACTCCTTCCTGAATATATTTAATGAATTGGCCTCCACTGCCTTGTGTGGTAGAGAATTCCACAGGTTCACCACTCTCTGGGTGAAGAAATTCCTCCTCATCTCTGTCCTAAATGGCTTACCCCTTATCCTTAGACTGTGACCCCTGGTTCTGGACTCCCCCGCCATTGGGAACATCCTTCCTGCATGTTTCCTCCGGGTGCTCCGGTTTCCTCCCACAGTCTAAAGATGTGCGGGTTAGGTTGATTGGCCATGATAAAAAAAAAAATTGACCCTTAGTGTTAGGGGGGATTAAATACGTGGGGTTACGGGGATAGGGCTTGGGTGGGATGGCTGTCGGTGTAGGGACCGGGTGCTAGGGTTTGGATGATCAGCCATGATCTCGTTGAATGGCGGAGCAGGCTCGAAGGGCCGAATGGCCTACTCCTGCTCCTATCTTCTATGTTTCTAGTCTGTCCAGTCCTGTTAGAATTTTATAAGTTTCAATCCCTTCTCATTCTTCTAAGCTCTAGCGAATATAAGCCTAATCGACCCAATCTCTCTTCATACGTCATTCCTGCCATCCCAGGTATCAGTCTGGTGAATCTTCGCTGCACTCCCCCCATGGCAAGAACATCCTTCCTCAGATAAGGCGACCAAAACTGCACACAATCCGATTAACTCAACACATGAAGTCACTTGAAAGAATATTTAAGATGCTCGTCAGTCAACTCAAAGAGTTAAGAGACACTTCACAACACAAACACTGAAGCATCCTCAAACTCCTTATTGTCCTCATTAAAATTCACTGAAATTAAATACAGAAACAAATTAATTATATGGGGAACAATACGCGAGGGGAGGCTGAGCTACAACCGATTATTTTTTTAAATTGCATTGCTGCATCAGGATGGGCATCCACGCCTGGGAAAGATGCCTGCTCCTGCTTGGTGTAAAGAGCATGGATCGTGGACAGGTCTACCCGTTAGTCACCCGAGTGGGTCTTTTCCAGCCAGGAGGCCAACGATGATGCAACTCCAGAGGGCTGCCGTTGGAAGTCCTGCTACAACTGTACAGGGTGTTGGCGAGGCCACACCTGGAGTACTGCGTACAGTTTTGACCTCCTTATTTATGGAAGGATATACTTGCATTGGAGGCAGTTCAGAGACGATTCACTAGGTTAATTCCAGAGATGAGGGGGTTGACTTATGAGGAAAGGTTGAGCAGGCTGGACCTATACTCATTGGAATTTAGAAGAATGATAGGTGATCTTATCGAAACATGCGATACTGAGGGGGTTCGACAAGGTAGATGCAGAGAGGATGTTTCCCCTCGTGGGGAAATCTAGAACTCAGGGGCATAGTTTCAGAATAAAGGGTCGCCCTTTTAAAACTGAGGGGAGGAGGAATTTCTTCTCTCAGAGGGTCGTAAATCTGTGGAATTCTCTGCCCCAGAGAGCTGTGCAGGCTGGGTCATTAAATACATTTAAGGTGGAGATAGACAGATTTTTGCAAGATAAGGGAGTGAAGGGTTATGGGGAGCGGGCGGGGAAGTGGCTTTGAGCCCAAGATCAGCCATGATCTTATTGAATGGCGGAGCAGGCTCGAGGGGCCAAGTGGCCTATTCCTGCTCCTATTTCTTATGTTCTTATGTTTATCTCCACTCAGGCTGGAGATGGTTAAAATCTTGCTTTATATTAATACAAAAGCAAAAAACTGCGGATGCTGGAAATTCTGACGAAGGGTCGTCGACCTGCAACGTTAATCTGTTTCGCTCTCTGATGCTGCCTGACCGGCTGAGTATTTCTAGCATTTTCTGTTTTTATTTCTTGTATGGAGACTGGCCTACAGTAACTGAATGTGTCAAATTCTGCTTTTGTTACACAGGATTCTGGCCAGTGTTTCGGGAATCACATTCTGCAGTTCGTTTTTTCATGAAATGGGTAAACAAGTGGTCTTGGCTGTATTATATGCTATTCCCTATAATTAATAGTATTCACAGCACAGAAACAGGCATTCAGCCCAACAGGCTCACACGAGCCTCCTCCCGCCCCTCTTCATCTCACCCCATCAACATAACCCTTCTATTCCTTTCTCCCTCATGTGTTTATCCAGCCTCCCCTTACATGTATCAATGCTATTTAACCTCAACCACTCCCTGTGGTAGCGAGTGCCACATTCTCACCACTCTCTGGGTAAAGAAATTTCTCCCCAATTCCCTATTGGATTTATTAGTTACTATCTTATATTTACAGACCCCTAGTTCTGGTCTCTCCCGCAAGTGGAAGCATCTTCGCTGTGTCTACCCTATCAAACCCTTTCGTAATCTTAAAGACCTCTATCAGGTCACTCCTCAGTCTTCTCTTTCTAGAGAAGAGACCCCCAGCCTATTCAATCTTTCCTGATAGTTATAACCGCTCAGTTCTGGGATCATTCTAGTAAATCTTTTTTGCCCCTTCTCCAGTGCCTCTATATCCTTTTTTATAAAACTGAGACTGGAACTGTTCACAGTGCTCCCAGTGTGGTCTCACCAAGGTTTGACACAAGTTGAACACAACTTCTCTGCCTTTCAATTCTATCCCTCATGGGATCCCAGGACTTTTACTCGTATTTGGAGTTTCAATAGTGATTCGGCTTTTTTCCTTCCCCTCTGAGAAGAGCAGACCAGTGCCCTTGCTTAATGGCGTTTGCGACAAGAGCATTTCAGGTACACAGTTTAGCAGAGTACTCCGCAGTGTGAAGAGAACATCACAGTTGGCTGGAAAACTGGATTTGAACTTCGTGCAAGGATCAGTGCAAATCTTCTTAGGCAGTCCCTCGGAACCGAGGATGACTTGCTTCCACACTAAAAATGAGTTCTCAGGTGACTGATGAGTCCAATGCGGGACCTACAGTCTCTGTCACAGGTGGGGCAGGTGGGTTGACGTGTGCTCCTACCGCTGTTTGCGCTTGGCTTCCGCTTGCTCCCAGCAAAGAGACTCGTGGTGTTCGGCGCCTTCCCGGATGCTTCTTCTCCACTTTGTGCGGTCTTGGGCCAGGGATTCCCAGGTGTCAGTGGGGATGTTACACTTTTTCAAGGAAGCTTTGAGGGTGCCCTTGAAGTATTTCCTCTGCCCACCTGGGGCTTTCTTGCCATGTCAGAGCTCCGAGTAGAGCGCTTGTTTTGGGAGTCTCATATCGGATATGCGGACGTTACCCGTCCATCGAAGCTGATCGAGCGTGGTCAAAGCTTCGATGCTGGGGATGTTGGCCTGAGCGAGAACACTGACGTTGGTGCGCCTATCCAGCCAATGGATTTGCAGGATCCTGCAGAGGCAGCGTTGGTGGTGCCTCTCCAGTGCTTTGAGGTGCCTGCTGTACATGGTCCATGTTTCTGAAGCATTCAGGAGGGCGGGTATCACTACTGCTCTGTAGACCATGAGCTTGGTGCTGGGTTTGAGGTCCTGGTCTTCAAACACTCTCTTCTTCAGGCGACCGAAGGCTGCACTGGCACACTGAAGGCGGTGTTGGACTTCATCATCGACGTCTGCCCTTGTTGACAGTCGGTTCCCGAGGTATGGAAAGTGGTCCACGCTGTCCAAGGTCCAGTTCAACTCTCGGGGGATGCGACTGGCGAGTTGCTCAGTCAGTCTCGCGTATGGAAAGTGAAATCTGATTTCGTTGCTGGCTAGGAGAAATCGTCTGGGACGAGAATTTAAGAAAGGTTACCGCAACAAGGTCCTGCTCAGAATATTTCTGCAACCCTCGTGTTTCTGTGGACATTGTTCTGCAGTGTTCAGTGCTGAAACTGCATTCATAAACAGCAATCCATCACTGGAAATGACAGCAACTGTGGCTCCATTTAATGCGACAGGGGATCATTCTCAACCCCAAGCCATTAAAAATGTTTTTGCACAAGAGTGAATACCCACGTATTATAATACTTTCCTGATTACTTCCAGTCCCTGAATATTATCAGAATGGGAGGGCACTGGAAGGTCACAGAGAATCCAGAAAAATGAGCTAGGTGAGGTTCAAGTCCATTGGACCTATCGTGCAGGTATTTCACGTTGCTTCACAGTGTAAAACATGCATCATTATCAGTGCTGTTGTTTCGCTCAGAGTGAAGCCATTCATCGCCTCAGCTGCAAGCATTTTGATGTGATCTTTCACATTCGGCTGAAGTTCAATAATTCATAGCTGAAACCGTTTCATCAGAAGTAACATGACAACCTTTGAAGCGGGGACAAATCCTGAGGCACTCGCACTGCTTGCATGACTCTGCGAGCCAAGTATACCTAACCCTACACCCTGCCCTGTAACTGCTGAAAATCTTCCAGCAACACTGGAGAAAGACTCAAAGAAACATAGAAGATAGGAGCAGGAGTAGGCCATTCGGCCCCTCGAGCCTGCTCCGCCATTTAATGAGATCATGGCTGATCATCCAAATTGAGTACCCTGTCCCGGCTTTCTCCCCATATTCCTTTAGCTTTAAGTAATATATCTAACTCCTTCTTGAATATATTTAATGAATTGGCCTCCACTGCCTTCTGTGGTAGAGAATTCCACAGGTTCACCACTCTCTGGGTGAAGAAATTCCTCCTCATCTCTGTCCTAAATGGCTTACCCCTTATCCTTAGACTGTGACCCCTGGTTCTGGACTCCCCCGCCATCGGGAACATCCTTCCTGCATCTAGTCTGTCTAGTCCTGTTAGAATTCTATGTTTCAATGAGATCCCCTCTCATTCTTCTAAACTCCAGCGAATATAAGCCCAATCGACCCAATCTCTCCTCATACGTCATTCCACCACAAACGTCTCAGGTTTATCACAAACAAAGCCTTGGGATCACAAGGCTGCCTCCGTTGCCAGAAAGGAGAGTACACCTAGTTACAGAAACTGCTGCAAACGCTCAATCAATCGGTCATTGTTGGAAAGAAAGACTTGATTAACGTTTTAGGTGGGACTCTACATTACAACCCAAAAAAAAGTTACCCTACCATTCTCTTTCAGAGGTGGAAGAGAACCTATTTTTTTTAACATTTGTTCTCAGGATGTGGCAAGTTGCTCATCTCTAGTTGCACTAAGGTGGTCAGCCACTTTCTTGCTTCATGGTGGCTCGCTAAAAGACATTGGGGGCAAAATTGGGTCGCGCCTCCTTTGGGGTGATAACTTCGCCGGAGCGCTACACCCGAAAAAGTTAGCGCCCCCGCGCCCGAAATTCACTGGTAACGCCCCAAGAGGGAGGCGGGGCACTACTGGAAGTGCCCCACCTCCCCCTCGGGGCGCTGAGAGTGAATATTGTGGTGCTACGTGCCACGGTACTGCAGACCTTCCTCCCCTTATTCAAGGGGAGGGGCCTAGCTGGGCCACCAGGGATCGGAGCGCCGGCGAGAGAGTCCGGCACTCAATAGGAGTGCCGGGCTCACGGAGAGCAGCCGGCGCCCCGCTTTGGGGGGGGGGGGGGGGGGGGGGCGTTCACAGGAGGCCGGGGACGGCAAAGGGGGCAGGTGCTGGTAGGCGGCCAGCAACAAAAATAAATAGCCTCCCGGCGCCGCCCCGGTCGCACGTACGCCCCCCTGACCCTGTCAGACATAGCATCCGGTGGTAAGTCAGGGGGCGCTACCGAAGATTGCAGCCGGGGCGCTGCGCACGGTGACGATGTCATCGCCGGAGGCGCAGCGCCGTGGGGCGCTAACGGTTACCGCCACCGCTAACCTCCCGCTGAATTACACGGGAGGCGTTAGCGGCCCAGGCGCGAGTTGCTTTGCGCCCCGTAACTAGAGGCGCAAATCAACCGAATTTTTCCCCCCATTGAGTGCAATAGAATCACACGTAGGCAAGACTTGATTAAAAAGTGCCACGGTCGCTTTCCCTGGAGGACATCAATGAACCAGTTTGATTTTTTACAACAACCTGGAAGCCCAGAAATTTCCAGACTTATTCAACTTGCCACGATGGAATTGGAGCTCAATTTCTGACTCACCAGTCCAGTCCCACAACCGCTACACTACTGTACCCAATTTTCAGTAAGTTCCCCGGCACTGTAATACTTCATCTACTGAGACCCAATTTACTGGAGAAACATGAAAAAAGTACAAACGCTTACTTTTTAATTTCATCTTCAACTGTGTTGACTCCTTCGACCTGAGGATTTTGGAATTTATTGGTTGCACTTCCAAAGTCACAGAGGACGTAATGCCCTTTGTCATGAAGCAATATGTTTTCAACCTAAAAAAGAGAAAAATTACAAATACTTAGCAACGAGAACCATCCAGCGGACGGACATCATTCCTCCACATATGCACCGTATAGATTTTTGAATCCCTAACTCTCGGGAATAAACCTGAATTTATATATACAGTAAACTCTTTCTTATCCAGCAGCTGTGGGACCAGGATGGTGCCAGTTGATGAAAAATTCTGGATCACAGAGAGATATACCTACCAAGGCAATTTTTAAGTTTAGAAGAATGAGAGGGGATCTCATTGAAACTTATAAAATTCTAACAGGACTAGACAAACTAGATGCAGGAAGGATGTTCCCGATGGCGGGGGAGTCCAGAACCAGGGGTCACAGTCTAACGATAAGGGGTAAGCCATTTAGGACTGAGATGAGGAGGAATTTTTTCACCCAGAGAGTGGTGAACCTGTGGAATTCTCTACCACAGAAGGCAGTTGAGGCCAATTCATTAAATATATTCAAGAAGGCGTTAGATATATTTCTTAAGGCTAAAGGGATATGGGGAGAAAGCAGGGACAGGGTACTGAATTTGGATGATCAGCCATGACCTCATTAAATGACGGAACAGGCTCGAGGGGCCAAATGGCCTACTCCTGCTCCTATCTTCTATGTAACACAAACAAAAATAAAAACCACTGACCAACTCTGCCACCACGGGAGACTCGGACTTGGCAAAACGAGTGCTGAATGGATTCGGCAAGATTACCGGTTATCTATTTTGCCGGTTATTGAAATATTCCGGATGATTAAGTGCCGTTTAAACAAGAGTTTACTGTATTTAGTACATCAAAACGTCCCAGTCCTCGCCCCTTCTGATTTTCTCCTTTCCCAGTGCAGCTCACCACTCCAGCTGCCCGAGCTGACACAGTGGGCGCCAGCTGGAATATTGTTTTGCGGAGGGAAATCGCAGACATGCTCAACCTGTGCAGCTGAAGTCACTGAACAGCAATCAGCTAAACAAAAACCAGCCTGGTTGGTTTAATTTCACTCCCCCTTACTCCCGAACCCAGGAGTGCGGAGGCCAATAGGGCACTCTCTGACCACCAGGGATCAGTGATCAAGTTTGCCACCTTCCGAGTCTGCACCCGTCAGGTCCACGGCCGCAACGGCCCTCAGCAACGAGAGTAGCCATAAAATATCTGGTGCTTTTCCAAAAAAAAAAAAATGCACTAAAAATAATTACCACAGGGCATCGCTGTAAAAACTTGCTGCTGTTATGTGGCAGGACATTGCTTTCTGCTCACCATATACTGGGCAGAGGGCTCCGTTAATAAGACATCGCTTTGTGCTCATGATTTAACACACTTGGGGGGGGGGGGGGGGGGGGAAAAAGAAGTACAGCTTCATCATGTAGTGAGACACATGCGCATGATTCAATCCACTGGGGTTATTGGGGGAGGGGAGGAGAGAAGTGTACTCTTCCATTATATGGCGGGTCACTGCTTCGTACTCAATTCATTATATGGGATGGGGTGGGAGGGGAAACCATTGCTACATAGGTGAAAGAACACTGCTTTTGTGTTCACAACTCAGTATTTGTGGGAGATGGCAGTGGGAGGGGAACCCTGGCAGAACCATGCTTTATGGCCACGGTTCATTACACTGGGAGAGGGTGGTGGGGGAGAAAGTGTTGTGCGTCACCATGTATGGCAGCACTGTCTGAAGTTACTCCAACCGCACAAAACCTACACGAACTCTTCAGCCATTTAAGAAGTTGCTGCACCCAAAGCAATTCTTCTCTTCTGTGTGTGTGAGTTCTGCGTGCCGCAGAAGGGGGAAAATAAAAAAGAAAAGTCAATCCATTTGTGTCTCACTCTCAGCCTTTCAGTCAGTTACAAGACAGGATTGGCAGGCCGGCTAACAGTTTCTATAACAGCATATTTCATTGAAACTTGCTGTGGGAGACCCAATCACCTTTAAATCCCGGTGGACGATAGGCGTTTTGCACTGGTGCAACCTCGCGACTGCTTCACACGTGTCACAAAATATCTGCAACACCTCGTTCTCCGTGAAACCCGTCTGCAACCGCTGGTTCATCAGGTTCACCACTTGACCTCCTGCAACGAGAAAAAGGAGGCAATGGCTCAATATAGCCCACCGGACCCCATCTCCACAAGATAGCCCACCGGACCCCATCTCCACAAGATAGCCCACCGGACCCCATCTCCACAAGATAGCCCACCGGACCCCATCTCCACAAGATAGCCCACCGGACCCCATCTCCACAAGATAGCCCACCGGACCCCATCTCCACAAGATAGCCCACCGGACCCCATCTCCACAAGATAGCCCACCGGACCCCATCTCCACAAGATAGCCCACCGGACCCCATCTCCACAAGATAGCCCACCGGACCCCATCTCCACAAGATAGCCCACCGGACCCCATCTCCACAAGATAGCCCACCGGACCCCATCTCCACAAGATAGCCCACCGGACCCCATCTCCACAAGATAGCCCACCGGACCCCATCTCCACAAGATAGCCCACCGGACCCCATCTCCACAAGATAGCCCACCGGACCCCATCTCCACAAGATAGCCCACCGGACCCCATCTCCACAAGATAGCCCACCGGACCCCATCTCCACAAGATAGCCCACCGGACCCCATCTCCACAAGATAGCCCACCGGACCCCATCTCCACAAGATAGCCCACCGGACCCCATCTCCACAAGATAGCCCACCGGACCCCATCTCCACAAGATAGCCCACCAGACCCCATCTCCACAAGATAGCCCACCAGACCCCATCTCCACAAGATAGCCCACCGGACCCCCTCTCCACAAGCTAGCCCACCAGACTCACCAGACCACCATAACCCACCCAGACACAACTTAGTTGAAGGAAGAGGGGGTACTGGAGCACCCCGCCTTGAAAAAAAGCAACTGTGAGGGAGCCCAAGAGATATGCAAGATACCAAACAATAGAGAAAGTGTAAATACGCAGCACTACTTCAAGGTAAGCTGCGGCAATAGGACAAGTGGGCACAACTCTCCAACTGGCGAGATATGAAGGTCAGAAGTCAAAGAATTTCTTGAGCTAAAAATTGCTAAGCGATTGGAAGAGGTCCCTTTTCGGGTAGCAGCGGTGAGGGTCATTCAAGAGCTAATTAGGTGGCGTGACGGGGGAATTGTAGGCTTTTTGTTCTAAATGGATGAGCTGTGATGCGCTGAGTGCTTTATTGTCTGCGTTCTCTACACAGAGAAAGATAAAATTGCAATGGCCAGTTTCGGAAAGACTGAAGTTGCAGAGAGGGTGGTGGGTGTGGGGAAGGAGAGAACGAGAGAGAGGGGGAACACTGATGGTCACATTTTTCATGTTCGTGAAAGCAATTGAGTACAGGATCACCACGTGTGCTTCTCTGCCTCAGCCATGCCATTGGGATGGGAGGGGTCAGTTCCTATGGCAGCCCTCGCAATAGTCAGAAAACTAGGCAAGACCAAAAATAAGACAGACTTGCATTTATATAGCGCCTTTCATGGCCACCGGATGTCCCAAAGCGCTTTACAGCCAATGAAGTGCTTTTTGAAGTGTAGTCGCTGTTGTAATGTAGGAAACGCAGCAGACAGTTTGAACACAGCAAGCTCCCACAAACAGCAACGTGACAATGACCAGATAATCTGTTTTAGTGGTGCTGCTTGATGGATACATATTGGCCAGGATACCGGGGAGAACTCCCCTGCTCTGCTTCGAAATAGTGCCACAAGATCTTTTATGTCCACCTGAGGGGGCAGACGGGGCCTCGGTCTAATGTCTCATCCGAAAGACGGCACCTCCGACAGTGCAACATTCCCTCAGCACCGCACTGGGAGTATTAGCCTAGATTTTTGTGCTCAAGTCACTGGAGTGGGACTTGAACCCACAGCCTTCTGACTCGGGGTTTGATACCATTTCCACCGCCCCCCCCCCCCCGCCATTCTTTCTGCTGCAGCGCAAGTTAGCAGGAAGGCAACCCCATCAACCCTCAGTTGTCCAGCAGGTTGAATCCAGCATTTCAAAAATGAGCGTGAACTACTTGTGTCGAAGCGAGAAGCTCTCCTCCTTCTGGAGATTTTACTATTCAGACCCTCCTCCAGGTCAGTTTAAATCCCAATTGGAAAGGTGATCGCAGGAGGAACCAATTTCTAAAGATTTGTGGGCTTGCGTCCAAAGCTTGTTAAACATGACAACAATGCATTGCAATAATTACAAAAGAGGGCGTTAACGGATGGAATCTTGTTGAAAAATGATCCCATTGCACAGCCTCTAATCCAGAGGAGTTTCACACAGAAAGCAATTTCACAGACCACAGGATTATTGGAATTCTGTTGCAGCGTCACAACAAGCGGTCCGCCGCTGAACAATGGGCTTTGAGATAATGCTGAAGCCGAGCAGAACGCTAGTGTTTTTTTTTTAGAAACAAAAAGTTAAATTGTAGGATAGAGCTGGCCCACCATGGTTCCTGTCTGCAAAGGGATATACAGCCAGCAGCAACAGCTTTAGCTAGGTGACTGACTTTACATTAGACCAAAGTGCCAGCAACTAATACCCCCTCTATCAGAGCAATGCTTAAAGTGGTACTGAAACAAATGGGTTTATAAGGGAGCATGTGGCTTTCAGACAAATCGTTGATGGGTGAATCCCTTTCAGTCTCTCCCATTTGTTTGGCTATTTTGCACCAATATTAAAAAAAATATAAAAGTAAACTGAAGGGATTTTCATTTTTTTTTAAGCAAAAACTGGGTTAAAAAAATAATTAACATGCACACGCATGAAGTCATCGCCTAGATCGGAGCCAAAACAACTACCGTTTCCCCCCCCCCCCCCCACCCCACCTTCAGATTTTCCTGCAAGGCCAGGCTGCTGCTACTGCACTTAAAACAAGTGAATGGGCCGGGGGGGGGGGTGGAGGGGGGAAAGTCATCCTTCCTCGTTCTGGGTGGGATTCCACAGTGAATGTGCCAATGTATTGGAACCATCGTGTACTACGCCAGAGTGTGACAGGATGAGCGCTTGGGACACTGAACCACAAGAACAACTTGTAGCATTCTAAAACTACCCAAGGCGCTTTGCAGGGCAAAAGCTGACATCGAGCCAAGGAAGGAGGTATTAGGGACAAGTGACCAAAAGCTTGGTCAAAGAGGCAAGGTTTAAGCAGAGTCTTAAAAAGAGGAGAAGTGGAGAGGCAGACGTTTGGGGAGGGAATTCCAGTGCTTAGGTCCTAGACAGCTGAAGGCACGGCCGCCAATGGTGGGGCAAAGGAAGTAAGGGATGGACAAGAGGCCAGAGTTGGATCAAGTACCAAGGAATGACAGGACAGTGCCCATAATTCGAGCTCCCCAGTGCATCCCTTTGCTACGGGTAGGCTTGATCAGATGCTTCATCATAGTGGCTCTCACGCTACTGCTTTCAAAGCCACGTTGACAGAGATATTCCAGGATTATGTCCGACCCAAGTTGGCAACCCTACAACGAGGAGGAGGAGGAGGGGATAATCGGACATGCGCGTCCTGCCTAAGGGGTCCTTGCACCTGCTCGCCTCCTAGTGGCTGCTCACAGGTGGCATGGACAACCTTTTAGAATTAGACGAGGACAAACCATAATGATAGAGAGGCAAGTCAATGTGTGGAGGCAGGGGATGGGGTAGGTATGTGCTGCACCGCTCTGTGCCTTTTGGTTTTTGATCTTTGGCGACGGTAGGAGTATGTGTGCGTGTGTGTGTAGCCGATGTAGCAGAGCCTGGTCTCCAATCATCTTGGATCTCCTTGCCGCTGGACCAAGACCTTGCTCTGTCATGCCCGTGTGGTAGCTGGTGTGCAACGGCCACCCCACGTTAAAAGAATTCACGCACAGGCACCTTCCACCCTTTAAAATGAAGTTCGGGACCTGGAATGTCAGGACCCTCATGGACAGAGACTGGAGGTCCCGCATTGGACTCATCAGTCACCTGAGAACTCATTTTTAGTGTGGAAGCAAGTCATCCTCGGTTCCGAGGGACTGCCTAAGAGGACCAGAAGACGACAGAGATATTGGAACATGTCCCTCGCCGGCCCTCTCCATCAGTAAAATAGATAAACCAAGTGGTGAGGAAGAACAACTTCAGGAAATTAAAAAAAAAAGCAGATTTTCTTGTGTAGAGAATGCCAGGAAAACAACACACTCATTTCTGGTGTTGGAAGACTGCAAAAACAAAAGTCGGATCACAGGAAAATCCAGTTGTAGCCATGGAAACCTGCAATCACCATCCACTGCTCAAAAGAAGCCCGAACATGCCGCAGTGCGGAACGGGATGACGATGGCGCCTACAGTTTTGCACACAAGCCGGTCGGTTCCCAATGTCTGGGAGCTGCAAAGTGCGAGCCCAACCTGCGTCAAGGGAACGGAGCAAAGGCAATTCATCTCATTAAAAATGTGGGCAAGTTGCCCAAACCGGCTCTCCAACAGCTCGCAGCAGAGTAACACTCGCAGAGTGGCAATTTCTTTCCTGCGATAAAGCGCAGCATTTTCTATTCGGCCCAGTAATATCCATTATTCATTTGCACGAGTGCTTGTCCCTGCAAAGTCCCAGATTCCCATGCACGCAGAATACACCCAAGGTATTCTCAGACCACATGAAAAACCAAACAGATTATCGGAACGGCAATAGATTGGGAAAAGGGGAAGTGCAACGAGACCTGGGTGTCCTTGTGCACCAGTCGCTGAAGGTAAGCATGCAGGCGGTTAAGAAGGCAAATGGTATGTTGGTCTTCATAGCGAGAGGATTCGAGTACAGGAGCAAGGATGTCTTGCTGCAGTTGTACAGGGCCTTGGTGAGACCACACCTCGAGTATTGTGTGCAGTTTTGGTCGCCTTATCTGAGGAAGGATGTTCTTGCCATGAAGGGAGTGCAGCGAAGATTCACCAGACTGATACCTGGGATGGCAGGAATGACGTATGAGGAGAGATTGGGTCGATTAGGCTTATATTCGCTGGAGTTTAGAAGAATGAGAAGGGATCTCATTGAAACTTATAAAATTCTAACAGGACTATACAGGCTAGATGCAGGATGTTCCCGATGGCGGGGGAGTCCAGAACCAGGGGTCACAGTCTAAGGATAAGGGGTAAGCCATTTAGGACTGAGATGAGGAGGAATTTCTTCACCCAGAGTGTGGTGAACCTGTGGAATTCTCTGCCACACAAGGCAGTTGAGGCCAATTCATTGAATATATTCAAGACGGAGTTAGATATATTTCTTAAGGCTAAAGGGATCAAGGGATATGGGGAGAAAGCAGGGACAGGGTACTGAATTTGGATGATCAGCCATGATCTCATTAAATGGTGGAACAGGCTCGAGGGGCCGAATGGCCTACTCCTGCTCCTATCTTCTATGTTTCTATGTTCTTTTATATTACAGGAGATGCTTGGGTCTCCCTCCTCCAGCTGCATAACTTAAATGCCCTTATTCTCTGGGGCAACAGATGACGTACAGACTGGCACAAAATGTGAGTCGTTGAATGTGCTGTTGGATAAAGAGAGCTAGTTTCAGTGGAGTTAATGCACGGGCCTAAAACCCTTCGTTTCCACTGGTTCAGTAATTGTGGTCTCTTCACAACACAGCAGAATCCAACACGACAGCACCGAGACAGGAAAATAAAAGAGCAACACACCGAGGTCACGCTCCCTGGACAACCAGGCAATATGAAAACTTTGAACAAAGTGATGACAGTTTTATCGCCAAACATCCGCCCTTCGGAAGCATGGTGAATATAATGACTGAGCAAGAGCCAATGCCTCGCAACTGCCTCACAAAGAACGGGCCAAGCGGGAGCTCGAGAAAGCTTTTACCGTTGTATAAAACACTCAAGTCTGAAGCATTTCTCTCCTGGCGAGTGAACATTTTGGATCATTTACTTACAGAGGAAGTTCCACAGTTGTAAAGGAAGTAACCCGGAACTAGCCTTTTCCACAGGGGATGGTCGATAGAAAAGGGGCCAAGAACCTCCTTCACCCGACTCCAAACCAGGACGCTTATGTTACCTCACCCCATGGCTGTATTATAACAATGCTGCTCAAAAAGGTTGCCATCAACTTATCCCTACTGGACTCGTCCTCCCTTCTCGAGCTCACCCCTTTGCCCAGGATGAAGATGAAGGGGGCAAGTCATTTGTTAGCACGGTGACATTTCCAATGCCTACAGGACTTACCATGCAAAATTGGCAGTACTATCCAATCATCCCCATCCTACCCCCCAAAAACTTTGTCCGACAGTACATTCGCTGGCCCACATTTTCGTCAGTCTGTACGGTCACCCGCTCTGCAGAGAGCGAGGGCATTTATGCTGTGGAAGACAGCCAGAAGAGGGAGACCCATGGCTGGAATGGAAAAAAATAAAATCACACCTACTGTTTGGCTAATCGTGATGCTTTGAGTTCAAGAATGCCTTGTATGTCTTCTGTTCACACATGTAAATGTGAGGAAAAAATCTGAGACAAAAACTTGTGCAGATGAATCACTGATATTCCTGTGCAAATCCCATATCCTCCCTGGTAATGGTTTAAAACAGCTGTACCTTTTTTTCCTCTTTAAAGAAAATCTGATTAACATAATGTTTCCAAATTTAATTAAAAGCTCTTTTCCTCAAGAGCCATTGCGCTAATATGACTGATGCAGATTCAGCCTGCTGAGGGGTACTGCAGGAAACCAGGAGGGCAAATTCATCATTATCAAGGGTTGGCACTTGACTGCACTGATGTTTCTCCCCCCCTGTGACTGTCAAATGAGACTCTGTTCCAAGTGACTGTGTAAAGATAAAGAAAAACATTTCTTTCCTGTTTCACAGCAAGAACCACCCTCATTTGTTATCTGTCCAAATAAAGCAGCACGGTATTAATCCAGTGAAGTCCATGAATTTCTGCAACCATCTTATCTCAGAATGGTCAATTTATTCCCCGCTGGTGCATTAATGTGTAATGAAGGAATTAAAATGAAGGGTGCTGTCATTTCACTCTCCGCCCCACAACAAAGCAAAACACACACAAATGCACTGCATTAATGCCGGTTCAATTAGGTAATGGAAGCAAACTCCTCACCTCGACAAAAATCCATCAGGATCAGCACTTCCCAGACTTCTCCGGAGCCAACAGCAGTGGTACTGGAATCGATATATCCAACAATGTTCTTGTGCCCTGCCAGGTCCCTCTGTAACAAAGAGAATACTTGGTCACAGGCAGTTCATCACTTGTTTTCATCGTCATCATATTGCTGTCAAAATAACCATTTGAAAGGAAGTCATTCTATACTTCAAAGTTGCACCGGTGTTGATCTTGATCAGGGCGGCAGTAGAGGTACTGGCCGTAGCATCTCAGGGCTGGGGAAGGGGGGGGTGCGGAAAGAGTGGAAATGAACCATGACTCCTGACTGCTATCCAGCAACTTCTTGCTAGAAAGTGTACGTGTGTGGGCTTCAGTGTGAACTGCATCGGTCGTGATGCACCCTGCGCTAACACAACCTCCCAACACTCACTGTCCGGGGCGCCCCCGCGTGCAGAACGGCTACCCGGGCAAGGCACCAGGGCTGATCACCAAAGGGAGCACCTTCACCTTTCATCTTCCATCTTCCTCCTGGGTAAAGGGCGGAGGTCGAGAAGAGAAAGGAGGACAGGTCCAGCAGTGAATAGTTGATGGGAAGGGGGGGGAAAAAACCACAAACGGAAATAAGGGTCAAAACCAATCACAGTTAGTGGTGCTGTTCCCAGTACCGTTCTCAAACTCTGCCTTCTGCACATACTGAAAGCAGACATGAAGGGACAGATATAGAAAAAAAAAATCTACTGTAACTAAAACTCATTTTAGATAGCAAGTTATTCAGTAATATTTCAACACCAATTTTTATAATCAATTTACTTTTCTTGAAGCTTATTCTTGGTCTCGTATGGTCAGGGTGCTACACCAGAGAGACGATGATGCCACTGATCTGTTGAAATGTATCGGAGGGCAGGTGGAAAGGCATCAGCCAAACAAGACCTGGGCACTGAAACAGGACGGCAGAGAGGAGACATCCTCATGCAAAGAGGATACATAGGAGGGGTGGAGGCTAAGAATTAAATGAGAGAATGGCGCGAGTGCGAGAGGGAATGGTGCACTCGCGGGCGAGGGAACGGCGCTCGAGAGAGAGAGAATGGCGCGAGAGAGAGAGAGAGGGAATAGTGCCCGGGCGAGGGAACGGCACTCGCGAAAGAGAGAGAGAGAGAGAGAGAGAGAGAGAGAGAGAGAGAATGGCGCGAGAGAGAGAGAGAGAGACAGAGAGAAGAGAGATAGAGAGACTGACAGAGAAGAGGGAGAGAATGGCAAGAGACAGACACAGTTATTTAATTAATGCAAGAACATAAAATCTGAAGAGAAAAAGCTACTCGGCCCATCAAGCACACTCCATCCAGGACCGACGGACAATTTTTTTGCTGCGAATTTCCCTCCAACCACTACCTAATTATTTTACCATGGGCTTTCCTCCCCTCCACCACCAGTCGAGCCCCTACTTTAAGTGGCAGAGTTCCCCACCCTCGCCCCACTATAAATGCGCCCAAACCTACTAATCCAGAACTGCAGACCAGCATGATATTCGACCTTTTTCCACTCACCATGATCTGGATCTCTCTCTTGCACACCTGAAGGTCATGTTCATTGTTGACATACATTCTTTTCAGTGCACTTTTAACCCCATTATGAGTCTTCACCAGGAACACTATAGCAAAACCACCTAGGAAATAAATAAGGACAAACCTTAATACAACATTATTTACAAGTTCTTAAACATAGTACCACATTCTGTATTTCAGATGGCAGCCAATTTCCTCAGCCAAGCTTGGCATTTTCAACACCCCCAATAGCCCTGACTCCACTCACTATCTTAGCTGGCATATTATTCTAAATGTTTAACCTGTCAGATGGACTGAGCGGGTCTTTGGAGCTCTTGTACCTTTCCCTAGTTCCTGGTCGACATTCCTCACTCAAACATAACCGAAAAAAGCAGATCAACTCGCCATTCACCTCCTTGCTGCTTCTGGGATCTTGCTCTGCATGTGAATTGGCTTCTGCATTCATTAACATAACAATGACTGCACCTGAAAGGAATTCATTGTACGCGATGTGTTCTTTGGGACGATCGAGAGGTGTGATAATGCCGGCTGATCCCTCCTTTTATCTGGATGCCCGGCACCTGGTAGAATTTACTAATCATGAGATACTTTGTGTTGAAGATACTGGTAGGATTATAACATCCAGCATCCCACCACTCCACACCATTTTAAAATTGGAAACCTGGGGGTCTCATTGGCACATATTGGTAACCTGGTTGTGCATCCTAAATAGACCAGAGCCAGGTAAACGGAATGGTGGGATTCTGACAAGTGCCATTATCTAAAAGTAAAATACTGCAGATGCTGGAAATCTGAAATAAACACAGAAAATGCTGGAAATACTCAGCAGGTCAGGCAGCATCTGTGGAGAGAGAAACAGAGTTAACGTTTCAGGTCGATGGCTCTTCGTCAGAACTGGGAAAAGTTGGAGATGGAACAGGTTTTTAAGCAAATGTAGGGGCAGGGAGAGGGGGGAGGGGAGGAAAGAACATAAAGGAAGGTCTGTGATCGGGTGGAGGGCAGGAGAGATTAAATGGCAAAAGGGATGATGGTGCGAGGCAAAGAGGGCGGTAATTATCTGCCCGGGTTCCCTCCAGATTTGACATTTTTATTTGTCTGGACATCGAAACCTTTTAGGTCCAGCAACTCCCTCTATTGTATAAACCCCAACTAATTGACACTGGGCTGACTTAACATCAATGCTTCTTGCATTTAAAAACAATCACAAAAAAATACTTGAGCCCAATTGAGAAAGCAGTAACACAGGGGAAACAAACACCACATTCGTTTTCACCAGCTTATAATCAATGGAAAACTTGGGTCAAATTGTTTCCCATTTAATCATGAAAAAAATGAATAGCTCCACTAGTGATCAATCCTCATCATGTGGGACACATTACAATCCGTAAGAGTTGGTACCAGGGGTGGCAGGAGGACACCACTCACCCAATGTGATTGCGGGACCAGTAAACACTGTACGGTCCGTGCCTTCAGCTGCCTGGGCCCCAAGCTCTAGAATTCCCTCCCTAAACCTCTCCACCTCTCTTTCCTCCTTTATGACACTACTTAAAACCTACCTCTTTGACCAAGCTTTGAGTCATCTGTCCTAATAGCTCATGTGGCTCAGAGCCACATTTTGTTTGATTAAAACATCCCAAGGCACATCATTACGCTAAAGATGCTACATAAATACAAGTTGTTGTTGAATGGCACGAGGCAGACTGTGGCAAAATTCTTCAAAATGTGGTTCCTATTCCTGGTGCACGACCAAAGGCTGCTCGGCCTGTCCACAGCAACCCTACACAAGTCACACACCAAGCACGTAGAGGCGCCTTCGCCTTGCCTGAACAGGAGAAAGCGGCAAGGCTTGGGTGAGCCAATCGGAACCCACTAGCCGTGGATGCAACGAGCCAGTGTAATGCTGTGCACTAATCCTACTACCACTTCTTGGGGAAAAAAACCAGTGCAAGCATTGTCCACAGCCAGTAGCACATACTAAAATTGGAACGATACAGAGAAGATTAGCCACAGCCACTCAAAGCTTGCTCACTCACCACAAATGTACCAGGTCCACTACAACATGTACATTTCCTACATTACAACAGTGAATGCACTTCAAAAAGGTAAGTGCATCAGCTGTGGCTCAGTGGGTAGCACCCTCGCCTCTGAGTCAGAAGGTCGTGGGTTCAAGTCCCCACTCCAGAGACTCGAGCACAAAAATCTAGGCTGACACTCCCAGTGCAGTGCTGAGCGAGTGCTACACTGTCGGAGGTGCCGTCTTTCGGATGAGACGTTAAACCGAGGCCCGGTCTGCCTCCTCAGGTGGACGTAAAAAGATCGCATGGTATTATTACGAAGAAGAGTAGGGGAGTTATCCCCGGTGTCCTGGGCCAATATTTGTCCCTCAATCAACATCACTAAATCAGATGATCTGGTCATTATCACATTGCTGTTTGTGGGAGCTTGCTGTGCGCAAATTGGCTGCCGCGTTTCCCACATTACAACAGTGACTACACTTCAAAAAGTACGTAGTCGTTGCCTGTAAAGCACTTTGGAACGTCTGGTGGTCGTGAAAGGTGCTATAGAAATGCAAGTCTCTCTTTCTTTAAAAAAGCACTCCATTGACTGCAAAGCGCTTTGGGATGTCCTGAGATTGTGAAAGGCGCTAAAGAAATGCAAGTTATTTCTTTCCTTTTTACACTATGAATATAATGTACGGCAATGTGTTATACATGAGAAACTGCAATTTAAAAAAAATCAACCTTCTGAACCTTTTAAATAATGGGCTCGAGTTCCTTCTCCTTCTCTCACAGAATCTGTTTACTTTCAGAACTATTTTCTACAATTCCCAGCATCGAACCCTTATGCAGTCAGATTTAGATCAGACAACAACGTAGACATGGCTTCCAACAGTAGCCTGGATCAGTGGCAGGAGTGGCTCCGGTGCCAAATTCAAACGGGCAAAATTAATCACAAGGACAGCAGCGACAGCAGGCAGCAATTTGTTCTGCCACACGACAGGCCGCTCTGAATCACAAGGTACCGCTCCCTGCCGGGAGGCAGCAGCAGGAGCGTCACGTCAGGACAAAGGCAGGAGCATACTGGATGCTGGAACTCAGCGAGGACCAGCACAGATCAGCAACAGATAAAGGCCACTGGAAACTGAGCTCGTTTCGTTTTCTTAATTTAAACGGGGATAGCTCAGCTCCCTCGCATTACTCCTCTAATAGCACTTGTTCGAGTGCTTGACAGGGTAGATGCCGAGAGGCTGTTTATCCTGCCTGGAGAGTCTCGAACTAGGGTAGTCAAGAGGTCGGACATTTAGGACTGAGAGGAGGAGAAATTTCTTCACTCGGGAGGGTTGCGAGTCTTTGAAATTCTCTAACCCAGAGGGCTGTGGATGCTCAGTCGATGAGTGTTATAAATCTCATCATCAAGAAACTACTTATGAAATAACGCTGGACGGCCAGCTGGTGGCGCCGTCCAAGGAGTATAAATACTCGGGCGTGGGCCCAGCTTTCCAGGGACATTTTGTAAGACAAGGAACTAGTGAAGTACAACTAGACCTCCATGTTCTGAAACAAGTTGATTAAAGCCTTGCTTTAGCTCAAACCAAGTGTGCAGTGAGTTTTATTACATCAGGGAGTATATTCAAGACCGAGATCGCTAGATTTTTGGACTTTAGGGGAATCAAGGGATATGGGGATCAGGCGGGAAAGTGGAGTTGAGGTCGAAGATCAGCCATGATCTTACTGAATGGCGGCGCAAGCTCCAGGGGATGTATGGCCTACTCCTGCTCCCATATCTTGTGTTCATTCGCTGAGCAAAAATATCAATACACCATGAAGACATGTTAAAAAATAAATCGCTTCAGAGAATGTCTGTTGAACACTGGATTTCCTCCGGTCCTCTCCTGAAGATGTTGACTTTTGCTGGAGTGGGGTACCATGGGCCCATTCCAATCGGAAGCACTGGATAGCAACCAGGAGGAATCCCGACTGTTCTTTCCCTTTCTTAACCCAGGTACACCGAGGACAAGTGTAGCATCGCTACCAACACCCAGAGAATATCAGCTAGCTCAGCACAGAGCAGGGATCAAACTTGGGTCCTTCAGTTTACATCATCTCATACTAGGCAATCATTCACTTAGCCAGCAGTGGAGCGCCACAGAACGAGAGATACTTAATTCAGCTTAATATAAGCAATTTAACTACCAATAACTAAACAACTTGAGCACATTAAACGTAGTAAAACGTCCCATGGCGCTTCACAGGGACGTAATCAAGCAAAATTTGACAACAAGCCACATAAGGAGATATTAGGACAGATGACCAAAAGCTTGGTCAAAGAGGTAGGTTTTAAGGAGCATCTTAAAAAGGAGGAAAGAGAGGTGGAGAGGTTTAGGGAGAGAATTCTAGAGCTTAGCACTTTGGCAGCTGAAGGCACACCCGCCAATGGTGGAACGATTAAAATCAGGGTTGCGCAAGAGGCCAGAATTGGAGGAGTGCAGAGGTCTCCTAAGAACATAAGAAATAGGAGGAGGAGTAGGCCATTCGGCTCTTCGAGCCTGCTCCGCCATTCAATAAGATCATCGACCTCAACTCCACTTTCCTGCACCATCCCCATATCCCTTTAATATCCAAAAATCTATCGATCTCTGTCTTGAATATTCTCAACGACTGAGCCTCCACAGCCCTCTGGGGTAGAGAATTCCAAAGATTCACCACCCTCTGAGTGAAGACATTTCTCCTCATCTCAGTCCTAAATGGCCGACCCCTTATTCTGAGACTGTGACCCCTGGTTCTAGACTCCCCAGCCAGGGGAAACATCCTCCCTGCATCTACACTGTCAAGCCCTGTAAGAATTGTGTATGTTTCAATGAGATCACCTCTCATTCTTCTAATCTTTAGGGAATATAGGCCTAGTCTACTCAATCTCTCCTCATAGGACAATCTCGCAATCCCAGGAATCAGTCTGGCGAACCTTCGTTGCACTCCCTCTATGGCAAGTACTGTATATCCTTCCTTAGGTAAGGAGACCAAAACTGTACACAATACTCCAGGTGTGGTCTCACCAGGGCCCTATATAATTGCAGTAAGACGTCTTTACTCTTATACTCAAATCCTTTTGCAATAAAGGCCAACATACCATTTGCGTTCCTAATTGCTTGCTGTACCTGCCTGTTAACTTTCAGTGATTCGTGTACAAGGACACCCAGGTCCCTCTGAACACCAACATTTCCCAATCTCTCACCATTTAAAAAATACTCTGCTTTTCTATTTTTCCTACGAAAGTGCATAGCTTCACATTTCTCCACATTATATTCCGTTCGCCATGTTCTTGCCCACTCACTTAGCTTGTCTTTATCCCCTTGAAGCCTCTTTGCATCCTCCTCACAACTTACATTCCCACCTAGCTTTGTATCAGCAGCAAACTTGGATATAATACATTTGCACCCCTCATCCAAATCATTGATGTAGAATGCGAATAGCTGAGGCCCAGGCACTGATCCTTGCGGTACCCCACTAGTTACAGCCTGCCAACCCGAAAATGACCCAAATTCTGCGGCGACTGTCTCACCTCCTGACTCCCCAAAGCCTTTCCACCATCTACAAGGCACAAGTCAGGAGTGTGATGGAATACTCTCCACTTGCCTGGATGAGTGCAACTCCAACAACACTCAAGAAGCTCGACACCATTCAGGACAAAGCAGCCCGCTTGATTGGCACTCCATCCACCACCTTCAACATTCACTCCCTCCACCACCGGCGCACTGTGGCTGCAGTGTGTACCATCTACAAGATGCACTGCAGCAACTCGCCAAAGCTCCTTCAACAGCACCTTCCAAACCCGCGACCTCTACCACTTAGAAGGACAAGGGCAGCAGACGCATGGGAACATCACCACCTACAAGTTCCCCTCCAAGTCACACACCATCCTGACTTGGACCTGTATCGCCGTTCCTTCACTGTCGCTGGGCCAAAATCCTGGAACTCCCTTCCTAACAGCATTGTGGGTGTACCTACACCATATGGACTGCAGCGGTTCAAGGCGGCGGCTCACTAGCCTCTTCTCAAGGGCAATTAGGGATGGGCACTAAATGCAGGCCTAGCCAGCCAGCGACGCCCACATCCCATCAATGAATAAAAACAATTTTTTTCTTAATTCCTACCCTTTGTTTTCTGTCCATTAACCAATCCTCAATCCATGCTAGTATATTACCCCCAGTTTAATAACTTCTTGCGTGGCACCTTATCGAATGCCTTCTGAAAATCCAAATATACTACATCCACTGGTTCCCCCTTATCTATCCTGCTAATTACAACCTCAATAACAGATTTGTCAAACACGGTTTCCCTTTCATAAATCCATGTTGACTCTGCCCAATCTTATTATAAGTGCCCTGTTGCCACGTCCTTAATGGATTCTAACATTTTTCCTACAACTCAGTTGTGGGGCTGGAGGAGGTTACAGAGATAGGGAAGGGCGAGGCCATGGAGGGATTTGAAAACAAGGATGAGAATTTTTTTTTTTTTTTTTTTTTTTTTTTTTTTTTTTTAAAAAGAGGCATTGCCAGACTGGGAACCAATGTAGGCAATGGAGCACACAGGTGATGGGTGAACAGGACCCAAGGTGAGTTAGGGTACAGGCAGCAGAGTTTTGGATGAACTCAAGTTTATGCAGGATGGGAGGGAGGGCGTTGGAATAGTCTCGTTTAAACATATTGCATTTGTAGCACTACATCCACAATGTAGACTGCTCAGTACATCTGTTATTCAACAGTGCCACTTGCATATTTTACTCATCTGTAGGACTGGGGCACTTCCCTACCTCACAGGATGCACTTTATAATACCTTGGTACTATGGACTCCCGAAACATGGGGGTTCTCGGCGTGAATCGCCGACCTCTCTTGTTTCGGCAACAGTCGAGATCCCCTATTTCTGGGTCCCCACACGTGGAAGGGCGACCATTTCCTCTGAGGATCTGATCAGCCTGCAGGAGGAACAGAGGCATCGCTTTTCCAGGACTCGCAATGCAAAAGTGCCTTAAGTCACCTGGCCTACTGCAGTCAAAGTCCAGAATCGGCATCTTTTAATCATTTATTGTGGAACTGGTTTGAATTCCCAGATCACGGACATAATGGCACTGTGTGAACGTCATGACAATAACCGACTGGTTAACACTGGCAAGCTACTGCAATGTGACACCAGCCTGTGAACACAGGAGCACTCCAAAACTGTGCGTCAGTACTATTGAAATACTTGTGTAATATTTGTGATGGGCAGGTCACAGAACTGGAACCTTAAATTAGCTGAGAAGCATACTTAGCCAGGAAGGAGGAAAGAAAAAAAACAGTACACTTGTTCCTAATTGTTACTCAATAATCGGTGCTGGAACGTGCATACGGTGAACACTGGCCATTCTTCTGATGCGACTTCAACAATGATTTTCCTAACTAAGACTCTCCTGCTGTCCATCCTTCATCGATCCCAACCTAAACAGGTCTCAGCTGCCAGAAGAGGACACCAGAGCACAAATGTGACCTTGTACAAGTCAAATAGGCCTGGCATCATACTATATGTGGCAGGAGAACACAAGATTGGAGAGTCTGGCCAAATACTGTGACATTGGGCCAGTGCGTAGCTGTACAGTTTTGAGCCTGCATTAGAAGATGCTGGGAGGTTGCTGTGCTGACTCACTGCTCCAGGAAAAGTTGAGTCAGCATTGTGACTGGCTCCCAGTCAATCCATAGCTGGTACTTCTCCTCTCGTGTTGCATGCACAGGAGGTACAGCCAACATTTCTCGAGCCCAACAGCAACAGATACCCATAAATACCCGCACCGTCACCCGCAGTACTTAGAGAACACCAACCTAGTAACGCAAAAAATATTTACAGCCATTCTGCCTTAGCCAATGCAGGCAGACAGTAACAAAGACTTAACGTGGAACTAATCCAAGAGCAAACAGTCCTGCTGGTTAAGGTTCTACTTAGCAGAATAAAGCAGGGAAAAAGAACACACACCAATCAAACAATTAAAATGAGTGTTGCAGCCACTACCTTTAATTATACTAAAATCGGCATCTCTACTTCCAACTCGGCAAGTACATTCACACTCGTTTGTAGCCCGAAACCAAACGAGTGATTGACAGATGGAATTCAACATTTTGTTTTCCAAAATGATACTGACACACTATTTCCTTCAGTATTCCTGCAACCTACATCACTCCCTGGCCAATGGGTGACCGCCAGTCACAAGGAGTCGTGTAGCAGCGGGTAACATAGAAAAATAGGAGCAGGAGTCGGCCATTCGGCCCTTCGAGCCTGCTCGGCCATTCAACACGATCATGGCTGATCCCCTATCTCAACACGATCATGGCTGATCCTCTATCTCAACACCATGTTCCCGCTCTCCCCACATACCCCTCGATGCCTTTCGTGTCTCAAAAAACCTCCCCACTGAAAATTAATTGGAGAGCCGTCCGAGTCCTCAAGTGGCCATGGAGGCAAAAAATAAAACATTATTTAAAAGGGGGACTTGACTAAGTATTTGAAATGGAAGAACATAAAAGAAAGACAGACTTGCATTTCTAGAGCGCCTTTCATGGCCTCAGGATGTCCCAAAGCTCTTCACAGCCAATGAAGTACTTTTTGAAGTGTAGTCACTGTTGTAATGTAGGAAACGCAGCAGCCAGTTTGCGCACAGCAAGCTCCCACAAACAGCAATGTGATAATGACCAGATAATCTGTTTTAGTGGTGTTGATTGAAGGATAAATATTGCCAGGACACCAGAGAGAACTCTTGCTCTTCTTTGAAATAGTGGCCATGGGATCTTTTATGTCCACCTGAGAGAGCAGACGGGGCCTCGGTTTAACGTCTCATCCGAAAGACGGCACCTCCGACAGTGCAGCGCTCCCTCAGCACTGCCCTGGGAGTGTCGGCCTAGATTTTGGTGCTCAAGTCTCTGGAGTGGGGCTTGAACCCACAACCTTCTGACTCGGAGGCGAGAGTGTGACCCACTAAGCCACGGAGAAAGAGCAAGGAAATGGGATTAGAGTAGCTAGCTCCAGTGGCTAGCACTGGCACAGACACGACGAATGGCCTCCTTCTGTGCTGTAATTTCTATCATTCGCTCAGGGAAGGAATGCTCCACAACAGAAGACACTTAGTGCTGCCCATCAGGTTTTATGTTTAAACACTTCTGCTCTGATCAATGAAAAAGATTTCGGGCGGAGAGCTTCATCAGAATGAAGCGTTAGCCTCTCTCCTCTTTTCAGATACAGACATCTGGTCTGTACTCTTAGTTTTAATTCAGATACTACAGGAAACTTTGGTTTATCCGGAGGTTAAAAGTCCGGAAAGCTCTATCTACCGGCAAAATTCAGGAGCCATTTCCTATAAGTTTTTTTTACTTCTCGTTGCTTTTTTTTTCCCCCCCCAGTCAGGCTCTGCAAGGTCTGTAGCTAAGCAACAGCTTCAGCTAGAGATGCTTTTAAGCTGCAGCTGACTGTTTTGAAGCTGTTGCTAAGCAACAGGGTTTGTTGATTCACACGGAGCTGAAAATCTCCGTATGTTTCAACATTAGCGCTGGTTTGTCCGGCAGTTTTGATGGGACGGCAACAGCTCGGTCCCGTCGGTATTTTTTTTTAGTTCTACTGTATAAACCGAGTATGGAAGGCACCACTAAAAACAGCGAACAGGGACAGAATTCAGACAATATACTGTACTTCTCCAGTTATAAAAGTGTGGTGAAATAACGTTTTTAAAAAGTATATTGCCTTAGTTGTGATTCGATACAAAAAAAAAGTTCCGTAGACTATAGGAACATGATAACCGTATAATCTCAGCACAGTTCTGGAAATGAATCACACAAAGTCACTTCAATGTTACACCCATGCCACACTGTTAACACAAGGAATCATTTTACACAGGAAGGCTTGGTTGGCAATCTGGTCACATGCCTTCATCGACCAGGCAATCTGTAAACTGCAGTGCAAAGCTGTATCCAAACTACTGACAGGATCTTTTAGGAACAGAATGTACAACCACCTGCATTTATACAGCGCCTTTAACGCAGTAAAACATCCCAAGGCGCTTCCCAGGAGCGATTATCAAACAGAATCTGATACCGAGCCACAGAAGGAGATATTAGGGCGGAAGAGGTAGGCTTTAAGGAGCGTCTTAAGAGAGGGGGGTGCGTAGCCCCTTTAAGGGTCTGCGCGGCCCATTCAAAATACCGAGCGTGAGCGGTTTTTCTCACTGGAAAGCTGGCCGCGCGGGAGGTCTCAGGGCTACGCAGCCGTGCAGCTTAAAGGGAACATTGGTAGAGGGGCCAAGAGGTTTAGGGAGAGAATTCAGAATCTAGGGCCCAGGCAGCTGAAGGCATGGCCGCCAATGGTGGAGCGATTACAATCGGGGATGTGCAAGAAGCCAGAATTGGAGGAGCGCAGATAGCTTGGCGGGTTGTAGGGCTGGGGGAGGTTACAGAGATAGGGAGGGGGCGAGGGCCGTGGAGGGATTTGAAAACAAGGATGAGAATTTTTTAAATCGAGGCATTGCTCAACCGGGAGCCAATGTAGGTCAGCAAGCGCAGGGATGTTACGGGTGAACGGGACTTGGTGTGAGTTAGGATATGGGTAGCCTGGTTTTGGAGGAGCTTAAGTTTATGGAGGGTGGAAGATTGGAGGCCGGCCAGGAGTGCGTTGGAAGAGTCAAGTTTTGAGGTAACAAAGGCATGGATGAAAGTTCCAGCAGCAGATGAGCTGAGGCAGAGGCAGCGTCCGGCGACGTTACAAGGTGGAAGTAAGCGGTCTTGGTGACGGAGCGGGTGTTTGGTCGAAAGCTTATCTTGGGGTCAAATACAACACCAGGGGCTGGATTTTCATTGAGGAGGTGGGACTACAACTTTCGGGGTTGTAGTCCCGCCTCCATCGAGTTGTAGCCAACCCACGCGATTTTGACTTGATTGACCTTGTTGAGTCCGCCCAGCGAGCTCAGCAGGCCAATTAAGGGCCACCCGGCAACAGGTGACGTCACAGATTGATATTTCATCTGTCAAGACCTTTTGTCAGATGAAATATCAGCGTTTCACAGCTGTTTGAAGCTGTCAAACACTGACAATCTGTACTCCAGGATGATTTAGAGATCTCCCCGGAACAGAAAGCTGAATGCTGCAATTTTGGACAGATCGCGGCCATTCTGCTTTCTGTGCCGGTGAGATGAGGGACTCCCGAGACCTGAAGGAAGGAAGGCTGTAAAGGTAAGTAAAGGTTAGTAGAACTTCTTTAAACTCTTTACACACACCAAACACACTTACCTCTGCTCTCATGCACCCATCACTCACCTGAACACCGGACATCTCGACCCCTCCAAGCCCTTCATCCTGATGGCCCGCCTCGCTAACTTGGCGTGGTTTGGAGCCATCGGGAATCCCACATTTCACTAATGAAAATAGGGATTAGGCTAAAAACTGCCCGTTAACTACCTGCTAACAGGCAGTTAATTGGCACTAATCCCCTTCCCGCCTCGGGGAGGCGGGTCCCAGTGCGGGTCGGGAACCCGCCTCCTTTGAAACTGGCATGGAGGCGGGTTGGGGGCAGGATGGGGTTGTGCCCCCCCCCCCCACACGCCTCCAATCCCGCCTCCACGGCCTAATGAAAATCCTGCCCCAAGGATCCAAAGGTTGTGCTGGGGGGTTTTACAATGGACTGGTCAGACCACACTTATGGTGTTCAATTCTGGTAACCACCACAAAAATAAAAATAAAAATGCTTAGAAGGCAAATGCAGAAAAGCAACTAGACCGATTCCAAGTGTAAATGTGGAAGATGTACAAGAAAACATGAGAGAAGCTCAGACACCAAGCCTGGAGCGAAGGTGGTTCAAAGGGAACCTCATCCAGGTGCATATAATATTCTGACAAAAGGTCATCGACCTGAAATGTTAACTCTTTCTCTCTTCACAGATGCTGCCTGACCTGCTGGGTATCTCCAGCATTTTCTGTTTGCATATATTAATTGGCACAGGTACGGTAAACCCAGAATATTACATCAAATTACATCAGGAAAGTACGACCAAAGGAAATAAATTTGAGTGCAAAGTTAATTTAAAATAGGTATTGGGAAGAAGCCCTTCACTCAAGAGTAATAATCGCGCTGGGTAAAACATAGAAAAATAGGAGCAGTAGGCCATTCGGCCCTTCGAGCCTGCTCCGCCATTCAATTCAATTTCAATTTTCAATTTTATTTGTCACATAACCAAATACAACAAGTGAAATCCAGTCAGTGAAATGCTTTTTTCTTAACGAGCCGAGCGCACCAATCAGCAAAGGACACTTGGCTGCCTGGTACGCACGGAGCCCGCAAGGACGGCAGCCATCTTCATCGGCGCCATCACAATAGGGTCCGCTCTCGCCTCGCTCCGCCTTTCCCGGAGTCCTGCCCGACAATCTTCAGCCGCCGTGGTACCGACGTCCCGGGGGCTGCTTCTCCTCTATCTCAATACCATATTCCTGCCCTCTCCCCATATCCCTTGATGCATTTTGTGTCTAGAAATCTATCTATCTCCTTCTTCAATATATTCAGTGACTTGGCCTCCACAGCCTTCTGTGGTAGAGAATTCCACAGGTTCACCACCCTCAGTGAAGAAATTTCTCCTCATCTCAGTCCTAAATGTTCTACCCCGCATCCTGAGACTGTGACCCCCCCTCGTTCTAGAAAACTTCAACAGCCTTTCTTTCCCTCCTCGACTTGCTGAATTATGCTATAAGAACACTCCCTCGCACCCAATTCTTTACCAACACTGCAAAACTTCCCCTTCTCAAGGTTAACGCATCTTCCTTCTCCATGGCCAGGCTCCCTCCCCACCAACCCGTGCCTTCTGCTCTCCTGCGACTCCTCTCCTTTAACCCCTGTTCGGTACGGATACCAAAAAGCAGGGCCGCAACATCGCTTTGCTCGACCAAGACCATTACGTTCGGCAATAGGTGACCGACGACGGCACACTGACACGAGGTGGCGTGATGGCCAAGGCCAGTCACCGTGTGCCACCAGACACGAGCAAGGATTCAACAGCCAGTGCCGAAGGCTGCAGGCAGAGGGCTCAGTTACTTATTTGACTAGTCGCCCCGCAGAAATAGGAGCGCGAGGCATTGGGTATCACTCACTCCACGGCTTTGGTTTCAATTGCGGATGGGCCTCTGCACAGGTCCCTTTCACAGCCACAGGAAAAAAGAGAGTGGAGGCGAAAAAAAATAATTTTAATTTCCGACGGCCATTGTGCAAATTGCCGAACGAGATCACATGGCTGTTGCATGTCCTGTTCTTCTCCTCCCCCCACCACTTAACTCTTGTGGAATTGCAACTTCTTTTGTGTTTCCATGCCTTGATAATAAGGAGGAATTTTAAACACCAGTTTCCTTAAACATACGATAATTACAACAGCATGCCAAGAAAGTGCTTTTTTGAACTCCTTCCCAGGAATTGTGGATCCCGCAGCTGCCGATAGCAAGTCATCAGATTCAAGCAGTTGCCAGGCTGCAAGAGCAGGCCTGGGTCATTGGGCAGCTTTTTCCAAAATCATACTACAGGAAACTCTTTTTTTATCCGGCACCGACGGTACCGGCGTGGTGCCGGTTGATCAAAAAGTCCGGATTACAGAGAGGTATACTTACCAAGGTATGAGAGCCCCGTACACGGCCACAGGTGCAGGAACCCCGGTTACACGGCACTTGTGCAGGAGTCCCGGTTACATGGCCACTAATATATAGTAAAACTTACCTGAACCTACTCCTGAATTTTGCCGGTTAAGAGAGGTTTCCGGATATTTAGGTGCCGGTTAAAAGCGAGTTTCCTGTACTTGGAAAATGAAAAGCTGCAGTCCACAATTCCCAGGAACAACGTGCAGAAACCTTTTCTTTTTAGAATTTCTTTTTTAATTAAAAAAAAAACTTACAAAAGGCAATGCATTGGTCAGGACTCGCACTTCGACAACCTACCACTTCACTGTCAGGAAATACGGAGAGGGCCTGAAAATTATTTTTGCCGTTCATTTACATCGGTGGACGCACTCAAATTCGGAGATGCAGTAAGACAGCTGACATGAATCTTGACATTCATGTGGAAATTACTTATGAAATGATGTTGGGCGACCTGCTGGTGGCGCTGTCCAGGGAGAGCAAAAATACTCGGGCATGGGCCCAGCTTGCTCAGGACATTCTTTAACAGGAACTAGTGAAGGACACAACTAGACCTCCATGTTGTAAAACAGTTGATTAAAGCTTAGTTTAACGCTTAGACCAAGTGCCTAGTAGTTTTCTTACGTCAACAGCGTTGAAAGCAGTGCCGGAAGGTCTAGTGAGCCAGGCAGACCAGACCAGGGTCTGCTTCCCCAGTCGCTGACGAGTTAGACAATCTCAGCAGGGTGGTGCTGTGGAATTCCTGAGCTAAGGAGGAGATAGGGGGGGAAAAAAAAAATAGGTAGGGTTTCCAATCCCGATTGCCACCCAGTGTTAAAAAGTATGTGCGAGGTACTGATGGGACCTGACTTGGCTGTTACAGCCTCTACAGTCAAGCAGATGTTTCACATCAGATAGAAGAATGGGCACTTGGGCGAGGTACCAGAGAAAGAAAGACTTGCATTTATATAGCGCCTTTCACGACCACCGGACGTCTCAAAGCGCTTTACAGCCAATAAAGTACTTTTTTGAAGTAGAGTTGCTGTTGTAATGTGGGAAACGCGGCAGCCAATTTGCGCACAGCAAGCGCCCACAAACAGCAATGTGATAATGACCAGATCATCTGTTTTAGTGATGTTGGATTGAGGGACAAATATTGGCCAGGACACCGGGGAGAACTCCCCCTGCTCTTCTTCGAAATAGCACCAAGGGAGAGCCACCTGAGAGAGCAGACGGGGACTCGGTTTAACGTCTCATCCGAAAGACGGCACCCTCCGACAGTGCGGCAACTCCCTCAGCACAGCTTTACGTGCTCAAGTCCCTGGAGTGGGGACTTTGAACCCACAACCTTCTGACTCAGAGGCGAGGGTGCTGCCCACTGAGCCACGGCTGACACAGAGGGCAGACGGAGCCCACGAAACGATACCAGGAAACACCTTTAAGGAGGCAAGACAATGGGAGAGGGAGGGAAGAAAAATAATCTAACCACAAATTTTGGGAGCCAATTTCAGCTTCCCCATTATGAAGCGAATGTTCACAAACACAGGTTTCAATTTATTATTTTCCCAAAAAAGGTTCAGAATTTTGTGTTTCAATTTTCTCCGACCTGTGTACCATTGTGTGGGTGAAAAATCTTGCAGGCGTCGAGTACTCAAGGCCTTGCCCAGGGGTAGCAGCAATTGCTCAAGCGCAGCAAGGTCTGTAATACTGGTTTTAATCAGCTTCTCAACCTTAATGTTTGGTCCCAGTCCATCCAATCTGTTTCAGGAACATGAATATCACAAGGGGGGGCGGGGAGGGGGCACACCATATATCAAGAACGGGTCAGGGCCAGGACAACATAACTATCTCCACAAGGGAGGACGATGCAGATAACTCGGGAATGACAAGGCCACAGGTGGGCTGTGCGCATGGGAAATAATTAAATCAATTGGCTTTTCTTTTTGCCAAGGACAAGACACTTATTATTATGAGGCATTCGCTCCTTGGAGTGGTCCCATGCATGCACCATCTCTGGTAGAGAGCAGGTCGAGTGACCTGCTCGGACTTGACCGTGAAACCATCTACTAAGAGGTGCGCAAAGCGCTGGCTATCACCTGGCCATTCCTCCCCGTCAGCCAGCAGCTCAGTGGGTGGCACTCTCGCCTCTGAGTCAGAGGGTTGTGTGGTTCGAGTCTCCACTCCAGGGACTCGAGCACAAAAATCTAGGCCGACACTCCGGTGCGGTGCTGAGGGAGTGCCGCACTGTCGGAGGTGCTGTTTAAACCGAGGCCCCGCCTGCTCTCCCGGGTGGACGTAAAAGGTCCCGCGGCACTATTTCAAAGAGCAAGGGGAGTTCCCCGCGGTGTCGTGACCAATATTTATCCCTCAATCAACATCACTAAAAAAAAAAGAGATTATCTGGTCATTATCACACTGCTGTTTGTGGGAGCTTGCTGTGCGCAAATTGGCTGCCGCGTTTCCTACATTACAACAGTGACTAAAAAAAGTACTTCATTGGCTGTAAAGCGCTTGGGGGCGTCCAGTGATCGTGAAAGGCGCTACAGAAATGCAAGTCTTTCTTTTGTAACAAAATGGCTGGCCTCCAAGCAAATCACAATGGTTTGTCAGAGATCATGAACTTAGTCTATGGGGCACTCAAGGTCTCGTACAACCTGCAATTTTACCCTGCGACGACAAAGCCAAAACATGGATAGGTTTAAAAACACGGATTTCAACTGGACTACGTCTACATTCTAATAAACAACCGGGAGCTGCTTTGTGATATTACTGCCACTGCAATGTAGCAAGGAAAGAGAGCCTCACTTATCACTGTTGCCATTTCTCAAGTAGTTTAAACCTGGCACAATTCCAGTTTTGCCTTTATTGCAGAGTTGTCATAATTCAAACCGATTATTCAGGTTTGTTTCACCTAATCATCTTTAACCAAAAATAGCAGAATTTCCATGCTGTGAAAGTCTCCCCCCCCACCCCACCTCCCATCCCAGGATGTGTTACTTTATATCTCAAACTGGGACATCACCTTGAAGGGAGCGTTACTGAAATCAATGAGCGCGAAGGGGGACTCATTCATACAGAGGCCGCATAGATCTATGTCAGCTTGATCAGAGTTCATGAAAACAAATGTGAACTTTTGTCACTAAGTACATGGAATTCCTGCGCTTCAGGATTGCCACTCTGGAATCCTGCCCGCTGCTTCTTCAGAAGGGAAAAACCCACTGGCCTACAATACGCAAAGGAGACGCGGTTTTGGAATTCTCTACCCCAGAGGGCCGTGGAGGCTCAGTCATTGCGTATATTCAAGACGGAGATGGATGGATTTTTGAATATTAAGGGAATCAAGGGATATGGGGATAGTGCGGGAGGGTGGAGATGAGGTCGAAGATCAGCCATGATCTCATTGAATGGCCGACTCCTGCTCCTAGTTCTTATGTTATTCTCCCGAATCAGAGCCATTGGTTTAACAGACCGAGTCCCAGGTTCCACTTTTGGGGCATTGCATTTTCACAGAATCACAGAAACCCCACAGTGCAGATACAGGCCATTTCGGCCTATCGAGCCTGCACCGACACATATCCCACCCGATCCCCGTAACCCCCCTAACACTAAGGGTCAATTTATCATAGCCAATCATCCTAACCCGCACATCTTTGGACTGTGGGAGGAAACCGGAGCACCCGGAGGAAACCCACACAAACACGGGGAGAATGTGCAAACTCCACACAGTCGCCCGAGGCCGGATTCGAACCCGGGTCCCTGGCGCTGTGAGGCAACAGTGCTAACCACTATGCTGCCATTTTGTCCATTTTTCTTTGCAAAATCCAGTGAACTTGGCAATAAAAATGTGCTGCTCTCCAAAAATCAGTACATCATCTTTCTGAGAGTAGAAGGTGGTGGTCCAAGCTACCTCAGTTCCCGGACCTCCCAGGCGTTCTGAACATGTCAAATCCAACCTCCCACAAGACCCATTTCTGGCTCGGCAGTCCAAGCACTTCAGCTAGATGACAATTTCGCTCAGCGTTACATAATGCTGGGCAATGGATCACAAGCCTGCAGCCGAGATCAATGCTGTTAAAAGGAAACAGGAGGCAGATTTTATTATTCGATCTCCCTACCTATTTTTCCTTCTCTTCCCCCCCCTTCCCCCAAGAAACAGCACACATCGCCAGCATGCGTTCCGTAGAAAGGCTTTGCCAAGAACTCATCCAAAGAGTCCACAATTGGAGAACCCATGTTCGCGTTGGGTGCCTTTCAAGTTTAAGGCCCTTGTTGGGGGGTCTCCGCTCATTTGGACTCTGCTACTGGAAATACTGCATTGTTGGCCAGTACACACCCAGAGGAACGGTAGAGCAATGTAGCATAGTTAACCCAATCAAAATAACCTCCTCAGCCAAACAATACCGCCAAACTAGAACCAAATGCATCACCCAATCAATTTATTTTTTATACAGGGCCAGAAATTCGGGTCCTCACGGGTGAGTACGCGCTGGGTACTCACGCGTAGGGCCAACCAAAGTGCCGGTTTCGTGCATGCGCGGGAAACCGGAACTTCCGTTCCCTTGAAGGAAGGGGTTCACAGGTCGAACGCGTGCGCCGGAGAGGCAGCGCATACGCCTGGAACATCTGTTTTTTTTTGCAGGCTTCTCCAGGAGGGTAAGTCTCCAGCAGCTACGCTTTTAAAAAGCAGTTGCAAGGCCTGCTTTTAACAAGGTAAGTGATGAATTAAGTAAAATTTAAATTTTTTTTCCACAGGTTTATTATTTTTAAATACTTTAAAGAAAGGTAAGTTTATTTTTAGCCCAGTTAAAAACTATAATTAATGTTTTCAAAAATTTAAATTATTGTTTAAAATAGTTATTTTATGTAATTTATAGTTACTTTAAAAATGTGATTTTTTAAATTTATTTATTTGAAGTTTTAGTTAGGTTTTGGGGCCAATCTCTTCATAAATTTGACAGGTCTTCCATTGGCTCTCCATGGCCCACGTGATCCTAGGGATGCTTCAAACTAACTGCGCCCCTGGGATACGCAAGCACTGCGTGCCTGGAGGAGGCCCAGGATCGGAATCCCACGCGGGCCCACAGCACAATGGCAGGCGCGCTAGGTAAGTGCAGGTCGGGGGCTTGCACCTGCGGGAAGCCTCCGACCCGAATTTCTGGCCCATTATCGGTGATACAGGTTCACTAATTGGACTATAACAAAAAAAAGGTCTACCTCCTCTTTAGTCTTCCCGATGACTGAAATATGACGCTTCATCCTATCCTGCAGTGTGTTACGTCACTGCATTCCACTCAACGCTGCACTTTTCCACTATCGCTAGATCTAGTCACTCATTCCTCATCACTGCCGGCTTCCCTTTGTTTCTCAATATTTTTACTACATTGGAATGACAAAACCCCCTCACTTGGTATGGTGTAATGCAGCGAGAGAGGAGCAAAGGTTCATCCAACATCACTGGTTTTGGAGGTCAGTGGCTGTACGTTTGCTGGCCGTTTCCACTGGATTGCGGCAAACAAACACTTCTAAAGGTACGATAGCAAAACACTGCGGATGCTGGAAATCCAAAATAACAACAGAAAACGCTGGAAAAACTCAGCCGGCCAGGGCAGCATCCGTGGAGAGAGAAACAGAGTCAATGTTTCAGGTCGAAGACCCTTCGTCAGAACTGGAAAAAAGCAGGAAATGGAAAGCAGGTTTAGGGGCTGGGAAAAGGGGGAGGGGATGAAAGGACAAAAGGGAAGGTCAGTGATAGGATAGAAAGCAGGAGAGATTAAGAGACATTGAGAGATATTCAAGGCGAGAGGAGATGGTAATGGGACAGGTTAAGAAACAAAGGATGGCTCTAGATGGGGTGTGAATTGCGCTGGCAGAGTGAAAGACAGCTGCCATGTGGGAGGGAAGTAAAAAGGCCAAACAAAAAGTGTGGATAAAAAAAGAGAAAATATATGCGATAGGGGCCGAGGTTATCATCTTCTCTTATTCTTAGGCAGTCCCTCGGAACCGAGGATGACTTGCTTCCACATTAAAAATGAGTTCGCAGGTGACTGATCGAGTCCAATGCGGGACCTACAGTCTCTGTCACAGGTGGGGCAGACGGTGGTTGAAGGGGCGGGTGGGTGAGGTGCTTGGGTTGACGTGCGCTCCTTGCGCTTGCTCCCGGCGAAGAGACTCGAGATGTTCGGCACCTTCCCGGATGCTTCTCCTCCACTTTGTGCGGTCTTGGGCCAGGGATTCCCAGGTGTCGGTGGGGATGTTACACTTTTTCAAGGAGGCTTTGAGGGTGTCCTTGAAGCATTTCCTCTGCCCACCTGGGGCTCTCTTGCCGTGCCGGAGCTCCGAGTAGAGCGCTTGTTTTGGGAGTCTCGTATCGGGCATGCAGACAATGTGGCCCGTCCATCGGAGCTGATCCGAGCGTGGTCAGAGCTTCGATGCTGGGGATGTTGGCCTAAGCAAGAACACTGATGTTGGTGCGCCCATCCTGCCAATGGGCCGAGGTTTATGATCTGAAATTGTTGAACTTCTAAAGGTACTTGGGTGCTGGCAAGTGGTCTCCCAGCATTGCAAATCACATTTACCTCAGCCATCAACTCTTTCAGGGGGGAGGGAGGAAGAAAGGAGGATTGATGAGATAGAAGCGGGACACAGACCCATGGGGGGGGGGGGGGGGGGGGGGGGAAAGAAAGGAGGATTGAGGAGATAGAAGCGGGACACGGACCCATGGGGGGGGGGGGGGGGGGGGGAAGAAAGGAGGATTGAGGAGATAGAAGCGGGACACGGACCCATGGGGGGGGTGGGAAGGAAGGCAAGATGAAAATAAAAGGAAACATAATGCAAACAACTTCTGCATTTAACCAGACAAAAGGCTTTCTTTTCACAACAGACTGTGGGTCCAGATAGTTTATGCATGGATCAGCATTTCTGTTCAGCGCTGTTAAAAGAAGCCACTCCAAGACCCTTGGGAACACAGCCCACTTTACAAAATTGGCCGGTATTTTCCCCAATGCCTACGGGTCTGTATGGGCTGTGTACACAACCCGTAGGAACTCACAAGTTTCGGTTTCAGGCCGTGCGAAGCACAAGCGCCGAAAACCGACACTTCCGATCTGCCAAGAATCCTCTTGACTGATCGGACGCCTGCCCTGGAGAAGGGCCTCTGCGGGGGGGAAAGAGTTCCGCTTTCTGCACAACCTCCGCCCGCTGAAAACCCTTAGAAATCTTACGCCTGGTAAAAGCAGGCGCAAGTTTAAAAAAAAGTTTTAAAAAATAATTTTCCCCATTTATAATTTTAAAAACTTTAAAAATAGATGTTTATTTTTAGCCCCATAAAAAAATTCTCAATTTAATTTGTTTAAAATATAATTTAATGTAATTTTAACTAATTAAAAAAAAATTAATGAATGTTTTGATGTGCTTTTTCAGTGATCCCCATTCATACTTTTGACAGGTCTATCTGTCAAGTGTATGAAGGGAGATTCCCTTCTTCGGTTGGTTCCCCATGGCTCACGTGATCCCAGGGATGTTTGCGAACCGCCTGCGCCCCTGGGATACCTGGGCCTCGGCGCATTCCGACTGTGGAGAGGCCCAGGAGCGGAAATGGCTGGACCTCGGGAGCCCTCAGGTGAGGGGCGTAGATTTTTTCCAGATCGGAGACCTCCACACGCAGGAAGCCTCCGATCGGAAATGACAGGATATTATGTTTGAATGTCAATCTGAATCAGTACACCTTGAACAAACACCCATCACCGCTGCTGACTTCTAAAAAGGACATTTGAAGTGCGAATGTCCGATCAGAATCCGCCAGTCGATTGGCCACATTCACCATCCCCAGAAATAAAGCTGAGAGCTTCGTACTCTAAAGACAGACTTACATTTAGATAGCACCTTTCCCAAAGCGCTTTACAGCCAATGAAGTACTTTTTGGAAGCGTAGTCACTGTTGCAATGTAGGAAACGTGGCGGCCAAATTGCGCACAGCAAGCTCCCGCAAAAACCTTAGCTCTTGCTTCCAAGTCCTCTTAGAAAACGGACTGCGCCCCTATAGCGACAGACTGCGCAACCCACACTAAGCAAACAAACTCCTGTGCAGATTTTCTCAGCGGTTTGGTTTGGAGACTTGAACACGGGTCCCCAGCTGACCAAATAAAAAGATCCGATTTCAGATTCTGAGCATTCACAAGTTTCCTTTTTATGTCTTGCCCTCCACCACATTGAGTTAATAGCTGTGCAACCGAAAAAGATATTCTACAGTCCGCACATCAAGATGGGAGTACCCAGCTAGTCAGATCATGTTTTTCCACAGCGTCTGTCCCGACTCCCCAAATGACCTCCAGTGACTAGTCAATCCTTTGCGGCCTTCACTGTTTTCTCTGGACGTCGCTGCATCCGGTGCAAATGCACAACAGATTTTTCTGATATCACATCCCACCCCTGCCGCAAATGCTAACCGAGAGGGGAAACACACCAAGGGGGCTTCAGATTAAAAGGCACTAAATGATGTCGCTGTACAAGGAACGTTTGAGGATTAGTTGGAGGGGCGAGTCGGAAATCGACTCTGCCTGCGTGGATTGCAACCTGTTAAACATACACTGGGGAGCTGGGACCCTGTGCACTGGCCAAACAAGGTCCACAGCCGGTTGGGCTGTAAACTTGGTGGAAGACAAGCAATGGAAACGGTGAGGTCTAGACAGGTTCCTTCCACAACATCGTCAGCCAAAAGATCACTTGCGAGAAATAAAAGTTAGGTCACATTTAGTGAAGCCATTATCCTAAATACGGCAGAGCTTGTAACGTTCGGTACTTGCAATCACTTCTTCTATATTCTAAATGGCTCCGATATAAGCATGCCACATTCACTGTCGAAATACAACTAACTGTATTCCAACACACTCCTGGCTGGCCTTCCGTCTTCTGTAAACTTGAGGTCGTCCGGAACTCTGCTGCCCGCGTCCTAAGTTGCACCAAGTCCCGTTCACCCATCGCCCCTGTGCTCACTGACCCACATTGGCTCCCGGTTAAGCAACACTTCGATTTTCAAATTCCTCCACAGCCTCGCTCCTCCCTATCTCTCCAACCTCCCCCAGCCTCACAACCCTCGGAGATCTCTGCGATCCTCTAATTTTGGCCTCGAGCACCGCCCCCCCTCACCAGATTTTAATCGCTCCACTGTTGGCGGCCGTGCCTTCAGCTGCCAAGGCTCGAAGCTCTGGAATTCCCTCCCTCAACCTCTCCACCACTCTCTAGACCTCGTGGCGCAACGGTAGCGCGTCCGACTCCAGATCAGAACGCTGAGTGTTCAAATCACGCCGGGGTCACAACTCTTGGGGGGCATAGTTTCAGAATAAAGGGGTTGCCCATTTAAAAACTGAGATGAGGAGGAATTTCTTCTGAGGGTCGTAAATCTGTGGAATTCTCTGCCCCAGAGAGCCGTGGAGGCTGGGTCATTAAATATATTTAAGGTGGAGATAGACAGATTTTTGAACAATAAGGGAGGGATGGGTTATGGGGAGCGGGCAGGGAAATGGAGCTGAGCCCAAGATCAGATCAGCCCTGATCTCATTAAATGGCGGAGCAGGCTCGAGGGGCCGAATGTCCGACTCCTGCTCCTACGTCTTATATTCTAATGTTCTCTCTGCCCCTCCTTTAAAACACTCCTTAAAGAAATAGGAGCAGGAGTCGGCCACTTCGCCCCTCGAGCCTGCTCCGCCATTCAATAAGATCATGGCTGATCTTGGGCTCAAAGCCACTTCCCAGTCCGCTCCCCATAACCCTTCACTCCCTTATCTTGCAAAAATCTGTCTATCTCCACCTTAAATGTATTTAATGACCCAGCCTCCACCGCTCTCTGGGGCAGAGAATTCCACAGATTTACGACCCTCTGAGAGAAGAAATTCCTCCTCACCTCAGTTCTAAAAGTTATTCTGAAACTGTGCCCCCGAGTTCTAGATTTCCCCACGAAGGGAAACATCCTCTGCATCTACCTACTTAAAACCTACTTCTTTCATCTGCCCCAATATCTCCTTATGTGGCTCGATGTCAAATTTTGTCAGTGTTACGCTCCTGTGAAGCGCCTTGGGGGCGTTTTATTACGTTAAAGGCACTATAGAAATACAAGTTGTTGTTGTAAATGTGGTTTACAACTTTCACGGGCTGCAATTGAGCCAAATTAGGAAAACGAACTGCAATTTAAAATTATTTTTGGACGGGAAAGCCATACTCTTTGAAGGAAATTGCGTTCCTGGCCTATTCTTGGTGTCTCACATCAAAGCACATGCCTGGTCAAGGCAGTGGGCAACTCGTTCCCACCTCTGCCATTGAGAACAGGTGCTCAGAACTGTTTATGGGGAAACAGGGCCTCAACTTTACTCCCGGCCTCCACACATGACCAACAACTCAAGCACGTGCCCATGGAGTGAACATGCCCGAACAGCTCGTTTCACAGATTCGGTTTAGGACTCCAATGTACCACTTCTCGGACAGACAATGTGTGACGGTTACAAAACTTGCATATTTTTTTTAAAAAAAGGAATATAATTAACTTGTTCAAGGAAGGGGGAAAAAAAGGAGATAGGTGAGCAAACGCTCCTGCTGCAGACAGAGACACACTGCGCGATGAATCCGCTTTGCATGATTGGAGGAAGGTGTCAGCCTTTGGCTCAGTGGGTAACACTCTCTCTCTCTCTCTCTCTCTCTCTCGCCTCGGAGTCAGAAGGTTGTGGGTTCGAGTCCCACTCCAGGGACTCGAGCGCAAAATCTGGGCCGACACTCCAGACACTGTTACAGTTTAACAATGAGACGTTAAACCGAGGCCCCGTCCGCCCTCTGAGGTGGATGTAAAAGATCCCACTGCACTATTTCGAAGACGAGCAAGGGGAGTTCTCCCCGGTGTCCTGGCCAATATTTATCCCTCCATCAACATCAGTAAAACAGATGATCTGTTCATTATCACACTGCTGTTTGTGGGGGCTTGCTGTGCGCAAAAATGGCTGCCGCGTTTCCCACATTACAACAGTGACTACACTTCAAAAAAAGGCTGTGAAACACTTTGGAACATTTTGAAAGGCGCCATATAAATGCAGGTTCTTTCTTTCTTTAACAGGATCAGTTTGCAATGAAGCTTCTCGGTTCCTGCCAACTTCAGTATTATCATTTGCAAATCAAAGAAAAAAATAGGACTGAGAGAGGAGGGAAAAAAATATCAGCCAGGGTTGCTGCTCTCTAATTACTCTACTGGGAGATGTTCCTGTGGTGACGTTTGGTGAGAACATAGCAATTATACACCCCCCCCCTCCCCCCCCCTCCTAGTCAAATAACCCACCAATAATCACGACCTATGCTCACACAAGGTTGGCCTCTTCAGGCAAGGTGCTGAGCTCCACGGCGCACCATCCCAGCACGAGTCAGTGCCTTCAGGAAAAAGCCCCGACAGAACCAAAAATTGAACGGAAATCACAGTAACTTAAAACTTTGTAAATCATTTCAAAGGATCTTCTCAAACACGACACAGACCCTTTAAAATTATGTGGATTCACCAATGCAAGAAAGACTTGCATTTCTATAGTGCCTTTTAGACCACAGGGCGTCCCAAAGCGCTTTACAGCCAATGAAATATTTTTTGAAATGTTGTCACTGTTGTAATGTAGGAAATGCGACAGCCAATCTGTGCAAAGCAAGCTCCCACAAACAGCAATGTGACAATGACCTGATAATCAGTTTTAGTGATGTTGGTTGAGGGATAGATATTGGCCCAGGACACCGGGGAGAACTCCCCCTGCTCTTCTTCAATATAGTGTCGTGGAATCTTTTACGTCCACCTGAGAGAGCAGACGGGGCCTGGGTTTAACGTCTCATCGGAAAGACGGCACCTCCGACAGTGCCGCACTCCCTCAGCACTGCATTGGGAGTGTCAGCCTGGATTATTGTGCTCAAGTCTCTGGAGTGGGGACTTGAACCCACAACCGTCTGACTCAGAGGCGAGGGTGCTGCCCACTGAGCCACGGCTGACACAACTGATCCTAAAACACAATAACAGTCAGCTATCATTTCTCAAACACTTATATTTTCTACAAAATAATTTCCATCTTGAAGGCATTGTTTTGGGGGGGGGGGGGGGGGGGGTTGGATATTACTATTTGCACTAATTATAGTTCTTTGCAAGACTTGGCGTGATAATGATATTTAGAATGCAATACAGATTGATCAGTAATAGTATACTGGATGCAGGTCTGTGGGTAATAATTGCTGCAACTGCACCAGCAACGCTATGATAATAAATGAGGATTTCAGTAACAAAACAAGTTTTACAAATCACAGCAATACTAAAATTAATGCCGGTCGATCAGTAATTATATTGGCTTCAGATCCATCAGCAGTATGCCAATATAACTGCTACAGGACCATCAGTAATACTGTGAAGAGTGCTGCAACTGTGTCAATAAAACATGCTCCAGATTGATCAGTTGTACAGCTAGGACTGTTGTGAATCTGTCAATAACATTACTACGTTTGCTGTTGGTCTATCAGTAACATCACTTCTATCTGCAATATAACTGATGAGGGTCCATCAGCATTACTGGGATTGCTGCCAGTCTATCAGAATATAATTACCGCAGATCTCAGAAATAGCACGAGAATCGCTGGCTCCATTAGTAATGTTACTAAGGCTGTTCCAGGACCAAGAGTAATAGCATTGCTGGAGGACAATGAGCACTGATGTATTCACTACAGGTCCAGGAGTAATATTACTGCGAGTGCTGATCTCAGTTATTACAGGATTACTGCAGGTCTCGGTAACAAACCCAGCAATTCTAGTAACCTCAGTAACATTAGTGGGACCGCAGAGGGTGCAGTTTCATCATTAACGTTACTGGGATTGCCGTAGCTCTACAGTAACATCAGTGAACCTACCGATTTGTTGTAAAAACCCATCTAGTTCACTAGTGACCTTTAGGGAAGGAAATCTGCCGTACTTGCCCGGTCTGGCCTATATGTGACTCCAGACCCACAGCAATGTGGTCGACTCTTAACTGCCTATTAATGGTCGAGCAACCTACTCAGTTGTACCAATCCGCTACAAAGAAACCTAAGCGCCGTGGGAGCACCTTCACCACACAGACTGCAGTGGTTCAAGATGGTAGCTCACCACCACCTTCTCAAGGGCAATTAGGGATGGGCAATAAATGATGGCCTTGCCAGCGACGCCCACATCCCGTGAACAGATTTTTAAAAACTGAGATTGCTGGCTCCATCAGCAATAACGGTGGGATTGCCGGATCAGGAACGGCAGGATTGCTGGATCAATGGGAATGCTGGATCAGTAATATTGGGGTTGCTGGCTCCATTAGCAACATTGCTGTGATTGCAGCAAGTCTACAGTGATATTGTTGGGCTGCTGGTTCCATCATTAGTTGAATTTCTGGTCTGCTTCCATCAATCAGTAATAGTACTCGGCTTGCAGGGGGCTATCAGTAATAATACTAGAACTGCTGGAGTAATGCAATAACTGGAAGGGGAAACACTAGAATCGCTGGAGCAACAATGCAAGAATCGCTGGAGCAACAATGCAAGAACTAGATGGGGAAAATGCAAGAATTGCTAAAGTAACAATGCAATAATTGCTGGAGTAATAATGCAATAACTAGAAGGGGAAATGCAATAATTGCTGGAGTAATAATGTAATAACTAGAAGGGGAAATGCTAGAATTGCTGGAGTAATAATGCAATATTTGGAATGGAAAATGCAATAACTGGAGTAACAATGCAGTAAGTGGAAGGTGGTGAAATACTAGAATTGGAGTAACAATGCAATAATTGCTGGAGTAACGATGCAATAATTGCTGGAGTAACGATGCAATAATTGCTGGAGTAACGATGCAATAATTGCTGGAGTAACGATGCAATAATTGCTGGAGTAACGATGCAATAATTGCTGGAGTAACGATGCAATAATTGCTGGAGTAACGATGCAATAATTGCTGGAGTAACAATGCAATAATTGCTGGAGTAACAATGCAATAATTGCTGGAGTAGCAGTGCAATAATTGCTGGAGTAACAGTGCAATAATTGCTGGAGTAACAGTGCAATAATTGCTGGAGTAGCGATGCAATAATTGCTGCAGCCAGGGTGCAGTGACCGGCCGGCCGGCCGGCCGGGGAGGGGAGGGGAGGAAGGGATTGATTCTCTCACCTTCAGCCACCACCTCCTCCACCGTCACCTGCTGCCGCCCCACGCTGAACACCCGGCCGATGAAGCCGCCGCCCGGCAACGAGCCTCCGCCGGCGCCTCCTCCTCCACCACCGCCGCCGCCGCCTCCGGAGCCCGAGCCCGCCGCCTCCCGCCGCGCGTCGAAGAACTTCTTCATTCCCCTTTCTCTCTCTTTAATTAAAAAATATATCTGATGATGAAGAAGATGCTGATTTCTCGCTCTCTCTTTCCTCCTCCTCCGCCGCCTCACACACAGGGGGTGGCGGGGGGAGGGGAAGCGGCTGAGGGGCGGGTGCACCAGGCCGGCCTTCCCCCCTCCGTCCCCAAAACTGAGAGCGGAACCAAAGAGCGGGGACAGTGGCGCCGCCGGAAGCTGCCCCCACCACTCCTTTCACCACCAAAATGTGTTTTTTTTAAATTATATTTAAAATGAATAAACTCTACCACTAAAATCGGAAGTGAAAATTAAAAAAAAAATCCTAATTGTCTTTTCAAACATCAGCGGTTGAGCCCTTGGCTTTAGAGGCAAGCGCTATCGCAGTGCCTGCTGGGAGTTGTAGTTTGCAGGCCGGCGGGTTGTCATGGAGACGGGCGCCGCTCGGCGCGCTGGCGGACTACAACTCCCAGAGGCCATGGCGGGGCAGCCCGCCGCTTTTCCAGTCTTGACAAAGGGTTTTGACCCAAAACGTTGACTCTATTTCTCTCTCCACAGATGCTGCCTGGCCTGCTGAGTTTTTCCAGCATTTTCTGTTGTTATTTCGGATTTCCAGCATCAGCAGTATTTTGCTATCTGACCGCTGCTTATTTTCCTTGGCATTAGAAACTATGGGGGGGGGGGTCAATTGATAAGTGATAATCGGCGGATTGATAAAACATTTATAATTTACACCTTTGGTTATCTCTCTGCCGAGGTGTGATAAAGGGCAGTTAGAAAGATTACCTGTAATCATCTGGCAGTGTTCTCTGACTATATATGCTGTGCCTATATGCATCTCTTCACTTCACCTGACGAAGGAGCAGCGCTCCGAAAGCTTGTGATTTCAAATAAAGCTGTTGGACTATAATCTGGTGTTGTGTGACTTCTCACATTTGTCCACCTCAGTCCAACACCGGCATCATCACATCATTTATAATTTACGCTTGAGCGAGCGAACGGAGGACTGAATAGAAACATAGAAGATAGGAGCAGGAGTAGGCCATTTGGCCCCTCGAGCCTGCTCCGCCATTCAATGTGATCATGGCTGATCATCCAAATTCAGTACCTGGCCCCTGCTTTCTCCCCATACTCCTTGATCCCTTTAGCCTTAAGAAATATATCCAACTCCTTCTTGAGTATATTTAATGAATTGGCCTCTACTGCCTTCTGTGGTAGAGAATTCCACAGGTTCACCACTCTCTGGGTGAAGAAATTCCTCCTAATTTCTGTCCTAAATGGCCTACCCGTTATCCTTAGACTGTGACCCCTGGTTCTGGACTCCCCGAGCATCGGGAACATCCTTCCTGCATCTAGTCTGTCCAGTCCTGTCAGAATTTTATAAGTTTCAATGAGATCCCCTCTCATTCTTCTAAACTTCAGCGAGTACAAGCCCAATCGACCCAATCTCTCCTCATACGTCATTCCTGCCATCCCAGGTATCAGCCTGGTGAATCTTCGCTGAACTCCTTCCATGGCAAGAACATTCTTCCTCAGATAAGGCGACCAAAACTGCACACAATACTCAAGGTGTGGTCTCACCAAGGCCCTGTACAACTGCAGCAAGACATCCTTGTTCCTGTACTCAAACCCTCTTGCTACGAAGGCCAACATACCATTTGCCTTCTTAACCGCCGGCTGCACCTGCATGCTTACCTTCAGCGACTGGTGCACAAGGACACCCAGGTCTCGTTGCACTTCCCCTTCTCCCAATCTATTGCCATTCAGATAATAATCTGCCTTCCTGTTTTTGCCACCAAAGTGGATAACCTCACATTTATCCACGTTATATTGCATCTGCTTCTGCCCAATCACCCAACCTATCCAAATCATTCTGGAGTTTCTCGGCATCCTCCTCACAGCACACACGCCCACCCAGCTTTGTGTCGTCTGCAAATTTGGAGATATTACATCTAGTTCCCTTGTCTAGATCATTAATATATATTGTGAATAGCTGGGGTCCAAGGACTGATCCCTGCGGTACCCCACTAGTCACTGCCTGCCACTCGGAAAAAGACCTGTTTATTCCAACTCTTTGCTTTCTGTCTGCCAACCAGTTTTCTATCCAAGTCAATACCTTGTCCCCAATCCCATGTGCCTTAACTTTACACGCTAATCTCTTATGCGGGACCTTATCGAAAGCCTTCTGAAAGTCCAAATATACCACATCCACTGGTTCTCCCTTATCTATTTTACTAGTTACATCCTCAAAAAATTCCAGTAGATTAGTCAAGCACGATTTACCTTTTGTAAATCCATGTTGACTTTGTCCGATCCTGTCACTGTTTTCCAAGTGCTCTGCTATTGCATCTTTTATAACGGACTCTAGCATTTTCCCCACTACCGATGTCAGGCTTACCGGTCTGTAATTCCCCGTTTTCTCCCTACCACCTTTTTTGAATAGTGGGGTAACATTAGCTACCTTCCAATCCATGGGTACTGTTGTAAAATTCATTTTCATCCTCTCCTATGGCAACTGTCTGGAAAGTAACTATACCTGAAATGTTAAGGGCCAGACTACTCAAGCACTGTACTTGTTAATTCAGCCATGCCACCCCAGATCATATAGCACTATATGACATTTAAAAGTAATGTGCCACAAAATTTTTAAAAAGCCAAGGCAGAAAACACTGCAGGAGGCTCCCCATATTATATGTCACAGAGAACAAGTTGGGCTTAAACCAACTTTGATCTTTACTTTCTGTAAAGATCATGGGGTTGATTTTCAGTGTGCCGTGAGGCGGGCTTTTAGGCGTGCGGGGGGCTAAATCCCGAATTCGGGGGTGCCGACACCATCCCGCCCAAAACCCGCCTCCATGTAAGTTTCAAAGGAGGCGGGTACCTCCCCGCACTGGGACCCGCCGACCCGAGGCGGGAAGGGATTAGTGCCAATTAACTGCCTGTTAACAGGTAGTTAACAGGCAGTTTTTAGCCTAATCTCTATTTTGAAGGTTGTCGTGTGGGATTCCCGACGGCTCCAAACCACGCCAAGTTAGAGGAGTCGGGCCGTCGGGTTGAAGGACTTGGAGGGGTCGACATGTCAGTGTTCAGGTGAGTGATGGGTGCATGAGTGCAAAGGTAAGTGTGTCTAAAGTGTGTAAAGAAGTTTAAATTACCTGTACTTACCTTTTCAGCCTTCCTTCCTCTGGGTTTCGGGAGTCCATCATTCAGCCGGCACAGAAAGCAGAATGGCCGCGAGCTGTCAAAAGTGATAGCCTGCAGCTTTCAGTGCCAGTGAGATTTCTAACTGAGTCTGCGTAGAAGGACTCAGGTTAGAAATAAGACTGTCAGTGTTTGACAGCTTCAAACAGCTGTGAAACACTGATATCTCATCTGTCAACACGTCTTGACAGATGAAATTTCAGTCTGTGACATCACCTGTTGCTGGGTGGCCCTTAATTGGCCTGCTGAGCCCACTGGGCGGGCTCAACAAGGTCAATCCAGTGAAAATCGCATGGATTGGCTGCATCTCGATGGAGGCAGGACTACAACCCGAAAGTTGTAGTCCCGCCTCCTTCCCGACTTCTGAATGAAAATCCAGCCCCATCTGTCAACATCTCAAAATATTTCAAATGCAGTCACTCTAAGTTACATCAGTTGTCAGTTAATATTGGAAATATATACATCTAGAGGGAAGACAGAAAAGGAAGAAAAACACTTCATCTTGCTCCATACAGTCCACAGAATTGTTCAAATTTAATAGAATGCAAGACAAAAATCAGTATGTTTACCTATAGTGGTAGGGAAGTGCAACTGGTCCAATGAACAAGAAATGCATTCCAAAGCCAAAAATATATGCTCAATGTATTACGCTTCCACATATAGAAAGCCTCTTATACAACCTGCCTTAATTGCCTTTGAATCTAAAAATGAAAGTCATTGGCCTTTGGTATATATTGTTGGACCAGCAGTTCATAGCATGGCCCAATGTACATTCCAGTTACTGGATCCAATATCCTGGAACTCCACGGCCTTATTTTTAAGTGCTGCAACAACTATGTGACATTAAAGGTATTTAGAGGAGCTCAGTTTTCCCCAATCTTTAAACAAAACATCCACTGTTACAGTCAGGCAAAGGTAGCTGTAGGAAGATCTCTGGACACATTTCAATGATAGGATGGACTAATCCTGGATGTGTTCCAATGGGCAATTAGATTATGAGGAAAATTAAAATATGGCATGTTAAGTACCATTGTTGAGAAGCATAGAACTGGCTTTAACATTATAGAAGATTTGCATCATGCAAATTAACAGCCACAATACCCCGTTTCTGTCATTTCCTTCTCTAACTTTTAAGGGATCTTTCATTTCACGTTAGTCTGTCCACCATAACATTTTCAAAACCTTCATGCCTACTTACATAAAATCTGTCTTGTGCTATTACTAATTCAAAGGAAAAAATCCTAAACTATGACTGAATAATTGAGCGATGCCTGTAGGACTGGCGTATACGGGTTCTTTCTTTTCTTGGTTTATTAAATAGTGGCAGTTTGTACTGTAAACATTATTGATTTACCTGTAAAAATGTATTATTGTATTTATATTGTTGACCATAAAGCTGTTTTTTGAGGCTTTTTTTGGTGGTCCGTGAATGTAATGGATTTGTTGTGTGGTGGATGAGTTGTATAAGTACTGTTGTACTTGAATGTTAAAGTAAAAAAAAAGGACAACAGGTAATACCAAGCAAAAGTGAAGAGTTACTAGATTGCCAATAGGACTGGCGTAAAATTGTTTTTCACTATGGGTACCTGTACTGTTAATATTGTTGATTTTGCTGTAAAATTGACCACTGCATTTGTACTGTTAATCCTAAAGCTGTTTTTAAGGCTTTGTTTTATTATGGCTAATGAATGTAATGGATTTATTATGTAATTGATGAGTTGTAACAAGTACTACCATATTTAAATAAATATGTTTGACTCAAAAAAATAATAAAACATTTATAGATTGATCCCTTGGCTATGTCTTTTATATATATATATCGCAGTGCTTGCTGGGAGTTGTAGTTTTCAGGCGGGCCGGTTGTCATGGAGACGGGCGCCGCCTGGCGCGCTGGCGGACTACACCTCCCAGAGGCCATTGCGGGGCCGCCCGCTGCTTATTTTCCTTGGCATTAGAAACTATATCGGGAGTGTGGGGCGGGGGGAAACAATTGATGAGTGATAATCGGTGGATTGATAATAAAACATTTATAGTTTGATCCCTTTATAGCTATGTATAGATCTCTCGCAGTGCTTCTTGGGAGTTGTAGTTTGCAGGCGGGCGGGTTGTCATGGAGACGGGCGCCGCCTGGCGCGCTGGCGGACTACAACTCCCAGAGGCCATTGCGGGCCGCCCGCTGAGGCGATCGCTTCTCCTCACACACCGAGAGACAGGTTTGAGGCGCCGAGTATTTTCTTCCGTTATTCTAAGTGGATCTTTTTTGGGGAAGGAGGGGGAGGGGAAGGTTGGTTATTTTTTTATATATATAAATGGAGCCCAAGCGAACTTTTTGAGTGTGGGGAGCGAGGTTGGAGCTGCCGGCTCGGGAGTCGCGGCGCCGGCAGGGGGCGGCCGCTGTCCGAGGGCCCGGACTGAAGGGGCGCGAGTGGCGCCTGCTGGTGAAGCCCGGTAACTGCAGGGGGGGCCCCAGAAACTGCAGCAACAACTACTGCAGAAACAACAACTACAATACTGCAACAAAAACTACTGCAGCAACAACTACTGCAACAAAAACTACTGCAGCAACAACAACTACTGCAACAAAAACTATTGCAACAAAAACTACTGCAGCAACTGCAACAACAGCAGCCACTACTGAAACTGCAGCAGTAACTCTTCATCTTCTATGTTTCTATGTTTAAGCAGTCCCTCGGAACTGAGGATAGAAACATAGAAACATAGAAGGTAGGAGCAGGAGTAGGCCATTCGGTCCCTCGATTCCTGCTCCGCCATTTAATGCGATCATGGCTGATCATCCAAATTCAGTACCCTGTCCCTGCCTTCTCCCCATATCCCTTGATCCCTTTAACCTTAAGAAATATATCGAACTCCTTCTTGAATATATTTAATGTATTGGCCTCTACTGCCTTCTGTGGTAGAGAATTCCACAGGTTCACCACTCTCTAGGTGAAGAAATTCCTCCTCATCTCTGTCCTAAATGGCTTACCCCTTATCCTTAGACTGTGACCCCTGGTTCTGGACTCCCCGCCATCGGGAACATCCTGCATCTAGTCTATCTAGTCCTGTGAGAATTGTATAAGTTTCAATGAGATCCCCTCTCATTCTTCTAAAATCCAGCGAGTACAAGCCCAATTGACCCAATCTCTCCTCATACGTCATTCCTGCCATCCCAGGTATCAGTCTGGTGAATCTTCGCTGCACTCCCTCCATGGCAAGAACATCCTTCCTCAGATAAGGTGACCAAAACTGCACACAATACTCAAGATGTGGTCTCACCAAGGCCCTGTACAATTGCAGCAAGACATCCTTGTTCCTGTACTCAAACCCTCTCACTACGAAGGCCAACATACCATTTGCCTTCTGAACCGCCTGCTGCACCTGCATGCTTACCTTCAGCGACTGGTGCACAAGGACACCCAGGTCTCGTTGCACTTCCCCTGCTCCCAATCTATTGCTGTTCAGATAATAATCTGCCTTCCTGTTTTTGCCACCAAAGTGGATAACCTCGCATTTATCCACATTATACGGCATCTGCCATGCTTCTGCCCAATCACCCAACCTGTCCAAATCATACTGGAGTTTCTCGGCATCCTCCTCACAGCACACACGTCCACCCAGCTTTGTGTCATCTGCAAACTTGGAGATTGTACATCTCGTTCCCTTGTCTAGATCAGTAATATATATTGTGAATAGCTGGGGTCCTAGCACCGATCCCTGCGGTACCCCACAAGTCACTGCCTGCCACCCGGAAAAAGAGCCGTTTGCTCCAACTCTTTGCTTCCTGTCTGCCAACCAGTTCTCTATCCAAGTCAGTACCTTGTCCCCAATCCCATGTGCCTTAACTTTACATGCTAATCTCTTATGCGGGACCTTATCGAGGATGACTTGCTTCCACATTAAAAATGAGTTCTCAGGTGACTGATGAGTCCAATGCGGGACCTACAGTCTCTGTCACAGGTGGGGCAGACGGTGGTTGAAGGGGCGGGTGGGTGGGGTTCTTGGGTTGACGTGCGCTCCTTGCGCTGCCTGCGCTTGGCTTCCGCTTGCTCCCGGCGAAGAAACTCGAGGTGTTTGGCGCCTTCCCGGATGCTTCTCCTCCACTTTGTGCGGTCTTGGGCCAGGGATTCCCAGGTGTCGATGGGGATGTTACAGTTTTTCAAGGAGGCTTTGAGGGTGTCCTTGAAGCGTTTCCTCTGCCCACCTGGGGCTCTCTTGCCCTGTTGGAGCTCCGAGTAGAGCGCTTGTTTTGGGAGTCTTGTATCGGGCATGCGGACGATGCGACCCGTCCATCGGAGCTGATCGAGCGTGGTCAGAGCTTCGATGCTGGGGATGTTGGCCTGAGCAAGAACACTGACGTTGGTGCGCCTATCCTGCCAATGGATTTGCAGGATCTTGCGGAGGCAGCGTTGGTGGTACCTCGCCAGTGCTTTGAGGTGCCTGCTGTACATGGTCCATGTCTCTGAAGCATACAGGAGGGTTGGTATCACTACTGCTGTGTAGACCATGGTGCTGGGTTTGAGGTCCTGGTCTTCAAACACTCTCTTCCTCAGGCGACCGAAGGCTGCACTGACACACTGAAGGCGGTGTTGGACTTTGCCATCGACGTCTGCCCTTGTTGACAGTAGGCTCCCGAGGTATGGAAAGCGGTCCACGTTGTCGAAGACCTTGTCGTGGATTTTGATAATCGGGGGGCAGTACTGTGTGGCGGGAGCAGGTTGGTAGAGGACCTTTGTCTTATGGATGTTTAGTGTAAGGCTCATGCTCTCGTACGCTTCGGTGAAGGTGTTGACGATGGTTTGGAGTTCGACCTCCGAGTGAGCGCAGACGCAAGCAACTACTGCAACAATGGATCAACAGCAACTTGTATTTATAGAGCGCCTTTAATGTAATAAAAGGTTCCAAGGCGCGTCACAGGAGCGTTACTAAACAAAATTTGACACTGAGCCACATAAGGAAACATTAGGACAGATGAGCAAAAGCTTGGACAAAGAGTTAGGTTTTAAGGAGCGTCTTAAAGAAAGAAAGACTTGCACTTCTATAGTGCCTTTCATGACCACCGGACGTCCCAAAGCGCTTCACAGCCAATGAAGTACTTTTTGGAAGTGTAGTCACTGTTGTAATGTAGGAAACGCGGCAGCCAATTTGCGCACAGCAAGCTCCCACAAACAGCAACGTGATAACGAACAGATAATCTGTTTCAGTGATGTTGATTGAGGGATAAATATTGGGCCCAGGACACCGGGGAGAACTCCCCCTGCTCTTCTTCGAAATAGTGGCCGTGGGATCTTTTACGTCCACCCGAGAGGGCAGACGGGACCTCGGTTTAACGTCTCATCCAGAATGTGATATCGGATGGACAGCCAGATAGTACCACAGTACTGGAGTCAATATCCAACTGTGTGCATATGTTTTTTCCATTCTGTTAAGTTCTGAAGGCAGGCGACACACAGTCTTTGCAGCAGATACCCTCGTCCAAGCCATCCTTGGGTATTGAAAATAATGTGTGCTGATTGGCTCCTGACGTGGCCCACGTAACTCTTTCCAGCCTCTTTCATCTTGTAATGTGCATTGGGCACTGTCCCTGTCTCGATTTCTGTCAGTAAACTCCAGCTCAGCACTTCCTTTAAAGGCTTTCAAGAAAAAAAAATGGCACAGCTGGAGGAATATTTCAAGAACACGGCAATGTCGATGGGACCGAATGTCCGCATGCAGCATATTTCTGGAAGAAGCTAGGATCCATTAACGAGCGCGACTTGTAGCCCAGCAGACTGAGTCTTTCACGGTGGGCAGCACGGTGGCATAATGGTTAGCACTGTTGCCTCACAGCGCCAGGGACCCGGGTTCGAATCCGGCCTCGGGTGACTGTCTGTGTGGAGTTTGCACATTCTCCCCGTGTTTGCGTGGGTTTTCTCCAGGTGCTCCGGTTTCCTCCCACAGTCCAAAGATGTGTGTGTTAGGATGATTGGCTATGATAAAATTGACCCTTAGTGTTAGGGGGATTAAATACGTGGGGTTACGGGGATAGGGTGGGATATGTGTTGGTGTAGGGGTTACGGGGATCGGGTGGGATATGTGTCGGTGCAGGCTCGATGGGCCGAAATGGCCTCTATCTGCACTGTGGGGTTTCTGTGATTCTGTGTGAAGTCACACGGATCTGTAAGAACTAAATTGACGCGGCGCTGAAGAAATCAAACTCAACACAAACTGGCGCCGGGAGAATGATGAATGCAGTTCAGAGTCTTAAATGCGAATCAAAGTGCTGAAACCTTGCAGCCTGTGGAGAGCTAACAGTGCACGTAGCAAGGGCGGGTGGCCGGGTAGCAAGTGCAGTTTTCAATCGGGGTACAAAAAAACCCAAATGTGTTATGGACATGCCAAGAAAGCAAGTGGAGTTTGCACAACTTTCTGGTTAAGATGAGAGATGATAGCTCCCTGCTGCAGCCAAGTGCAGTCTTGCCCCAAAGCTGGGGTAAGACATCAGTGAGGAAATACAATGGAGTTCAGACCTCCAGTCCACGAGAGGCAGAGTGACCTATAGTATATATTTTTTTGAGCCTTGGGACATGGACCGCAACAATCTCTTCCGGTTCTCTATGTTCCTATCTTCCTATGACGCTCCTTTCTGACAGGCTGATGCAATGGGAAGCCCACTCGAACCCGTCATGAAAACCCATCACATTGTTCAACACCCTGCCAGATACACTGGGCTGGATTTTACCAGCCCTGAGGAGGCGGGTTTAGAGGCGGGACTGCTGGGAAAATGGGAAAAATTGGGAGCGGGTCCCAACCCCACTCCCAACCCGCCTCCGAACCATCTTCCCAGGAGGCAGGTCCCCGACTCGCGCAGGGACCCGTCTCCTAGCGGCGGGTAGGGGATTAGAGCCAATTAACTACCTGTTAACAGGTAGTTAGCAGGCAATTTAGAGGCTTTTCCCCATTTTCAGCCTGCTGATGCGGGCTTCCCGACAGTGGGAAACCCCACCAGGGTCAGCGAGGTGAGCTGTGGGTCTGCGGGGGTGAGAGGGGTCGAAATGTCAGCTGTGGAGGTGAGTGATGGGTGCAGGTGTGGAGAGGTAAGTATGAGAGGTGAGTGAAAAGTGCTGGAAAAAGTTTCCTTATTTTTGCTTCTTCCTGCAGGCTTCAACCCTTGGGGATCCGGAGGTGCCTCATCTCAACGGCAGAGATGACAAAATGGCTGCTGCATTCTCAGATGTAGCAGCCATCTGATTTCTGCTGAGGAGAGAGCTCTTGGTGAGCCTGTGTGCAAGGGTGACATCATCTGTCACCGGCTTTCCCTTAATTGGCCAGTAAGCCCGCAGAGGGCGGGCTTAACAAGGCCAATCGAGTGAAAATAACGTGGGTTGGTCAGACGTCGCTGGGGGCGGGACTGAAACTTGGAAACCAGAAGTCCCGCCTCCAGCACGTCTCCATTGAGAAAATCCAACCCCCTGATTAAACCCAGCTTACCCCCCACCCACCATGTTAATGCCAAACCCAGCACTGCTCCGTGGTCATGTAATGACATCCAACTAGATTGATCCCTGGGATGACAGGGTTGTCGTAAGAGGAGAGATGGAGTAGATTGGGCCTCTACTCTCTGGAGTTTAGAAGAATGAGAGGTGATTTCTTAGATATATTTCTTAAGGCTAAAGGGATCAAGGGATATGGGGAGAAGGCAGGGACAGGGTACTGAGTTTGGATGATCAGCCATGATCGCATTAAATGGCGGAACAGGCTCGAGGGGCCGAATGGCCTACTCCTGCTCCTATCTTCTATGTTTCTAAAAATATAAGATTCTGTGAGGGCTCGACAGGGTAGATGCTGAGAGGCTGTTTTCCGTGGCTGGGGGGTCTAGAACCAGGGGTCACAGTCTAAGGATAAGGGGTCGGCCATTTAGGACTGAGATGAGGAGGAATTTCTTCACCCAGAGGGTGGTGAACCTGTGGAATTCTCTGCCCCAGAGTGCTGTGGAGGCTCAGTCGTTGAGTATATTCAAGGCTGAGATCGATAGATTTTTGGACTAAAGGGGAATCAAGGGATATGGAGATCGGGCGGGAAAGTGGAGTTGAGGTCGATGATCAGCCATGAGCTTATTGAATGGCGGAGCAGGCTCGAGGGGCCAAATGGCCTCCTCCTGCTCCTAATTCCTATGTTCTTATGGTACAACCATGCCAATAAACCCGTGCTCCTAATATTTACTCCAGAAAGTAGCATGTGAGCAACGGTGCAATGATTTAACAAAAATATTACACCCATGCAAATAAATTTGGAAAGCAAGATTAGAAAAAGGAAATACCAGGAAACTCTCTTTTTACCGGCACCTAAATATCCGGAAATCTCCCTTAACCGGCAAAATTCAGGAGTAGGTTCAGGCAAGTTTTACTATATATTAGTGGCCGTGTAACCGGGGTTCCTGCACCTGTGGCCGTGCAACAGGGACTCCTGCACCTGTGGCCGTGTACGGGGCTCTCGTACCTTGGTAACTAAACCTCTCTGTAATCCGGACTTTTTGATCAACCGGCACCACGCCGGTCCCGTCGGTGCCGGATACAAAAGAGTTTCCTGTATTTGTAAAGCAACATTCAAAGAGCAATTAGAACTACAACATGAAGTTGCGCCTTCATTTCAATGACACCTTATTGCTTAAAAGATTTTGTAAAATGTATCTTTCTTGAGTCGGGCGATGTTGCGGAGGTGGAAGCAGGCGGCCTTGGTGATGGGACGGATCACCACCTGGTCGGAAGCTCACCGCGGAGGTCAGATAGGTCACCAAGGTGGCGAACGGACTGGTTCAGCCTCTGACGGTGGCTGGGGAGAGGGATGGTGTCGGCGGCGAGGGAACGGAGTTTATGGTGGGGACCGAAGACAGTCGTTGCAGTCTTCCCAATATTTAGTCGGAGGAACTTTCTGCTCATCCAGTACTGGTTGTCGGACAAGCCATCTGACAATTTAGAGCCAACAGTGGATGGTGCAGCCTGTGTAAGTGTGATTTCTGTGAAATGGATAATTAACTTTCTGGTGATGTAGCAAGTGGATAGTGTCGTCTTATAAATTATGGACAATATATTAAAATAGGACAGTGTAGCATATGCAAATAAGCAGTATGTCTGCTTAGAAGAATGAGAGGGGATCTCATTGAAACTAAAATTCTGACAGGGCTAGACAGGTTGGATGCAGGGAGGATGTTTCCCCTGGCTGGGGGGTCTAGAACGAGGGGTCACAGTCTCAGGATACAGGGTAGGACATTTAGGACTGAGATGAGGAGAAATTTCTTCACTCGGAGGGTGGTGAACCTGTGGAATTCTCTACCACAGAAGGCTGTGGAGGCCAAGTCACTGAATATATTTAAGAAGGAAATAGATAGATTTCTAGACGGAAAAGGCATCAAGGGGTATGGGGAGAGAGCGGGAATATGGTATTGAGATAGAGGATCAGCCATGATCATATTGAATGGTGGAGCAGGTTCGAGGGGCCGAATGGCCGACTCCTGCTCCTATTGTTCTATGTTTCTACTTCACAAGATGTCCCCTCTTTATAAATCAACTGAGGTATGCCCAGATTTTATTCAGTGCTCGCAAACATCAGCATACCCGACGGCAGTATTGAGTTGATGTCATTGCACTCCTGAACACATTTCAAATCACCATCTGTGTGGGTCACCTTGCAGGACATGATGAGCATTTTGTAATCTCAGCACTGCCAATCAGTCACATTCCATTCAGAGTTTGTGTAAGGTAGTGCAGGCAGAAACCCTGGAATCATTTAAAAAGAAATAATGGGATGCTGCGATGGAGAAGGAGAAAAGGAACTGCAGGTTCTTCCTGGGTGGATGAGTTATTGGGCCGTATTTTCCGATTGGAGGTTTCCAGCGTGCGGAGGCCTGCGATCTGGAAAAATCTACACCCTTACCTGAGGGCTCCCGGGACGCACACACTTCCGATGCTGGGCCTCTCTAAACTCCGAGTGTGCAGGGCCCAGGTATCCCAGAGGCGCAGGTAGTTCGCAGCGTCCCCGGGATCACGTGGGCCATGGGGAGCCAATCACAGAAGGGAATCTCCCTTCATACACTTGACAGGAAGACCTGTCAAATATATGAATAGAGATCACATTTTTAAAATGACTCGAAATTACAATAAATTAAATATTTTAAACAAAAATATAATTTTTTGAAAAAAATAATTAAAGTTTTTTACAGGGCTAAAAATAAACTTACCTTTTTTAAAGTATTTTTAAATGATAAATCAGTGGAAAAAATTTTTAAACTTTTTTTCAACTCTTATCCTGGTAAAAGCAGGCCTTGCGCCTTTTACCAGGCGTAAGAATTGTTTGGGTTTTCTGCGGGCGGAGTCTCCAAAAAGCGAAACTCTCTGCCCGCAGAGGCCCGTCTCCCGGGCAGCCGGAGAATCTGTCAAGAGCTCCCAGTCCAGCAACCCCTCAATTTAAAAATTCTCACCCTTGATTTCAAATCCCTCCATGGCCCTCGCCCCCTCCCTATCTCTGTAACATCCTCCAGCCCTACAAGCCTTTGCGATCTCTGCGCTCCTCTTCTGTCCTCTTGAGCATCCCCCGATTTTAATCGCCCCACCATTGGCGGCAGCTGCCTGGGCCCTAAGCTCTGGAATTCCCTCCCTAAACCTCTCCGCCTCGCTACCTCTCTCTCCTCCTTTAAGATGCTCCTTAAAACCTACCTCTTTGACCAAGCTTTGGATGAACTCGGGTTTGTGTGGGGTGGAAGATGGGAAGCTGGCCAGGACAGCATTGGAATAGTCGAGTCTGGGGGTAACAAAAATCAGTGGACCTCGTCAATTTAAATGACTGTCAAATTCAAAAGGAGCTGCCAAACACCGAGTTGAACAAATCACTCAAACTAACAACAGAAAACGCTGGAAAAACTCAGCAGGCCAGGGCAACATCCGTGGAGAGAGAAACAAAGTCAACGTTTCAGGTCGAAACCCTTCGTCAGAACTGAGAAAAAAGCAGGAAATGAAACGGATGAGAAGCAAGTTTGGGGGCTGGGAAATGGGGGAGGGGATGAAAGAACAAAAGGGAAGGTTCTGTGAGAGGTGAAGAGACATTAAGAGATATTCAAGGTGAGACGAGATGGTAATAGGGCAGGTAAAGAGACAAAGATGGCTCTAGATGAAGTGTGAAATGCGCTGGCAGAGTGAGAGACAGCTGCCATGTGGGAGAGAAAAAAGGAAAAGGCACAAACCAAAAGTGTGGATAAAAAATATAAAAATATGATAAAGGCTGAGGTTATGATCTGAAATTGTTGAACTCGATATTGAGTTCTGTTGCGTTTTGAATTGAATGGCTCGGTTCCTCCCTCGGACAATTGTCCAACAACATAGAAACATAGAAGATAGGAGCAGGAGTAGGCCATTCGGCCCCTCGAGCCTGCTCCGCCATTCAATGAGATCATGGCTGATCATCCAAATTCAGTACCCTGTCCCTGCTTTCTCCCCATATCCCTTGATCCCTTTAGCCTTAAGAAATATATCTAACTCCTTCTTGAATATATTTAATGAATTGGCCTTGACTTGACTAATTGCTCCAACAAATGTATCTAGATTTTTGTGAGTGAGGTTGGTTTGTAACCCCTTAAAGAAGCCATACTTTAACCTGCCTTATCTTACAGCTCCCATATTCACGAGTAGGTGGCACTGGGAGTAATCCAGAGATTACTACCTTTGAGGGCCTGCTCTTTAACTTCCTCCTAGCTTCTGAAACTCTAACTGTAGGACCTCAACCCTTTTCCTGCCTATTTCATTGGTTCTAACCTGGACCACGATGTCTGGCTGTTCCCCTCCTCCCGCAGAATGTTCTGCAACCGTTCCGTGATATCCTTTAAGGATGAGCCCAGCAGCGAGGTCGAGGCCCAGGACTGGCGCAGCGTGGACCAGCAGCGGGGTCGGGAGGACCACACTGCAGCCTATGAAACCCAGGCAGAGAGGACCTGCGGGAGGGAGGGAGGAGGACAGTAGGAGTATGTTTGTGTGTGTGTGCTAGGCCGATGTAGCAGAGCCTGGTCTCCAATCATCTTGGATCCCCTTGCCATTGGACCAAGACCTTGCTCTGTCAAGCCTGTGTGGTAGCTGGTGTGCAACGGCCACCCCACGTTAAAAGAATTCACGCACAGGCATCTTCCACCCTTTAAAATGAAGTTCGAGACCTGAAATGTCAGGAACCTCATGGACAACTCCAACAGCGACAGACCGGAACGCCATACTGCTCACCGTCTGCCCCACCTGTGACAGAGACTGTAGGTCCCGCATTGGACTCATCAGTCACCTGCGAACTCATTTTTAGTGTGGAAGCAAGTCATCCTCGGCTCCGAGGGACTGCCTAAGAAGAAGAAAGAAGCCCAAAGCAAACTAAATCCCAGACAGAAATGCTTTATTCATGGAACCATACTTGCTATGATGTCGATCCTGCCTGCTATGTTTAACAAGTCAGATTTTCAGACCATCTAATGCCCTGTTCATGCCGTAGAGTTTTAGGGATGACCAGGACATAAGCCAGGACGACTACGTGTGAAGAGACGTTGTCGGTGCAGTGGGAAGATTTCCTCTGATGATTATTTCTGGTAAAAAATGTAAACAGATTCTCAGAACTTCTTCTGATGTTGCTAACATCCATCAACAAGAGGAAATCCCTTAACCTGTCCATTAAAGTTATGTTTTGATGCTATTTTGTTTAAAAAAATAACTTCAACTATAGTTGCGGCGAAAACGCCTGTGTAGTTCTCCACTTTATTTTTCTTCGTTAATCCCGCGGAGCTGTAATTATGGCTGATTTCTGTTTTCTGTATTGAATTTAAACCTGCCCCTGGATAAGCACACACTGACTGAAACACAGATCAAACGCCTCATTAAGGGATGCACCTGATCAAAACAAGTCAAGCTGCCGTGATTTATGTTTATAAATGAACAGTTGAAGTGAGATTTTAATGCCTCTCCTGCGTCCCGGCCCCAATTCATCTTCACAAATCCCTGAACTATATTTGGCGGCAGGCAAGTGCTGTTATTTATTTTTTTTACAACAGCAACCATTCATTATCCGCAGACTGCGCTACAGTCATGCTCAGACAAGAAAGTCGCGCATGCCATTTAAAAGCGACTGACAATTCCTTCAGCGCATTTCTGGAGTCTCTTGAGGAGGCAGCAGCAATGATGAAGAGAGATTGGGTTGATTGGGCTTATACTCGCTGGAGTTTAGAAGAATGAGAGGGGATCTCATTGAAACTTATAAAATTCTAACAGGACTAGACAGGCTGGATGCAGGAAGGATGTTCCCGATGGCGGGGGAGTCCAGAACCAGGTGTCACAGTCTAAGGATAAGGGGTAAGCCATTTAGGACTGAGATGAGGAGGAATTTCTTCACCCAGAGAGTGGTGAACCTGTGGAATTCTCTACCACGCAAGGCAGTGGAGGCCAATTCATTAAATATATTCAAGAAGGAGTTGGATATATTTTTTAAGGCTAAAGGGATCAAGGGATATGGGGAGAAAGCAGGGACAGGGTACTGAATTTGGATGATCAGCCATGATCTCATTACGTAAATGGCGGAGCAGGCTCGAGGGGCCGAATGGCCTACTCCTGCTCCTATCTGCTATGTTTCTATGACAGGAACGGATACTTCGTTCTGGTCAGCGCCTGACACAAGACGAGCCATATTCTGCTTTCATGCAATTGAGGCACCAGAGCCTGGTAGACGAAGGCTCATGTGCCAGATCACTTCACAGGCCAACCTTACAACAAAGTCTCCCCTCATTTCCACTTTAAATAGGTGACCAATTTTTCACCTATTAGTGCATTGGTGCAGAAGTCATTTAAAAAAAAAATTCGTTTATGGGATGTGAGCGTCACTGGCAAAGCCAGCATTTATTGCCCATCCCTAATTGCCCTTGAGAAGGAGGTGGTGAGCTGCCTTCTTGAACCGCTGCAGTCCGTGTGGTGGAGGTTATCACACAGTGCTGCTAGGGAGGGAGTTTCAGGATTTTGACCCAGCGACGATGAAGGATCGGCTGATATACTGTCAGGATGGTGCGTGACTTGGAGGGGAACTTGGAGGTGGTGGTGTTCCCATTGCGCCTGCTGCCCCTTGTCCTTCTAGGTGGAAGAGGTCGCGGGTTTGGGAGGTGCTGCCGAAGAAGCCTTGGCGAGTTGCTGCAGTGCATCTTGTAGATGGTACACACTGCAGCCACGGTGCGCCGGTGGTGGAGGGAGTGAATGTTTAAGGTGGTGGATGGGGTGCCAATCAAGTGGGCTGCTTTGTCCTGGATGGTGTCGAGCTTCTTGAGTGTTGTTGGAGCTGCACTCATCCAGGCAAGTGGAGAGTATTCCATCACACTCCTGGCTTGTGCCTTGTAGATGGTGGAAAGGCTTTGGGGAGTCAGGAGGTCCACATCCCACGAATGAATTAAAAAAAACATCTGTTTTTGTGATGTGGTTTGAGGGATTAATATTGGCCAGGAGACTGGGGTAATTCCCCTGCTCTTCTTCGAAATAGTGCCATGGAATCTTTCATGTCCACCTGAGAGAGTAGACAGGACCTCGGTTTAACGTCTCATCCAAAAGACAGCACCTCTGACAGTGCAGCACTCCCTCAGCACTGCAGTGGGAGTGTCAGACCTAGACTTATGTGCTATAAGTCTCTGGAGGTGAGACTTGAACCCACAACCTTACCTGGATTTAGAGGTAAATGTGCTACCCCACTGTGATGAAATATGCCATTCATCAGGCACGCTGTATTCTCTGTGTTTGATTGTGCCTGTGACTGTGACAAGCAGGGGAGTTTAGTTTCAGTTCCACTTCCTTACCTGTATTGTATTGTGTGTAGGGCTCTGCCCATACCTGGCCCCTACTTAAGCAGGCCCCAGCGTGTCTCACAGGCAGTACAGCAGATCTCTGGATGAGAGACACTTCTCCACTGTGTATTACTTTCTGAGTTAATAAAAGCCTTGCCTTGCTCCGTTAACGTTGGGTCTCGGATTCATTGAGGCACATCAATTTTATTAACTCAATTTTCAACGCAATGGATCAACTCTTGAAACCCGAACGTTTGGATTTGGACCCGCATGCTTCGGACGCATCGGCACGATTCGGACACTGGTTTAAGTGTATGGAATTCTTCCTGGACAATTCCGCAGCCATCACAGACACTACGGACGCTGAAAGTATGAAGCTCGGAATCCTGCGGAATTGGGTAAGCCACCGGGTTTACCCCCTCATCCAAGATGCCGACACGTACCCGGCCACCTGCGACATCCTAAAGGCGCATTACCAGCAGCCTACGAACGAGGTGTACGCTAGGCATCTGCTCGCGACTCGCACACAGCGACCTGGGGAATCGCTGGATGAGTTGCTAGTCACCCTGAAAACGCTTGGCAAAGACTGCAAGTGCCAAGATGTAAAAGCCGCAGTGTACACTGACGAGCTTGTTCGTGATGCCTTTATCACAGGCCTCAGCTCCACTTACATCCGGCAGAGACTACTGGAAAAAACGGGATTGGACCTGAAACAGGCTGTGGACACAGCGCGATCCCTGGATGTGGCCCAGAGAAACTCGGACGCCTACTCTTCAGCCCGCGCCGCCCACGCCGCCACGTGTGCACCAAGGGTGCCGCCATCTTGGAAGGCATCTTCCCCGCCCGGCAGCCCGACACCGTCGGGGCCCCGCTCTCCCCCCAGAAGCCCTACGACAGCCGCGACGCGTCGGGGCCCCAACTGCTACTTCTGCGGGCAGCCGAAGCACACCAGAAACCTGTGCCCGGCGAAAGGCACCACCTGCTTTAAGTGCGGTAAGAAGGGGCACTTCGGGAAGGTGTGCAGAGGGAACCCCGCTGGAAAACCCGCCACCGCCGCGTGTGCGCCGTGGGAGCGGCCATCTTGGACACCATCTTGCCCGACCTCGTGGGGTCCGCCATCTTGTGAGCAGACAGCGTGGACGCCACCTTGTCTCGATCAGGGCCCTACGGTGGCATCGATCACAGTGGACCAGACCAGATCGCACCCGCTATCCAAATCAATGGTGGACATCGAGGTAAACGGGTGCGGGGTTAAATGTTTAATTGACAGTGGAAGCACGGAGAGTTTTATTCACCCTGGACTAGTACAACAAATCTCTCTAACGGTGGTCCGTGCTCGGGGCACCATCTCTATGGCTGATAAAACCCAGACATTGACCATTATGGGTTACTGCGCGGTACAATTGTCCGTTAACGGAACTGTATACGATAATTTTAAATTACTAATCATGAAGAGTCTATGTGTGAGCGTGATCTTGGGCCTGGACTTCCAGTGCCACCACCAAAGCATCACGCTCAATTACGGTGGGTCCCAGCCGCCCCTCACAGTGTGCGGTCTGGCTACCCTGAAGGTAAAGCTGCCTTCGCTATTCGCGAACCTTACTCCCAACTGCCGGCCAATAGCGACCAAAAGCAGGAGGTACAGCTGGGAGGACAGGCGGTTTATCGCGACCGAGGTGGACAGGTTGCTGAGGGAGCGCGTTATTGAACGCAGCAACAGCCCGTGGCGCGCCCAAGTGGTGGTGGTGAGGGGTAGCGAGACGAAACGGATGGCGATCGACTATAGCCAAACGATCAACATGTACACCCAACTAGACGCCTACCCGCTACCCCGCATATCAGAAATGGTGAACCAAATTGCCCAATACCGGGTGTTCTCCACCATCGACCTCAAGTCAGCGTACCACCAGCTCCCTATCAGACCAGAGGACCGCCCGTACACCGCCTTCGAGGCGAACGGACGCCTCTACCAATTCCTCAGAGTCCCCTTTGGGGTGACGAATGGGGTCTCGGTCTTCCAGAGGGAGATGGACCGCATGGTCGATGACCACCACTTGCAGGCAACCTTCCCCTACCTCGACAACGTCACCATCTACGGTCACAACCAGCAGGATCACGACTCGAACCTCGAGAGGTTCCTGAAAACCGCACAAAAACTCAACCTCACTTACAACGAGGACAAGTGCGTTTTCAACACCACGCGTCTCTGCATACTAGGCAGCGTGGTGGAGAATGGGGAAATCGGACCAGACCCCGACCGATTGCGCCCCCTACGGGAGCTGCCCCTGCCCAACACTCCCAAAGCCCTGAAAAGGTGCCTGGGGTTATTTTCTTATTATGCCCAATGGGTCCCCAACTACTCCGACAAAGCCCGCCCCCTCTTGAAAGCATCCTCTTTTCCGCTCTCTGCTGAGGCCCACGCCGCCTTCAAAAGCATTAAGCGGGATATTGAGCGGGCCACGCTACAGGCAGTGGACGAGAACACTCCCTTTCAAGTGGAAAGTGATGCGTCTGACTTTGCCTTGGCGGCCACCCTCAACCAGGCGGGGCGGCCCGTAGCTTTCTTCTCGAGGACCCTCCAAGGGCCCGAGATCAGACACTCCTCCGTGGAAAAGGAGGCCCAAGCCATCGTGGAGGCAGTGCGCCACTGGCGCCACTACCTAGCCGGCAAACGCTTCACCCTACTTACCGACCAGCGGTCGGTAGCGTTTATGTTTAATAATAAACAGAAGGGGAAGATTAAAAATGATAAGATTCTCAGGTGGCGGATCGAGCTCTCCACCTTCGAGTATGACATCATTTACCGGCCAGGGGCCCTTAACGAATCCCCCGACGCCCTCTCACAAGGGATGTGTGCCAGTGCCACCGGGGATCGGCTACAGACCCTCCACAACGACCTCTGCCACCCAGGGGTCACACGGCTGTTCCACTTCATAAAGTCCCGCAACTTACCCTACTCGATTGAGGAAGTTCGGTCTCTGACCAGGAACTGCCGCACTTGCGCTGAGTGCAAGCCTCGGTTCTACCGCCCAGATAGAGCCCACTTAATCAAAGCTACACGGCCCTTTGAGCGGCTCAGCTTAGATTTCAAGGGCCCCCTCCCGTCAGTCGACCGCAATGTTTACTTCCTGAACATTGTGGACGAATACTCCCGTTTCCCATTCGCCTTCCCCTGCCCAGACATGACCAGCGCCACGGTCATTAAATGCCTCAACAGCTTGTTCTGCCTGTTTGGTATGCCGAGCTACATCCATACGGATAGGGGGGCGTCCTTCATGAGTGAAGAGCTACGCCAGTACATGCTGTCCAGGGGGATCGCCACGAGCCGTACCACCAGCTACAACCCCCAGGGTAACGGTCAGGTGGAGCGAGAGAACGGGACAGTATGGAAAGCAGTCACTCTAGCTCTAAGGACCAAGGGCCTCCCTACCTCCCGCTGGCAGAAAGTCCTCCCAGATGTGCTCCATTCGATACGGTCGCTATTGTGTACTGCCACTAATGCCACGCCTCATGAACGAATGTTTGTCTTTCCCCGGAAATCCACCTCAGGCGTATCCATGCCGTCATGGCTCTCCACCCCAGGTCCGGTATTTGTACGAAGGCATGTGAGGGGCCACAAGACGGACCCTCTCGTGGAGTCAGTGCACCTACTCCACGCCAACCCCCAATATGCGTATGTCCGGCACGCCGACGGAAGGGAGGACACCGTGTCCATAAAAGACGTCGCCCCAGCCGGTAACGACAACAACCACGACAACAACAGCAACAACGATCACAGCAACTCTTACCCACCCACTATTCTTTCAGCACCCCCGGAAGAACATAGACCAACGGTGCCCCCACCAACTACCCCTTCAACAACCCTGGCGGCGCCCCCAGCAGAGACCCAGGAGGCCACCGGGGACACCCAGCCGACACCCGCGGCACCACAACAGCTATGTCGGTCACAGAGGACTACCAAACCCCTGAGCAGACTAAATCTGTAGAAGGGGTGAATGTGATGAAATATGCCATTCATCAGGCACGCTGTATTCTCTGTGTTTGATTGTGCCTGTGACTGTGACAAGCAGGGGAGTTTAGTTTCAGTTCCACTTCCTTACCTGTATTGTATTGTGTGTAGGGCTCCGCCCATACCTGGCCCCTACTTAAGCAGGCCCCAGCGTGTCTCACAGGCAGTACAGCAGATCTCTGGATGAGAGACACTTCTCCACTGTGTATTACTTTCTGAGTTAATAAAAGCCTTGCTTTGCTCCGTTAACGTTGGGTCTCGGATTCATTGAGGCACATCACCCACCGAGCCACAGCTAAAGATCCAATAATCTGTATGGCTGACCCTTTTTAAGGGCCAACTAATGCTCGCTCTGTGGCTGCTCCACACACTCGCTTTGCAGAGACCCAGAAATCAGAAATGCTAAAAGCTCCCACGAAAAGCTGAGAGGACACCTTTGCTGCAATTTTTGGGATCTTTGACGTCCACTTAAAGCAGGCAGATCAGACCTCATTTTAACATCTCATCCACAGAACACCACCTCTCTCAGCACCCAGTTTGTGGCACTGGGAGTAATCCAGAGATTACTACCTTTGAGGGCCTGCTCTTTAACTTCCTCCTAGCTCCGGAAACTCTGACTGTAGGACCTCAACCCTTTTCCTGCCTATTTCATTGGTTCTAACCTGGACCACGATGTCTGGCTGTTCCCCCCCCCCCTCCCGCAGAATGTTCTGCAACCGTTTCGTGATATCCTTTAAGGACGAGCCCAGCAGCGAGGTCGAGACCCAAGAGTGGCAGAGCGTGGACCAGCAGCGAGGTCGCGGCCCAAGAGTGGCACAGCGTGGACCAGCAGCGGTCGAGGCCCAGGAGTGGCGCAGCATGGACCAGCAGTGAGGTCGAGGCCCAAGAGTGGTGCAGCGTGGACCAGCAGCGAGGTCGCGGCCCAAGAGTGGCACAGCGTGGACCAGCAGCGGTCGAGGCCCAGGAGTGGCGCAGCATGGACCAGCAGTGAGGTCGAGGCCCAAGAGTGGTGCAGCGTGGACCAGCAGCGGTCGAGGCCCAGGAGTGGCGCAGCATGGACCAGCAGTGAGGTCGAGGCCCAAGAGTGGTGCAGCGTGGACCAGCAGCGAGGTCGCGGCCCAAGAGTGGTACAGCGTGGACCAGTAGCGAGGTCATGGCCCAAGAGTGGCACAGCGTGGACCAGTAGCGAGGTCGAGGCCCAAGAGTGGTGCAGCGTGGACCAGCAGCGAGGTCGCGGCCCAAGAGTGGTGCAGCGTGGACCAGCAGCGGTCGAGGCCCAGGAGTGGCGCAGCATGGACCAGCAGTGAGGTCGAGGCCCAAGAGTGGTGCAGCGTGGACCAGTAGCGAGGTCATGGCCCAAGAGTGGCACAGCGTGGACCAGCAGCGGTCGAGGCCCAGGAGTGGCGCAGCATGGACCAGCAGTGAGGTTGGGAGGACCACAATGCACCCTATGAAACTCAGGCAGAGAGGACCTGCGGGAAGGAGGGAGGAGGACAGTAGCAGTATGTTTGTGTGTGTGTGCTAGGCCGATGTAGCAGAGCCTGGTCTCCAATCGTCTTGGATCCCCTTGCCATTGGACCAAGACCTTGCTCTGTCAAGCCCGTGTGGTAGCTGGTGTGCAACGGCCACCCCACATTAAAAGAATTCACGCACAGGCATTTTCCACCCTTTCAAATGAAGTTCGAGACCTGGAACATCAGGAACCTCATGGACAATCCCAACAGCGACAGATGGAACACCATATTGCTCACCATCTGCCCCACCTGTGACAGAGACTGTAGGTTCCGCATTGGACTCATCAGTCACCTGTGAACTCATTTTTAATGTGGAAGCAAGTCATCCTCGGTTCCTAGGGACTACCTAAGAAGAGAAGAAGACCTCTCTCAAACATAAAACAACAGTTAAGCCCTTCAGGCAGGCCTCTTGATGGGAATGCTGCCTTGTAATCTATTGCCACATATGCACCGTCTCTATATCCCCATCCACATCTATGGGGCTGTGGTGGAAAGGGTGGACAGCTTTAAGTTCCTCGGAGTCCACATCACGGAAGACCTCTCCTGGTCCCTCAATACCTCCTCTTTGGTGAAGAAGGCCCAGCAGCGCCTATACTTCCTAAGGAGGCTGAAGGGATGTAACCTGTCACCCCTGATCCTCTCTAACTTTTACCGCTGCACAATAGAGAGCATCCTGATGAACTGTATCACAGTATGGTATGGCAACTGTAGCTCCTATGACCGAAAAGCCCTGCAGCGGGTAGTCAAAACTGCCCAACGCATTACCGGCACCCGGCTACCGACCATAGAGAACATCTATCAAAAACGCTGTTTACGGAGGTCACTGACCATCATCAAAGACCCTACCCACCCCAGCCACAGTCTGTTCGCCCCCCTGCCATCTGGGAGACGCTACAGATGCATTCGCACCCGAATGACCAGATTCAGGAACAGCTTCTTTCCCAGGGCTGTCATCCTACTGAACTCCACAAATAAACTCTAAAGCCTGCACATCTGCCAATGCACTTTATAATGTTTATGTTAATATTTTACAAGCCAAATGAATGTTGAATGTTTAAATGTCTTAATCTAAATGTACACTCTCGGGAGCCGCAAGCCTACATTTCGTTGTACTGCACTTGTGCACTAACAATGACAATAAAGTTGATTATGATTATGATTATGACAATGTATCAGTCCTCAAATGCAACATCTCCTGGAGTAGGGGAATATTTTTAATGATAAATTCACCACCCTCCGGGAAAGATTGATTCCCAGTGCCACTGCAGGGGGTGCTATTCCTTTGCTTCTTCACGTATTTTGCCTTGTATGTCATGACATTTAACATATCCTGCTCCCATTATTTGTGTTTTCACACTGTTGTGAATCGTGTCCACGCTGCTCTTTCTCACAGCAAATTCAGTCCCTGTAAGTTATTTCATAAGGGATTCTAAGCGCGCACAAAAGAACTGTAGGAAGGAAGCAATCCCATCTCCCTCTCTGCGTGTTTTTTTTACAATTTAGATTCTCCTGTCATTTCAAGCTTCGCGTTAATTCGATCAGTTTTTGATCCAGAACAGCGTGAGAAGGCAGTGAAGGAATTCTGTCAGCAGGGGGCTCTCAGTGTCTGTAAGCATCTTTGCGGCGATTTGCCCTGAGCCAATCTAACCTTCTCGGGTTACACAGGCCCGTAATTTCCGATCGGAGGCTTCCTGCGCGCGGATGCCTCCAATCGGGAAAAAATCTACACCCTTACCCTTACAAGGATCGGACGCTTCCGCTCCTGGGCCTCTCCATGAGGAAATGCGCAGGGCCCAGGTATCCCAGGGGCGCAGGCGGTTCGCAAGCATCCAATGGGAGAAGGGAATACCCATTCACAGATGGACCTGTCAAATATATGAATGGGGATCACTGAAAAAAGACGTCAAAACATTAAATACATTTTTTTAAAACCATCACGTTTTTAAAATCAGTTTAAATATTTTAAACAAAAATTTAATTAAATTACGGGGCTAAAAATAAACTTACCTTTTTTAAAAGTACTTTAAAATTATAAATGACTGAAAATATATTTTTTTACTTTTTTAAGAGAGGAGAGGGTGGGGCAAGGGGAGAGGGGAGGGGGCGAGGAGAGGGGGGAGGGAGAGGGGGTGGGGGCAAGGGGAATGGGGAGGGGGTGGAGGGGTGGGGGCGAGGGGAGAGGGGTGAGAGTGGGGGCGGGGAGGGGGTGGAGGGGAGGGGAGGGGTGGGGGCGAGGGGTGAGAGTGGGGGCGGGGGTGAGGGGAGGGGGCGAGGGGAGAGAGTGGGGGCGAGGGGGTGAGGGAAGAGGGTGGGGGTGAGGGGAGAGGGTGGGGGCGAGGGGAGGGGACGAGGGAAGGGGGAGAGGGTTGGGGAGAGGGGAGGGAGTGGGATGAGGGAACAGGCTGGGGTAGGGTGAGGGGTGGGGGTGGGGGCGGGGGGAGTGGGGTTTATGGGGTGGGGTTGGGGTGAGGGGAGGGGCAAGGGGAGGGGACGAGGGGAGAGGGAGGGGACGAGGGGAGAGGGTGGGGACGAGGGGAGAGGGTGGGGGTGAGGGGAGGGGGAGGGGGTGGGGGCGAGGGGAGTGGTGGGGCGAGGGGAGTGGGGAGGGGGTGGGGCGTGGGGAGGGGGTGGGGCGAGGGGAGAGGGTTGGGGCGAGGGGAGGGGTTGGGGGCGAGGGGAGGGGACGAGGGAAGGGGGAGAGGGTTGGGGAGAGGGGAGGGGGTGGGGTGAGGGAACGGGTTGGGGGTAGGGTGAGGGGTGGGGCGGGGGGAGTGGGGTGGGTGGGTTGGGGGTGAGGGGAGGGGGCGAGGGGAGAGGGGAAGGGACGAGGGGAGGGGGTGGGGGCGAGGGGAGGGGGTGGGGGCGAGGGGAGTGGTGGGGCGAGGGGAGAGGGTTGGGGAGAGGAAAGGGAGTGCGGGGAGTGGGAAGGGGGTGGGGCGAGGGGAGAGGGTTGGGGAGAGGGGAGGGGGTGGGGCGAGGGGAGGGGATGAGGGAAGGGGAGAGGGTTGGGGAGAGGGGAGGGGGTGGGGGCGAGGGGAGGGGGAGAGGGTTGGGGAGAGGGGAGGGAGTGGGGTGAGGGAACGGGTTGGGGGTAGGGTGAGGGGTGAGGGGTGGGGGCGGGGGGAGTGGGGTGGGTGGGGTGGGGTTGGGGGTGAGGGGAGGGGTGCGGGGAGAGGAGGGGATGAGGGGAGAGGGTTGGGGACGAGGGGAGAGGGTTGGGGACGAGGGGAGAGGGTAGGGGAGGGGGTAGGGGAGTGGGGTGGGGAGGGGGAGGGGATGGGGTGAGGGGAGAGGGGAGGGGGTGGGGGAGTGGGGATGGGGTGGGGGCGAGGGGAGGGGGTGGGGAGAGGGGAGGGGGTAGGGGAGTGGGTGGGGGAGTGGGGAGGGGGAGGGGAGTGGGGAGGGGTTGGGGTGAGGGGAGAGGGGAGGGTGTGAGGGAGTGGGGATGGGGTGGGGGCGAGGGGAGGAGGTGGGGAGAGGGGGGGGTGGGGTGAGGGGAGGGGGTGGGGCGAGGGGTGAGGGGATGGGGTGGGGGCAGAGGAGAGGGGAGGGGTTGGGGGAGTGGGAAGGGGTGGGGGGCGAGGGGAGGGGGTGAGGGAACAGGGAGGGGGTGGGGGCGAGGGGAGGGGGTGGAGGCGAGAGGGGTGGGGGCGAGGGGCGAGAGGGGTGGGGGCGAGGGGAGAGGGGAGGGGGTAGGGTGGGGTGAGAGGGGAGGGGGTGGGGGAGAGGGGAGGGGGTGAGGTGGGGTGGGGCGAGGGGGGAGGGGGTGGGGTGTGTACGGATAACCATAGTTGTCGTAAAGACAGCGGGGTTTGATTGACAGCTGGTTGATGGATGATGTCATATCCGGGGGCGGGATCCGACGGGAGCCAGGCCATGCTGGCAGTGCTGTACTAGGAAGCACAGAGTCAGGACTGAATAAATGGCACTCCACTACAACTGCTTGGGAGACTCGTAATTACGCTATTAAGATAACATTACATGGTACCAGAATTTATAGAACTCACGATAAGGACATACTACAACAATGGAAGGAATAAAATCTCCGGCTAGCCTGCAACTAGAAGGAAATGTGGATGAAAATTGGCGTGTCTTCAAGGAACGCTTTCTTCTCTGCCTCACAGCGATTGACGCTTCGACTAGCTCTGGAACACGTAAAGTCACTTTGTTGCTAACAGTGGCTGGCTCGCAGGCAATCGAGCTGTTTAATACATTTACGTTTGCAGCCAAAGGTGATAAAAATGATCTGGACAAGGTGATAGAACAGTTCGACGAATACTGCACTCCAAAAAAGAATGAAACGTATGAGAGATTCGTGTTTCGCTCCCGCGTGCAAAAGCAAGGAGAATCCTTTGATGTTTTTTGACGGACTTGAAAATAAAAGCACAAACATGCAACTTCTAAGGACCTGAAGGAATCGATGATACACGATCAAGTCATTTTTGGAATACTCGACAAGAAGGTGAGGGAGAGAATGCTTAGAGACAATGACCTAAATTTGGATGCAGCAGTGAAAATATGTCATGCTAGTGAACTCTCAGCCATGCACACGAAAACTTTCGAAGGGAGCAGCACAGCAGCGGGCGGGAGCGCCCTGGGGCTGAAAAACCTGCCGGTGGATGTGGTACACAAAAGGGACACAAGAGGGCCTGGAGGGAGTGCGGGTGTACGTGGATGATCTGGTAGTATGGGGCTCCACTCAGGGGGAGCACTACACCAGACTGGAGAAAACACTTCAGAGAATACAGCAGTATGGACTCAAACTAAATAAAGACAAATGTCAGTTCAGTGTCAATGAAATCACATTCCTCAGAGACAAGATCTCTACAGAGGGGATTCAGCCAGACAAGTCAAAGGTAAAGGCTATACATGACATGGAGAAACCAAAGGACAAGAAAGGGGTTCAGCGGGCCCTTGGCATGGTTAACTACCTAGGAAAATTCATTCCAAATCTAGCAGTGAAAACTGTTCATCTGAGAAAACTGCTGCACCAAGAGATAGAGTTCCAATGGGGACATGAACATGAGAGAGAATGGAAGGGGCTGCTACACATTCTAGCAAGTGAACCCCTACTGAAGTTCTTCTGCCCTAAAAAGAGGACAAAAGTGTCCACAGATGCCTCTAATAATGGATTAGGGGCTGTCCTTCTACAGGAAGATGAAGGAAAATGGCAACCAGTGGCGTATGTGTCACGCTCCATGACGGCTACAGAGTGCTGGTACGTGCAAATCGAGAAGGAGTGCCTTGGCTTGGCATTTGGGTGTGAAAAATTTCATACCTACATCTATGGTCTTCCCAAGGTTATCCTAGAAATGGACCATAAGCCACTGCTAGGGATCGCAAAGAAGAATCTGTGTGACATATCACCACGGATACAACGCCTAATGATGAGACTTCAACGTTACGATTTTGAGCTAACATATGTGCCAGGGACACAAATGTTCATTGCAGACACACTATCCAGGGCTGCGCCTTACGCCACACAAAACAGTGAATCAGAAGAGGATGTGGCTCTTCATGTGGATATGGTCTACGCAGCATTGCCCGTCACACAGGAACAACTATCAGTGATAGTCACAGAGACATCAAAGGACCCAGTCCTGAGTAAAGTAATGAGAAATCTTCAAGAGGGCTGGAAGAAAGGGTCATGTAAACAATATTATCACATTCAGTCTGAGCTCTCTGTGGTCAATGGACTACTGCTTAAGTGTGACAGGATAGTTGTGCCCACCTCTATGCGACGAGAAATGCTCAACAGGATACATGAAGGGCACCTGGGTGCAGAAAAGTCAAAAAGGAGAGCACGTGAGGCACTCTACTGGCCAAGCAAGAACTCTGATATTGACCAGTTGATCAGCGAGTGTGCTACATGTCAGGAGTATCACCACAAGCAAACAAAAGAGCCCCTCATTACCACAGAGCTCCCATCATAACCTTGGGAAAAGTTCGGAACTGATATATTTCACTATGAAGGAAAAGACTATTTGTTAGTTATTGATTATTATTCCAATTATCCGGAGATGGCTCTCTTGTCCAGTACCACATCAAGAGCTATGATAACTCACCTGAAGTCAATCTTTGTCAGGCAGGGCATCCCTCTAACCCTGGTCTCTGATAATGGCCCTCCCTATGCCAGTCATGAGTTTCAGTCATTTGCTTCAGAGTATGAGTTTAATCATGTAACCTCCTCAGGCTAATGGAAAAGCGGAGACGGGGGTACAGATTGTGAAAAGACTATTAAAGAAAGCAGCACACAGCAACACTGACCCATATCTGGCCCTGATGTCGTACAGGGCGGGCCCGCTAGCAAGTGGCAAGTCTCCAGCTGGGCTCTTACTGGGTCGGAAAATCCGTACACGACTTCCCAGTTATGTCACACCTGACCACAGAGATGAGGTGTGGGCAGACAAGGCTCAGAAACTACAACAGAAACAAAAAACACTTCATGACCACACAGCCACTACACTAGTGCCTCTACAGGAGAAGGATATAGTTCGCATTGAAGGGCCTGAGTCATGGCCTAAAAGAGCCACTGTTCTACAACAGGTCGCCCCCAGGTCATACAGTGTCATGACAGAGAACGGCAATGTGTTTCGCAGAAACAGGAGGCACCTACTGAAAACCACAGAGACCTTTCAGCCTCAGGAGGACAGAGAGGATGATGAGATGAGGGAAATGCCACAAAGTGACGAAGGACACAGTAGTGATAATGTGACAAGGGACCTGTGTGGTACAGACATGAACTTAAGGGATACAACTGGGGTGGTTCAGCAAACACCCGTTCAGCCACGCAGGTCACAGCGCACCAGAAAGCCTGTAGTTAAACTTGACCTGTAGACAGGGATGGACAAGACTGTAAACAGTTAATGGACTCCTGGGTGTGGATAAGGTTTATACCTACCTGCAATTAGTTCAATGGTGTAGTTACACTGACTGTTTCTATATGATGTTAACAAGTGTTCTATGTGTTATGTTATGTTATGTTGTTACTGTGTTATGTCTTCATTGAAGGGGGAAGATGTACGGATAACCGTAGCTGTCGTAAAGACAGCGGGGTTTGATTGACAGCTGGTTGACGGCGACATCATATCCGGGGACGGGATCCGAAGGGAGCCAGGCCATGCTGGCGGTACTGTACTAGGAGGCACAGAGTCAGGACTGAATAAATGGCACTCCACTACAACTGCTTGGGAGACTCGTAATTACGCTATTAAGATAACATTACAGGGTGGGGAGGGGGGAGTGGGGAGGGAGGTCATGTGATGAAAGCTCCAGGAATCCGTCGGTCCAGAGTTGGCAGCCCATAGAGGCTGAAACATTTAATGTATTTTAAAGAGGTGCATGTTCGTCACTTTTTATCTTGCTTGCTTTGTCCCTACGCTCCTTTCTTAATGCCGATGCCTTCTTGGTGTCACGTGGTTCCAAAATTTGTCACTATTCCCACGTGAGCCTTGAGACTGAGGAGTTAACTTTTCACGGTTATTTTTTGCACTTGGAATGAACAATGAACGTCACTTAAACTGCACTTTCAAACTCCTAACTGAAGTACAATGGTGAATAGACTTCTGCAGCTGCCAACCTGCTCAACTACTCCCTCCGCTCTTCCTTTGACACCTATTTCCCAATTAAAACCTTTGCTCTCTCCCATCTCAGTCAATCTGCCTGCTATGGCCTCCATCTCTGCTCTGTGCAATGGGTACAGTCTAAAGCGTATCTGATCTTTTAACCATTCGTCACCTGATCTGGCTAGACCCCATCAAGTGCTGTTGAGCCTGATCTCCTCTGCCAAAGCCACCCACTACTCCAGGATCATCCTGAGAAGAGATGACAGCCCCCTGCTTTCTTTTTCTACTTCAAACTGTCTCCTAATACTCCTCTCCCCTGCCTATCCACCCTCACCTCCAACGCGCGACGAGCTCATAGATTTCTTTGCCACAGAGACTGACCATCCATTCAACTGCCTCTGCCGCTTCACCCTCCTCCCTTACCCTTGCTCACCAAGGCAAACACCACCCCCCTTCCATCCGCGCCCCCTCCCCCACCACCACCACCCTTCCCAGGCTTCCACCTGTCCTAATCCTGATCTGGCAGCCATCTCTAGTTCCTCTCCAAGCTCCCCTCATGCCAGAATGCCCAAAAGCCAAGTGACATTAGATTCCCTTCATGAGGTCTTCTCACACTACTGCACAAGAAGGTGGGAGGAGGAAAAGACCAACAGGCCTACCCTATCCAGTCATGGTGCAACCACAGACACCGCCCCAACCAAACTCTAGGGAGAGGCAAAAACATTTTTTTTTTAATCGTTCTTCAGGAGGTGGGTGTCGCTGGCAAAGCCAACATTTAGTGCCCATCCCTAGTTGCCCTTGATGATGGCAGCTGACAGCCTTCTTGATGGCTGCAGCCATCCAGGTTGAGCATATTCCATCATAACTCCTGACTTGTGCCTTATAGGTGGTGGAGAGGCTTTGGGGAGCCATTCGGCACTAGAATACCCAGCCTCTAACCTGCTCCAGTAGCCACAGCATTTATGTGGCTGTTCCAGTTGAGCTTCTGGTCAATGCTGACCCCCCAGGGTGTTGATGGTGGGGGACTTGACGATGGTAATGGCATTTAATGTAAAAGGGAAGTGTTGACAGGACATACCTGGGCAATTTTCTACTTTGTCAGGTAGATGCCAGCGTTTGTGGATGTACTGGAACAGCTTAGTACAGGTCTTCTGCACTACAGCTGGGATGTTATCGGGGTCTATAACCTTTGCTGTGCTTCATTAGGAATAATCATTGCCTGGCACTAATGTGGTGCGAATGTTGCTTGTCACTTATCAGCTCAAGCCTGGAAGTTGTCCGGGTCTTGCTGCACGCAAGCAAGGACTGCTTCATTATCTGAGGAATTGCGAATGGAGCTGATCACTGCTCAATCATCAGCAAACAGCCCACTTCTGACCTTATGATGAAGCGAAGGTCATTGATGAAGATAGTTGGCCCTAGGAAGCTGCCCTGAGGAACTCCTGCAGCAATATCCTGGGGCTGAGATGATTAGCTTCCAACAACCACAGCCATCTCCCTTTGTGCTAGGTATAACTCCAGCCTCTGGAGAGTTTTTCCCCGATCCCCACTGACTTCAGTTTTACGATATCTCTTTGATGCCACGTTGGGTCAAATGCTGCCTTGATATCAAGAGCAGTCACACCTGCCTCACCTCTAAAATTCAGCTCTTTTGTCCATGTTTGGACCAAGGCTGTAATGAGGTCTGGAACCAAGTGGTCCTGATGGAACCCAAACTAATCATCGGCGAGTACCACTTGATGGCACCATTGACAACTCCTTCCATCACTTTGCTGATTATTCAGAGTAGGCTGATAGGGCCGAGTTTGATTTGTCCTGCTTTTTTGCAGACAGGACATACCTGGGCAATTTTCTACATTGTCAGGTAGATGCCAGTGTTGTGGATGTACTGGAACAGCTTAGTACAGGCCTTCTGCATTACAGCTGGGATGTTATCGGGGTCTATAACCTTTGCTGTGCCCAGTGCACTGAGACATTCCTTGATGTCACGTGGAGTGAATCGAATTGGCTGAAGACTAGCCTCTGCACTGGTGGGGACCTCAGGAGAAGGTGAAGAAGGTTCATTCACTCAACACTTCTGGCTGAAGGTGATTGCAAATAATTCAGCCTTGTCTTTTGCACTCGTGTACTGGGTTCCGTCATCATCAGGGTGGGGATATTCATAAAGCCTCCTCCTCCTCCTGTCAGTTGCTTAATTGCCTTTGCCTTTGCCTGCCATATAAAGCAGGCACCTCAAAGCACTGGAGAGGTACCACCAACGTTGCCTCCGCAAGATCCTGCAAATCCATTGGCAGGATAGGTGCACCAACGTCAGTGTTCTTGCTCAGGCCAACATCCCCAGCATCGAAGCTTTGACCATGCTCGATCAGCTCTGATGGACGGGTCACATCTTCCGCATGCCCGATATGAGACTCCCAAAACAAGCGCTCTACTCAGAGCTCCGACATGGCAAGAGAGCCCCAGGTGAGCAGAGGAAACTCTTCAAGGGCACCCACAAAGCCTCCTTGAAAAAGTGCAACATCTCCACCGACACCTGGGAATCCCTGGCCCAAGACCGCACAAAGTGGAGGAGAAGCATTCGGGAAGGCGCCGAACATCTCGAGTCTCATCGCCGGGAGCAAGCGGAAGCCAAGCACAAACAGCGGAAGGAGCGCACGTCAACCCAAGCACCCCACCCACCCACCCCCTTCAATCACCGTTTGCCCCACCTGTGACAGAGACTGTAGGTCCCGCATTGGACTCATCAGTCACCTGAGAACTCATTTTTAGTGTGGAAGCAAGTCATCCTCGGTTCCAAGGGACTGCCTAAGAAGCGAAGAGAAGAGAAGAGAAGAGTTGCTTAATTATCCACCACCAATCACGACTGGATGTGGCAGGGTTGCAGAGCTTTGGACTGATCTGTTGGTTGTGGGCTTGCTTAGCTCTGTCTGTAGCATGCTGCTTGACGTAAGAAAACTACTAGGCACTTGGTCTAAGCGTTAAACAAAGCTTTAATCAACTGTTCTGCAACATGGAGGTCTAGTTGTGTCCTTCACTAGTTCCTGTTAAGAATGTCCTGCGCAAGCTGGGCCTGTGCCCGAGTATTTATACTCTCCCTGGACAGCACCACCCACAGGCCGCTCAGTATTATTTCATAAGTCTTTCTTTCATGAATGACTGATTCATGTCATTGCTTATGCTGTTTAGTCCTGTGTTGCAGCTTCACCAGGTTGGCACCTCAGTTTTAGGTATGCCTAGTACTGCTCCCGGTTAGTTACCTGGCTTGATGGTGATGGAGGAGTGAGTGATATGCCAGGCCACAAGATTGAAAATTGTGATGTTATACAATTCTGCTGGTGCTGATGCCCAGTTTTGAGCTGCTAGATCTGTTTTTAATCTATCTCATTTAGCACAGTAGTAGTGACACGATGGAGGGTGACATGAATCAACTGAGCGGCCTGCGGGTGGCGCTGTCCAGGGAAAGTATAAATACTCGAGCACGGGCCCAGCTTGCGCAGGACATTCTTAACAGGAACTAGTGAAGGACACAACTAGATCTCCATGTTGTAAAACAGTTGATTAAAGCTTTGTTTAACGCTTAGACCAAGTGCCTAGTAGTTTTCTAACATCAGGGGGTATCCTTGGTTTGAAGATGGGACTTAGTCTCCACAAGGACTGTGCGGTGGCCACTCCTTCCAATACTGTCATGGACAGACGCATCTGCAACAGGTAGATTGGTGAGGACGAGGTCAAGTAAGTTATTCCCTCGTGTTGGTTCTCTCACCACCTGCTGCGAGCCCAGTCTGGGAACTACATCCTTCAGGACTCAGCCAGCTCAGTCAGTGGCGGTACTGGCGATTCTCTCCTGGTGATGGACATTGAAGTCCCCCTATCCAGAGTTTGTTTTGTACCCTGAGTGCTTCTTCCAAGTGGCATTCAACATAGAGGAGTACTGATTGATCAACTGAGGGAGGGTGGTAGGTGGTAATCAATCAGCAGGAGGTTTCCTTTCCCATGTTTGACCTGAAGCCATGAGTCAATGTTCAGGGCTCCCAGAGCTACTCCCACCGAACTGTACATCACTCTATCACTGTGCCACCCATCTCTTGTGCGTCAGTCCTGGCAGTGGGACAAGACATGGGATGGTGCTGGAGGAGTCTGGGATGTTAGCTGATAGATCTGATTCTGTTAGTTTGACTTTGTCAGGCTTTTGCTGGACTAGTTCTATGGGACAGCTGTCCCAACTCTGCCACAAGCCAAGTGAGAAGGACTTTGCAGGGTTGACTGGGCAGAGTGTGCCTTTGTCGTGCCCATATTTGCTGCCTAGGTCAATTCAAACTGAGGCCAATCCAGAAAAAACTCTCAGAAATTCCTTTTCAGCTTCCGATGGCAACTGAGTTACTCTGTAGCCCATACCTTTTATAATGACCGGCAACTTACCCGAAAATGTCCTTTTCACGCAGAAATTTTCCAAATTCCCTTATACTCTAACTAATCGTTGTGCTTTTAGGTAACAACAACAACTTGCATTTATATAGCGCCTTTAACATAGTAAAACGTCCCAAGGTGCTTCACAGGGGCGATTATCAAACAAAATTTGACACCGAGCCACATAAGGTGATATTAGGGCAGACAAAGAGGTAGGTTTTAAGGAGCATCTTAAAGGAGGAGAGAGAGATGCGGAGGTGTTTAGGGAGGGAATTCCAGAGCTTAGGAGCTAGGCAGCTGAAGGCATGGCCGCCAATGGTGGAGCGATTAAAATCAGGGATGCTCAAGAGGCTGGAATTGGAGGAGCGCAGAGATCTCGGGGGATTGTAAGGCTGGAGGAGATTACAGAGATAGGGAGGGGTGGGTACCTTAATACTGAGTCTTTTTTATGTTATACCTGCGGGGGTGTGACGCTTTGAGCATACTTGTAATCACATGCTCAGAGCTCTCTCCTGCCCTGTATAGTTACATACCTTATTAACTAACTCTTACCAGCTACACCTTGCAACATGCAACACCTGGTCATATTGTGCTAATAAGGCTGCAACTGAAGAGAAGTGGTGATGGCCTGGATTTATCATTAATTTAACATTCTTGACGCAGTGCAACTGTGTATGGCAATAATTCCAGGGCACTATAGGGACCCAAGATATGTTTGTTATAAATCTCATCATTCATCAAGAAACTACTCGTGAAATAACGCTGGACAGCCAGTTGGTGGCGCCGTCCAAGGAGTATAAACACTCTGGCGTCAGCCCCAGCTTTCCGGGGACATTTTGTAAGACAAGGAACTAGTGAAGTACAACTAGACCTCCATGTTCTGAAACAAGTTGATTAAAGCCTTGCTTTATACTCAAACCAAGTGCGTAGTGAGTTTTATTATGTCAGTTTAATCACCTTGGTTCAGAACATGGAGGTCTAGTTTTACTTCACTAGTTCCTTGTCTTACAAAATGTCCCTGGCAAGCTGGGGCAGATGCCCGAGTGTTTATACTCCTTGGACGCGCCACCAACTGGCCGTCCAGCATTATTTCACGAGTAGTTTCTTGATGAATGATGAGATTTATAACAATGTTCATTTCAATTGGTGTTACAGTGTCAGCCGTGGCTCAGTGGGTAGCACCCTCCCCTCTGAGTCAGAAGGTTGTGGGTTCCAGTCCCACTCCAGGGACTTGAGCACAAAAATCTAGGCTGACACTCCCAGTGCGGTGCTGAGGGAGTGCTGCACTGTCGGAGGTGCCGTCTTTCGGATGAGACGTTAAACCGAGGCCCCGTCTGCTCTCTCAGGAGGACGTAAAAGATTCCATGGCACTATTTCGAAGAAGAGCAGTGCAGTTCGTCCTGGGGCCAATATTTATCCCTCAACCAACATAACGGAAAACAGATTATCTGGTCATTATCACATTGCTGTTTGTGGGAGCTTGCTGTGTGCAAATTGGCTGCTGCGTTTCCCACATTACAACAGTGACCACACTTCAAAAAAGTACTTCATTGGCTGTAAAGCGCTTTGAGACGTCTGGTGGTCATGAAAGGCGCTATATAAATGCAAGTCTTTCTTTCTAGATTGCAGTTGATATGAATCTTGTCATTCATGTGAAAATGACTTATGTAATAATATTGGGCGGCCTGCTGGTGGCGCTGTCCAGGGAGAGTATAAATACTCGGGCACGGGCCCAGCTTGCTCAGGACATTCTTTAACAGGAACTAGTGAAGGACACAACTAGACCTCCATGTTGTAAAACAGTTGATTAAAGCTTTGTTTAACGCTTAGACCAAGTGCCTAGTAGGTTTCTTACATCAGCAGTATTAGCAATTCAGTGAAAGCAAAGAAAGAAAGACTTGCATATAAATAGCATCCTTGTTTCTCAGAAGCATCCAACAGCTCTTCCCATGCAAAGAATTACTTTGAAAATACAGTGGCTGTTTTGTAGGTTGATGTGGCAGCCAATTTTGTCCACTGATCCCACCAGCGTCAGTGAGATAATGACCATCTCTTTCTGGTGGGGTTGGCCATCATGGAGAGCTTCCTGCTCTTCAAAACAGTCTCGTGGGACCTTTACTGTCCACCTGAACAGGCAGTGGAGCTTTGGTTTAACTCCTCATCCAAAGGACAAGTGTTGCCAAACCATATCACTCCAAAAAAAAAACGATTATTTTTTTCTTCACAGTGAGAAGATTATGAACTAACACTAGAACGGCCCATTGCACGTGGTAGTGATTTCATGCGGGTATTGTAATAACAGTATAATAGATAATCTGTAACCTCAAAATACATTATCTGAGGAAAGATGTTCTTGCCATGGAGGGAGTGCAGCAAAGATTCACCAGACTGATACCTGGGATGGTAGGAATGACGTATGAAGAGAGATTGGGTCAATTGGGCTTATATTCGCTGGAGTTTAGAAGAATGAGAGGGGATCTCATTGAAACTTATAAAATTCTAACAGGACTAGACAGACTAGATGCAGGAAGGATGTTCCCGATGGCGGGGGAGTCCAGAACCAGGGGCCACAGTCTAAAGATAAGGGGTAAGCCATTTAGGACAGAGATGAGGAGGAATTTCTTCACCCAGAGAGTGGTGAACCTGTGGAATTCTCCACCACAGAAGGCAGTTGAGGCCAATTCATTAAATATATCCAAGAAGGAGTTAGATATATTTCTTAAGGCTAAAGGGATCAAGGGATATGGAGAGAAGGCGGGGACAGGGTACTGAATTTGGATGATCAGCCATGATCTCATTAAATGGTGGAGCAGGCTCGAGGGGCCGAATGGCCTACTCCTGCTCCTATCTTCTATGTTTCTATGTTACCAGTATTGCACGCTTGTCCATAGATTTCATAATCTGCCTGTGAGTTCTCAAAACTCTTCTGGTGGATGTGTATCATTCAGCCTCTTCTGGTTTCCAAAATATTTCCTTGTTAACATCACTTGAGGAATCACTTGCACCATCATACAGCACAGAAGGAGGCCATTCGGCCATCGTGCCGGCTCTTTGAAAGAGCTGTCTAATTAGTCCCACTCTCCTGCTCTTTGCCCATTGCCCTGCAAGTGTTTTCTTTTCAAGTACTTACCCTCTTCCCTTTGGAAAGTTACTATTGAATCGGCTTCCACCACCCTTTCAGGCAGCGCGTTCCAGATCCTAACGATACGCAGCGTAAAAAAAACTTATCCTCATATCGCCTCTGGTTCTTCTGCCAGATCTGTGTCCTTTGGTTATTGACCCTCCTGCCAGTGGAGTCAATTTCTCCCCATCTATGCTATCAACACCTTTCATCATTTTTGCACACCTCTACTACATCTCCGCTTAGCCTTCTCTGCTCTAAGGAAAACTATCCCAGCTTCTCTAATCTCTCCATGTAGCACAAGTGGCTGACCTCTTTATTCCCTTCTGTGTGAGGAGCCCCCTTGTAACAAGTGACACGCTCCCGGGAACACTCTTCAAATACGGACGAGGTTTTGGGGAATCGCCTGAATATTGACGCACTCCTGACGGCCCTGTCCTAACTTCTGATAGGTTGTGTCAGCTACCCAAAGGGACAGTGCGATCATTACAGCTATCATTTTTTTGATGTACACGGCAACAGAAATAACATGCTCGTAAGTTAAGAAATTCAGTAAAATATAGAAATCTGATGATCTTGTAGATCCACATGGTGACTCAGTTGGCAGCACCCTTGCCTCTGAGTCAGAAGGTTGTGGGTACAAGCCCCACTCCAGGGACTTGAGCACATAAAGCTAGGCTGACACTCCCAGTGCAGTGCTGAGGGAGTGCCGCACTGTCGGAGGTGCCGTCTTTTGGATGAGACGTTAAACCGAGGCTCCGTCTGCTCTCTCAGGTGGACATAAAAGATCCCGCGGCACTATTTCGAAGACGAGCAAGGGGGAGTTCTCCCCAGTGTCCTGGGGCCAATATTTATTCCTTCAACCGACATCACTAAAGAACAGATTATCTGGTCATTATCACATTGCTGTTTGTGGGAGCAAATTGGCTGCTGTGTTTCCCACATTGCAACAGTGACTACACTTCAAAAGTACTTCATTGACTGTAAAGCGCTTTGAGACGTCTAGTGGTCGTAAAAGGCGCTGTATACATGCAAGTCTTTCTTTTCTTTTTGAAAATCTCAGCACTAAATGTGGTATATAAGCACTTATAAAGCCTCATAAAGCTACTATATGCCACGGATGCTGCGCGGGAGTTCATGATAAGAACATAAGTATTAGGAGCAGGAGTAGGCCATATGGTCCTTCGAGCCATTCAGTAAGATCATGACTGATCTTCGACCTCAACTCCACTTTCCTGTCCAAAACTCTATCTATCTCAGCCTTGAATATACTCAATGACTCAGCATCCACTGCCCTTTGGGGCGGAGAATTCCAAAGATTCACAACCCTCTGAGTGAAGAAATTCCTTGTCATCATAAATGGCCGACCCCTTATCCTGAGACTATGCCTCCTAGTTCTCGACTCTCCAGCCAGGAGGAAACAACCTCTCAGCATCTACCCTGTCAATCCCCTTCAGAATCGTATATGTTTCAATGAGATCACCTCTCATTCTTCTAAACTCCAGAGAGCATCGGCCCATTCTACACAATCTCTCCTCATAGGGCAACCCTCTCATCCCAGGAATCAATCCAGTGAACAATTATGTGTATGTGTGTGCAAAATAACTAGTGCAAATTAGTGGTGATCTTTTGACCTTGTCAACTCTTTAATTAAGAACAGTCACTTTTTCACTTTGTATGAAGTGAATTATTTTGTGAAGCAGTGATTTATATAGACAAACTGTACCATAGGAACAGGAGGAGGCCATTCAGCCCCTCGAGTCTGTTCCGCCATTCAATGAGACCATGGTTAATCTGCGACCTAACTCCATATACCCGCCTTTGGCCCATATCCCTTAATACCTTTGGTTAACCATGAGACCGAGCTGTGAAACATAGCAATTATTAAAAAAAAGACCTGAAGCTACAACTTGAACAAATTTCTCACTGCTGGACAAGGTTCACCGGTGACGTCTTGTGTTGCACAGGTGAAAATTTGAAAAGCCTGTTTTCCTGATCAGTCCTTGCACAACCAGTGCCAGTGTTTACTTTTGAACTTGCTCTCTAACTGGAAGCAAAGGTAATTGCATTCGAAAAGCAGTTTGTTTTAAATCTTGGTGTAAGATCCAGATTTGCCCGTGGTGCACGTGGAATGCTTTTATTATTTGGGAATTACTCTGTGTTTTCTATTGGCGACACTTAGGTTTTTTTTACGTGAAGTCAAGATTTGGTTTATGTAGAGATAGTAATTCATTGTGCGAAGGGATTTGAGACATTCAACATGATGAGTTAAAGCATTAATAATTGTACATGTAAGAGCCTGCAGCCTACAACATAATTCCTCTTTAATAGACACAGAACAAAACCATGCTGCTGCTTTTCTTTCCACCCTTTTCCCTCAACTCAATATTGCGAGGAATAGATTCCTTTTACTGCTGTCTGACAGCCTTGGGGAAAAGTTGGACGCATCAGCCTTGAAAGGAGTGATTTAGAAGTGATCTTTGGAAGTATTTAAAATGCTGCGTGGAATAGGTGTGGTTAATCCTGAGCATGGTTTCAAGTCAAATGCAATATAACGTGGATAAATGCGAGGTTATCCACTTCGGTGGCAAAAACAGGAAGGCAGATTATTATCTGAATGGCAATAGATTGGGGGAAGGGGAAGTGCAACGAGACCTGGGTGTCCTTGTGCACCAGTCGCTGAAGGTAAGCATGCAGGTGCAGCAGGCGGTTAAGAAGGCAAATGGTATGTTGGCCTTCGTAGCAAGAGGGTTCGAGTACAGGAGCAAGTATGTCTAGCTGCAGTTGTACAGGGCCTTGGTGAGACCACACCTTGAGTATTGTGTGCAGTTTTGGTCGCCTTATCTGAGGAAGGATGTTCTTGCCATGGAGGGAGTGCAGCGAAGATTCACCAGACTGATACCTGGGATGGTAGGAATGACGTATGAGGAGAGATTGGGTCGACTGGGCTTGTACTCGCTGGAGTTTAGAAGAATGAGAAGGGATCTCATTGAAACTTATAAAATTCTAACAGGACTAGACAGACTAGATGCAGGAAGGATGTTCCCGATGGCGGGGGAGTCCAGAACCAGGGGCCACAGTCTAAAGATAAGGGGTAAGCCATTTAGGACTGAGATGAGGAGGAATTTCTTCACCCAGAGAGTGGTGAACCTGTGGAATTCTCCACCACAGAAGGCAGTTGAGGCCAATTCATTAAATATATTCAAGAAGGAGTTAGATATATTTCTTAAGGCTAAAGGGATCAAGGGATATGGGGAGAAAGCAGGGACAGGGTACTGAATTTGGATGATCAGCCATGATCTCATTGAATGGCGGAGCAGGCTCGAGGGGCCGAATGGCCTACTCCTGCTCCTACCTTCTATGTTTCTATGTTTCTATGTTTTAAACTACGAATACGGGACAAGGGGACACAAACTGGAAGGAAATCTGCCATCCTTACCCGGACTGGCCTGTTTGTGACTCCAGACCCACAGCAATGTGGTTGACTCTTAACTGCCCCACTGAAATGGCCTAGCGAGCCACGCACACCGCTATGAAACACAATCAGCATCTCCCAAACCCGCGACCTCTTCCACCTCGAAGGACGAGGGCAGCAGACGCATGGGAACACCACCACCTACAAGTTCCCCTCCAAGTCACACACCATGCTGACTTGGAAATATATCGGCCGATCCTTCATTGTCGCTGGGTCAAAATCCTGGAACTCCCTCCCTAACGGCACTGTGGGATGTACCTTCACCACACGGACTGCAGCGGTTCAAGAAGGTGGCTCACCACCACCTTCTCAAGGGCAACTAGGGATGGGCAATAAATGCTGGCCTTGCCAGCAACGCCCACATCCCATAAACAAATTTTTTAAAAGTTCCTCGTTAGTATAGCGGTTAGGTATCTCCTGTCACGCGGGAGACCATGGTTCAATTCCCCGACGGGGAGCGATTATTATTAAACCATTAGGCTAGATAAGCATATGAGGGAGAAGGGAATAGAGGGTTATGCTGATAGATTTAGATGAGGAAAGACGGGAGGAGGTTCGAGTGGAGCATAAACGCCGGCATGGACTGGTTGGGCCGAATGGCCTGTTTCTGTGCTGAATATTCTATGTTTTCATTTTACTGCCATCTTCAGCCAATTTCAGCTGCAGTTGGACCTCAGGAGCACAGACTGGCGTGGAATATGGATATCTTCCAAAGGGAACTTGGTAGCTTTATATTATAGGAGAGTGCAGTGTGTTGTAACATGCTGGGGATGCGGGATGAGCTCGGTATGAGAGGCAGGAGATGTGGAGGGTCACAGCGAGTGAAGAATAACTGCCACAGCAATTATCGCCCCAAACTCCCAGCTGCACTAATGCATTGCTGCAGTATGTGAAGCCTGAGTTGAGTTTAAGGCTGTGGTTCTATTGCTTTACTGGGCTGACAACAGGTAGGTGTGGAGCCCAATTCACAGCCAGCAACACCTGTTATATTATGTGGCTGCAAACCGCACTCTGACCACCAAAGCAAAAAGAAATACTTGCATTTATGTAGCATCCTTTACAACCTCTGGACGTCCAAAAGCGCTTTACAGCCAATGAAATACTTTTGAAGTGTCATCACTGTTGTAATGTAGGAAACGTGGTGGCCAATTAGACACAGCAAGCTCCCACAAATAGCAATGTGATAATGACCAGATCATCTGTTTTAGTGATGTTGATTGAGGGATAAATATTGGTCCCAGGACACCGGTGCCATGGGATCTTTTACGTCCACGGGGCCTCAGTTTAACGTCTCATCGAAAGACATAACCCCCAACAGTGCAGCACTCCCTCGGTACTGCACTGGAGTGGAGTGTTGGCCTAGATTTTTGAGCTCAAGCCTCGTGGAGTGGGATTGTGAACCCACAGTCCTCTGACTCAGAGGTGAGGGTGCTACCCACTGAGCCACTGGCTGACACCAAGGGAGAGCCCCTAGACTGCTTCTGTCCGTTAAAGCTTCTATGTTTGAAGAGTGCAGGTCGGAGTGCCCACTTCTTTTAACAAAAATTCTGCTTCAGTTTATTAAGTGCCAGGAGTGACAACTTTTTTAAGGCTGCATCGACACCTTACTGGGGTTATATTCCACAGTGTGAAGCCCTTGCAGCGTGAGATTGCCGCCTACATTTGCAGCATTCTGCAGTCAGATCAGGACCAAACTCTATAGAGTTGTACCGTCACTTCTGCATCATTGCGGAGTGGGAACGACTTCACCGGGGGGTGCAGAAGTCACAGTAGAACCACACAATAAAATGTGTCTGTTCCTTCAGCATCCTGTGCAGTCAGGTGAAGACCCAACTCTGCCAGTCAGCGGCAACTTGCATAGATATCATTCCCCTAAAGTGGAAAACAGTCCAAGGCTTTTCACTGGAGAAGAAGATGGCTACTGGGCAGTAATGGAAGAGGAGAGATGACTAAATGTGTGGTCAAAAAGACAGGTTTTAAGGAGGGCGAGAAGTAGAGAGCCAGAGGGGGTTAGCAAGGGAGTACTAGAGATTACCACCAAGGTGTTTGAAAACTTTTCCCATCAATCCTGTCCCTTCTGATATGTTAGCCTTTATGAATATGAAATGAATGATTTCAATACAATTTACTTCAATTTCTGATTTGCCTTGATGTGCTTGAAGAGCCATGGTCTTTGTTAATCTTTTGCAGGAGAGAGATTGGGAGAGAGAGACCCAGATAAGCTATGCATCATATCTGCCTTGATGAGACCCTACACAATGCCGCTGTGATGAAGGTAAGTATATTTATACACTCAGGGATATACCTGTTTATACACTGTATGAATAGAACTGCGTTTATGTGCTCAACCATAAATGTATTTTGATGCTTTGGCAACATAAGATGTAACTTATCATGCCAATAAAGCGATTTGAATTGTGAATTGTGAATTGTGATTTGGCACGGAGACAGCCCACAACAAGTCCCACAACTTTAGCACTTGGCTATATGCTGCTTGATTGGCTGTCCCAGCGGGGATGAAGTTAGCCAGTTTCTGAGTGGATCTGAACAATAATCAATCATTTGCCCAGGCCATGAATGATGGACTTTGATGCCATCGTTTCGCCTTGATGATGCCCTAACATATAAAGCTGCAGTCGGCCGCAAAGGGACAGCTTCCTCGCTGTTGGCTGCAGTTAGAAATATAAGCTTCTTCTTCTGGGTCTGGGGATCCCTCTTTTTGCGTGTTAGGAATTTGCCGGGTCTTTTCTGCCCAGCACTTCACGGAGAATGGATGGGAATGTAAATGGGTGAGTATGGGGCAACTCTCCTGTAACTGGCAATAAAGCGGGGGCCCTTCACTCTCCCCAAACTGACGCACTTAATCGTTAAGGTGCGCATTTAATCCAAATGCCTTGTCATTCTCTGTGTATTGTGCAGTGTTCAAAATTCTCATCCTTCTTTTCAAATCCCTCCACGGCCTCGCCCCTCCCTATCTCTGTAATCTCCCTCAGCCCCACAACCACCCCGAGATATCTGCGCTCCTCTAATTCTGCCCTCTTGAGCATCTCTGATTGTAATTGCTCAACCTTTGGTGGCCGTGCCTTCTGTTGCCTGGGCCCTAAGCTCTGGAATTCCCTGCCTAAACCTCTCCGCCTCGCTACCTCTCTCTCCTCCTTTAAGACGCTCCTTAAAACCTACCTCTTTGACCAAGCTTTTGGTCACCTGCCCTAATTTATCCTTATGTGACTCGGTGTCAATTTTTTTGTCTTAAAATACTCCTGTGCAGCGCCTTGGGACGTTTTACTACGTTAAAGGCGCTATATAAATACAAGTTGTTGTTGTTGCTGGGCAGTGCCGCTTGTCCAATTCCAGCAATGCGGAATGAGCGGCTAGTGGCGAGCTGGAAGCTGCCTGTAATGAACCATTTACTGGCGGCCAGTTAAGCGGGATAGGAGGGGTTAATGGTCGGTTGCAGAATTCAAGGTGTGCCGTGCCAATCAGACCCTTATCACACCTCATCATTGACTGGCTCCAAAACAGAAACCCTTCGCACGTTGAGTGCGGACCGATGCTTAAAGGGCAGCGACCTGATCATTAGCGAGGCCACCGGTTTCTGGGTGTCCCGGGAAAATGGATGGACGGGAAGATGCTGAGAGTTTGTTTCCCCTGGCTGGAGAGTCTGGAACCGGGGGGGGGGGGTCACAGTCTCGGGATAAGAGGTCGGCCAATTAGGACTGAAATGAGGAGGAAATACTTCACTCAGAGGGTTGTGAATATTTGGAATTCTCTGCCCCAGAGGGCTGTGGATGCTGAATGGTTGAGTATATTCAGGGTTGAGATAGATAGATTTTTGGACTCTTGGGGAATCCAGGGATCTGGGGATCGGTGGGAAAGTGGAGATGAGGTAGAAGATAGGCCATGAGCTTATTGAATGGCGGAGCAGGCTCGAGGGGCCGAATGGCTGACTCCCGCTCCTAGTTCTTATGTTCTTACAGAATCACGATTCCCGAAACACTGGCTGGACATTCCTTACAGTGTCAGGATCCTGTTCGTTAGCGCAATGTTCAGCCCTGAAAATGAAAGGCCAGGTTTTGTTCTGTAAATACGCAGGAGCCCGTTCCATCTGCCCGACCAACAAAACTTCCTTCACTAACTGGAGCTCACATTGGAATGCAATCAAACTGCATCTGTCGGTTGGAATCATTACAACATTGAAATATGTAAACCAAGTTGTGTTGGGAACATGTGTGTCGGGGAGAATGTCTATTTTTATTGGCAGTTGGTTGGGAGTTCTTGCGCTGGGAAATTGGGACATGGATTTTACTGCTGCATATAATTAGGGTGAGGGCCCGGGGTTAACGGGAACCGTCCAGAGTGTCACATTGGTGTTTGTCCAGCAGTCTCGTTGACTGAAGTCACTCTACCCGGGATGGCGGAAGGGATTTCAGGTATCGTTCGTGATATTTAATCATGGCTACATTGTCTATGATTAGATACAAGCGAGACGGATAAAGGAAACCTCTCCTCCCCTGACTCTTCAAGTGTTTGTCAGTCTCTCCCTCCAACTTATGAACCCTTCTGTTTTTGGAACACAGTTCCTGGTGTGGATGGAGCCCTGCCCGACTCGCCGAGTGTTTCCCAGCATTTTCTGTTTTTATTTAATAAAGTGGGAATGTTTGTGGGTTTTGGCAGTGGCTGGGTGGGAGGAGGGAGCTGGGGCTCCACGCTGTGCGGCTGATTGTCATGTTATCAAATGTTGCTGCTGGTTTTATTGTTCCCTGCCTTACACCGAGCTCCGGGCTTTGCCCAGGGACCTGTGCCAGCCCCTTGCCTCTCCGTCCCGTTCAACCATACCGAATGAACTTTGTGTCTTGGGCGTTTCTCGGGGGGAGGGCAACCACTCCCGAATCAAATCTGCGGGTTGAAAACGAGCGATTCTTGGTCTGTTATCCGCTGCAGGAGACAGGCTGCTCTGAGCCAATGGGGTGTAAAGGGCAGTGGTTTCTGAGATTCAGTCACTTATCAACCGATTAGGTTAGGGGAAACGCTGTTCAATATTCGCTCTGAAATGGAAAATATATTTACTTCCCCATTTGATATTAGCCCATATATAAAAACATAGAAAAATAGGAGCAGGAGTCGGCCATTCGGCCCTTCGAGCCTGCTCCATTCAATATGATCCTGGCTGATCCTCTGTCTCAATACCATATTCCCGCTCTCTCCCCAAACCCCTTGATGCCTTTTGAGCCTAGATATATGTGGTGACCTGATACTTAATGCGCCTTATACTAAAACAGACCAGCTCTTACCCCTAAAGTAATTGTAACTATACTTTGGCAAGTGCCAGCCGTGGCTCAGTGGGCAGCACTCTCACCTCTGAGTCAGGAGGTGGTGGGGTCATAGTCCCACTCCAGGGACTTGAGCATCAAATCTAGGCTGACGCTCCCAGTGCGGTACTGAGGGAGTGCCGCACTGTCCAGGGTGCTGTCTCTCGGATAAACCGAGGATCTGTCTACTCTCTCAGGTGGACATAAAAGACCCCATGGCCACTATTTCGTCGAAGAGCAGGGGGAGTTCTCCCCGGTGTCCTGGGCCAATATTTATCCCTCAACCAACATCACTAAAACAGATGATCTGGTCATTACCACATTGCTGTTTGTGGGACCTTGCTGTGTGCAAATTGGCTGCCGTGTTTCCCACATTACAAGTGACTACACTTCAAAAAGGTCTTCATTGGCTGTAAAGCGCTTTGGGACGTCCTGAGGGTTGTGAAAGGCGCTATAGAAATGCAAGTCTTTCTTTCAAGTGATGGGCGGTTGTGTTGAGCGAGGTACCTTGTATTTATACAGCACCTTTAATGCAGTAAAGCTCCCCAGTGTTATCAGACAACAATTGACACATTAAAGGAAAGTGGGACGTGAGTAACGAGGCACCTCTGGCCCCATGTGTAAAATGAACTTTGATTTCAATCGGTGCTTGTCTTACTGTGTGACTGTGACTGCTGGCCCGGATCCCTGTGAGTGTGAGTGCCGGAGGGTCAGGGCTGGGATTGACCAGTCCGGGCTAGTGGTCACTCGGGGTGGGCCCCCCGCTTCAGCCACACACTCGAGAGTCTGAAATCAAGCCGCTGATCATCATCGACTTTGAGAGCAAATGCAGCGACTTCACTCAAACTGCAGGTCTGTCCCATCGCCCCTGAACAATGCGGTGTCTCTCCTCCGGCCCGCAATAAACGCAACCTTGCAGCATCTGCCATTTAAATACTTGCATTATAGGGGCGAGATATGTACCCGGTTCTTGGGTAAGTAACACCCTTTAAATAACAGCTCACTGCTGAGAACAGTACTTTACTCAAACGGGTGAATTTCAAACGAAATATTTCCGAAATAAAACCTCCATGGAATGGATTCAAGGACCTGGTGGTACATCAGATGTCAGTGGGGGTGTAGTGAGTTTAACAATCGCATTGAATTGAATGATTAAAACAGCCCTGCCTTTATCTCTCTGCCCGCTTCTCCAGTGACGGAGCCGCGCTCTGGGACGGGTGGGCACTGGGTGAATTAATTCATCTCAGAATTCGATAGAAAGGCTTTTTTGGGGGGGGAGGAGAACGAAAAGGGGAGAAAAATGGTCAAATTTCTCCACATTTGACGCGCTTCATTTGTTAAATAATCCCACCAGGTCCCCCCTCCCCACCCCCCAGTGTATGAACGGAACTGTTGTTAACTTAAATCTCACGTCGATGAACGAAAGACGATCTGCAGCCGAGGGCAGCCCTCAGATCCGTGGTGGCTTTCGTCGATCGGTCGGATATGCAACTTTCCAGCGCTCCCAACCTTACATCAAAATGTAAATTAAATACAACCTTAAAAAATGCACAAACGTGAAGGCAAAAAGGGGGTAGAAATGAGCTGGTGTCTTCAAACAGGACGCGAGTGCAGCCGAAATAAACAATCGTTCAAAATGCGACTCCAATACTTGGTTTATTCCACTCTGAATTCAGGTTGTCCCCGAGCCCCAGAGGAACCTGCCTAGTCTTTGAACCCGCCTGCTGTTTTCTAACTTTGAGAGGGCCCGCCGTCCTGTCAGCCCAGGCTTGCCTCGTTCCCCCCGACAGCAGAAGCTCCTATCTTCGGTGTAAATAACAATGGGAACAGTATATTATCTCCGCCATTCCCTGCTTAGCTTAGGTCATCCTGCTCAGCTCCGCCACACCCCAGACCTGTCCCCCATATCACTGTCTGCAACAGCGCCGCGCCCCTCCGAACCTGTAGGCACGGGGGCTCAGGACAAACCAGGCAAATAAAAGAGACATATTTTAAGCTTCTAACCCTTGTTTCATAAAGGCAGCAGGGAAAGGTCCAGGAGCCGGACCGACCTTCAGTGACCATCTGCTATCCAAACGTCCCCAATCACTGGTCATGAACTGCAGCAAAACCGAATATTTCCAAATACATCGACACGCCAGTCACCAATCCCTCTAAAAATCAATTTTACATTTGACATAAGTAACTAAAAGGAATCTGAATTTGGCTCTGCCTGTTTGAAGCCCAACAAACGGCGGTGTTTCATTCACTGCCGGCTCCAGCCAGCCATTCCGACACAATGTGGGGTTCCCCCCCCCCCCCCCCACTTTTAAGCAGAAAATTAAACTCTGCTGCAAAGCCACTCTATTTCTGATCAAATTTGCACTAATCCATGAACTGGGGTTCGGGCCATTGGCGCAACCCAGCCTTGAGTGCAGAGTGACCAGGCGCCTGCACTTCCTGCTCCACTCATCCGTGTCTTTCTCAGTTTATTAAACGGGGGGGGGGGGGGGGGCTTTAATCGACAGTATTACAGTGCTTAAATAACTCGTACAAACAGCACATCTGCGATGTGAACTCTTCAAGACCAAGTCAAAGTAGAATCCCGATAAAATAAAAGTGTATAAACATACTAAAAAAAAAGTCCATATCATTTTCGTACTGTTCTATTTATAAGGAAAGAATCAAACGCTACAAGGAGATTATTAATATTTTAAAATATATTCCAGACTATCAATACTGAAAGATTTCCCCTCCCCCCAATATTTTAATTCCTCTTCCCCAACAATATGGGTTCTTTTTAAAAAAAAACCTTTTTAGCCCCTGGACAACATTCTGAATCAAAAGCACCAACCGCTTCAGTGGGACATACCTGGGTCTGTTAGAGGTGGGAGGAGAGATTTCACTGATCACTGTGTGTGTAGCGACCTGATAGGAAATCAATAAGTGGGCCATTTCCTTACAAATATCGCTGCCCTCCAAGATACAAAGCCGGTGGGGGGGGGGGGGGGGGGTGGGGGGTGTTAAAGCCTCTGTGTGGATTAATAAAGGACATCTTGCGGAGGTGTGTGTGTGAGAGAGAGAGGTGGGGTGGGGAGAGGGGTAGGTACATATACCAACCCAGGGGCAATCACACCCACCCCCATCAGCGTGGTCGGAATCAGCAATTTTAATTGTGAAATTTGGAGAAAAAAATACGTTTTGAGCAATTCAGTCTCAAGTCAATTTCCTTGGATTGTTTAAAAGTCGTTTAAAAAAAAAAGAAAATAAGATTTCGTTGGGATTTTTTTTGTTATTGCATTTTCTCGCAATATATTAGTAGTTGAAAACCCATTTTTCTGCAGAGGCCAACGTGCCCAGAGATTGGTGGGAGAGGAGGTTGTTCAGTGCGATGTGACTGACCGTGCTTCAGCTCTCGAGGTACATTGTACAGTGAACACTTTTCATATTACCGAATTACAAGGGGCGAGGGGGGGAGGAGAGCAATGATCGTTTTGTTTGTGGATTGGAGACGATATTTCCACCCCCCCCCTCTCCCCCTCACCCCCCATTTAGCTGGCCGAAAACGCGCGACGTGTCAAAAACACCAAGTCCGTTTTATACGGGTCGATCCACCGCATATTGACAGGGGCTGAGGTTGGGAGCCGGGTTCTGCATGGGCCCATAGCTGAAGGTGGAAGAGTGATGCTTGGCCCGAAGCCTGAGGCTGGCCAGGCTGGTGTTGCAGTTGTCCCGGTAGACGTACGGACTGGAGCTAGATCCGTAGGGGCAAGGCGTGGCGGCCACCGCCGAATTCAACGAAGGGCCGCCGAGGCTGTTCAGATTATTCAAGCCTGAGCCGGGCAACGCGGAGGTCGGGACCATAGTCATCGAGGGGATGGAGCTGGGAGTCGAGAACATGGCTTGCGGCGACAGCGAGTTGACATTCATGGAATTGAAGAAGGAGAAGCTCTTGGCCGAGATGGGGTTGCTGGTCAGTCCTTTGGTGGCCCAGTTGTTGTACGCATAGCCGGAGTACATGTCCTCATACGGTTGCACCAGCCCGTTAAAGGGCGCCCCAAAGCCACTCTTGCAGAGTTCCGCTTGCTGGTGGCGCTCACGTTTCCTCCACTTCGCTCTGCGATTTTTGAACCACACCTGCTCAGACCAAAAAAAGAGAGGTTCATTTGCAGTTTGTAAATAATTAGCGCTGAGATGAGGAAATGTAAGTACGGGTCCAAAAAAATTACAAACACACAGAACACAGAAACCCCACAGTGCAGATAGAGGCCATTTCGGCCCATCGAGCCTGCACCGACACATATCCCACCCGATCCCCGTAACCCCACGTATTTAATCCCCCTAACACTAAGGGTCAATTTATCATAGCCAATCAACCTAACCCGCTAAATATGGTCGAAAATCAGACCAGAATTGTATTAAACTATACATTTTAACTAGACAATAATTTTCGTATTGTTGGTTCTGTATCTAAAGTTTTTGTAAGCGAATTTGTGACACAGAAACACAAACATATTTAACAGAAACACAGAGTACTCCAATACATGCATCTGGCGCCGATATACACGTGCAAGTTCATATATACAGGGCACGAATATACACAGTGTCTATTTTTAATCAAGCTTTTTCAAGCTGTTTATCAGGAAGCAGCATCGTGTCCTTTAAGCAACTGATAGGACTTGTTAAGCTCAGTAAGAAGGTTTAAGGAATAGCTGGATTCGAACTCGAACTCTGGGTCAGAGCGTTCAGAGTAAGTGCTTCAAATCGTTGAAGGTGACCGGGCAGGTTGAGAAAGCGGTTAAAAAAGCAAGGAAGTTATGATGGACCTTTATAAAACACTGGTTCAGCCTCAACTGGAGTAGTGTGTCCAATTCTGGGCACCACACTTTAGGAAGGATGTGAAGGCCTTAGAGAGGGTGCAGAAAAGATTTACAGGAATGGCTCCAGGGATGAGGGACTTCAGTTACGTGGATAGACTAGAGAAGCTGGGGTTGTTCTCCTTAGAGCAGAGGAGGTTGAGAGGAGATTTGACAGAGGTGTTCAAAATCATGAGGGGTCTAGACAGAGTAGATAGAGAGAAACTGTTCCCATTGGCAGAAGGGTCGAGAACCAGAGGACACAGATTTAAGGTGATTGACAAAAGAATCAGAGGCGAGATGAGGAAAAACTTTTTATGCAGCGAGTGGTTAGGATCTGGAATGCACTGCCTGAGAAGGTTGGTGAAGGCAGATTCAATCGTGGCTTTCAAAAGGGAATTGGATAAGTACCCGAAGGAAAAAAATGTAGGGCCATGGGGAAAGGGCGGGGGAGTGGGACTAGCTGAAGTGCTCTTGCAGAGAACTGGCACGGGCACTATGATTCTGGTTTGAATAAATGAGCACACGGGAGTCAGTTCTGACCCAGGAACAGTCTGTTTTTCTCCTGTGTTAACTCCCTGTATTTTGCAATCAATTGCCTGCAGATAAGTGATTTCAATCATTCACTGGCCGCTTGTGTAAGAAATTCCTGCGAAAACTACATTTAATTTCCCACAAGGTGCCTTCCTAGTTCTGAAAAAAATCAACATGTAAAATGTTAAAACGTTCAAAATATCAGTATCTCGCTGTTAAGTAAGGAGATTTAAAATGTCATTATATGTCTTAAATTTTTGCAGTTGTCCATGTGATTTTTTTTTCACCCTCGCGTTTGACTTTTGGGGATCTGAAATGCATCTCCACTCAACACTGCGAGTTTTTTTTTTTGGTCGCTTGCAATATTTACCCTGATCCGAGCCTCGGTGAGGTTTGTCCACACCGCTATTTCCTCGCGGGTGGACATGTCGGGGTAACGGTTCCTCTGGAAAGTAGCCTCCAGTTCCTGCAGCTGTTGGCTGGTGAAGTGAGTCCTCTGCCTGCGCTGTTTCTTTTTGGCCGAGCTGTCTTCGGAGCCCGAGTCGTCGGACTTACATCGCCGGAGCTGCTCGCTCTCTCCTGCCGTGAGGTGAGGAGGGTGGGGTGAGCAACAGAAGACAGACACATGAACAAGCACTCTTCTCCCACACAGCAAAGGCCTCGTCAGACCATATCATTGATAAGAAGCTTGCAATCACTCTACATGTATCTCAACCTCTTCCAATCCGCGAAAAGCTTGCAATTTTAACACTGCGCTTGTTTTTTAAATGTATTTTATAGCTTACAGTTTAGAAACTTGATTATACACAGTGTTTTCACACAATACGGAAATTCATTCAGCACTAAGCTGTGTTATAAACCAATCAAGGCTCAAATTATGACTCCATCTTATCCAGATCAACAGAACGGACACTGCCATCGCCACACACATTTCCAAACACTGGCCAATCGCAACAGCAATGACTTGTGCAAATTTGGTTACAAAATGAACGATAAATCAGCCCAGGAAGCCGACCTGTGGTTTTGCAAACTTCCAGCCTATTGCATCTTAAAAAATCAACTTTAACGAAAAAATCTTTGCCGATAAACTCCAGGCACCCGGGATTTGGTGGCGTTTCCCCCCCGCCGCCTCCTGGGCTTTATTTCGACTTGGGGAAATAATGATGCTTGGTTTGAATTTTATTTCCCCCCCCCCCTGTGTTTATAGCTTCAACCCCCCCCCCCCCCCCGCACAATAAACAGAAGCGACCAGTGTCTCCAATTCTGTTAGTCCATATCAAGCGAAAACGCGCAAGAATAAAATGTAAAATATCAATTTTTAAAAGGTGGCTTCTTGTCGACGTTTCGCACTTGAGATGTTCCACAATGAGAGATGCGGCCACTTGACTTGACCCGTGTGGTTTAGTTCACACTTTTTCGATTCATTAATATGTTAAAACTCTTGCAATTTATGTACTGTTTATTTAGAGATAGTAACACCGTCATATTCAGATTTATGTGCGCACATTCCATTCCAATAATCTGAATATGACGGTGTTGCGATCTCTAAATAAACGGGCTGCTGGTCCTGTCCACTGACTGGTTAGTTTGCATTTAGGCCACGAACCCCTTTCTGGTCTGGTCACCTGGCCGCTTTCAAAGGGAGTTCCTGAGTTTGTGATATTTATAGTTAAAATGATTACGGTTAAAGTTCTTAACGTTAAAGGTTGTATTGGGGAATATTGGAATCTTTGTGTTGCGGCCGTGTGAAGTTGCACTGCAGTGTTGGGAGAACTCAGGACCGGATTGTTGGGGTGTTGCTATTGAACAAATTCTATCATTTACACCCTGCGACCGACTTGTAAAAATCCGCCATTCATATACTTTGTAAAATATTACTTTGTAAAATGTTATTTTGTCATCGTTTTCTTTAGAAAATATCACAGTCTACTGTGATCAGCATGGAGTTTTAGTACATAGTGACCAGAGTTAATATAACTAGGGTTAGTATATTATAACCACATATATATTATAACCATGTTGCACATTATGATCAGGGTTACTAGTACCATGACCATGAATAGTACATTATAACCAGATTTACTATTACTGTGACCGTGGCTAATATATTGCGATCAGGATTAGTATATTATAACCATTGCTAGTACATAGCGACTAGGGTTAATATAATCTAACCAGGGTTAATATATTATAACCATTGCTAGTACATAGTGACCACGGTTAATATATTATGATCAGGGTAACTATTGATGTGACCAGGGTTAATATATGACGACCAGGGTAACTATTACTCTGGCCAGGATTAATATATTGTGATCAGGGTTGGTATAAAATGTGATAAGGATTTAGAATCGCAGAATAGTTGAGAAACTGACCCAGGGGTCAGACAACCCGCTACCTTGTAGTTATTTCCAAACTGTGCCAACTCTATGATTCTTTCGATGGTACATGATTCATTAGTTGGGATTGAAGTGTATTCCCCCGTGTGTAAATAATATTTACTCCCATTTTTTGGGGGGGGATTGTAAAACCCACTAAACCAAAATGAATGAAATCCGGATAGTATCTATAGCGAGCCCGTTTCCCCTAGAAGTCACACAATCAGGTTCACACCTCAGATTAATTGAAAACGCAAATTTGAAAATCAACCAGCCTGATCAAATGGCGTGAGGGAGGACCGGAGCGGCCAGTGGGTTACGAAGCACCGAGCCAACAACTGTAATCGCGCTGGTTTCGTTACAGAATGTAAAGACAAAAGAATTAGGTGCTTAAAGTAATTCGATGCAAATCGGCTTCAGTTCTTGGTCGGCCCTCTTCACATTCTTACCTCCACTCTCACTGTTTGGCGTCCCAGCTAATTGCCTGATCCCGAAAGAACTATTATTCCCAGATGAATTTTGCAATGATTTGAGAGAAGTCGCTGCCATGCTGTACCTACACCAACTCGAACCAGGGGCCAAGGTTTCCGATCAAAAACCAGTCTTCAAATGGTCCATGCAGATTTAAAAAAAATAAAATAGAAGCGTTTTTTTTGTTCAAAACGATTTGCACCCTCGGTCCCCTTAATCCCAGTTGCTAGATCCAAAACTCAGTCTTTTCCCGGCCGGTTGGATGGGACGGCTGTTTCCCTTTGCTGTCCATTTGGACAGACAGTGGTAGGGCTGGAAGAAAGCAAGTTGGAGAGCAGGGTGGAGGGGGGAGTAAGAGGTGGCAGGGAGTCATTGACGGGAACTGACAGGAGGAAATCCCGCCCATGCACCCTACTGATTGGCGACCTGCTGTTACTGCCAGGCGGTGCAATCTTTGATTGGCTCCCTGATCTGCCAATGATCATTGATTTGTGACGCTCTGGTGCAAGTGGGTGTCAATGAATGAGCAGCTGTCGGAGCGTTCCATCGGTCACATCCCTGAGTCTCTTACACACTGAATACCTCAATTCTCCTCGGCTCCAGACCCTTCACATTCGAGTCCAATTTGAACTTTGCAATTTATTGCTGCCCTTGTATTTTCTCACAGCCCTGTATCAAATCTGGGCAAAGTGATGTCAAGGCGGCAGCAATGAATAGGCACGAATTCTTTGCAGCCAACTGTGCCCTGGTACAACTGAAGTCAGGAAGATTGGCGTTCGAGCCCAGAAACGCGCCTTGCTGACTGTTTGTCGCGTTGTTTTGTTGTGTGTGTCTGATGACTGAGAATTTGATCACGATTTGTGGTTAAATGTGTACACAATGACGCCACAAACTCCGGTGATAATCTCTCTAATTCCATCGATTTTGCTCTCAAGGCACAAAGTTCAATGAATCTCACCTCGAATAAGAGGGATAGCTGGGAGTGTGTACACTGAACTATCACATTCGAGCTAGAGTCACCCGCTTACTCTGTAAACATGCGAAGGATACCCAAGATTAGGAAGATAGGCGCTCCTGGCTCGGCTGATGTGCAGACTGCTGTCAACAATGTACAGCTGTTGCCAGATTTATTCTTGGCGGCGGGGGTTTGCTGGGAATAGTTTCGCGTTCAAAACGGTGATGTCATGCACCGCAACCTTTGGAATGACTGAAGATTACAATATGTTCGCTTGGGTCTCCCAACTTAAACACACTATTGTCTGGAAGGAATTTCTTGTTGGTGTTGTCAGGGTGCCAACTCAGCCCTCCAAAGGCAAGAAGCCCTCGCTCGTTCTGGTTACAGAGTGTGTGGTGGCTGGGAGAGGGGAGCGGTGTCAAAACAGGTTAAGCCCACGCAAGATTCCTGCCTCTGAGACGCCAGTTTGATGCTTTCACGCGGGAATGGGTTACACTCACTGGGGGTGCTACTTACTAGGGAGGCCATTCCTGAATGAAGCAAGGTAGCATCTCCAAACCACTTTAGATGTTAGTGTGTCGCTCACTGCACCTTCTGGTGCCCTGGTCCACAGGGATGGTTGAACTGACTGTCCCTATTGATGTAGAGCATAAATGTACCAAAATGCATGCTCTGATCTTATGCAATGTTGAACTTCCATCTTGGTGGTCACCAGCTGAACGATGGATAGTAGCTGGCAGGACACTGGTAGAAAGGCGGCTGACTGTGCCACATGCTGGCTAGCACCGGGGCTTTGTGTTGCTCCTGGCATCAGTGTGCCACGTCTTGCTGGGGCATTCACAGTAAAGGTGGTATAACGGATGGGTTAGTCTATGGACAGAAATGAGCCGTCAATCTTCCAACCTTCATAACAGCCATTATGCTCTAAAATGCCATTCATTGTGCGAAGTGATTTTTGGAGGTTAGGGCCAAGTGAGGAAGTGCTGCATAATCATAAAATCATACAGCACAGGAGGAGGCCATTCGGCCCATCGAGCCTGTGCCCGGCTCTTTGAAAGAGCTCTCCAATTAGTCCCACTCCCCTGCTCTTTCCCCACAGCCCTGCAACATTTTCCTTTTCAAGTCGATATCCAATTCCTTTCTGAAAGCTACTATTGAATTTGCTTCCACCGCCCTTTCAGGCAGTGCATTCCAGATCACAAGAACTCGCTGAATAAAAAAAATTCTCCTCCTCTCCCCCTGGATTTTTTTGTTGCCAATTACCTTCAGTCTGTGTCCTCTGGTTACCGACCCTCCTGCCAGTGGAAACAGTGTCTCCTCGTTTACTCTATCGAAACCTTTCATAATTTCGAACATTTCTATTGAATCTCCCTGTAACCTTCTCTGCTCTAAGGAGAACAATCTCAGCTTCTGCAGTCACTCCACGTAACTGAAGATCCGCATCCCTGCTACCATTCTGGCAAATCTCCTCTGCGCCCTCCCCTATGGATTTGTATCTATCAATACAAATATTGGGAGTATTTTCTTATTCACTCTGCTATTGAATGCACATCTGATTTCCAGCTCTTTTATTCGTCCCCCCCCCCCCCCCCCCCGGAATAATACACCGAGGGTCAGATAGAATGGTAGAGTTTTACAGCACATTCAGCCCAATGCGCTGCCCGATTTGTTCTTATTCCCTTGCCCCTTCCCCATGAAATCTGACTGTGCAGCGATATAAAATATCCCAGACAGAGAGCCGTGATTTTACACTGAACGGAGACGGGTGAGTGAACCGGAGGTGACATTGGAGCACAGACCTTACCGGAATGTACTTGGTACAGACCTCCTCGCATTGGGTCTTTACATTGGAACTATCCATTGACTAAATGATGAAATGCTGAGCTGATTCAAGACCACAGGCCCCGGAAAACTGGTGTCCACATATTGCTACCTATTCTAGTTGGGACTAATTTCAAATCTAAAGCTGCAGTTATGCTACACTACCAGGCAAGAGTTACACTGTGGGCGAAAACACTGAATTAGCTCGGTGCTCTCCCTCCCTTCAGTGTGTTTTGATGTCAGAATGCTGTTCACAGTTCTAATGTTGCTGCCGTTCAGAACCGGGTAAATACGAGAATGATCTGGTACTGCCTGAATGCCGCCGTTGCCTCCTTCCTCTGATCCCATGCAATGTTGGAACTTCCACGCACATCTTCAACTACAAAGTCTGGACATGTCCCATCCAGGTTGTAGAAGCGAAGTGACAACAATTTATTGGGGCACTTGTTGGCCACGAGACCACCTCAAACCCTTCTCCTCCCCGCGGCCCAAACCGTTCAATTATAGAAATACATATTCAAACCAAGGCAAAAAAAAAAGAGAACTGGATGAGACTATCTGGCCACCCATCCCACAACCTGCGCGGTTGTTCTCGGGCGCTTGCTTTGGCATGGGGCGCACTTTACTTTCATTCTGCCGGGGTTTTGGGGGGAAGCCGCCTTGCAGTGGACGGCTCGCCGAGTTTGTTGGGAACTGCGCACTTTTTTTTCCCCACGGGGTTTTGGATAAACTCGCCTTGGTCGGCTCAAAAGCCAAGTGCCGGTCTGAGCGCCAATCTATTCCTGGAGGAGGGCGGCTGAGCGTGGAGCCCACCATGGCTTGTTGGTCATAAACTTAACAGATGATGGATTTCGCCGTCTGGTCCATCATGTTGTGCGGATGTAGTCAATAAAGCCCAGTGATATCAGCGCTTGTGTGAGATACCGGGAACAGTGAAGGCTGTGAAGAGTTCTCGGGTGTTAATAAAAGTTTATATAGCTGCCTTTCCTCCTGCTGGGAATAACGATGGGAAATATTGTGCCTCTTGGCCCCGGTTAATTTTAAATGTGAAATATATATATATCAAATCTACCTCCTTCCAGCAAGTCTTCCTCCCTCATTGTAATGCAATATTCACTTAAACATTTTTTACTGTGACTTTTTCTGGTTAAAGCCCTTTCCCCCCCCCCCCCCCCCCTCTCTCCTGGTCTCTGCCTGCGATCAGTTACAGGGCCGTGCCCCGCCAACACAACATGTTTTCCCCGTCCGTTTTTGAATTCTTATTTTGAGCAAGGGCGAGTGATTTATTTGTGCAGTGTGTGTGTGTGGAGGCACGGTCGCAACAACGGCGGTCAATGAGGTGCTGTAACTGCAAACTACGCTGTACAAATATTGCATTTATTAATTATTTTTATATATCATTGGAGGACTAATGCAGATAAAAATAGCTGCTGTGAGAATATATAAATAATCACTGTGGCGGATCATCTCGACAATAAGTCAACCCAGGTCATCACAGAAGTGGCAGCAACTGCAGACTACTTACGAAACTAACTGAATCTGAAACACAGAAAATGCACCATATTTCGTTTATCAATGAATATATGTATAGATATATATAAAACCAGGCGCTTTATTTTACAGAGTACCTCGAAATAAACGTGTCCCATTGCCTTATGACAACAGGACTAGTTGTACGGTGTAATGGGTTAACGTGACAATACAGGGTCCATTCAAGTCTTAAGAACGGAGCCCCGAACCTTTCCATTCATTCACTGCTAACATTACCAAACTCTGACATGCAATCTTCGCATTAAATTATCGGCTCTACCGGCAGGTTGACTTGTCTTATATTACATCTGGGCGCCGTGTAGTCTTTGCTGGCTCGCTCAATGACACCAGTTCAGTGAGAGGTATTTGAACAGGATTGCAATGGAGCAGGGGCTTGAGATCCACCCGGTTAATTTATTGCCGGGGCTTGCACACATCAGCAGCCCGTAAATTCGTTCGTAACCCAACGCTGCCACAGTGATAATTACAACAGGTTAGCACGGTGCCCGCCATATATAAAGACCCTTAATACTCGTAAAAGCAAATGTGAGGTGTCAGTAAGCTGTTCATCTCCAGCCACCGGTACTGTAAAGATTCCGAGGACGGGCAGGTTTTGCCTAAAGTTCTTGTCGTGCAGTCTGCACTCATTGACGTACCGGGGATGGGAACCGGGCGCTGAGTGTTGGGGAATACTCTACATTGTTTACCCCACTTCTTCCATCTCTCCTCTGGCCCAGGTGGGTTTATAAATCCCTGGTACCTATATACTCCTGTTTGGCAATCCCTTCTTTCCATGCACGTCTGTTCCACATGTGCACATCCTCCGAATGGCCATTTGACTCTGTTTTATCCCAGTGCTTACATTACAGAGAAATCTTTATAAGGTTAAACTGAATAGAGGTTCTGCCACAGCAACATTCCAGTCTGAAATCATATAAAAATCACACTTTGGAACCAGCTTCTTAATATTACCCGCGCAAAATACACAGGGGCATTTTTTACATGCCATGTGTAATTCTATCTAAAGAATATTGCATATTAATTCGATAACCCAATGCGTTTTGAATTCACAGAGCTTGTTTTAATTATCCCGGTGTTATATTAAACTCGCTACACTCAACGGTTGCTCATTTCCAACGCGGCGGTGTAACAATCCTAATGTGTGGAAATGGTTCTGTCCTATAAGCTGGTTTAAGAGACCTCTTTTTACTGGCGTTAGAGTTTGGGGCGGGGGAGGGGGTGGGGGGTGGGTGACTGCAGGGTCCCCCCACCTTCCCCCGTTTCTCCGGTGCATCAGTGCCAGTGTTTATTGGGGGGGGGGGGGGGGTTCCACGGCCACTGTTCCCTTACCGCACGTCCGTTGTCTGTAACAGTTCTCTGCCTCCGAGCCCGTGGCCTTTCTCAAAGAGCTCGGGTTCTGTTTTGGACATGCTGAGTCGGTAAGTTCAACCGTGCCAAACGCAAATTCCATTCGAAGAACTTAATCCTGCAAACAGCAGAAAGCAGCGTTAAAAAAGCGGGGGCGGTCTGTCACCAGCCGGTGCAACTGCTCACAGGAAGAGGAACCGGGCGAAGAACCTCGCAGAACATGTCTGGCCAACAATATCTCGGCTCGTTCTTTCACAAACACCAGCTAAAACTTCTGAAATGTTCACAGATCTTTTTTTCCCCCACCCCTGGGCGATTATGCTAAAGAACCTCGAGCTAAATAATGTATAAATAGTTGCACATTGAAGGGAATCTGTTAATTCGGTCTGAAAGTGCACAGGAGCTGTGTGCAGCCAGACCTGAAAATCTCTGCTCTCACGACCAGTCCTGCTTCAAGAGAAAATCTCGGACTTGTTGGGAACGACTCCCACACCATCAGGGTACTGTCAGAATGCGGAATCGCCCTTACACATGTTTGGATTTGTCTGCCTGTTACTGGAATTGAAATATTTTTAACTGTGAGAATGTCAGATACTGAAACACCACGCGACACACACACACACACAAGGCGAGTTTCTCTCTCTGTCTGTCTCTCTCTGTTGTAAATCTGCTTTATTTGAAAGGCTATGTCAACACATCAGCCACTATATATCCTACAACACCAGTAGCGACCTGACCGTATTGTCAGCATTAGGAAGAACTGCCTATCCCCTGCTACTGTCTACATTCGATGCCAAACACATGGCTACAATATTGTAGATAGCTGAGGTCCAATTCAGCTGTTGAGTCGGGCAAACAGTGCAAGAGGCACTAACCAGTATTGAGACATCTCTCTTTATTTGCTGGTTTCCCCCTCGATGTATATTTTGTTCAATAATCCACACTGTTTATTTGCAGTCCTTAACAACACTTAAAGAGAGAACCTGGCGATGAGGACCTCTCTCAATATCTAACCACGACCAAGAGTTACCAGAAAGGGGAACCCGCCTCCTGCTCTGCCAGTTGCGGGCAATTTCCAAACGTATTTTCGTTTTAACATGCAAGTGCTGATGGCACCGTGGGAGGGGGGATTACTAGCCTAGAATGGCCCCTCGAGTTTAACAACGCGGAGGGACTGAATTCACACGCGGGTGATCCTGAAAAAAAAACGTTTTAGACCCACAACTATCTCGAGGGCTCCCAGTCCCAAGTGGTTCGGCGAATTTACCCAGTGAATAGGGAGAAGAGTCAGAGCGAGCAGGGTCTCGCCCGCAATACTTGTCCGGCCGCCCTATATGGCAGTGCCCATGTGCGGCCCGAGGGCGAGGGCAGTCTGAGTGCCGGGTGGAATTCCCTTGCAGCATCCACTGGCACACGAGGGCAATGCCCACTTCAGTGAGGTACCGCCACGAAAGAGCTCATCTCAGCAAGGAATCACCGCCTTCAAAGGGGAGAAGGAGGGGGGAGAAAAATAGCAGGCAGCGAATCATTATTTTACAACATATCCTGATGTTTAGACTCCCTCTTTAAAGTGTTAGTGAGGAATATCCCCGTTTGGCGCAACATGAATATCAATATAGAAAATGTATTTTACCTGGACCAGCCCGACTCACAACTCAATCAACAGAATAGTACAATATTACTTTTACATGCAGAGACTTGCAAAGTTATCATGTGATTTCAAAGAAAATTGTCTTTTTTTTGGCGTGTATCAATTATTAAAGTCACATTTGCTGTTGAGATGACTTCTGACGCAGGCTCGACTTTTACAATATAAGACCCTGTATATTTACCAGATGATTGGACTAGTTGGCAAACAGAAAAGGTGGAGATCTGAACGGGGAGGGGACTGACTGCAAGGCATATTTGCATCGCGCATCACGAATTAATTTTGGGGATTTGACTTGATTAAGATGTCTGTCAGTTTGCAATTCAGAAAACTCATTATGGGACTTGGAGCCAAGAGGCTAGCGTTCGGGCAGATGGATTTACTGTTCAGTGTTTGCAGATGATAATTTCGCTTTCAGCCCTGGATTTGCATATATTGCATCTGTCAAGGGCCTTTCTCCCTCATTTAAAAATAACTTTGAACTGCCACCGTGTTTCCTAATATGGGGGTCGAGGATATATTACCAGCCTCCTTTCATTTTCAAGCCATGTTGGTTATACAAAGGAACTAGTAGTATTAATATTAATAGAGCTGATGAAGTTGTCCCTTGTCAACGCTTCGGGACTCGCGTCCAACAGTTAGCATAACCTTCTTGCTGACGGCCTCTTGCACACAAAATGATAGGGAGGTTGTAGATCTTGCACTCTCCCCACAGAAAGGAACATTAGAAATGAAAGCTTTATCTAAACCAGGATAGACGAGGCTTTGGGGGAGCTTCTTTGTCTATAGCCAGCCTCGGCAGCACTCCTCGCCTCTGAGTCAGAAGGTTGTGGGTTCCAGTCCCACTCCAGAGACTTGAGCACAAAAATCTAGGCTGACACTCCCCCAGTGCGGGGCTGAGGGAAGTGCTGCACTGTCGGAGGTGCCGTCTTTTGGATGAGACCTTAAACCGAAGGGCCCGTCTGCTCTCTCGGGTGCATGTATAAGATCCCAGGGCCACTATTTCGAAGAAGAACAGGGGAGTTATCCCCGGTGTCCTGGGCCAATATTAATCCCTCAATCAACATCACTAAATCAGATGATCTGGTCATTATCGCGTTGCTGTTTGTGGGAGCTTGCTGTGTGCAAATTGGCTGCTGCATTTCCTACATTACAACAGTGACTACACTTCCAAAAGTACCTCATTGGCTGTAAAGTGCAAATTTGGGATGTCCGGTGAAAGGCGAAATGCACGTCTTTCTTTTTATATAGATTATTAATAAGTGGCATATCTGTCCATCTATCTATCTCTGCCTCCTCTACCTCTTCCTCTTTTTCTCTAATTAACATTTTGAAGGTGAGGGGAGATGTATCTTTCTGGAAGAGCGCGATTTGGAAATATACCGAAGCAGTACAATTGTTACATTTAGAATTGTTCCGTCTAGTTCCCGACGGTGAAAAGTTCTTGTTAAATGAATGGAGGCAGCGTCCATTTCACTGAAATAGGAATGTTGATTTAAGTTGTCTTTTATTCTCGCGGGAACGACTGCTCCCCAACAGAGCGAGAGAGACAAAAATTCCAGGAGTTAATGTGAAATTCCCGATGGAGTCTGGCAGACTCTCCTCCCTCTTTTGAACTTCCCAGTGACTGTTTCAGACGCCACAACCCGGAGCGAGCAAAACCCTTCCCGAAGGGTAAAGCAGTGGCTGGTCTCAGACGGTTCTGATCTGGGTGCTCTGGGCTGCAAGTGCCCGTCATTGTTGTAGGGCGGGGGGGGGGGGGGGGGGTGGGGGTGGGGGGAGGCCATTCTTGTCTTGGGGAATCTTAATTCCATCTCGAATTGTGTAAACCGAATTCTCCAGTAGAACTAACGTGATCTTGTAAATACTGAGCCGGGAATGCTGCATGCCATTGTTTGTTCGGGTTGTATTCCTTGGAATTTAGAAGGTTAATGGGTGATCTGATCGAAGTTTTCAGGATATTAAGGGGAACAGATAGGGTAGATAGAGAGAAACTATTTCCGTTGGTTGGTGATTCTAGGACTAGGGGGCAGAGTCTAAAAATTAGAGCCAGACCTTTCAGGAGTGAAATTAGGAAACACTTCTACACACAAAGGGTGGTAGAAGTTTGGAACTCTCTTCTGCAAACGGCAATTGATGCTAGATCAATTGTTAATTTTAAATCTGAGATTGATAGCTTTTTGTTAACCAAAGATATTAAGGGATGTGGGCCAAAGGCGGGTATAAGGCATTAGGTCGCAGATCAGCCATGATCTCGTTGAATGGCAGAACAGGCACGAGGGGCTCAGTGGTCTACTCCTGTTCCTATGTTCATATGCTTACCAGAATGATACCCGGACTTCCTGCATTCCCATGTTTGGGGCCCGATCCCGGTACATTTCTCTGCTAAATCTTGCTGATCATTTATTGTACATTTGCTACATGCCATCGGGTGGGGGTAAAACTGGCAACCTTAACACACAGGGGCATGAGCAAGGCCTGGAGAGCGTTGATGGAGATGGGAGGGGTCCGTACAGGAGGAATGGCCCCACTTTTATCTGTGAGTGCTTAGACTGCATTACATGGCCCAAGAGTTAAGCAGTCTTCAAACGCCCAAGGTAACCCTTGCACCTTCATTCCTCCAAGATTTTTTATAAATAATTCTTAACCAAGTTGGTTGTTGAATTAATAAAGAAGACTTGCATTTATATGGCGCCTTTCACAGCCTAAGGATGTCCCAAAGCGCTTTACAGCCAATGAAGTTCTTTTTGAAGTGTAGTCACTGTTGTAATGTAGGAATCGTGGCAGCCAATTTGCGCACAGCAAGCTCCCACAAACAGCATTGTGACAATGACCAAATAATCTGTTTTAGTGATGTTGAATGGGGGATAAATATTGGCCAGGACACTGGGGAGAACTCCCCCGCTCTTCTTCAAAATAGTGCCATGGGATCTTTTACATCCACTTGAGAGAGCAGACGGGGCCTCGGCTTAATGTCCCCACCAAAAGACGGCACCTCAGACAGTGCAGCTCTCCCTCAGTACTGCACTAGAGTGTCAGCCCAGATGTTTGTGCTCAGGTCTCAGAATTTCAAATATTAGCTATCGCAAAAGCAAGGGAAATAGCAATTCACAGCTGGGTGGGCTGGGGTGGGTTGAGGGGAAGGACTACCTTCGAACCCTCATTGTAACCACATGCTAAACACCTTCAAATAAAGATTATCTCCGCTCCGCACCAGCCAATCCTGAATGAGTTTGAAGTAATTGCAGGAATCTTAATGTTAACTCCCCCCACCCTCATCCTCCTCCCCCACGAGGGAAAAGTCCTCTTGTGTTACAGGTAATAAAATGGTAAACCTGGTTAAAAAGAGAAGGAACCTGACATTCTACGGTGGGAAAGTAGGGAAATACAGAGTCAGCCATGGCTCAGTTGCAGCGCTCTCGCCTCTGAGTCAGAAGGTTGTGGGTTCATAATCCCTCCTCCAGAGACTTGAGCACAAAAATCTAGGCTGACATTCCAGAGGAGTGCTGCACAGTCGGAGCAGTAATACTGAGGGAGTGCTGCACTGCCGGCAGTGCTGTCTTTCGGATGAGACGTTAAACCGTCTGCTCCCTCAGGTGGACGTAAAAGATCCCATGGCACTATTTCAAAGAAGAGCAGGGGGAGTTCTCCCCTGTGGCCTGGGGCCAATATTTATCCCTCAATCAACATCACTAAAAAATAGATTACTTGAACATTATCACATTGCTGTTTGTGGGAGCTTGCTGTGCGCAAATTGGCTGCCGTGTTTCTTCCATTACAACAGTGACTACACTTCAAAAAGAACTTCATTGGCTGTAAAGCGCTTTGGGACGTCCTGAGGTCGTGAAAGGCGCTATATAAATACAAGTCTTTCTTTCCCCCTCTTGCTTTCAGTGGCGGTCTTAAGCCATTTATTTTAACCTGATACAGGGTCCTTAAACAGCGCAGAGAGGAATTTCAGATCAACATGTTGGCGCTCTCTGTTGTAATGCCGTGTCCAAAGGGTTGAGATTTCGTTACAGTGAGGACACAGAGGGGAACTCGCCCTCCTTCCCCACTTCCAACATGAGCACCGAAACACCACCCAAGCTGGTTGAATCCCCTCCTGGTCTACACGGCAGAAACACTTCAACAGAAAATGCTGGCAACACTCAGCAGGTCAGGCAGCATCTGCGGAGGGAGAAACAGAGTTAACGTTTCAGATCTGCGACCTTGCATCAGAAACACTTCAACCCTATTCAAGATACGGCTGGCCTCTATCCCAGCGGGTCACGATAGGACAGGAAACTCCTAATTCAGGGGGTGAAGAAATGGGCACAACCTCAGGGATCTAACCGTTACAACAACTATACGTAGAGCACCTCAACGGTGCCGTTTGAAGCAACGAGACAGGAAAGTTGTGCGTGTATTCAGTTGAAATAGCTGCACATTTAAGAAGAACATGACACAGGAGGTGCACGTTTCCAAGTTATAAAATGTCGAGGCCTTTTTTGCGAGAACTGATGTAAGACAAACTGATCGGGCTCCACGCCTAAACTCTTCCTGGTCTTGCACACATCCTGCCGAGACACTCGTTCATTCGACAAAATGTCCCTTTCTTTTGGGAGACCGCTCCCTTCCATCTTCTGCCAGAGGCAGGGTTGATTGCCAGGGTGCGGGACATGAGATGTCCTCACTGCACAAAGGAGCCGAGGCGAGCCGCTCCCAACACTGGCCCAAACACGGAGGATGTTTGAAGTCGCCAATACACGGGGCGGGGGCAACCCGGGCAACTTTCAAAACACGAATTTATTTCATACAACGAGAAAGAGCAGGGCGTGAAATATTGAAGGATTAACGGAGCAAAACTGGGGAAATGTGCGTTTGGTTTGGATGAGTTGGTTATCAGACAGTGTGTGTACTCGAAGACTATTTTTCCTGTGGTTTCACACCTTCTCTTGCACCTTGTATGGTTAAACTCCGAGTATCAGTCTCATGGATATTAGTGATGGTTTATTTTCCTTCAATTGATCAAAGAAATGATTAAAAATAAAAAGAGAAAATGCTGGAGACACTCAGCAGGTCAGGCAGCATCTGTGGAGAGAGAAACCGAGTTAACGTTTCAGGTCGATGGACCCTTCGTCAGAACTGGAAAAAGCTGGAGATGTAAGAGATGTTTTAAGCAAGTGTAATGAACAAGGTGACACCTTGAAGAAGTTCCGCTCTTCTCCCCGACGTTGTCTCTTTTACCTTGTTCATCTTACACTCGCTTAAATATCTGTTACATCTCCAACTTTTTCCAGTTCTGACAAAGTGTACACCAACTTCATTTCCAATCCTCTTTACAACAGAACATAAAGTTCGGAGTGAGAAAAGCCATTCGACCCATTATTCCCACTTGATCCAGAGTCCAGGTATGTTTACTCTGTAATAGACTTGTCCCTATTCCCCCCACCCCCACCCCACCCAATGCCACCTGTTCATCCCTTACTTTAAGGAACACTAAGTTCTTTTCCAAATAACAAATCAAGCAGTGCTGGTAATATCAGTACAGCCCTTGCTCTCTGCACACAACACATAGAGGCACTTTACAGCCTTCTGGACTGAACATTGAGCTCAACAATTTCAAACCATAACCTCTGCTCCCATTTCTTCAGCTGGCAGCTGTTGCTGATGATTCTGATATTCCCAGTTACACCTCCTCTAGACCCATCTTTTGTTTCTTTACTTGTCCCATTACCATCTCCTTTCGCCTTGCAACATCATCCCTTTTATCATTTAATCTCTCCTGCCTTCCAGCCTATCACAGACCTTCCCTTTTGTTCTTTCCTCCCCTCCCCCTTTCCCTGACTCTGCACTTGCTTAAAAACCTGTTCCATCTCCAATCTTTTCCAATTCTGGCGAAGGGTCATCGACCTGAGACGTTAACTCTGTTTCTCTCTCCACAGATGCTGCCTGACCTGCTGAGTATTTCCAGCATTTTTTCTTTTTATTTCAGATTTCCAGCATCCAGGCAGTATTTTGCCTTTGTCTTCAAGAAATGATTAATTTCGATCATTGCAATGACAGGACACGCAGTTTAATGGTTTTGTTTTGGGAGGGGGTTTGATGGTTCCCCCACCCTCCCCCTACTATTCCCCCACCCTGACATTCTGGGACTTGTCTCCCCCCCCCACTCCCCTCCCCCCACCACTCCCCTCCCCATCTCCCCAGTATGATTTGGACAGGTTGGGTGATTGGGCAGATGCATGGCAGATGCAGTATAATGTGGATAAATGCGAGGTTATCCACTTTGGTGGCAAAAACAGGAAGGCAGATTGTTGGCCCAGTAATTCGGGTCCCAATGCGTGAGTAAGCACCGTGTACTCACGCGTGGGACCGATGGAATTGCCGGTTTTCAGCATGCACAGCGCATGCGCGGAAAACCGGCATTTCCTTTCCTCTGAACCAAGGGGTTCAGAGGTGGAATGCGTGCGCGCTGAAATTCCTTTTTTTTTACAGGGTTGCCCGTGCGATAAGGCCTCCAGTTTTTACACGAGAAAAAAGCAGACGTAAGTACTTAGTTTTAAAAGGTAAGTGGTCTATTAATTAAAGTTAGAATTTTTTTTCCACAGGTTTATTATTTTTAAAGACTTTACAGTAAGGTAAGTGTATTTTTAGAACCGATTTTTTAAAAAATTATTTTTTTCAAAAATTTGAATAATTGTTTAAATTAGTTTTTTATAGTTATTAATAGTTCATTTTATTAGTGGGATTTTTTAAAACTTTTATTTGAAGTTTAAGTACTGTTTTGGGCGCCTGGAGTTTTCATGAGTTTGACAGTTCTTACTATCAAACTCATGAATGAACTTTTGCAACCTCCGATTGGTTGCCCAGTGCTCACGTGATCCCAGCCGGCTCATCGAACTAACTACGCCGCTGGATCACGCAAGCACAGCGCGCCGGGAGCTGAACCGGGCCACTGACAGGAAATCCACGCAGGGCCAGGCTTCAACTGTCGGCGCGCTAGGTAAGTGTAGGTCGGGGGCTTGCACCCGCGGGAAGACCCCGACACCAATTTCTGGGCCATTATCTGAACGGCAATAGATTGGGAGAAGGGGAAGTGCAACAAGACCTGGGTGTCCTTGTGCACCAGTCGCTGAAGGTAAGCATGCAGGTGCAGCACGCGGTTAAGAAGGCAAATGGTATGTTGGCCTTCGTAGCGAGAGGGTTCGAGTACAGGAACAAGGATGTCTTGCTGCAGTTGTACAGGGCCTTGGTGAGACCACACCTTGAGTATTGTGTGCAGTTTTGGTTGCCTTATCTGAGGAAGGATGTACTTGCCATGGAGGGAGTGCAGCGAAGATTCACCAGACTGATACCTGGGATGGTAGGAATGACCTATGAGGAGAGATTGGGTCGATTGGACTTATACTCGCTGGAGTTTAGAAGAATGAGAGGGGATCTCATTGAAACTTATAAAATTCCAACAGGGCTAGACAGACTAGATGCAGGAAGGATGTTTCCGATGGCCGGGGAGTCCAGAAGCAGGGGTCACAGTCTAAGGATAAGGGGTAAGCCATTTAGGACAGAGATGAGGAGGAATTTCTTCACCCAGAGAGTGGTGAACCTGTGGAATTCTCTACCACAGAAGGCAGTTGAGACCAATTCATTAAATAGATTCAAGAAGGAGTTAGATATATTTCTTAAGGCTAAAGGGATCAAGGGATATGGGGAGAAGGCAGTGACAGGGTACTGAATTTGGATGATCAGCCATGATCTCATTGAATGGCGGAGCAGGCTCGAGGGGCCGAATGACCTACTCCTGCTCCTATCTTCTATGTTTCTCTGTTTCTATGAAGACCAAGTCTTATCCCGAATGTCAGGAGTAACCTTCCCAATCTTTAGCAAAGGGTTTGATTTCACACCGCTTCCCGTTCAGCTGCCCGCCAGAGAACCACCTCCAGACTGCACAGTGGGGGCCTTTTGCCTTGCCTGAAAGTAGTTCTTGATAACGGAAAGAGAGAGACACTGACATTTGAAATCTGGCACTGGCCTGTCCAGGCAGTGCTGGGCCATGCAGACCCGACCCCAACACTGGGGGGTGGCAGGAGATGAACTCGCAGCAATATTTCAAATCGCATATTTATTTTTTGTGATCTTCTAGCGGTTTAATACAATCATTTACATAGGATCAAATCATTAAATTCATTCCCGTGCTCTCATTTTTTATATTAAGAAAAGTCTCCCGGGGTTTTATTAAAAGACAGGTTTGCGTTCAAATCCCAAGGAATAAAGTGAGATGCAAAGGTGCTCATTTGTGCAGGCGGACAAGGGAACAGGACACATGCGGTCAGCTCGAGTGAGCCATTTGGGAAATGGAAGTGGTGGGTGGACTCAGGAATGAACTGTTGGACACTAAACAGCGCGAAGAATGAAGCAACCACCTTTTAACAGGCAGGCAGTCCATCAGCAGATGGAATTCTGACCTGGGGCGGGGTGGGTAGGGGAAACATGCACCTCTTTTCCACTTGTGCCAAGATTCTTTTTCAAAAAAGAAAAAAATAAGTAAGGAACAGCAGCCAAACTATACCGAGCGGTGTCTGTCTGGGAGGCCAGACAGACTGCAGTCAGAGGCAGGGTAAGGCTGGGCTGGAGTGGGAGACCAGTGTCCTGGCTGCTGTGTGGCAATTTCTCAGATCTGGTGGAGGTCCCAGCTCAGTGAAAACATTTACTAGACACCACCCCCTCACCCCAATAAAAAAAAAAACAAGGAACCTACTCGTGCAAGGGGTCATATTTTTCCAGGGAATATACAGGACACGCAGTGTAATTTGAATTTAACATGGTGTTGGGAAATGTGTTAGCAGATATCTATCGGACAATGGCAGCTGCACAGTGCATGGATGATACTCGGGGGGGGGGGGGGAAGGGGAGTGCCTTACCAGGGAGGAATTCCAATCCCCCACAGTCTGTAGAATCAAGACCCAACAGTTTCTAAAAGTGGTCACACTGCCACTTTCAAGTCCAAGGGCAGCAGCTTTGGGTGTACCTCAATGCAAAAGTGACAATCTTCTTCTTCTTAGGCAGTCCCTCGGAACCGAGGATGACTTGCTTCCACACTAAAAATGAGTTCTCAGGTGACTGATGAGTCCAATGCGGGACCTACAGTCTCTGTCACAGGTGGGGCAGACGGTGGTTGAAGGGGCGAGCGGGTGGGTGGGGTGCTTGGGTTGACATTGGGGTTGTCCATGAGGGTCCTGATGTTCCAGGTCTCGAACTTCATTTGAAAGGGTGGAAAATGCCTGTGCATGAATTCTTTTAACGTGGGGTGGCCGTTGCACACCAGCTACCACACGGGCTTGACAGAGCAAGGTCTCGGTCCAATGGCAAGGGGATCCAAGACGATTGGAGACCAGGCTCTGCTACATCGGCCTAGCACACACACACACAAACATACTGCTACTGTCCTCCTCCCTCCTTCCTGCAGATCCTCTCTGCCTGGGTTTCACAGGCTGCAGTGTGGTCCTCCCGACCTCGCTGCTGGTCCACGCTGCGCCACTCCTGGGCCTCGACCCCGCTGCTGGTCCACACTGCGCCACTCCTGGGCCGTGACCTCGCTGCTGGGCTCGTCCTTCCAATATGACTGTGGAGATGCTGCAGCCCTCTCGAGCACTGGGTCGAGCACCCTTTGCAGGTAGCATTTATTCAGGGCCTTTCACAACCTCAGGACGTCCCAAAGCGCTTTACAGCCAATGAAGCACTTTTTTTTGAGAAGTGTAGTCACTGTTGTAATGCAGGAAAAGCGGCAGCCAAAATTGCGCACAGCAAGCTCCCACAAACAACAATGTGATAATGACCAGATCATCTGATTTAGTGATGTTGATTGAGGGATAAATATTGGCTCCAGGACACCGGGGAGAACTCCCCCTGCTCTTCTTCGAAATAGTGCCGTGCTGAGAGAGCAGACGGGGCCTCGGTTTAACGTCTCATCCGAAAGACGGCACCTCCGACAGTGCGGCACTCCCTCAGCACTGCACTGGAGTGTCAGCCTAGATTTTTGTGCTCAAGTCTTTGTGAGTGGGACTTCTCTGATTTAAGTTTGCACCAAATGTAATACCCAGCCCAGGAGGAGATGGTGGGTCAGTATCTTATGTTGCTTCTCCTTTTCGTCTTTTTAAAACCCTTGTTAAAGTTGCTGCTGCTTTATTTCTGCTGCTGTTGGAGAGAGTAAAATAGCATCAATGATAAGGTGAATGGTGAATTGCACAGGGTTTCACCAGCCTTCATATCTATTTAATAGATTAACAATCTTACACATCCTGTCAACTTTTTCCATATTCATTTCCCAGTCAGTTTCCATTATAAATATGGACATGTATAAACTTGTCATGCTGAAATGTCACCATCCTGCCAGTGAATTCATTGGAGTGCTAATACTGGTGAGATTATAACTACAGTGAGACATGCTTATATAGATAGTATGATAGCAAAATACTGCAGATGTTGGAAATCCGAAATAACAACAGAAAATGCTGGAAAAACTCAGCAGGTCAGGCAACATCCATGGAGAGAAATTTGAGTTGACGTTTCGGGTCGAACCCTTCTTCAAAACTGGAAAGAAAAGAAAATAGATCGAAGGCAGGGCTGTGATCGGACAAAAGAAGTGAAAGAAACAAAAGCAGTAAAAGAGACAATAAAAGGTATTCGAAGCTAGACGAGATGGGAATAGGCTGAGATTAGGTGTGAAGTGTACTGGCAGGGCAAGAGATAGCTGCCAGGTGTGTCAAATTTCTCTCCACGGATGTTGCTTGATCTGCTGAGTTTTTCCAGCATTTTCTGTTATGCTTATATAGGTAGTTGTACTGCACCCAGTTCTGGGCACCACACCTCAGGAAGGATATATTGGCCTTGGGGGGCGGGGGTGTGTGTGGGCGGGGGGCAGCGCAGGTTCACCAGAATGATACCGGGGCTAAAAGGGTTAAAGTAAGAGGACTGGCTGCACAGACTGGGCTTGTATTCCCTCGAGTGAAGATTGGTGTTTAAGATTATTAACGGAGTTGATAGGGTAGACAGAGAGAAACTATTTCCTATGCTGGGGGGAGTCCAGAGCAAAGGGGCTTAATCTTAAAATGGGAGCTAGGCCCTTCAGGGGTGATGTCATTGCACAAAGGGTAGTGGAAATCTGGCACCCTCTCCCCCAATAAGCTGTTGAGGTTGGGGGTCAATTAAAAATTGCAAAACTGAGATAGATAGATTTTTTTTTAAGGCAAGGGTATTAAGGGTTACAGAAGCAAGGCGGGTAAATGGTTGAAATATAGATCAGCAGTGATCTTATTGAATGGTGGGACAGGCTCAAAGGACGAAATGGCCTACTCTTGTTCCCAGGTTTCTATTATAAACGTGGACATAGAGATTTAAAGTGGAAACCAATGGAAATAAGGACAGAGTGTATGCCATTAAAATTTGGACTGAATTATGTCTGCATTTAGGGTGCCCTGGTCTAATTATCTCCCCTCCCTCTAACCCCACTTCATCTGAAGAGTGCACTTAGTCTTGACTCCCTGAGGGCAGTGCCACAGGTGATTGACTAGTGATACATTAATGTGTCAGATTCTCATCCCAGAATGGCGTGTTACAGAAATAATAAGCATTCTCGCTCCTTGCCCTGTTTGCAATCTCGGTCTCACCCCCAGAATCTGCTCGCATTTTCACTGCCCTCCCTGCTCTTGTAGATGATAGTCTTAATCATTTCCATTCTCTTATTGTTCAGTACATACTGTAATCCGTGGCTTTGCAGAATACAAATAATCTTGCACACTAGATCAGTATTTACCATCATCCACTTAACCTACATTATATGAAGCAAACGTGTTCTCTCAGCCCATCACCTGGCTTAATTACAGTGTTTTTTAAGATTAGATGAACCAGCCAAGACCCATAGGAGATCATTAAAGAGTGAGACTTCTTCCGGTCACGATATGCAGCTACATCATAAATGTATTGAAATAACAACAGAAAACGCTGGAAAAACTCAGCAGGCTAGGCAACATCTGTGGAGAGAAAATAGAGTCAACGTTTCGGGCCCAAGACCCGATTCTGACCCGAAACGTTGACTCTATTTCTCTCTCCACGGATGTTGCCGGGCCTGCTGAGTTTTTCCAGCATTTTCTGTTGTTATTTCGGATTTCCAGCATCCGCAGTATTTTGCTATCGTAAATGTACTGAAGTTCTCCTGTGTTTGCCATTTCTAATGAAACTACGATCAGATTCGAATCCTTCGCAAACGCATATAGGATGCCGCTACACATAACGGTTAGATTTTCTCCCCAATGACTGTGAATGCCCCGAAACCAAACAGTTAGAATTCTTATCTCCAAGTCTGAAAATGGTAAGTAAAGAAGATGAAACCTTTGTGGTTGGGAACAATAGGAGGGAAGAGAATGTGAATCAAGAGGTGAGATGGCAGCAAGAGACACCTAGGGGTGTATGTACACAAATCTTTAAAGGTGGCAGGACAAATTTAAAAAGCATATTGCTAGAGGCATAGGACTGGATTTTGTCAATGGGGAGCTTTTGGAGGCGGGACTCCCACTTTTTGGGTTGTAGTCCCGCCTCCATCGACTTGTGGCCAACCCACGCTATTTTCCCTTGATTGGGAACCCCAGCGGGCTCAACAGGCCAATTAAGGGACACCTGGTTACTGGTGACATCAGCGATTGACATTACATCTGTCAAGAGCTTTTGACAGATGAAAAATCAGCGTTTGACGGCTCTGTGAAGCTGTCAAACACTGGCAATCTGTCTTCTAACTTGAGTCCTTCTACTTAGGCTCAGTTAGAGAGCTCTCCAGACCAGAAAGCAGAGGCTGCAGCTTTTGACAGTTCAGCGGCCATTCTGCTTTCTGTGCCGGTGAGCTGAGGGACTCCCGAGAACTGAAGGGAGGAAGCCTGCAGGAGAAAGTAAAGGTAAGTAAAACTTATTAAAACACTTTACACTTACCTCACACACTTACCTCTGCACACATGCACCCATCACTCACCTGCACAACGGACATCTCGACCCCTCCAACCCCTGCAGACCGACGGTCCGCCTCGCTAACTTGGCGTGGTTCGGCGCTGTCGGACAGCCCACACTTCAGGGCTAAAAATAGGGATTAGGCAAAAAACTGCCTGTTAACTACCTGTTAACAGGCAGTTAATTGGCACTAATCCCCTTCCCGCCTCGGGGAGGTGGCTCCCAGCACAGGTTGGGTCCCCGCCTCCTGGGACATTGGCACGGGGGCGGGTTGGGGGCCGGATGGGTTCCTGCCCCCCGATTCTGTAATTTTCCCACCACTCCCGCCTCCAAACCCGCCTCCACGGGGCTTGGAAAATCGAGCCCACAGAGTACAAAAGCAAGGAGGTTATGCTAAACCTTTAGACCTCAGCTGGAGTATTGTGTTCAACTCTAGGCACCATACTTTAGGAAGGATGCTAAGGCCTTAGAGAGGGTGCAGAAGAGATTTACTAGATTGGCACCAGGGATGAGGGACTTCAGTTATATGGAGAGACTGGAGAAGCTAGGATTGTTCTCCTTAGAGCAGAGAAGATTAGGAGGAGATTTGATAGTGGTGCTCAAAATCATGAATGGTTTTGATAGAGCAAATAAGGAGAAGCTGCTTCCAGTAGCAGACGGGTCAGTAACCAGAGGACACAGATTTAAGGTGATTGGCAAAAGAACCAGAGGTGACATGAGGAAACATTTTTTCACACGGCGAGTTGTTGTGATCTGGAATCCGCTGGCTGAAAGGGCGGTGGAAGCAGATTCAATAGTAACTTTCAAAAGGGAATTGGATAAATACTTGAAGGGAAAACATTTACAGGGCTATGGGGATAGAGGATACAGGGCCTTGGTGAGACCACATCTTGAGTATTGTGTGCAGTTTTGGTCGCCTTATCTGAGGAAGGATGTTCTTGCCATGGAAGGAGTTCAGCGAAGATTCACCAGGCTGATACCTGGGATGGCAGGAATGACGTATGAGGAGAGATTGGGATGATTGGGCTTGTACTCGCTGGAGTTTAGAAGAATGAGAGGAGATCTCATTGAAAGTTATAAAATTCTGACAGGACTGGACAGACTAGATGCAGGAAGGATGTTCCTGATGGCCGGGGAGTCCAGAACCAGGGGTCACAGTCTAAGGATAAGGGGTAGGCCATTTAGGACAGAAATGAGGAGGAATTTCTTCACCCAGAGAGTGGTGAACCTGTGGAATTCTCTACCACAGAAGGCAGTTGAGGCCAATTCATTAAATATATTCAAGAAGAAGTTGGATATATTTCTTAAGGCTAAAGGGATCAAGGGATATGGGGAGAAAGCAGGGACAGGGTACTGAATTTGGATGATCAGCCATGATCGCATTGAATGGCGGAGCTGGCTCGAGGGGCCGAATGGCCTACTCCTGCTCCTATCTTCTATGTTTCTAGGAGGGGAGTGGGATTAATTGGAGAGCTCTACCAAAGAGGTGGCACAGGCACGATGGGCCGAATGGCCTCCTTCTGTGCTTTATCATTCTATGATTCTAAATGTGGATTCTAAAGGCCTGCAGTAGGGGAACACATGATTGTTTTCTTGCTAACATTAGCCAGCTCATGAAGACTTTGCATACTGAGCTTTTTATTTTCTTCTGTTTGACCAGAATATCATAGTATGTGGCGCTGCCCTCTGCTCCTGTCAACACATTAACTATATCTATATTTATTTCAGTCAAACTCATTTAAAAAGCAGGCACTAAAGTCAAAGTTAATTTTATTTTATGGATAATATATACAACAATCTGAATAATAAAATGTGATTCATTATGTATGAATTGATGGATCACCTCTGCCTGGGATGAATGAAAGAAATGAAATATTGCAATCATAAATGTACGGTTAAGAAATCAGCTTACCCTTTAAAAAAATGTAAATTCACCAGTTCAGAACAGTGCAAGCCTATTTTTGATTGTATATATTGATGTACACAGAGATTCAAACAGCTCACTTTAAAATAAAATACTTTCCCCAAAGGCATCAAATTGCTCTGGAGCCCAACAAATCAAGACAGCCTCATTTGTAAGAAAAAAAAGAAAGACTTGCATTTCTATAGCGCCTTTCACGACCTCTGGACGGCCCAAAGTGCTTCACAGCCAATGAAGTACTTTTTTGAAGTGGAGTCTCTGTTGTAATGTGGGAAACGTGGCAGCCAATTTGCACACAGCAAGCTCCCACAAACAGCAATGTGATAATGACCAGATCATCTGTTTTTTTTAATGATGTTGATGGAGGGATAAATATTGGCCCGGGACACCGGGGAGAACTCCCCCTGCTCTTCTTCGAAATAGTGCCGTGGGATCTTTTACATCCACCTGAGAGAGCAGTAATAGGTCAGATATACTTGGCTTTGTAAATTGAATACAAAAACAAGGAAATCATGCTAAATCTTTACAAATCACTGGTTAGGCCTCAGCTGGAGTATTGTGTACAATTCTAAGCAACACATGTTAGGATGATTACAACTGGTTTTGGCTTCAGATTGATGCTAACTGCAGCGTGAAGTCATCTCAATCAAATTAAGATAACTGGTGTGAGGCCACCCTGAGAAGGAAGTCTTGCATCTCCTGGGTTGGCATTAGAAATATAAAGACTTGCATTTATATAGCGCCTTTCACAACCACCGGACATCCCAAAGCACTTTACAGAGGGTACTTTTTGAAGTATAGTCACTGTTGTAATGTAGTTAGTTGTACACCAACTTCATTTCCAATCCTCTTTACAACAGAACATAAAGTTCGGAGTGAGAAAAGCCATTCGACCCATTAATCTGTAATAGACTTGTCCCTTCCCTCCCCCCCACCCCACCCCCACCCCACCCAATGCCACCTGTTCATCCCTTACTTTAAGGAACACTAAGTTCCTTTCCAAATAACAAATCAAGCAGCGCTGGTAATATCAGTACAGCCCTTGATCTCTGCACACAACACATAGAGGCACTTTACAGCCTTTGGACTGAACATCGAGTTCAATAATTTCAAATCATAACCTCTGCCCCCATTTTTTCAGATGGCAGCTGTTGATGATTCTGCCGTTCCCATTTACACCTCCTCTAGACTCATCGTTTGTTTCTTTACTTGTCCCGTTACCATCTCCTTCTGCCTCGCACCATCATCCCTTTTGCCATTTAATCTCTCCTGCCTTCCACCCGATCACCGACCTTCCCTTTTGTTCTTTCCTCCCCTCCCCCTTTCCCTGACTCTGCACTTGCTTAAAGCCTGTTACATCTCCAATCTTTTCCAGTTCTGATGAAGGATCATCGACCTGAAACGTTAACTCTGTTTCTCTCTCTCTCTCCACAGACCTGCTGAGTATTGCCAGCATTTTCTCTTTTTATTTCAGATGTCCAGCATCCAGGCAGTATTTATCTTTTACATATATATCCAGTACCCCTTTCAAGAGTGTCACTTGACCACAAATCAGTTATGTTTTCTGGGAGGCTGTTCCCACCTTCCCACTCTCCTGCAGAAAGAAGGTTGATCAGTCCATTAGCTCTCGTCAGTATTTAAAAAATCTTCTGAGACTCAGGCGCTTCTGAGCGGAGTTCTTCACACATGCCCCAGGCACCATCTTCTCTGGCCTGAGAATGGTGCTTATAACTTGCATCTGCCAACCTTGAAGTCACAAAACAGTTGGAAGGTCTCAAGAGATGTTCCTGTTGTGTAAGGATTCATAGGCATCAAAATCTGATCAAAAAATAATCTCCCATTGACTCTAGTTCCAATATGGTCTCAAGCTAATGCCATCACTTGGAACTTTTCAAATAAAATAAACCTTGGTAACTGACATAAGAAAACTACTCGGCACTTGGTCTAAGCATTAAACAAGGCTTTAATCAACTGTTTTACAACATGGAAATCTAGTTGTGGCCTTCACTAGTTCCTGTTAAAGAATGTCCTGAGCAAGCTGGGCCCATGCCCGAGTATTTATACTCTCCCTGGACAGCGCCACCAGCAGGCCGCCCAGTATTATTTCATAAGTCATTTCCACATGAATGACAAGATTCATGTCAGTAACATTTCCAAAGAATTAAACATTTCTCGCGACAAAACTTCGTTCACTGTCGACGAATTCCAGTTCACAAATTGAAGGGGCGTGCACAGGAAGAGATTCATCCCCATTTTATGAATGCTTCCCAGCTCTTTCATTTCTCGTTGCGGTATAACTTTAAAAACGGTGCCACTTTCTTAGGACTCAGTGCTAACCGCTGACTACCCCATTGTTTCACCCATCAACCTCTGAACAGTTTCTTCTCCCCATCACTCTACTTACTGACATTGGTGGACGAATATCCAACACCCAGCATCACTGTATCATACTTCAAAGCAACTTTCTTTGCCTTAAACAATAATCGTTCCGATGGTCACTGTTCAGTTTTTATAACTGAAGGATTGTTAATAGTTTCTTGTGGGGGAGCCACTAAGGGACTCCGATCAATTGTATATAATTCCCTTTAATAATATGTTAGCTACAGCCTGAGTCTGTATCTTTGTTTTCACTGTTTACATGTACAGAGCGCGATCACTTTAATAGCGCGGGTAAACGCGATGGCGTCACGCCGTTCATCACGTGATCCCCCACTGGCGGGAAAAACGTGATGACGTGATGACGTCAGCCACGGGACCGCCCAAGCAGTCCTCGTGGAGCCTCCGAACTGACTAGACCTATATTCGATGTTCTCCTGTAGTTATCCGTTAAACTCTGTTTGTTTTCATTAAACCTCGTTTATTTGATCGCCCGAGTGGACCTCAGTCTATTGGATAGGAACTAGACATTCCTACATTCTGACCTGGGTTTATAGATCTGAGGGACAAGCCTCCAACTCTGCTAAAAATATACAGGGTAACACACAGACTGGAGAATATTAGACACGGGATAATGCACATGCCAGCATGGGCTGAACACAGCAGGCTGGAGTGGTATAGTACATAGAATTACATAGAATATTCAGCACAGAAACAGGCCATTCGGCCCAACCAGTGCATGCTGGCGTTTATGCTCCACACGAGCCTCCTCCCGTCTTTCCTCATCTAACTCTCTCAGTATAACCCTCTATTCCCGTCTCCCCTCGTGTGCTTATCTAGCCTCAACAGCAACAACTTGTATTTAGACAGCACCTTTAACATAGTAAAACCTCGCCAGGCGCTCTACAGGAGTATTTTAAGACAAAAAAATTGACACCGATCCACATAAGGATAAATTAGGGCAGGTGGCCAAAAGCTTGGTCAAAGAGGTAGGTTTTAAGGAGCGTCTTAATGGAGGAAAGAGAGGTAGAGAGGCGGACAGGTTTAGGCAGGGAATTCCAGAGCTTAGGACCCAGGCAACAGAAGGCACGGCCACCAAAGGTTGAGTGATTATAATCAGGAATGTTCAAGAGGGCAGAATTAGAGGAGTGCAGATATCTTGGGGGAGTTGTGGGGCTGGAGGAGGTTACAGAGATAATGAGGGGCGAGGCCATGGAGGGATTTGAAAAGAAGGATGAGAATTTTGAAATCGAGGCGCTGCTTAACTGGGAGCCAATGTAGGTCAGCGAGCACAGGGGTAATGCCTCCCCTTAAATGCATCTATACTCTTCGCCTCAACCACTCCCTGTGGTTGCGAGTTCCACATTCTCACCACTCTCTGGGTAAAGAAGTTTCCTCTGAATTCCCTATTGGATTTCTTGGTGACTATCTTATATTGATGGCCTCTAGTTTTGCTCTTCCCCACAAGTGGAAACACTCTCTCTGTGTGTCTACTCTATCAAAATAGACACAGGGTAGCACACAGTATGGAGCGTGTTATGCATAGGAGTGGAGTGTTTCACACAGCATAACACACAGGCTCATTACTGTGCTGCTCCATTCACCTCTGGGCTTCCAATCACTAACACACAGGCTCATTACAACACAGCCAAACCTTGAGGGATTGAGCTGATGTCATAAACTGTAAGACAGAAACTCAGTTTAATTGACGTTGTAAGCTCTCAGAAGAATGACTTCCTTGTACCAGTCTCAAAATTGTGTTGTAGAATCAGTATTCCTGCAGCAGTTTTTCTTCTACCTTTGGCAAGATGAGTTAAAATCTCCTGATTTGAAACCAGTCATGCTGTTCCACCGCATTTAAACTGCAGCGATACCCAGTCCTATTTCGCTGCATTTCACAGAGAATACAATGCCTCAATGGGGCTCATAATGCAGCATCGGCATACTGCGCCTTCACTTACTTTCCTTGGAAGACTTTGCTGCTCCATGCAATTCTGGGCCTCCAATCATTATTGTCTGGCTGTGGCATGTTGACCAAACTAAAATTAGGGATTGTCCCCATGCCAGCAGAAAAAAACAAGAATACTACCATCAGACAACTTCCAAACGACAAATGAGAGAGTCCTATCAAAAAGATCTATTGGCATTCTTCCTTTGGGGCTCTATATTCTGAGGGGGCTTGATGCGGGGAGGATGTTTCCACTCATGGGGGAATCTAGAACTAGGGGGCATAGTTTCAGAATAAGGGGGCGCCCATTTAAAGCAGAGATGAGGAGGAATTTCTTCTCTCAGAGGTTGGTGAATCTTTGGAATTCTCTTCCCCAGAGAGCTGTGGAGGCGGAGTCATTGAATATATTTAAGGTGGAGATGGACAGATTTTTGAATTATAGGGGAGTCGAGGGTTATGGGGAGCGGGCAGGGAAGTGGAGTTGAGGCCAAGATCAGATCAGCCATGATCTTATTGAATGGCGGAGCAGGCTCGAGGGGCCGAATGGCCGACTCCTGCTCCTATTTCTTATGTATGAAAAACGTTGAGACAATAGAGTACAGTACAGTTTCACTCGGATACTGCCTGGTATGAGGAAATACAAACACAGAAAATAAAAATGGAACTCCAGTGCAGTGCTGAGGGAGTGCTGCACTGTCGGAGGTGCCGTCTTTCGGATGAGATGTGAAACCGGAGGCCCCGTCTGCCCTCTCAGACACTGTTTGCGGGAGCTTGCTGTGCGCAAATTGGCTGCTGCGTTTCCTACATTACAACAGCGACTGCACTTCAAAAAGTGCTTCATTGGTTGTAAAGCGATTTGGGACGTCCTGGAGTGGTGAAAGGCGCTATAGAAATGCAAGACTTTATTTCTTTCTACTGGAACGGAAACGACTTGCCAGAGGATTTTAAAATTATGAAGGAATGGGATGGAGCAGATAGAAACAGACGGTTTCTAGTTTTTGAGGGGTCTCGAACATGAGGACATAGATACAAGATCAAATGTAAGAGATTTAGCACAGAAAGCAGGAGCTTTTTTTAACTCAGGGTTGTGTGACTGTGGAATGCATTCGTGGAGTTGACGACTGAAGCAGATACCACGACAACATGTAAGAATAGGTTAGAAAGAAAAGGGAATAAAGGGACGTGGGAAGAGAGTGCGCAAATGGGATTAGGGCGAGCGCTCCTGTGGAGGATAAACACCAACGTGGAATGGTTAGGATCAGTGGCCTGTTTCTGTGTTCTAAGTTCGATGTAATTCCTATGGGAAGATTCCTGGCCTCCGCTTGGCAACTGTGAGATGATTGAAATCAGGAGGTCACTGCGTGCAGGCCCACGCTCATCCCTATGTGGTGTGCCGTGCCGCAGTATTCCTGAAAGTGCCCCTTAACAAAAAGTTTGCGAGGTTCACGACAAGCCTCTGTGTTGGGACTCCAGCTCCTGAGCAGGATAGCACGCTCTAAACCATTACCCTGCGATAATGCGCGGTGCAGGGGTTTAAATGCTTTGCCAAGTGCAAGGAGTGGAAAATGGGATAAAACACTCCAGGTGTCTATTGCGGAATTGTCAGCTATTATCAAACAGAAATGATTCATCAAAGCATGAGACAGCAAATTAAGAAGCTGAAGGAAGTAAGACTATCAAAGGCAGTGCTCTGGCGGCCTCACGGCATTCTTTCCTGAATTTGACACACTGACTTGGTTCTTTCACATGCTGAGCTACTCAGCGGAAATAAATAAATGGATTGCACTGTGCAGAAATACACCGTACAGACCAGGAAAGCACCTGATTCGATCCCTCACCCTGTGTTAAGTTAGTTGATCCCACAGATGTGATGGCAGGGGATGCTATAATTAACTCAATATCCTCGGGCTAGTGAAGGGAAAGTCAGCCAACAGTCACGGTGATCCCTGCTGAAAGGCCTTTTAAAATTCATTCACGGGGTGCGGGCGTTGCGGGCAAGGCCGGGTATTTAATGCCCATCCCTAGTTGCCCTGAGAAGGTGGTGGTGGGCCTTCTTCTTGAACCACTCGTAGCGGCTTTTGATCCAACTGATTGGCTTGCTGAGAAGCAGTTAAGAGGCAACCACATTGCTGTGGGACTGGAGTCACATATAGGCCAGACCGGGTAAGGACGGCAGATTTCCTTCCCTGCAGGACATTGGTGAACCAGATGGATTCTTAGGACAATCTGACAGCCTCATGGTCACTTTTACTGATACCAGCTTTTCTCAAACTGCCATAGTGGGATTTGAACTCATGTCTCTGGATTATTAGCCCTGGCTTCTGGATTATTGGTCCAGTAGCATAACTATTCCTCTACCGTGCCCAGTCTACTTGTGGCTATCAGACAAGAAGAGGATCGGGCTCAGTTGAGATGCCCCTGACAGTGGGATAACCTGCCAACATGCAGTGTCTAGGCTCACTTCTGAAGAATCATTGCTTGGGTGAGTTATCAGAGGGTGCCTGGTGGCCATGTAATCATACTCTAGCATGAGGATCAGCATCTCTCAGAGCAGGGGAGAATCATACAGGACACCCAGCCATGGAATATCCAAATGATCTGTATCACAATGTGCTTGGACAATAACTGGGCAGACTTACATTCTTCATGAGTTACTGTCCTCATGAAAAACCATTTGGCAATCCTTATTACTGTATATAAAGAAAGCACTTGCATTTCTATCATGCCTTTCACAACATCCCAAAGCGCTTTTAGCCAATGAAGTATTTTTGAAGTGTAGTCACTGTTCTAATGTGGGAAATGCGGCAGCCAATTGACACACAGCAAGCTCCCACAGACAGCAATGTGATAATGACCAGATCATCTGTTTTAGTGATGTTGATTGAGGTATAAATATCGGACAGGGCACCGGGGAGAACTCCCCTGCTCTTCTTCAAAATAGTGGCCATGGGATCTTTTACATCCACCTGAGAGAGCAGACGGGGCCTCGGTTTAACGTCTCATCCGAAAGATGGCACCTCCGACATTGCAGCACTCCCTCAGCACTGGGAGTGTCAGCCTGGATTTTTGTGCTCAAGTCTCTGGAGTGGGACTTGAACCCACAACCTTCTGACCCAGAGGCGAGGGTGCAGCCCACTGAGCCACAGGCCGACACATATTTAAGGAGGAACAAGAGCCGTACCTCATTTTCATCATAATGATCCGCATACACTAAATAGTAGCAATAGTTACGGTGACAAATACTTAAAATTAATTGCGTAACACAGCTACGTGTGATACCTCAGTGTTTGAACCAATAAATTGAACAAAGCTTCATTGCTTCAAGACTTGGTTGCTGTTCCTACAATTTCTTTGTTGAATAGGGTTTGCATTTTTTTTACACCCATGAAGAAAATTGTTGAATTTATTTTCAGGTAAACTTTTTTATTAAAATGTCTTTCTTAAAGTCATAGATGCATTTAAGGGGAAGCTAGATAAACGCATGAGGGAGAAAGGAATAGAAGGATATGCTGATAGGATGAGATGAAGAGGGGTGGGAGGAGGCTCGTGGCCAGTGGGGTGCCACAGGGATCGGTGCTGGGTCCCTTGCTGTTTGTGGTCTACATTAATGACTTGGATATGAATGTTAAGGGTATGATCAGTAAGTTCGCGGATGATACAAAAATTGGTAGGGTGGTAAATAGTGAGGAGGGTAGCCTCAGTCTGCAGGACGATATAGATGGGTTGGTCAGATGGGCGGAACAGTGGCAAATGGAATTTAACCCGGAAAAGTGCGAGGTGATGCACTTTGGGGGGACTAACAAGGCAAAGGAATACACAATGAATGGAAAGACCCTAGGCAAGACGGAGGGTCAGAGGGATCTGGGTGTGCAAGTACACAGATCCCTGAAGGCGGCGGAACAGGTGGATAAGGTGGTAAAAAAGGCATATGGGATACTTGCCTTCATTAGCCGAGGCATTGAATATAAGAGCAAGGAGGTTATGATGGAGCTGTATAAAACACTGGTTAGGCCACAGCTGGAATATTGTGTGCAGTTCTGGTCGCCACACTACAGGAAGGATGTGATCGCGTTAGAGAGGGTGCAGAGGAGGTTCACCAGGATGTTACCAGGGCTGGAGCGCTTCAGCTATGAAGAGAGACTGGGCAGGTTGGGTTTGTTTTCCTTGGAGCTGAGGAGGCTGAGGGGGGACATGATTGAGGTGTACAAAATTATGAGGGGCATAGATAGGATGGATGCTGAGGAGCTTTTTCCCTTAGTAGAGGGGTCAATAACTAGGGGGCATAGATTCAAGGTAAAGGGCGGGAGGTTTAGAGGGGATTTGAGAAAGAACTTTTTCACCCAGAGGGTGGTTGGAGTCTGGAACTCACTGCCTGAAAGGGTTGTGGAGGCAGAAACCCTCACAACATTTAAGAAGCATTTGGATGTGCACTTGAAATGCCATAGCATACAAGGCTACGGGCCAAATGCTGGAATATGGGATTAGATTAGACAGGGCTTGATGGCCGGCGCGGACACGATGGGCCGAAGGGCCTCTATCCGTGCTGTATTACTCTATGACTCTATGACTCTATGGAGCATAAACACCGGCACGGACCAGTTGGGCCGAATGGCCTGTTTCAGGGCTGAAAATACTTTGTAATTCTAACTTTATGCTGCACACTACATTCTTACAGTCCCAGTATATTGCCAGTCCTCTGATGCTACAAACCTGTATCCTGAATACACGTTCACCGTTATTACTCTCTCACTTTTTATCAAGCTGCCTCTACTGTACTCCGCACGTTCTCTGCATGACAGAAACAAAGAGAGACTTGTATTTCTATAGCGCCTTTCACAACCTCACGGTGTCCCAAAGTGCTTTACAGCCAATGAAGTACTATTTTAAAGTGTAGTCAATGTTGTAATGTAGGAAACACAGCAGCCAATTTGCACACAGCAAGCTCCCACAAACAGCAACATGATAATGATCAGATAATCTGTTTTAGTGATGTTGGTTGAGGGATAAATATTGGCCAGGACATCGGGGAGAACTCCCCTGCTCTTCTTTGAAATAGTGCCATGGGATCTTTTACATCCACCAGAGAGGGCAGACGGGGCCTCGGTTTAACATCTCGTCCAAAAGACGGCACCTCCGACAGTGCGGCACTCCCTCAGCACTGCACTGGGAGTGTCAGCTTAGAATTTTGTGCTCAAGTCTCTGGAGTGGGACTTGAACCCACCACCTTCTGACTCAGAGGCGAGGGTGCTACCAATATGACAGCAAGAAGCCTCGGATAAATGCTAATATATATTATTTATTATTGGGAAATGAGTTGAGGGCCAAGGTCCGTTGTGAATAATACCATTAAAGTTCAAAGAGTAGGAGCGAAGGTCAGATAACAACCTCACCTTTCATTTATACAGTGTCTTTAATATAGTAAAACATCCCAAGGCACTTCACAGGAAAGTAATTAGACAAACATTGATGCAGAGCCAAAGCAGGAGACATTAGGACAGGTGACCAAAAGCTTGGTCAAAACGGTAGGTTTTAGGACATGTCTCTAAAGGAGGATTGGCGGAGAGGTTTAGGGAGCGAATTCTATAGCTTGAGGCCTAGACGACCAAAGGCACAGCCGCTGAAGGTGACGCACAACAGGCCAGAGTTCTCGGAGGGTTGTAGGGCTGGAGGAGGTTACACAGATAGGGAGGAGCGAGGATTTGACCACGAGGATGGGAATTTTTAAATCAAAGCATTGCTGGACTGGGAGCCAATGAAGGTCAGCACGCACAGGGGTGATGGATGAACGGGACTTGGTGCGAGTTAGAATATAGGCAGCAGTTTTCGCTGAGTTGAAGTTTATGGAGGGCAGGAGATGGGAGGCCGGCCAGGAAAGCGTTGGAATAGTCGAGACTGGAGGTGACAAAAGCATGGACGAGGGTTTCAGCAGCAGATGGGCTGAGGCAGGGGTGGAGACAAACGATATTAAAGATGTGGAAGTAGGCGGTCCTTGTGATGGAGAGGATATGGGCTTGAATTCTCAACTCAGGATCAAACTGGATGACGAGGTTCAAAAACAATCCGGTTCAGGCTGCGACATTGGTGAGGGAGGGGGACGGGGAACATAGTTTGTGACAACAATGGCTTCGGTCTTCGCTGTGTTTACTTGGAGGAAATTTCAGCTCATCCAGGTGTCGGGCAATCAGTTTGAAAACACAGAGGCAAATGGAGGGGTCGGGAGAAGTGGTGGTGAGGCTGAGCAAAAACTCAGTGATTTTGCAACCCAAACTTGGGATCAGAAACCTATGGAGTTTAGGAGGAAGGGGCAACTGAGAAAGGTAGCAGAGTCCCACAGCTTTGAAGTGTTGGGAAACAATGGGGGCGATTTTGCCAGCCTTGGGGAGGCGGGTATGGAGGCGGGACTGCCGGGAAAATGGCAGAATTTGGGGGCGGGTGCCCATCCCCAACCCGCCTCCATGCCATCTTCCCAGGAGGCGGGTAGCCGTCCCGTGCCAGGTTCTGTCTCCTTGGCGGCGGGAAGGGATTAAAGCCTATTAACTGCCTGTTAACAGGTAGTTAACAAACAGAAAATAGGATTATCCCCTTTTTGCCCTCACAAGTGCGGGCTTCCCGAAGGCTCTGAAACCCGCCAGGTCAGCGAGGCGAGTAGTGGGTCTGCGGGGGTTGGGGGGGTGCATAAGTGTGGTGTGAAGGTGAGTGATGGGTGCAAGAGTGGAGAGGTGAGTATCTGAGGTAAGTGCAAAGTGTTAGTAAAAGTATACTTACCTTTGTTTCTTCCTGCAGGCTTCAGTCGGTTTGTATGCGGAGAGTCTCAGACCTCCGTGTTGCAAATGACAGATGGCCTTTGCATTCTCCAATGCAACAACCATCTCATTTCTGTAAAAGAAAGAAGTTTGATGAGGTCTTGAATTCACAGAGCTGTCAAATGATGACAATTCATCTGTCAAAAATAATTGACAGATGAAATGTCATACATTGACGTTCTCTGCAACCGGCTTTCCCTTACTTGGCCTGCTAAGCCCGCTGGGCAGGCTTAACAAGGTCAATCAATGGAAAATAACGTGGGTTGGCCAGAAGTTGATGGAGGCGGGACTGAAACCCGACAAGTGGGAGTCCCGCCTCCAAAAGCTCCCCATTGAGAAAATCACCCCCAAAGTTTTAGAATAATTGACTGTGCTGTGAGTCCCAACTTGAACTGAGCTAGGATGTAAAGAAGGGTTTAAGGAAATGTGTGTAGGATAGCATATTTGGAGCTTAGGAAGGACATGAGAACGTTCAGTCGAACAATGGCCACTGTAATATTGATAAAGTAGAGAGAGAGACAGAAGGGTTGCAGCAGAAAAGGTTGGAGGCTAGAGCTAAGAAAAGTATAAATAAATAAATTGTAGATGGTTTCATATAAAGGATAAATCGCTGGCGTTGAGTTTAAACACAGAAATTCAATCTTGAGGGACCTGCTGATCAGAACGGGCTTAAGCTTTTCTCCGATGTCACTTGAAGCTTTGGATTGGATTACTGCCTTGTATTTCACTGGCAGCTGTCTATTATTTAATATGAATTGAATTTTGGGAGCTTTACTGTTTCGGAGAGCTGGTTTGGTTTCCCTGTTTGTGCTCCAAACCATGGAAGGTTGATTGAAACGGTTGCTGCCTCTCTGCATCCGTGGAAACGATTAGTGCAACAAGGAAGAAATCGCAGAAAAGGCAGAAAGAAATAGTCAAACTCCTTGGGGCTCAACCAGACCCACTAGTGCCGCTTGCTAAACAGTTTATGTTGCTCGGTTATTGTTCTGTCCAAACAAATTTTAAAAAATGCTGCATCTATTGAAAATGTACGTCAAAATCAGTAACAGTCTCACACAACACAATGCCTCATTTTGTTGTTCGAGACTGGGTTTCCATTCCTCTTAAAAAAACGAGCAGATAACAGTGCCGAAAATAAGGTGGACCCAACCTGATGCCCATTATAGTTTTATTAAAAAAAAGACTTGATTTTCAGCAGTGCACGGTTTTCTAGATTAACTCCGTAAACCGCAGACAGCCTTGCATTGTGCCAGGAAAGTAACACAGACTCAATCATGTGCTGAAACAAATTGCAACTATTAATATGATGCAGTAAAACCGAAGAGTTAACATGGGAACCAGTGTTCACCAGACCCCCCACCCCTCCCCCTCCCCTCCTGTTGTTGCTGTAAAACAAGCCAATAACTTGTAGTGTCAACACATTCTGGACTCTTTCCAAACAGTGCAACAGTATCTAATGAAGACAGGCAGTGGGATTAGTGAGTCTGTGGCAAAACGTTTAGGAATGTGGATAAATATATGGAAACAATTCATTCCTTGTGAATGGATATTTTGTTCTTCCCCGCCCCTCCAACCTGCTATGTTCTCCCTTCCACTCAGATACACTCCGCTTGCTGGGGGCACAGTCCCATGGCAAATAGGTACCTTCCTCCTCCTCACCTAACTGGCCACTCTTTAAAGGTAAGTGAGTGCCGAGAGCGTTTGCCACGGTGCACGGCATTACCCAAGCCCAATCTACATCTGTACATGCACTGGTCAACAGGCACTTATAGTAGTGTCAGCCCTGGCTCAGTGTGGCTGCACTCTCTCTGAGCCAGAAGGTTGTGGGTTTCAAGTCCCGCCCTAGAAACTTGATCACAAAAATCTAGGCTGATCACAAAAATTCCCAGCGCAGTGCTGAGGGAGTGCTGCACTGTCGGAGGTGCCGTCTTTCGGATGAGACGTTAAACCGAGGCCCCGTCTGCTCTCGGGTGGATGTAAAAGATCCCGTGGCACTGTTTTAAAGACGAGCAGGGGAGTTCTCCCCGATGTCCCGGCCAATATTTCTCCCTCAATCAACACAACAAAAACAGATGATCTGGTCATTATCACATTGCTGTTTGTGGGAGCTTGCTGTGCGCAAATTAGCTGCCGCGTTTCCTACATTACAACAGTGACAACAGAAAGTGCTGGAAATGCACAGCGGGCAGTCATTTCACACACAGGTCCTGCTGTGTTCTTAGGGACGCGGTTTCCCATTTAAAAGTTGCCTAGACTGGAATGCACTCGGGGTGAGTCCTTTGAACATAAGAACATAAGAACATAAGAAGTAGGAGCAGGAGTAGGCCATACGGCCCCTCGGGCCTGCTCCGCCATTCAATAGGATCATGGCTGATCCGAACCTAGACTCACGTCCACTTCCCTGCCCGCTCCCCGTAACCCATAATTCCCTTATCAGCTAGGAAACTGTCTATCTCCGTTTTAAATTTATTTAATGTCGCAGCTTCCACAGCTCTCTGAGGTAGCAAATTCCATAGATTTACTACCCTCTGAGTGAAGAAGTTTCTCCTCATCTCAGTTTTGAAATGGCAGCCCCTTATTCTAAGATTATGCCCCCTAGTTTTAGTCTCACCCATCAGTGGAAACATCCTCCCCGCATCCACCCGATCAAGCCCCCTCACAATCTTATATGTTTCGATAAGATCGCCTCTCATTCTTCTGAATTCCAATGAGTAGAGGCCCAACCTACTTAACCTTTCCTCATAAGTCAACCCCCTCATCTCCGGAATCAACCGAGTGAACCTTCTCTGAACTGCCTCGAGAGCAAATATATCTTTTCTTAAATATGGAAACCAAAACTGTACGCAGTATTCCAGGTGTGGCCTCACCAGTACCCTGTATAACTGCAGCAAGACTTCCCTGCTTTTATACTCCATCCCCCTTGCAATAAAAGCCAAGATTCCACTGGCCTTCCTGATCACCTGCTGTACCTGCATACTAACCTTCTGTGTTTCATGCACCAGGACCCCCAGATCCCTTTGTACTGTAGCACTTTGCAGTTTCTTTCCTTTTAGATAATAACTTGCTCTTTGATTTTTTCTGCCAAAGTGCATAACCTCACACTTTCCAATATTATATTCCATCTGCCAAGTTTCTGCCCACTCACTTAGCCTGTCTATGTCCTTTTGCAGGTTTTTTATGTCCTCCTCACTCACTGCTTTCCCTCCCATCTTTGTATCGTCGGTAAACTTGGATACGTTGCACTTGGTCCCCTCCTCCAAATCATTAATATAGATTGTAAAGAGTTGGGGTCCCAGCACTGACCCCTGCGGAACACCACTTGTTACTGATTGCCAGCCCGAGAATGAACCATTTATCCCAACTTCTGTTAGATAGCCAATCTTCCACCCATTTGCTTGTGAATTACTAGTGTGGGAACCTTTTGGCTGTGAGGGAATTGGAGCCAGTGGATAATGCAGCATCTAATCATTGCACCACACAAGCCCGAATGATACTAAACAAATATGAGCGATTCCTTTAAAGTTAAAAGCAACAAGAGACATGAACTGGTCTTACGGTGCATAGAATACTATTGACTTGGATCCTCATGCAAATTGATTGGCGATTTGGAAAAGTTCAGGTGGCTTATCTGAGCGCACTACTACAACAATAACGTGCATTTATATAGTGCCTTTAACGTAGTAAAATGTCCCAGGATGCTTCACAGGAGCATTATCAAACAAAGTTTGACACCGAGCCACATATTAGGGCAGATCAAAGAGGTAGGTTTTAAGGAGCGTCTTAAAGGAGGAAAGAGAGGTAGTGAGGCGGAGAGGTTTAGGCAGGGAATTCCAGAGCTTAGGGTCGAGACAGCTGAAGGCACGGCCACCAATGATGGAGCGAATGAAATCAGGGATGCTCAAGAGGCCAGAATTAGAGGAGCGCAGATATCTCGGAGGATTGTGGGGCTGGAGGAGATTACAGAGATAGGGAGGGGCGAGGCCATGGAGGGATTTGAAAACAAGAGCTGTATCTTTTATCAAATGACTGGCAAAGTGTGCTGTAGAAAAGCTCTTCATTTTGCAATGCTATTTTCCTTCTGTTCCTTTTAATTATCAAAGTGTCCACACAACTCGCCAAGAGATTGTTCGGCAGCACCTCCCAAACCCGCGACCTCTTCCACCTAGAGGGACAAGGGCAGCAGACGCATGGGAACACCACCACCTCCAAGTTCCCCTCCAAGTCACACACCATCCTGACTTGGAAATATATTGGCCATTCCTTCATCGTCGCTGGGTCAAAATCCTGGAACTCCCTCCCTAACAGCACTGTGGGAATACCTTCACCACACGGACTGCAGCGGTTCAAGAAGGTGGCTCACCACCACCTTCTCAAGGGCAAATAGGAGTGGGCAATAAATGCTGGCCTTGCCCAGCGACGCCCACATCCCGTGAATAACAAAGAAAAATGCACAAGTATTTGTTTCTTCAGTTTTGAAAGTGAAATAATTAATTTGGGAAATCACACTAAAAATGCACATTTACCAGCTGATCTGGCAGATGCCTAACACCCATCAAAGTGTCAAAAGTGTAAGAAATACAAAGAAAGACAGTCGTTTCCTGCTGTTTTCTGACGTTGATCACTTGGCTTCTCCCCAAAGGCAGAAGCCAGGGACTTACAAGCAGCTGCCATTCCACAGAATCTTCCCCCAGACCTTAGCCTCTGGTTTAAGATAACTGTTTTATTTCCACTGCCCCCAGCCCTATGAAGCACCTGGAGACAATCTCTTGGTTAAAGGTGTAAGTGGTTGCTGCTGATCGCCTTTGGGATTGCCCGTGGGTAGTCTGGGCTCTGGTGTGTGCTTGTGATGTTTAGCTGCTAAGTTGGAGCTGTTTTTAACCTGGTCGGCCACTGCTTTGGCACTCCCCGTAGAGATTAGCTTTAAACAGGCAAATCCTGAGGTGAATTGGAAACTAATTGCTGAGGGAAGTTTAGGTAGATTGCCCGCTACTTGCAAATCCCTGGCTTCGGCCTCTTGGCTGAGGTTAGGTTATCAAGGACTGAGAAACCAGCAGGAAACGACTAACTTTCTCTTTTAACACTTTTGACACTTTGAAGTGTAAGAGGGGTCCAAATAAAAGACATATAGTCACTTGAAAAGGAATATTTAAAGATTATTTAGATGATGCTACTGCAGGCTTTTTGTTTTCTTCATTCACAGGATGTGGGCGTCACTTGCAAGGCCAGCATTTATTGCCCATCCCTAACTGCCCTTGAGAAGGTGGTGGAGAGGGCAGTTAAGAGTCAACCACATTGCTGTGGGTCTGGAGTCACATTATAGGCCAGACCGGGTAAGGACGGTAGATTTCCTTCCCTAAAGGACATTCGTGAACCAGATGGGTTTTTACGACAATCCGATAGTTTCATGGTCACCATTACTGATGCTGGCTTTTTATTCCAGATTTAATTTGAATTTAAATGCCCCAGTTGCCGGTGGTGGGATTTGAACTCACGTTCTGGCAGATCATTAATCCAGAACCTCTGGATTACTAGTCCAGTAACATAACCACTATGCTACCGTGTCCAAGTGAGGGCTGTAGTTCACAGAATCACAGAAACCCCACAGTGCAGATAGAGGCCATTTCGGCCCATCGAGCCTGCACCGACACATATCCCACCCGATCCCCGTAACCCCTACACCAACACATATCCCACCCTATCCCCGTAACCCCACGTATCTAATCCCCCTAACACTAAGGGTCAATTTATCATAGCCAATCAACCCAGTTAATCAAGAAATTCTTCATTCAGAGTACAGGAAACGTTTTTTTATCCGGCATGGACGGGACCAACGTGGTGCCGGTTCATCAAAAATTCCGGATAACCGAAAGCTATAGTAAAAGATACGGAGCTCAGAGCTCCGTATAAAGCAACAAACCCTGTTGCTTCAGAACAATGGCCACAAGTTACAAGTGTCTCTGTAGCTTAGCAACAGCTGCAGCCACACCCTTGCACAGCAACAGATGGAGGAAGGCAAGTAATAAAAGTTACCTGAACCTACTCCTGAATTTTGCCGGTTAACCGAGATTTCCGGTTATTTAGGTGCCAGTAAATCGAAAGTTTCCTGTATGTTGTATCCCCTCCTTGCCTGACGACACTGCTTCTTGATGGGGTTTTGTCCCACTACTGGCCACCACCCTCTAGTAGCTATTGTCAATGTATGAGCCTGGACAGTGAGTGTCAGCAAGATGTTTGACTATAGGGATTGACATGAATCAGTCATTCATGAAAGAAAGACTTATGAAATAATACTGAGCGGCCTGCGGGTGGCGCTGTCCAGGGAGAGTATAAATACTCGGGCACGGGCCGAGCTTGCTCAGGACATTCTTAACAGGAACTAGTGAAGGACACAACTAGACCTCCATGTTGTAAAACAGTTGATTAAAGCTTTGTTTAATGCTTAGACCAAGTGCCTCGTAGTTCTCTTACGTCAGGGATCATCACAGTCAAGCCTGGTCTTGGTGTCGCTTGATGTCCATTTCTTTTCCGGCAGGGATTTTTTTTTTGTTTCCATTCTCCAATCGAAGGGAGACCCCAAGTACAACAGCAACATTTATGTAATACCTTTAACATAGCAAAACATGCCGAGGCACTTGACAAGAGCGATATCAATAGAAGTATTGACACCGAGCTACAGAAGGAGATACCAGGACAAATGGAGGCAGGTTTTAAGGAGCGTCTTAAAGTCAGAGAGAGGTAGAGAGGCGGAGAGGTTAAAGGAGGGAATTTCAGAGCTTGGGTCCTCGGCAGCAGAAAAAACGGAAAGGCCGCTGAAATTCCACCAATGGTGGAGCGATTCAAATCGGGGAAGGCGCAGGATGCCAGAATTGGAGGAGGTCAGAGATCTCGAAGACTTGTAGGGCTGGAAGATATTGCCGAAATAGGGAGGGACGAGGCCATGGAGGGAGTTGAACACAAGTATGAGGATTTTAAAATCGAGGCGTTGTTGGACCGGGAGCCAATGTAGGTCAGCGAGCACAGGGGGGTGATGGGTGAACGGGATTCGGTGCGAGTTGGGACACGGGCAGCCGAGTTTTGGATGGGCTCAAGTTTACGTAGGGTGGAACATGGGAGGCCAGCTGGAAGAGCATTGGAATGGTCAAGTCTAGAGATAACAAAGGCATGGGTGAGGGTTTCAGCAGCGAGTGAGCTGAGGCAGGGGCGGAGAGGGGCGATGTTACGGAGGTAGAAGTACTGCTCCGAATGAGACCGGTTAACTCAGCACGCACTGAGAATGGAAACTGGGATTCGGAAAGTTTTTAATGAGAGGCCGAACAATTCGTGCAATGCACAGCTACTAACCCTGGGATCGTTAATGAACGTCGCATTGAAGGCAGATGTGCCAAATTCTGTAAGTTCAATATATTTGGTAACTGTCCTGCAAAGTGCAAATGAGTAAAAAGTCATTGATTCAACTGTTTCAACTTTGAGCAGTTTGTAAGGACCAGACGTGATTTACAGGGAGCCGAGAAGAATCAATGCAGCTGCAGTGCAGTCATCTGGCGGTACCCAGCATGGACTGGGACTGACGGACCCATGAACATGATTTGCAGTGAAGATAGTCTGCAAAGCATTAACTAACAGGAGGGTGTCGCGCACAGTGGGCTCAGGCAGAAATCCTGATAATTGATTGAAAGCAAAAACATCTGTCCCCCAAAAAAATCTTAAAATTGGAAAATGTGTCAGTGAACTGAGTCCAGCTTGTGGAGAGAGCCCGACAACAAAAACGGACAATCCGATTCTGGCCTTTCTTTTTCGGAGCTGCCGTCTTTCAGCCGAGACGTTAAACCGAGGCCCCGTCTGCCCTCTCAGGTGGATGTAAAAGATCCCATGGCATTATTTCAAAGAAGAGCAGGGGGGAAGTTCTCCCCGGTGTCCTGGGCCAATATTTATCCCTCAATCAACATAACAAAAACAGATTATCGGGTTATTATCACATTGCTATTTGTGGGAGCTTGCTGTGCGCAAATTGGCTGCCACGTTTCCTACATTACAACAGTGACTACACTCCAAACATAGAAACATAGAAGATAGGAGCAGGAGTAGGCCATTCGGCCCCTCGAGCCTGCTCCGCCATTCAATGAGATCATGGCTGATCATCCAAATTCAGTACCCTGTCCCTGCTTTCTCCCCATATCCCTTCACACACAGAATCCCCACAGTGCAGATAGAGGCCATTTCGGCCCATTGAGCCTGCACCGACACATATCCCACCCTATCCCTGTAACCCCACGTATTTAATCCCCTAACACTAAGGGTCAATTTATCATAGCCAAATCAACCTAACCCGCACATCTTTGGACTGTGGGAGGAAACCGGAGCACCCGGAGGAAACCCACGCAGACACAGGGAGAATGTGCAAACTCCACACAGACAGTCACCCGAGGCCGGATTTGAACCCGGGTCCCTGGCGCTGTGAGGCAACAGTGCTAACCACTATGCCACCGTGATCCCCTTAGCCTTAATAAATATATCTAACTCCTTCTTGAATATATTTAATGAATTGGCCTCAACTGCCTTCTGTGGTAGAGAATTCCACAGGTTCACCACTCTCTGGGTGAAGAAATTCCTCCTCATCTCAGTCCTAAATGGCTTACCCCTTGTCCTTAGACTGTGACCCCTGGTTCTGGACTCCCCCGCCATCGGGAACAGCCTTCCTGCATCTAGTCAAAAGTATGTCATTGGCTGTAAAGCGTTTTGCGATGTCTGGTGGTGGTGAAAGGCGCTATGGAAATGCAAGTTTTTCTTTTTTTCTTTTCTAAGTACTACACCATGCAGTGCCTTGACCAAGAGACATCTTTACTCTTACATACTGATGCAATGGAAACCAAACTGAAGACCAGATCATTGCAGTGTAAAGATTAGAAAGTGGCAAGGAGGAAATCACACTTGGGTCTTGTTAATCCATGTGGGTGATCCAAAATACAATACATAGTTATATCTTATATATTTCTCCATTTTCAAGTTCTCAGCATTGCTGTTTTGCGTTTCTGGAATTCTTATGTCTTCACTCATCTCTCAACTAGTTATCTTCCCTTTCTGAATTTTGACCCTTCTCCTCATTTTACATTGTATTTACAGCGCAGAAACAGGCCATTCGGCCCAACTGGTCCGTGCCGGTGTTTATGCTCCACACCAGCCTTCTCCCACCTCTCTTCGTCTAACCCCATCAACACATCCTTCTATTCCTTTGTACCTCATGTGTTTATCTAGCTTCCCTTTTAATGCACCTATACTATTCGCCTCAACCACTCCCTGTGGCAGCGAGTTCCACATTCTCACCACTCTCTGAGTAAAGAAGTTTCTCCTGAACTCCCGACTGGATTTATTCGTGACTTTCTTATACTTATGGCCCTTAGCTCTGGCCCCCTCCCGCAAGTGAAAACATTTTCTCTACGTCTACCCTATCAACCCCTTTCAGGCTACCCTGCAGCCTTCCCTTTTCTTCCCCGTCTCACGAGGTTTATTGAATAGAGGCGACTGAAAGATCTCAAATTAATTCTGTGTGTTGTTCATTTTTTACATCCTTCTCAGACATTCGCCCTCTTCTTGTACCTCTTCTGTTCTCTGAGCTCTGCCTCAGTCACCTCGTTGAATGTTTCCATTGCAAAATGAAAAGGTCCTGAACTTCCACGGGGTTTCTCCTGGTCCCCCTTCAGAACCTTGGCAGGGTGGGAGCAGAAGCCCCCAGAGCAGTGGCATAACTAGCCATTTACGTTGTTTCCAAGGGGGGGTTCCCCATTGATTTCCCTTGCCAAAGTTATGACAGTGAAATGGAACACGTCTAACTCCAGCCGGGGCGCAGCAGTCCTGTCGTAAGAAAATGACATTCCACCCATCAAGCCTGTTTCATCCAGAGACTGTGGGCTAGAAATTCAGTTGGTTGCGCCAGCCGTTAGCGCCTTAGGAGGAGTAGATGTCGAGCGCTAGGCGCTTAGCGCCCGGGCGCAGCGCGATCTGCGCCTTGCCCCAACTTCAGTAGACATTTTGTGCCGGCGCAAAGTCTTTGCGCGCGCTCAGCTGCGCGCGCAGATCATGATGTCATTTCCTCGTGCAACGCCCTTTGTGCGCCCCCAACCGGAACTTCAGTCGCGCCGGCCCATTGTGCGCCTGGCGGCCCTCGCGACTGTTGAGTGGAACGGTGCTCAGCCGATGCAGGCCGCGGGGAGCGCAAATTAAAGGGCACTTCACCTGCACTATAAAAGGCTGCCATTTTGCAGCACTCATTCTTGTGAGACGGATCTTTGGAGAGAGACCAAGGTAGAGAGCTTACTGCTTTGGCCCAACACTAGGACAGGTACTTCTGGCTTCAGGCCACAGCTTTGCAATTGTCTTTGTCTTCATTCATATCTCATTGTTTGCCAGCATATTATGGGGGCTGCAATGGGTGTCAACGCAGGCTTTCACAATTACATCCAAAGGGCTCACAGACGCCGTGAGAGAGTGCGAGCCCTGGCTAGACGGAGAGGGGGCAACAGGCGTCGCCAAGGGAGGCCTTACCCACCCAGGGTCTACCGCCAGCAGTTCTCCTATCTCAACATGTCTGACGACCAGTGTGTTAGGAGGCTGCGATTCCAAAGGGAGGTGGTCACAGAGATCTGCCAGCTGCTTCGGAGAGATCTGCAGCCACAGCTGAGATGCAGGACGTCTCTGTCGGTGGCAGTGAAGGTGACGGTGGCTCTCAACTTCTATGCCACCGGCTCCTTCCAATCCGCTGCTGGGGACATTGCTAACATCTCCCAGTTCGCCGTGCATTGCTGCATCCGCCAGGTGACCAATGCCCTTTTCAGAAGGAGACGTCAGTTCATCTCCTTCCCCATGACCCTGGACAAGCAACAACAGCGTGCAATGGGATTTGGAAGAATAGCTTCCCCATGGTGCAGGGCGCCATTGACTGCACGCATGTGGCTTTGCGGGCACCTGTGGAGAATGCCGAGGATTACCGCAACCGGAAGGGCTACCTTCCCTCAACGTACAGCTGGTGTGTGACCACAGGCAGCTCATCCTAGCTGTCAATGCCCGCTTTCCAGGCAGCAGCCACGATGCCTTCATCCTGCGACAGACTACTGTGGCTGACATGTTCCAGGCACAGCCTCAGCCACGAGGATGGCTTATCGGGGACAAAGGCGATCCTTTGTGTACCTGGCTCATGACCCCGCTCCGCGCGCCCAGGACCCCTGCTGAAGAGGCATACAACGAGAGCCATCAAGCGACCAGGAACATCATCGAACAAACAATTGGCGTCCTGAAGCAACGGTTCCGCTGCCTGGATCGTTCCGGCGGAGCCCTGCAGTATTCACCGGAGCAAGTCTCCCATTTCGTGGTCGTTTGCTGCATGCTGCACAACCTGGCTATCCGCAGGACTCAGGCATTGCCACCACAGATTGGAGCACCACCTCAGGAGGAGGAGCAGGAGGAGCAGGAGGAGGAGGGCCAGCACAGGAGGGAGGCACAAGGTCCAAGGGCCGCCCGTCGGCGGCTTATTGAACGTAGGTTCTAGGCCCCCTCTCAGGGAATGGCGTGTGCCAATGAAAGAACATGAATGCAGCCGCTCCGCAAGCCCTCAGCCGGTCAAGGCAACAAAAACTTCAAAGTTCAAACATGGACAATCTGATTAAAGAAAATTGTTTACTCCACAAACTCTGTGCCCTTCCCACATGACAAACAGAAACAAAAAAACCCCCAAAAACAGTCAGACACATAACTCGCTCTCACAACCCGGAGAGGATTAACAGAACAGTGAAACAAAAAAGACCGTCATCCTCGGCCTTCATAAAAACAAACACAACATCCTCGGCCTTCATAAAAACAAACACAACATCCTCGGCCTTCATAAAAACAAACACAACATCCTCGGCCTTCATAAAAACAACACATTTGGACACACCTTCTACTTTTTGGCCCGCGAGGGCGATGCCTTGCGCATACTTGTGCGGCCCCTGCCCGCCCTGCTGCTCCTCCTCAATTGGAGCCCAGTGGCTGCAGCAAGGCTGGGGGAAGGCTCCTGAGGGGCACATGGCGAGACGGCAGATGCCCTTGGGGGTCGGCCTGCACGAGCTCTGGCCCTCAAGGGGCCGGCTGGTGACTGCTGCAGCTGTGGCTGGGCGGCATCAGTGTGTCCAGCAGCTGGTGGCAGCTGCACTGGTGGAGTGGCAGTGTCGGCTGCAGGAATGGGGGCAAGCTGGCTGATGGCAGGCGCTCGCTGGTCGCCTGATACAGTGGCAGTCGCCCGGGCCAGCACTGCAGCATGCGCAGCAAACTGCTGAAGGACAGCCTGCTGGGCTGCTGCAGGGCGGCGGGTGCCCTGGCGATGCCTGGCTGATGCAGCCAGTGTGGCACCAGTTAGTGCCCGTGCTGCCCTGGTCTGTGACCGCATAAGACCAGCCAGTGACTGGACGGCACGACTGAGCACTTGGGTATTCGCTGACTGTGCTGCCCCGAATTCCTCCACACTCCCAGCCAGTGTCTGGACGGCACGAGTGAGCACTTGGGAACTCGCCGACTGTGCTGCCCCGAATTCCTCCACACACCGAGCCAGTGACTGTATGGAGTCAGGCATCCGTGCCACTACCCCCATGAGCTCCGTGTGCCTGCGCTCCGAGTCGACGGCCATTTCCTCGAGGAGGCGCACCTCCTCTGCGCTGACCGTCGCAGGACTGGAGGCCGCACTCACCCTCTGGGGAGAAGGCCGCCGAGCTTCCCCACCCCTCCCGCGTTGCTGCAGGCCGCTGGGCCCAGGAACTTCACTCTCCTGCGACCCTTCCCCCAGGCTCCCCTCCAGGGAAGACGTGTCCCCTACATCGCCATGGGCTGCCGCGGCTGAGGGTGCCACTGATGGGCCAGCTACCTCTTCCTCCTCCTCCTCCTCCTCTTCCGAGGGGCTGTCACTGGCAGCTTCAAGGCCCGCCTCCTCACCTGGCGTCTCACCATCTGAAAGCAGGAAGGCACAAGAGTAGCTTTAGAGTGAGGACAGGGCGTCAGCGAGGGAGGCATGAGTGGTGCCATTCACCGCATTGGTCGGACAGTGGCAAAGGATGTTGATCTGATGCGCAAGTGGAACGAGAGAGGTCCAAAAGGTGATGTCCTTACCATTGGTGCCCAGAACAGGGTCAGCATCTCCAGTGGTAACGTGGTCAATCACACGGACTCCCATAATGCGCTCCACGCGCTGGTCTAGGTCGGTGAGCTCTTGGTGCTGAGGTCGGCCTCCACCGGTCCCAATCTGGCTACGCCTGTTGTTAGCCAGCTTGGCCTGCAAGAGAAAGGACGGCCTCTAAGTACGGTGTGTAGCCCTGATCTTGTCTGCACTGCCTCCCATGGTCGAATAGCTTGGACAGTGTGTAAAGTGCAGAATGTGCAATTGATGTTCATGCCAGTCCCATAGCTGCTGGATGAGGGCTGGCCATTAGGGCTTTCAGGTCCCTTTGTCCATAATGTGAGATGCACATGCAAGGATGAGGAGGACACTGGAAAGGGTACTCACCCTGACAATCCGAGTGAGGTCGTTGAACTTTTTCCTGCATTGTACAGGATTCCTGGCAACCACACTGTTGGATGTCACCCTGTTGGAGACCTCCCTCCAGGCTTTGCGGTAGACGCTGGGCACCGGCTTCTTGCCACTGTCAGGGAACAAAACATGGCGTCTTCGCTCCACTGCGCTAACCAGCAGCCTCAGGTCACCCTCGCTGAAGCGCAGCGCTCTCTCCCGGGCCTTCTGCATCGTCCTGGGCGGTGAAGAGTTGTAGCAGCAGTGTTCAGGCCTAGGTGGAGGGCTGCAGTGTCCAGGGCGTGGCAGCCAAAAAAATCGACCCTTCCGCCTTTAAGACATGGCCAGCGCCAGCGTGTCTGCCGTCAATGAAGAAATCACCGCACCTGCGCTGCGCCCGGCCTCGGCGGTATAGCTCAGCACCGCCGGCTTAGCGCCTAAAGATAGTCGTGCATCGCCAGTTTTAGCGCTGCAGCAACCTCTTAGGGCGATGCTACTGAATATCGGCAAAGTGGCCTCGACTTTGTGCCGGGCGCAAACTTCAGCGGCCGCCCGACTTTACCGCCCCAAAAGTGGCTCAACTGAATTTCTAGCCCTGTGTGTCCAGTTCTGGCCACCACACTTTAGGAAGGATGTGAAGGCCCTTGACAGGGTGCAGAGGAGATTTACCAGAATGGTTCCGGGAATGGGGGATCTCAGCTACAAGGACAGGTTGGAGAAGCTGGATTTGTTTTCATGAGAGCAAAGGAGGTTGATGGGTGATTTGATAGAGGTGTACAAGATTATGACGATTTGAATAGGTTAGACGGGGAAAGGCTGTCCCCACTAGTTTTTTAATTTAATTTTTTTATTTGTTTATGGGATCTGGGCGTTGCCGGCAATGCCAGCATTTATTGCCCATCCCTAGTTGCCCTTGAGACGGTGGTGGTGAGCCGCCTTCTTATACCGCTGCAGTCCGTGTGGTGATCGTACTCCCACAGTGCTGTTCGGGAGGGAGTTCCAGGATTTTGACCCAGCGACGATGAAGGATCGGCGATATACTTCTAAGTCAGGATGGTGTGTGACTTGAAGGGTAACTTGGAGGTGGTGGTGTTCCCATGCGCCTGCTGCCCTTGTCCTTCTCGGTGGAAGAGGTCAAGTGTTTGTGAGGTGCTGCCGAAGAAGCCTTGGCGAGTTGCTGCAGTGCATCTTGTAGATGGTACACACTGCAGCCACGGTACGCCGGTGGTGGAGGGAGTGAATGTTTAAGGTGGTGGATGGGGTGCCAATCAAGTGGGCTGCTTTGTCCTGGATGGTGTCAAGCTTCTTGAGTGTTGTTGGAGCTGCACTCATCCAGGCAAGTGGAGAGTATTCCATCACGCTCCTTACTTGTGCCTTGTAGATGGTGGAAAGGCTTTGGGGAATCAGGAGGTGAGACACTCGCCGCAGAATACCTAGCCTCTGACCTGCCCTTGTTGCCACCGTATTTATGTGGCTGGTCTAGTTAAGTTTCTGGTTAATGGTGACCCCCCCAGGATGTTGATAGTGGGGGATTCGGTGATAGTAATGCCATTGAATGCCATGGGGAGGTGGTTAGACTCTCGCTTGTTGGAGATAGTCATTGCCTGGCACTTCTGTGGCACGAATGTTACCTGCCACTTATCAGCCCAAGCCTGAACATCGTCCAGGTCTTGTTGCATGCGGGCATGAACTGCTTCATTATCTGAGGAGTTGTGAATGGCACTGAACACTGTGCAGTCATCAGCGAACATCCCCATTTCTGACCTTATGTTGGAGGGAAGGTCATGGTGTAAGTCAATGGTACAAGAACTGGGGGACACAGATTTAAGGTTTTGGGCAAGAGATACAGGGGTGATGTGAGGAAAAACTTTTTTATGCAGCGAGTGGTGAGGACCTGGAATTTGCTGCCGACGGAAGTGGTGGAAACGGAGACATTCAATGTTTTCAAGGGAGACTGAGGGAAATAAACTTGCAGGGCTGCGGGGATAGAGCGGTGGAATGGGACTGACTGGATTGCTCTACAGAGAGCCGGCACGGACTTGATGGGCCGAATGGCCTCCTTCTGTGCCGTTATGACTCTATGACATGTCTGATTATTCTATCACGGATTTCTCTGCGGTCCTACCTGTTCCCCTTACTTTAGGGCCACTGATTTCCTTCCCTGAATCCTACTTAAAAAATAATGCCGTACAATGTTGTTAAGTATTTCTGTAATCCTCATTGAGACAGGTTTACAACTCAATTTATATTTATGTTCTGCACACGTCTGCAATCGTGTTTGTACACCGGCAAAGCCAGATGGTTGTGTGGCTCCACGTGTAGAAAGTCACAATCAAACTCGGTTTCAAAGGAAACCAAGATCATTTCAGCATTGCTTGGCTGGGGCGGAGGGAGAGAGGGAGGGGCAGAGGGGGTGGGGGTGGTGGGAAATCAGTCAGCGTCCCCCACTTCTGGAATCAGTCTCCTCCCCGCTGGAAGTGTGGGATATGGCATGGGGGAAGATGTCCTCGGGTTGAGTTTCCTCACGGTGGCGCTGATGTTTTTCCGGCGCAACTTGCCCGGAATCGAGGAAACCCGCGCAAAAGATCGTGCAATTATGTCCAGCGCGACTCAAGTTTGAGCGATCTTTTGCGCTAGTTTTAAAAAAGCATCGCACGAGAAGCAGTTCCCATCCACACAACTGGCCAACCACCCCCCCAGGATGAATCAATGACCGTTGGGATGTTTCCGCTAATCGTGCTCGTGTGCGAGCCCTCGAGGAGGCTCCAGAAATTAAGCTGGTTCTTTTGGGTGCAAGGGCACTAATAGGCACGTTTTAAAAGCCTTTGAAAGTAATTGTTTTCAATTTACTAAGAAACTGACTACTGCACCCTAATATAATCAACAACAACAACAACAACTTGCATTTATATAGCACCTTTAACGTAGTAAAACGCTGCACAGGATTATTGAGAGACAACAAATTTGACACTGAGGCACAATTCTGCCCTCTTGAGTATCCCTGATTATAATCGCTCCACCATTGGCTGCCTGGGCCCTGAGCTCTGGAATTCCCTCCCTAAACCTCTCCGCCTCTCCACCTCTCTTTCCTCCTTTAAGACGCTCCTTAAAACCTACCTCTTTGACCAAGCTTTTGTTCACCTGCCCTAATGGATCTGTACAATTTAAAAAAAGTTATTTTCAGTAATTTAAAATCCACAGGTAACGGACTTGACACTGTGATTAAGAACATAAAAAATAGGAGCAGGAGTAGGCCATTCGGCCCTTTGAGCCTGCTCGGCCTTTCAATATGATCATGGCTGATCCTTTATCTCAATACCATATTCCTGCTCTCTCCCCATACCCCTTGACGCCTTTTGTGTCTAGAAATCTATCTATCTCCTTCTTAAATATATTCAGTGACTTGGCCTCCACAGCCTTCTGTGGTAGAGAATTCCACAGGTTCACCACCCTCTGAGTGAAGAAATTTCTCCTCATCTCAGTCCTAAATGTCCTACCCCGTATCCTGAGACTGTGACCCCTCGTTCTAGACCCCCCCAGCCAGGGGAAACATCCTCCCTGCATCCAGCCTGTCTAGCCCTGTCAGAATTTTATACCTTTCAATGAGATCCCCTCTCATTCTTCTAAACTCTAATGAATACAGGCCTAGTCGACCCAATCTCTCCTCATACGTTCGGTGATATGTAAATGAGTTTGAGCGGAAACGAGAGAAGAAAAAAAACACTTCTCAAAACTAGTGCAGTTTGGAGCGCAATTTGCTGCCTGAATCGACCGTTGTGCCAAAGCGGAAACTCTACTCTCCCTACATTCACTATTTGCAGTGAAATAGTAAGTGTGATTTGGAAAACCTCCTGTTACAGTCCGGTTATACATAGGGCGCAGAGGAATCTTCCCCCGGTGACAACTATTATTTTTGGAATTTTGTTGCCAGTCACGTGCCGTGTGGCGACATGAATAGTCTGAGAACTCCAATTCTTTGGCCATTGTGCGAAAGCAAAGGGCAGGTGTCTCGGAAAGCCAACAGGCTGCCGACAAACAAAGCGAGCGTGATCATTTTTCAAGTAAATTGCAGCCAGACGGTGAAGGGCAGGAAGCAAGAAATTATGAAATCTCATTACTTAGTGGGCTTGCCGTTGCAAATCCAAGGGAAAAAAAAGAGACCCTCTCAGCTGCTGTTGCCAGTCATTGCCCAGCAGCTGTTTGTGGTTTCTTGCACTGCCCCAGTGGAGAGCAGAGGTACATAACTTACACCTGTTGACAAACTGCACCAATATCTGCTAAAGTACTTACCTTTCAGATAGGGGAGCGGGGTGCAAGACACTCAGCTCGCTGATTAATATATTTGTCATCGTCTGTGAGTGAGTGTTACACACCCGACAGCGAGTTCCTGTTCTCAAGGCTGACGCTCTGAAGATACACACACACAGCATGGGTGCTGTTAACTGAGCTGAATTTGGGAAGTGATTCCCTGCTGCCAACGTCTTAGTTCTGCCCAAAGTGTGTAGCCCACCCCCCCCAACCTCTGATTTCTGGAGCCGCACCCAGCACTCATTGGATGTCAGTTCAGTTGGTAGCACCCTCGCTTCTGAGTCAGAATGTTGTGGGTTCATGTTCAACTCCAGAGACTTGAGCACAAAAATCTAGGCTGGCACTCCCAGTGCAGTGCTGAGGGAGTGCTGCCCTGTCGGAGGTGCCATCTTTCGGATGAGACATTAAACCGAGGCCCCGTCTGCTCTCTCGGGTGGACGTAAAAGATCCCATGGCACTATTTCGAAGAAGAGCAGGGGAGTTATCCCTGGTGTCCTGGGGCCAATATTTATCCCTCAACCAACATCACTAAAAACAGATGCTATCACGTTGCTGTTTGTGGGAGCTTGCTGTGCGCAAATTGACTGCTGTGTTTCCTACATTACAACAGTGACTACACTCCAAAAGTACTTCATTGGCTGTAAAACGCTTTGCGACGTCCGGCGGTCGTGAAAGGCGCTGTATAAATGCAAGTTCTTTCTTTTTCAAGGCCATTATTCCCACAGCTCAGGAAAACCATAGCTCCAGGTATCCGGAAGCATGTTCTCTGTGGTGTATGTAACCTGTTCCACCTTAAGAGAACTTAAGCCTGGTCCACCTTAAGAAAGGTACTACTTTCTTTGGCTGCTGTATACGTAATACCGGTGGTGACCACACCGGTATATAAGCACAGTGTAATAATATTGTATTCAGTATAGTCCGACCTCCAACCAGTAAAGACCTGTTGAATTTACTCTTGTGGTCTGTGTAGTAATTCTCACTATAACACACAGACTTAACAGTGGCGATGAGTCCGATTCTTACCCTGCTGCAGTAATTTCCACAGCGACTTCATCCACAGACAGGACGTCGAAGAGAGGTTTCCACCCTCATCACCTACGGGAAGACACGTCGAGCGGCAGGCATCGAGCAACCGGAGTGCAGAAGACATCCTGACCTCGAAGCCTCCATCAGCGACTGTCAGCTTCTTCTACTACCTCGTGGTGGGTAAGCCGGGCAGCGACGCGACAGAAAGTCAGCCGCGTTGGCTGTACAGACGGGGCTGGGAAGACGGAGGAATAAGGGCGGTGAGGTCGGTTGCGACCAGAGATAAGGGCCGGGCCGCTTTCGAGCGAGAGGCGCAGCGCGGGACATCGATCGCGACCGGAGATAAGGGCCGCATTCGGGCTAAAGGCGCAGCGTCTGGGGAAACTGAAGGCGCGAGAGCCGCGGTGAAGCGGAGACAGCGTCGGGGGACGGGTGAAGACCGCCAAGCGCGGGAAAACCGCCATTTTGTGGGCGGAGGACGACGGCAAGAGCGGGAAGCCGCCATCTTAGATAACATTAAAAATACGATAAATTGCTACGATGCCTAAACATGGGAACATTAATGCCTTCGACAGTGATATAGAAGACTGGGCTATGTATGTAGAACGCATACAAAACTATTGTAAGGCAAATAAAATTCCTGAGACAGATAAAGCACTAACATTACTAAACTTAATGGGTGCGAAGACATACGGGCAATTGAAACACCTGTTATCACCAGATGAACCAGCGGATAAGACGTTCGAACAGATTGTTACTGTCCTAAAAAATCATCTTAGCCCCACGCCGCTGATGCTAGCGGAACGATTTCAATTTTACGATAGAAGACAGCTGCAAAATGAAAGCAATGCTGAATATTTGATGGAATTACGTAAGCTAGCAAAATATTGTCAGTTTGGAACGGGACTGACAGAGGCACTTCGAGATAGATTTGTGTGTGGTTTATTTAAACAGGATACACAAAGGCGACTGCTCGAGGAGAATGAGCTGTCTCTCGAGAAGGCGGTCACTATGGCAGCAGCACACGAGGCCGCAGCGAGAGGCGCGGCAGTAATGCAGCTACAGCCACCGGAACTAGGTACAAACAAATTGGGTTTGAGTTCTGTCAAATGTTATCGTTGTGGAAAGACAACGCACGATCAGAACCAGTGTTGGTTTAAAAACCAAGAATGCAGAACGTGTGGCAGGTTTGGCCACATAGCTAAAGTATGCCGGTCAGGAAAGAAGACCAGCAATAAAAAGTCACCGCAAGGAAAATATGCAAAGGTACACAAGGTGACAAAGAACAGTTTGACTGAACAGAAGTCAGATTCAGACGCTAGCAGTAATGAACTGGATAGCTTAAGAATACACAACGTTGGTAAGGATACAGACCTCCAGACAATTTGGGTCACTCTTAAGATAGCAGGAGTCCAAGTAAAAATGGAATTGGACACTGGATCAGCATTGACGGTCATGAATAAGAAAGATTACAGAAGGTTATTCCAACATATTCCCTTACAGGATACGGAGATTACATTGAAAACGTACACGGGGCAAAGAGTGTACCCCATCGGAAAAATAGAGGTAGAAGTGGTCCACAAGGGCGAAGGAAGCCAAGTAATGGACTTATATGTGCTACCTGAAGGAGGTCCACCACTACTAGGACGGGAGTGGATTAGGAAAATGAATATGGACTGGCACTCCTTGAAAGCACTAACGGTAGATTCCGGGGAAACAGCTGTCAAACCTAAACGATTGTCCAGAATATTGGATGAGGCTAAAGAGGTGTTCCAGCCGGGACTGGGAACACTGAGAGGAATTACGGCAAACATCAAGATTGATGAACATGCACAACCAAAATTTTTTAAAGCCAGACCGGTACCCTATGCAATACGACCTGCGGTTGAAGCGGAGCTGGAAGCACTAGAACGTTCAGGGGTACTGTCTAAAGTAGATTGGAGTGAGTGGGCTACGCCCATTGTTCCCGTTATGAAATGTCCTGCGAACAATAAGCCAGGAGATCCAGGGAAGGTTTGCATCTGTGGAGATTTCAAGATCACCGTTAATCCGATGCTTCACACGGTGCTGTATCCGTTTCCACGGATTGAGGATATTTTCGCTTCACTGTCTGGCGGGAAACACTTCACCAAGATAGACCTGGCGCAGGCGTACTTGCAGATGGAGGTTGAAGAAGAGTCACGCCAATACCTCACGATCAACACGCATCGAGGGTTGTACCGGTACAATAGGCTGGTTTTTGGTGTGGCATCGGCTCCAGCAATTTGGCAGAGGGCCACGGAGCAGGTATTACAGGGAATTCCAGGCACACAATGTTACCTGAATGACATTCTGATCACAGGTGATGGTGATGAACAGCATCTCGCTAACTTGGAACTGGTGCTCAACAGACTGAAAGAGTATGGACTTAGGGTAAATCGGCAGAAATGTGAGTTCTTCCAGAAGCGGATCTCGTACTGTGGTCATGTCATTGACCGGGAGGGGCTTCATAATTCTCCTGACAAGATAGCGGCAGTTGTAAAGGCTCCCACTCCGGAGAATGTCTCTCAGTTGAGGTCGTTTCTAGGATTAATGAACTACTACCATAAATTTCTGCTAAATCTATCCACGGTGCTGCATCCGTTGAACGCTCTTTTACAGAGAGTGGTACCATGGGACTGGGGCGAAAACTGTAAGAAGGCATTTCGCAAAAGCAAAGAATTGATCACCTCAGAGGAAGTGTTGGCTCACTTCAACCCGACACTGCCTATTCGGTTGGCTTGTGATGCTTCTCCATATGGTATTGGGGCAGTACTCTCACATAAATTGCCAAATGGCACGGAAAGGCCAGTCGCGTTTGCATCCAGATCATTGACCTCCGCTGAGTGCAACTATGCGCCGATCGATAGGGAGGCCCTTAGCCTTGTATGGGGAGTGAAGAAGTTTAATCATTACCTACAGGGCCAAAAATTCACACTTCTGACGGACCATCAACCGTTGGTGTCCATTTTTAACCCTAAGAAGGGTGTTTCGGTGATGACAGCACAGCGTCTCCAGAGATGGTCTCTTTTCTTAGGGGCACATCAATATCAGATAGAATTCAAAGGTACGAAACAGCATGGCAATGCTGATGGCCTGTCGCGCTTGCCACTACCTGAAGATGAAGACACGACGGAAGTTGACCCTGTTGAGTTATTTCATTCGACCATTGTCGAGTGTTTACCTGTCACCAACGCAAGTATTGAAAGAGAAACCAGGAACGACCCGACACTGTCCAGAGTCTACGAGGTGACAGTGAAAGGATGGCCAACATGGGGTGATCCTCTGTTACCGGCATTCTCGGCAAGGCGAGACCAGCTGTCCGTCTGCCATGGTACTTTGATGTACGGGACAAGAGTGATTATTCCTCCCAAGTTAAGGGAAAGAGTTTTAAAAGAACTACATGAAGGTCATCTGGGGGGAGTTAAAATGAAAAGCCTTGCTAGGGCTTACGTATGGTGGCCGGGTATTGACCAACGGATTGAGGAGTTAACGAAAAGCTGCGCTGGGTGTCAAAAAGTGCAAAATGCACCTCCGATAGCACCGCTACACCCATGGGAATGGCCTTCAGCCCCATGGCAACGCGTACACATTGACTTTGCTGGTCCATTCATGGACTCCATGTTCCTAATCGCGGTGGATGCACATTCCAAATGGCCAGAAGTCATCAAGATGAATACCACTACTTCAGAAAAGACAATTGCGGTGTTAAGAACAATATTCGCAAGGAACGGATTGCCAGAACAGTGTGAGGGTGCCAGTCAGTTCCTTTTTGTAACCTCTAGATGGCACCTTCACTTGTTTGTTCCTTTGTTAATTGTCCTAGTCTCCGGTGTTAATTGTTCCTAACCCTCTGTTAGTTTTTAAACAGCCTGTTAGCTGTTCATGGGTTTCACCTGGTTTTCTTGGTATATAAGTTCTATGGTTGTTTCACTCAGTGCTCAGTCCTCACTAGGGTGAACCAGGGAGTTAGTCTTGACAATGTTCCTTGTCTTGACTAGGTGCTCTGTGTGACTAGCCTTTGCTCTATGGCAGCTTGCCTTCACTAGCTGGCTGCCATAGTTCTCTCGAGTTATGTATCTAAGTCTGTGTTATAGTTCTCTCGAGTTATGTATCTAAGTCTGTGTTCTTGTTTCTGGATTTAAGATGTTCTTAAGTCTGTTGTTCTGTTAAGTTGCTTGTCTTGGTAAGGTGCTGTTTGGACAAGCGTGTTGCTATGTGGGAGCCGTTGGGATCTTGTCTTGAGCTTTGCATTGATAAGCCGATTACCCTTGGGATAGCTTGTCTGGAGTTGTGCCTCGGCAAGCCGTTGGCCCCTTGTGGTAGCTTGTCGCAAGCTCAGTATAGACAAGTGGGCTTCCTCATGGAAGCTGTCCTGAGTTCCTATCTTGACTAGCTGTCTTGTAACTTGTCTCTAGTTCTTATGTATGCTTATGTTTCTGTCTCGAGTTCTCTTGTCTCTGGTTCTTATGTATATTGCTGTGTCCCTTGTGTTAATCTGGTTATGTGTAAATCTAGTAAAGTTCAAACAAAGTACGGTATATGTGTCTCTTGTCTGGTTTCTGCACTTGGGTCCAGAACCTACCTCGCCCGGAGAGCACGGCCTCGTATTTATACGGCCCCGTGGCTCCCCAACCCTGACAGAACAGATCTGTTCGGACAACGGACCACAGTTTGTGTCGGAAGAATTCCAACAATTCTTAAAGAAGAATGGAGTTAAACATTATACCTCTGCCCCATGTCATCCGGCGACAAACGGGTTGGCTGAAAGATTTGTCCAGACATTCAAAAAGGCTATTAAGGCCATGAATGATGATCAGATTCCACTGCAACACAAGGTCGATAAGTTCCTGATGTCATATAGAAACGCCGATCATGCCGTGACTAACCAAAGTCCTGCTATGATGTTTTATAACAGGAGGTTGCGGTCCAAGTTGGACTTGTTAAAACCAAATGTGCGGAGGGAAGTGGAAAACAAACAGTTTCGGCATATTAACAGCAAGACCACTCGAACTTTCGACGTAGGACAACCAGTGATGGCAAGGGGCTATGGAAACGACAAATGGCAGTCCGGAACAATCCGGGCCAGACAAGGACCTCTGATGTACACCGTAGATATTGGTCATAATGTGATAAGGCGTCATGCGGATCAACTGGTAGAGTCGAGAGCAAGGGTCGAACCCATGGTTGTGACAGAGACAGCTGTGGAAGACGTTCATGAACCTGAAGCATCTACCTCGGCCGAGAATGTATTTGATGATGATGACACCCAATACATTGGCAACCAACTAGAGGAGGCACCTCAACAACAAGAATCAGAGACCACTGAAAGGCGTTATCCAAGCTGAATCAGAAAGCCTCCTGAGAGACTGAACCTTTGAACTGTTATACCTGAAGTTATATATGTATATATGTTATGTTTATTTGGGGATATGACTGTTAAGCTAAAAAGGGAGGATTGTGGTGTATGTAACCTGTTCCACCTTAAGAGAACTTAAGCCTGGTCCACCTTAAGAAAGGTACTACTTTCTTTGGCTGCTGTATACGTAATACCGGCGGTGGCCACAGTGTAATAATATTGTATTCAGTATAGTCCGACCTCCAACCAGTAAAGACCTGTTGAATTTACTCTTGTGGTCTGTGTAGTAATTCTCACTATAACACACAGACTTAACATTCTCCAACTGATTTTTTTTTTGGCAGGTGAGGTAGTGAACCTCCCATGAGAGCATCAACCTTTCCTACTTCCCTTGCAGGTTCTAACCCCTCAGGACACGCACGCGATTAAGCAGGTGGTATAGATGGTGCGTTGCCATGCCATGCCCTCTTATAATCTAATACATGCAGATATGGTGCCACCATTGCTATACAAAAGGAACCGATATATATATGGCCTTTCATGACCATCGGACATCCCAAAGCGCTTTACAGCCAATTAAGCACTTTTTGAAGCGTGGTCACTGTTGTAATGTAGGAAACGCGGCAGCCAATTTGCGCACAGCAAGCTCCCACAAACAGCAATATGATAATGGAAAGGAAAGGAACTGATACACCGCAAGCACACGGTAAAGTGGACTGAGCGACAGGCACTATAATACATTATCTACAATATATTATGGACCTTACGTATGACGCATAGCATACTTGCTTCAACCATATCTGTATTGAGCTCTCTTTAACCTGATGTTAATACATTGAGACAAAGTTTTTTATAAAGACATACTCATTGACATGAATCAGTCTTTCATGAAAGAAAGACTTATGAAATAATACTGAGCGGCCTGCGGGTGGCGCTGTCCAGGGAGAGTATAAATACTCGGGCACGGGCCCAGCTTGCTCAGGACATTCTTAACAGGAACTAGTGAAGGACACAACTAGACCTCCATCTTGTAAAACAGTTGATTAAAGCTTTGTTTAACGTTTAGGCCAAGTGTCTAGTAGTTTTCTTACGTCACTCATATTATATACATGTACAATTTGTTAAAGTGCACTGAGCGTCATCCGATCTGTGATTCCTCCCGGAAGCAAGCAGTGGATCGCTCAGACCTCGTACCTTATTGTTGCAGAATGATAGCTCTGCCCGTGTACTATGTGGGAATAGGATGGGTGTTAGGAATGAAGCTTACATACGAGCTGTTGAGTAAGGCCGAGCGCTCACATTTAATTGGAGCAATTTATCCTAAATTCTGATGGCTGGAGTCCAAGGAATGAATGAAGACGGCCACGATGCAAAGAGCAACGGGGAGAGCATGGTGTATGGTTAAGGAGCCAAGACCATTGCAGGTTTAGGTACTTGGAAGGTAGGACCTAATTCTCATTTACACACTGCCCTTGGCGACAACCTCATGAAAACATGTCAGGTTCCAACGTACGATGACGACATCCAGCTCTACCTCACCACCGCCTCTCACAACACCGCCACTGTCTCTGATTTGTCACACTGCATCGGCTGAGCAGAAATTTCCTCCAACTAAATCTTGGGAAGACCAAAGCCACTGTCTTCGGTTCCCCGCCACAAACTCTGTTCCCTCGCCAATGCCTCCCTCCTGCTCCCTGGCCACTGTCTGAGGCTCAACCAGATTGTTCACAATCATGGCGACCTATTTGACCCTGAGCCGAGCTTACGACCTCATATCTGTTCCATCATCAAGACTGCCTATTTCCACCTCCGAAATATCACCCGTCTCCGCCCCTGCCCCAGCTCATCTGCTCTTGAAACCCTCATCCATGCCTTTGTTACCTCTAGTCTCACTATTCCAACGCACTCCTGTCCGGCCTCCCATCCCCCACCCTCTGTAAACTTGAGATCATCCAAAACTCTTCTGCCCGTGTCCTAACTTACACCAAATCCCGTTCGCCCATCACCCCCTGTGCTCGCTGACCTACATTGGCTCCCGGTCCAGCATCGCCTCGAGTTTAAAATTCTCATCTTTGTTTTCAAATTCCTCCATGGCCTCACCTGCCCCCTGCACCCACCGCCCCCCCCCCGAATTTCAGAAACCTTCTCCAGCCCTCCGAGATCTCTGCGCTCCTCCAATTCTGGCCTCTTGCACATCCCTGATTTGAATCGCTCCACCATTGGCGGCCGTGCCTTCAGCTGCCGGGGCCCTAAGCTCTGGAATTCCCTCCCTAAACCTCTCCGCCTCTCTACCTCTCTCTCTCCTTTAAGATGTTCCATCAAACCTACCTCCTTGTGCAAGCTTTTGGTCACCTGCCCTAATATCTCCTTATGTGGCTCGGTGCCTGATAATCGCTCCTATTAAGTACCTTGGCACGTTTTACTAGGTTAAAGGTGCTAGATAAATGCAATTTCTTGTAACAAAAAAAACTCCCCTCCCTACAACAACTTGTGCCTTTAACATAGTAAAACATCCCAATTAAAGATGAGCGCTGGTAACTCCAGATTGTGCTCAAAAATGTCAAATGACAGAAGTACACAAATCTGTTTTACGTACAATTTCCATTTGTCTTCAGGGACAATGCCTAACTAAAGCTGAGCCAATGTGAGTCTCACGCTGCCTCTGTGTCCTCCTCCAGCGCTAGGTCGCCTGCCCATGAAATCTGGCTCTCTGGCAATGGCTCTCTCTGCAGCCCCTCCTCTATCTGCTCAAACACTGACGGCAGAGCTTTTAGCCATCTCGGTCGTAGCTCCCACGGGAATGCCCCAGCCAAAGCCCTTCCAGCTCTCGACCTCCCTCTGGTTTTTGAAGCTGTCTCGAAATCCATCTCTTCAGTCACATCTTTGGCCGATTCTCCCAACAGCTCGCAAAGGCTCGGCATCTTTTTACTTCCGCCTGCTCTGAAGTGCGGCGGGACGTTCACAGGCGCTGTGTCCTCTTTTGATGGACACAATAAACAAAGAAACTGTAACTTAACAAAAAACATTAAAGGAAACTTAGCAACTTAAATTAAAATGTTGTTGCCGAGGGTGATGATGCCCTCCAGTCCCTCCGGTGACGGGCGCTGTGTACTCTTCTGGTGAAGCTGTAAACAAAAAAACTGTAACTTAAAACATTAAAAGAAACTTAGCAAATTAAATTAAAATTCGGTTTGCCAGGGTGATGATGCCCTCCAGCCCACCGGTCGCGGAAGGCCTCGAGCGTGCCGGCGGACACCGCGTGCTCCATCTCCAGGGCCACCCCGGCGCGAACGTGGCCGCGGAAGAGAGGCAGGCTGTCGGGCCGAACGACCCCCTCGGCCGCCCACTGCCTGGACCAGTTGATGGCCACCTTGGCCAGGCCCAGGAGCAGTCCTACCAGGAGGTCCCCCCCGACCTGCCCCCGCTCCCCTCCACACCAGGTGACCAAAGATCAGGAGTGTGGGACTGAAGTACAGTCAAAAATCGAGGGGACAGCCCCTTCAAATAATGGAAGAGGGGCTGCAACCTCTCACATTCAATAACAGGCGCTACATAAGAACATAAGAAACAGGAGCAGGAGTCGGCCATTCGGCCCCTCGAGCCTGCTCCGCCATTCAATAAGATCATGGCTGATCCAATCTTGGCCTCAACACCACTTTCCCGCTCTCTCCCCACACCCCTCGGCTCCCCTGTAGTTCAAATGTCTGTCAATCTCCGCCTTGAATATATTAAATGACTCCGCCTCCACAGCTCTCTGGGGTAGAGAATTCCAAAGGTTCACGACCCTCAGAGAGAAGAAATTCCTCCTCATCTCCGTCTTAAATGGGCGACCCCTTATTCTGAAACTATGCCCCCCGAGTTCTAGATACCCCCCACTAGGGGAAACATCCTCTCAGCATCCACCCTGTCAATCCCCCTCAGAATCTTATATGTTTCAATCAGGTCACCTCTCATTCTTCTAAACTCCAATGAGTATAGGCCTGCTCGACCTTTCCTCATACGTCAACCCCTTGGCCTGCTGTGTCTGTGCACGCAGTTGTTGTAAAACTGGCCTGTAAGGCTGGCAAGAAATGCTGATTTCGCTCAGGTGTTGCTGACTTTCTTGGCTCAGCCTTGCGGCAGCCGTGAATAAAATGCCTCGGGTGCTGCGATCGGGGTTCTGCCTGCGTGTTTACTGAAAACAAAACGGCTGCGTGAGCTAAATGATATTGGAACATTTCGTTCAAAAACTCCAGTTATTTGAAGAGAGCACTTGGCCAGGTGCAGACTCATATGTGGACAGTCAGTGCCAGGCGGATGAACTGGAGAAACACCATATAAGCTGGACGAGAGGGTGAAAGGTATGAGGAGAATGCTGAATAAGAAGCCACATGCTGTGGGCTAGGGTGCACTGGAAGATCAAAGGGTAAGTTATGTGCTGCTCCTGGGTTTTTTTTCGCTATGTCACAGCAGGTCTGCAGCTCACCATAATGAGGTGTGAAAGTGATGACAGGAACGCTCCCACTGAGCTGATTAAAATAAACTCGTTAAAGATCCCCTCCTGGAAATTAGGCTAGGAAAAAATTCAAACCTGACATCAGAGGCCTTTTAAAAGGAGCGAGGGTCGACACTGTAAACAGGCCACGCATGCTTCGGGTGTGTGTCATGTTGTTGTCACATTGCTGCCTTGGTGGTAATTAGGCCGGCCATAGCCTTGGTCACAATTTGCCAGTTGCCTGCATCAGAAACATAAGAACATCTCTTCTCTTCTTAGGCAGTCCCTCGGAACCGAGGATGACTTGCTTCCACACTAAAAATGAGTTCGCAGGTGACTGATGAGTCCAATGCGGGACCTACAGTCTCTGTCACAGGTGGGGCGGGTGGTGGTTGAAGGGGCGGGTGGGTGGGGTGCTTGGGTTGACGTGCGCTCCTTGCGCTGCCTGCGCTTGGCTTAAGAACATAATAAGAGCAGGAGTAGGCCATACGGCCCCCTCGAGCCTGCTCCGCCATTCAATAAGATCACGGCTGATCATTGACCTCAATTCCACTTTCCCCGTGCATGATTGCCGTCTTTCGGATCAGACGTTAAACCGAGGCCCCCGTCTGCTCCCTCGGGCGGATGTGAAAGATCCCGTGGCACTATTTCGAAGAAGAGCAGGGGAGTTCTCCCTGGTGTCCTGGAGCCAATATTTATCCCTCAATCAACATAACAAAAACAGATCACCTGGTCATTATCACATTACTGTTTGTGGGAGCTTGCTGTGTGCAAATTGGCTGCCGCGTTTCCTACATTACAACAGTGACTACACTTCAAAAAGTACTTCATTGGCTGTAAAGCGCTTTGGGACGTCCGGTGGTCGTGAAAGGTGCGGTATACATTCTTTCTTCTTTCATTCCTCTTTGCTGGAAGCACACCCGGTTCACCTTGTAGCGGCTGTGCCGGGTGTAATTCACAACCAGATCGAAACCCACATCTGCGTGAAAAGTTTTGGAGGTGTTGGAAATCTGAAATCGAGATGGAAAATGCGGGAAATACACGGCATGTCGATCAGAGTCAGGGAGAGAAAGAAAGACTTGCATTTCTATAGCACCTTTCACAACCACCGGATGTCCCAAAGTGCTTTACAACACAACAACAACAACTTGTATTTATATAGTGCCTTTAACGTAGTAAAATGTCCCATGGCGCTGCACCGGAGTAATATAAGACAAAAAATTTGACTCCGAGCCACATAAGGAGAAATTAGGGCAGGTGACCAAAAGCTTAGTCAAAGTGGTAGGAGCGTCTTAAAGGAGGAAACAGAGGTAGCGAGGCGGAGAGGTTTAGGCAGGGAATTCCAGCGCTTAGGGCCTCGGCAACAGAAGGCACAATTACAGCCAATGAAGTACTTTTTTGAAGTGTAGTCACTGTTGCAATGTAGGAAACGCGACAGCCAATTTGCGCACAGCAAGCTCCCACAAACAGCAATAAGGTATATGACCGGCCAATCCGTTTTAGGGGTTGGTTGAAGGATAAATATTGGCCAGGACACCGGGAAGAACTTCCTGGCTCTTCATCGAATAGCGAGAGGGTTTGAGTACAGGAGCAAGGATGTCTTGCTGCAGTTGTACAGGGACTTGGTGAGACCACACCTGGAGTATTGTGTGCAGTTTTGGTCGCCTTATCTGAGGAAGGATGTTCTTGCCATGGAAGGAGTTCAGCGAAGATTCACCAGGCTGATACCTGGGATGGCAGGAATGATGTATGAGGAGAGATTGGATCGATTGGGCTTGTACTCGCTGGAGTTTAGAAGAATGAGAGGGGATCTCATTGAAACGTATAAAATTCTGACAGGACTGGACAGACTAGATGCAGGAAGGATGTTCCCGATGGCGGGGGAGTCCAGAACCAGGGGTCACAGTCTAAGGATAAGGGGTAAGCCATTTAGGACAGAAATGAGGAGGAATTTTTTCACCCAGAGAGTGGTGAACCTATGGAATTCTCTACCACAGAAGGCGGTAGAGGCCAATTCATTAAATATATTCAAGAAGGAGTTGGATATATTTCTTAAGGCTAAAGGGATCAAGGGGTATGTGGAGAAAGCAGGGACAGGGTACTGAATTTGGATGATCAGCCATGATCTCATTGAATGGCGGAGCAGGCTCGAGGCGCCGAATGGCCGACTCCTGCTCCTATCTTCTATGTTTCTATGTTAAAAACCCACACACAATTTATTTAAATGTCCCCGTGATTCATCTCCTGGCTTGCTCGCAGCAGGAGATTAATTCCTTGGAGACTCTCCCGAACAATCCTGGAGGGTTGGCGAGCCTAGCTATGATGCTGCCAGCCAGCACTCATTGCTGCAGCTCGCACGTGCAGGATGGCCTCTTGGAGAGGGTAGAAGAGGCCACCCTCCACCCGTGGCACTGTACCCTAGCGCTGCAGCATTCCCAACCTGTCGGGTGTGATCTCGTGTCTGTCTGGGTCCTCTGTAAATGTTTTGTGGTGATGGGCCCAAAGAAAGAGGGTGAAATTCCTTTGAAATGCTTGCGTTTGACAGTAACACAATAGCCGTCAGAAGGTTAAGTGAAAAAATGAAAACGGTGCAGAGTTTCCAGTTGACTGAACTCTGTCCGTGTGAAAGGGAAGTATGTGCACTTCAGCACGCTGGAGTCAGTGACATTTGATAGTTGAATTGATAACCTTGTGACCTCCCAAAAGTGGAAATAAACAGTAGGCTGGAGAAGAAACTGAGATGACAAAAACAATATTTCTTTTAGGATATTTTCCCTCTAATATTTCTTTCTTCATCCCAATCTCTCTAGCCCGTGCACCTCCTGTGATTGAGCGTGGGGCACCATGGGGATTGGGTCGGGGTGCACGCTCTCTCAGCCACAGCGCGCCTGCCCTCTGGGACTGGGAGCTGAAGATGGGGCTGCTGCTGGCGGAGCAGTGGGAGCAGGGAACTAGAAGTAGACTGGTGTTGGAGGACTGGAGATTGTGTGCAGGAATGTACAACTAGAAGAGATTAGGAACGTAGGAACAGAGATACAGGAGTAGGCCATTTAGCCCCTCAAGCCTGCTCCGCTATTTAGTGAAATCATGGCTGACCTTTGCCCCATATCCCTTAATACCTTTGGTTAACAAAAATCTATCAATTCAAGATTTAAAATGAACAATTGATCTAGCATCAATTGTTGTTTGCGGAAGAGAGTTCCAAACTTCTACCACCCTTTGTGTGTAGAAGTGTTTCCTAATGTCACTCCTGAAAGGTCTGGCTCTAATTTTTAGACTAAGCCACCTAGTCTTAGACTCCCCAACCAGCAGAAAAAGTTTTTTAAAAATTTGTTTATGGGATGTGGGCGTCGCTGGCAAGGCCAAAATTTATTGCCTACCCCTAATTACCCTCGAGAAGGTGGTGGTGAGCTGCCTTCTTGAACCGCTGCAGTCCGTGTGGTGAAGGTGCTCCCACAGTGCTGTTAGGGAGGGAGTTCCAGGATTTTGACCCAGCGACGATGAAGGAATGGCCGCTATACTTCTAAATCAGGATGGTGTGTGAGGACTTTGCAGGGTCGACTGGGCTGGGTGTGCCGTTGCCGTGTCCGTAGCCGGTGCCAAGGCCGATGCCGGGTGGTCCCTCCGGTTTTATTCTTATTATTGTAATAATAGTTTCTCTCTATCTACCCTATCTGTTCCCCTTAATATCTTGAAAACTTCGATCAAATCACCCCTTAACCTTCTAAATTCCAGGCAATACAACCCTAGTTTGTGTATCCCTCCTCGTGATATAACCCCAGGAGTCCAGGTATCATGCTGGTAAACCTACGCTGCACTCCCTACAACATACGAACATACGAATTAGGAGCAGGAGTCGGCCACTCGGCCCCTCGAGCCTGCTCCGCCATTCAATAAGATCGTGGCTGATCTGATTACTCCACATTCCCGCCTACCCCCGATAACCTTTCACCCCTTTGCTTATCAAGAATCTATCTACCTCTGCCTTAAAAATATTCAAAGACTTTGCTTCCACCGCCCTCTGAGGAAGAGAGTTCCAAAGACTCACGACCCTCTGTGAGAAAAAAATTCTCCTCATCTCTGTCTTTAATGGGCGACCCCTTATTTTTAAACAGTGACCTCTCGTTCTAGATTCTCCCACAAGAGGAAACATCCTCTCCACATCCACCCTGTCCAGACCCCTCAGGATCTTATATGTTTCAATCAAGTCACCTCTTACTCTTCTAACCTCCAAGGCCAATATATCCTTCCTAAGGTGCGGTGCCCAGAACTGCTCACAGTGCACCAGGTGTGGTCTAACCAGGGCTTTGTGTAGCTGCAGCATAACCTCTACCCCCTATTCTATTACTTGCAGTGGGGCCATGGAAGGATTTGAAAGTGAGGACCATGATCTCGCTGTTAAGGACAATTCGCCAGTGAAGCTTTGTGAGAAATTGTAGGAGGGAGATGTGAGCCTTCTTGTGGGTGAGAATGTAGCTTATGGCACTGGGATAAGTTGTAGTCTGTGGCGGGCAGGCAGGCCGTTGGATAAGTCGAGCCGTCTATGATAAAGACGGGATAAGTGTTTCCTCAGCAGAGACGGAGAGGTAAGGAAGCAATTGGGTAATGATTGGGAGGAAGCCCAAATTGAACATCATGTAGTCGGTGCTTCCTGACTTGTCTCAGCTTCCCTCCTATCTTTCAGCTACAATATGCACTATGGACCCTTCACCTCAGCTTATTTATTTAAAGAAAGTCTCAGTGACATAATGGGCTGTATTTTCCGATGCCTAAGGGTGTGTACGGGCTGAGTACACACGCGTAGGGATATCGGAAAATACGGCCCTGGACGCCTGCCCTGGAGAAGGGTCTCTGCGGGGGGAAGAGTTCCACTTTCTGCACAACCTCCGCCCGCTGAAAACCCTTAAAAATCTTACGCCTGGTAAAAGCAAGTGTAAGGTCTGCTTTTACCAGCATAAGAGTTGAAAAAAGTAAAAAAAATAATTTTTTCACTCATTTATCATTTAAAAATACTTTAAAAAAGGTAAATTTATTATTAGCCCCGTTAAAAACTTTAATTTTTTTCAAAAAAGTAAATTTTTGTTTAAAATATTGATTGTAATTTCAACTAATTTAAAAAATGTGATTTAAAAAAAAATTATTCAATGTTTTAAAGTGTTTTTGGGGTGATCTCCATTCATATATTGGACAGGTCTATCTGTCAAGTGTATGAAGGGAGATTCCCTTCTCCTATTGGCTCCCCATGGCCCACGTGATCCCAGGGACGCTTGCGAACCGCCTGCGCCCCTGGGATACGTGGGCCCTGCGCATTTCGAGTTTGGAGAGGCCCAGGAGTGGAAGTATACGCACCTCGGGAACCCTCAGGTAAAGGCGTAGATTTTTTCCAGAGCGGAGGCCTCCGCATGCAGGAAGCCTCCGATCGGAAAATACGGGCCAACATTGGTTTACGTGTCAGCAGAGTTTCTAAGTGTATTTTTGAAAAATCCGGTGGGACCTTCTTAGATTGCAACGCCAAGTCAGATTTTTGAGATAACCTCAACCTTAAGGAGGTGAGAGATAGTACAAATCTAAAAGAAAGTGCTTCTGCCAATGCAAAGAATGATGGAGGTGGAGAAATGTAAGCTCGACGGTTCAGCAAGGTGAGTGAGGCCTGCCCGGTTTACCTCACAGAGAAACCTACTGGAGGATCCCAACTCAAACTCCCAGCTGGGCTGAAACTTGTTACTTGCATGATGTTTAGTGATCCACGGGTTGACACTTCTAGAATCATAGAATAGAATCAGAGAATGGTTACAGCACAGAAGGAGGCCATTTGGCCCGTCGAGCCCGTGCCGGCTCTCTGCAAGAGCACTTCAGCTGGTCCCACTCCCCCGCCCTTTCTGCATGAAATTCTTTGAGTCCACCATTTTAACTAATGCGTTAACCCATTTATTTTATTTTAACTGGTTTGAGGTATTCCCCCCTGAAGTTAAAGCAGTGAATTGAGGAATTTAATACATGCTGGCCGCTGATGTTGCACATTGTGAATTCCGCCCAGGTGAGTGGGAGCCATAAAGTCAGTGTGTCGCCCAGTAAAGTAAAGCTGGATTTCAAATCCTGCTTTAAGCTTTATCTAAAGCCCCGCTTATACTTTTCTGGTAACTTGCAGATACACCTGACTGCATTTGTACTGAATCAAGAATATACTGACATTTAAAGGCCATTGGAATAATATGGCATCATTCCTGAGGATACCGCGAGGGAATTAGCAAAGGAAGAACGCAAGAAAGGACTTGCTCTCACATAACACCTTATTGTGTTTTCAGGACGTTCCAAAGTGCTTCACAACCAACGCATTACTTTTTCTGATGTGTAGTCACTTTTCTTGTGTCGGCAGATCCAGCAGCTAATTTGTGCAGAGCAAGATCCCAGAAACAGCCCATGAGAGGAATGACCAGTGCACTTTGACTTTGGCGGTGTTGGTTGAGTGGACAGTATTAGCCGGAACACCAGGAGAGCTCCCTGTTACTCCTCTTCAAATAGTGCCATGGGACCTTTTGCATTCACCTGGACAGACAGATGAGGCCTCGGTTTAATGCCTCATCTGAATGATGTTCCATCTAATAATGCCGGCTCTGTCAATATTACTCTGGCGTATCAAGCTTAGAGTGTGTGTGCAAATCCTGCAGTGGAGCTCAGTTTGCAGTTCCTGGGATCATCTTGGCCTCTCTGCATTGATATCAGTGCATCTACAGACAAGCCTGGTGGGAGAGCTGGTGTTAATCTTTGCACAACAGTTTTTTCTGGGTCCACACAAACTACTTTCATTAATTCAATTTTGGAAAATTGGCTGACAATATTAGAATATTCTGTGTACAATTTCCACTGAGATTGTTTCTTCAAGCACTTGTCAATGGTGACGATGCCCCTTTGATGTGACAGCTTTTGTTTCTGAAACTATTCGAATGAGCGGATGTGACTTTGCAGTACCGTGTTCACCAGAGGTTACTGCCTGTGACCCTTGTAGTCACTCATCCACAACGCAAGATATACAATGGATATACTTGCTGTACAAATTCACATTTTTTTTTTAACCAGTTTTTCTCCCCTCTCTTCTTTTAAAGTCTTCAAAGGATCATAAGCTGCCTTTGGATGAAAAGAGCCCTTGGTCCCATCAGATCTCTACGCCAGAATACCAACCCGGCTTTCTTCCCGCTGCAGTGACCAGCAGTGTCCTGGTCTCAATCACCCTTCCTGCCACCTCGTTCCCACTGTTGTTCGCTGTGTGTGAAAAAGAGCTGCAGGTGTCATCTTATTGGGGTATTGTTCTCTGGGCAGTTGCCCTCTGTTGTCTTGTCCAAGTGGCCAATCTAGATGCATGATCCTAGTGTTCAGGGAACTGTTTTGACTGTGGACTGAGCATCACAGCTAAGCCATCCTGTCCGCACCCAATGTCCACCGTGGACTTTCAGCCGGGATTGCTGGGTTGCAATCAGGAGTAGGAACCCTGCTCTATTTCCCTCTCCTAATTGGTGGGAAAAAGAAAAGAAAGCTTGGCATTTCTATAGCATGAAGACTATCACTAACCATTGTCAGGGAAATAATCAGTGCAATATTTTATGGGGTTAAATCTGTGCTCAGGATTGTTTTTAAGGCACTCGATACTGCACTGGGCAAAATTCCTTTGGGCACTAGTTTAACAAAGCCATCAAATGTGTTTAAAATAAAGAGTTTAATGAACTGTTAAAATACTGCGCATAGAATTTTTAAATGAGCTAAAAATAGTGCTGATGAAATTTCAACCTGTTGGTTATATTTTAGGACTTATCTTAAAAAAAAAAGGCTTGTTATGCTACACAGTGTCGTGTCAGTCGTGGCTCAGTGGGTAGCACACTCGCCTCTGAGTCAGAAGGTTTTGGGTTCACAGTCCTTCTCCAGAGGCTTGAGCACATAAAGCTAGGGAGTGCTGCACTGTCGGCAGTGCCGTCTTTCAGATGAGACATTCTCCTCTGAGGTGGACGTAAAAGATCCCACGGCGCTATTTCGAAGAAGAGCAGGGGAGTGCTCCCCGGTGTCAGGACGTCTCAAAGCGCTTTACAGCCAATGAAGTACTTTTGAAGCGTAGTCACTGTTGTGATGTAGGAAACGCAGCTGCCAATTAGCACGCAGCAAGATCCCACAAACTGCACATGTGATAACTCCCCTGCTCTTCTTCAAAATACAGGAAACTTTCGATTAACCGGCACCTAAATAACCGGAAATGTCGGTTAACCGGCAAAATTCAGGAGTCGGTTCAGGTAACTTTTATTACTTGCCCAGCAACAAATGTAGGAAGGCAAGGGTGTGGCTGCAGCTGTTGCTAAGCTACAGAGACGCTTGTAACTTGTGGACGTTGTTCTGAAGCTGTTGCTAAGCAACAGGGTTTGTTGCTTTATACGGAGCTCTGAGCTCCGTATCTTTTACTATAGCGTTCGGTTATCCGGAATTTTTGATGAACCGGCACCACATCGGTCCCGTCCGTGCCGGATACCAGAAAGTTTCCTGTAGTGCCTTGGGATCTTTTACGTCCACCTGAGAGGATAATGTCTCATCTGAAAGACGGCACCGTCGACAGTGCAGCACTCCCTAGCTTTATGTGCTCAAGTCTCTGGAGAAGGACTGTGAACCCACGACCTCCTGGCTCAGAGGCGAGTGTGCTACCCACAGCTGACACTACACTGTGTAGCATAACAAGCCTTTATTTTTTAAGAAAAGTCTTAAAATATAAGCAACAGGTTAAAATTTCATCAGCACTATTTTTAGCTCATTTAAAAATTCTATGCGCAGTATTTTAACAGTTCATTAAACTCTTTATTTTAAACACATTTGATGGCTTTATTAAACTAGTGCCCAAAGGAATTTTGCCCAGTGCAGTTTCGAGTGCCTTAAAAATAATCCTGAGCACAGATTTAACCCCACAAAATATTGCACTGATTATTTCCCTGACAATGGTTAGACATCACTTCAAGGTGATGTTTCCTATTTGTGACTGAGTTTTATAATCTTTTCCAGTCTAATTGGATCTAAACCAGATACGTAATTCAATGTGCATTTATTGGGGGGAGAAAAAATCAGAGATTCTTCATGTTGCTCCTTGAAACTGCAGCGGACCTCCCAAAGCGATGCCTCGTAGTTCTGGTAAGATAACAGAAAGGTTAGGGGTCACGGGAGATATCACATGCAGGTCAGGTGCTGCATCAGAATTGGGTTGGAGGGCGGGGGGGCGGGGGAGGGAGGATTGAAGGTAGACTTATCGGGCGCGATCTTGCCAGCCCTGGGGAGGTGGGTACGGAGGCGGGACTGCCGGGAAAATGGCAGAATCTGGGGGAGGGTGCCCAACCCGCCTGCATGCCATCTTGCCAGGAGGCGGGCAGCCGACCCGCGCCGGGTCCCGTCTCCTTGGAGGCGGGAAGGGGATTAGTGCCACTCTACTGCCTGTTAACAGGTAGATAAGAGGATTATCCCCATTTTGCCCACACAAGTGCGGGCTTCCTGAAGGCGCCGAACCCCGCCAGGGTCACCGAGGTGAGTAGTGGGTCTGCGGGGGTCTGCGGGGTGCAAAAGTGCGCTGTGAAGGTAAGTGATGGGTGCAAGTGTGGAGAAGTGAGTATGTGAGGTAAGTGGAATATGTTAGTAAAAGTTTACTTACCTTTGTTTCTTCCTGCAGGCTTCAAGAGTTGGGGATGTGGAGAGTCTCGCACCTCCACGGCAGAGATGACAGATGGCCGCTGCATTCTCCAATGCAACAACCATCTAATTTCTGCTAAATAAAGAGGTTTGATGAGGTCTTGAATTCAAGAACTCATCAAACTACAGAGAATGTCAGTGTTTGACAGCTTCACAGAGCTGTCAAATGATGACAATTCATCTGTCAAATTTTTTGACAGATGAAACGTTATACTCTGACATTCTCTGTAACCGGCTTTCCCTTAATTGGCCTGCTAAGCCCACTGGGCGGGCTTAACAAGGTCAATCAAGGGAAAATAGCGTGGATTGGCCAGAAGTTGATGGAGGCGGGACTAAAACCTGACAAGTGGGAGTCCCGCCTCCAAAAGCTCCCCATTGGCAAAATCCAGCCCATCCTGAATTGCTCTTGCTCACTTCGAAAAAAACAATTTCTGGAGCAGTACTGATGAGGTTATCTTCCTTTGGAACTGTGAGTGATACGAAGTGAAGAGACACCCAAAGATGAGAAGGAGAGAAAATACATAATAAAGTTTATCATTGTATTCTTTTCTCCTCTCCTACAGTTGCTAACTCTTGCTGGGCACAGTTCCACAAGTTCCAATAGCCTTCTAGTACCTCGTCCTATAGTAGTCATTGGCGACATATAACCCTAGACAATGAATGTTTTTTTTACTTATTCATTTTGGGATGTGGGTGTCGCTGGCAAGGCCGGCATTTATTGCCCAGCCCCAATTGCCCTTGAGAAGGTGGTGGTGAGCTGCCTTCTTGAACTGCTGCAGTCCGTGTGGTGAAGGCCGAGAGTTCCAGGATTTTGACCCAGCGACGATGAAGGAACGGCCGATATATTTCCAGGTCAGGATGGCGTGTGACTTGGAGGGGAACTTGGAGGTGGTGGTGTTCCCATGCGCCTGCTGCCCTTGTCCTTCTAGGTGGTAGAGGTGGCGGGTTTGGGAGGTGCTGTCGGAGAGGCCTTGGCGAGATACTTATCCACTGTTGAGTTCCATACTGTTTTCACCCAACATCTACAAATGTCCGCTTTGCCGCAGGGGCCTCGGAGTTCCAGGGATACCGAGATCATGGTTGGGATCAGCTAATTCAGCTCAGTGCAGGAGGTAAACCTGGGGCCTCCTTGATATCTATGGCTCAGTATCATATTGGGTGGAGTGTTTACACACTCAGATGGTCAGTGTCTACTGGGTCTAAAAAATCGTGGCTGTTTTGAAGATTTTCTGCCATAAGTATGCCAGGACCCAGTCTATAACCATGATTTCCGGGATAGCCGTATGGGAGCAGAACTTATCCCGACATGACCACCGATGTAAGGGGGAGGTGAGGGAGGTGCAGTCAGGAATTTCCTCGGCCCTTGTTCAGGACCTGCCATGAAATTGGCGATGGTACACCTGATCTCACAAGGCATACCGGCAACAGTGGGGTCCATCTGGTGATCCAAGCTGGCGGTCAGGGCTTTGGGCTCCCAATGATGGGCGTTGAAGAGAGGCGAACGATCTTTCGGGAGGGCACCAAGCAGCTGCTTGACAAAAGGTTGGGCCACGCCCGGCAACTTTCCTCCAGCCAGCCAGCTTCTGCCAGTCGCCAGTGTTTCTGGGGTGGCGGGGACGTGCCGTAGATGAATCCCGAAAACTGCCCCTAGCCCTGGCTGCCCCTCTCCCTGACCAAGCTAACATCGGCGGGGTCTGCGGTGGAGATCCTCGCTGGGGTCCTGGCGTAACTGCTGGGGTCGCATCCTCATTGACCTCGTGGGCCAAGAAATTTTACCCACCCTCACCACCCCTTTCCAAAATGTTTTTCTTTGTATAATGTCCTTCGATAATTTTGCGCACTTCTTGGCTGTGTGAAACAGAGGGGCTTATTAGTCATAATCATAGAGTCATAGAGCACAGAAAGAGGCCCTTCGGCCCATCGTGTCCACGCCGGCCATCAAGCCCTGTCTATTCTAATCCCATTTTCCAGCACTTGGTCCGTAGCCTTGTATGCTATGGCGTTTCAAGTGCTCATCTAAATGCTGCTTGAATGTTGTGAGGGTTCCTGCCTCTACCACCCTTTCAGGCAGTGAGTTCCAGATTCCAACCACCCTCTGGGTGAAAAAGCTTTTCCTCAAATCCCCTCTAAACCTCCTGCCCCTTACCTTGAAACTATGCCCCCTGGTTATTGACCCCTCTACTATTCAATTCAATTCAATTCAAATCACTTTATTGGCATGATAAGGTACATCTTATGTTGGCAAAGCATCGAAAAACATTTATGGTTGAACACATAAACGCAGATCTATTCATACAGTGTATAAACAGATATATCCCTGAGTGTATAAATATACATTCGTATAATTTGTATATACTCTTTTCTTAGGTTTACTGGTTGTCCCTCTGTTTATGGCAAGCTGTAACATAGTGTGCCGCTAAGGTTACACAATTTCTCTGTTCCCCTAGTAGGTATGGCAGTTTTTGGTCGTCATTCAAATTTCTGAATTCAGGGCATATTTTTGTGAATTTTTGGTAGAAATTCTCCCTGATGCCCTGATATTTTCCACAAGCTGTGAGGAGAAAAATTCCTTTCTATCTATCCTATCTATGCCCCTCATAATTTTGTACACCTCAATCAGGTCCCCCCTCAGCCTTCTCTGCTCCAAGGAAAACAACCCCAGCCTGTCCAGTCTCTCTAGCAAGAGGAGGGGAAAAAAAGGTAGCCCTTTACTCACTTTATTGCGCTGATTTATCACAGAACTGATATCCTAGCACAGTCTACCTGAAACCCTTAGGTGTTTTGTGTTCTGCAGCTTGTGTGAAATTAAATGAATGAATCAAGTTACCAGCAAAGTAATTTCAAAGGACTTGCGACAGTAAGGTGGAATATTTTGTCAGTCAGTGCACCTTCATGTGTGCAGAATCCTGACTTCAGACTAGTCATTTCCACGAGGGACAAGCTTAGTTCAACGAGAGGCCAGAAGTAGGCCTCTCAAAGCCCTGAAAAGTAAAGGAGCTCTCTCTTCCCATCAAAAGAGCGAGAGGTGATCTCATTGAAACATTCAAAATTCTTACAGGGCTTTAACAGGGTAGATGCAGGGAGGATGTTTCCCCTGGCTGGGGAGTCTAGAACCAGGGGTCAACAGTCTCAGAATAAGGGGTCGGCCATTTAGGACTGAGATGAGGAGAAATTTCTTCACTCAGAGGGTGGTGAATCTTTGGAATTCTCTACCCCAGAGGGCTGTGGAGGCTCAGTCGTTGGGTATATTCAAGACAGAGATCAATAGATTTTTGGATATTAAGGGAATCAAGGGATATGGGAATAAGGCAGGAAAGTGGAGATGAGGTAGAAGATCAGCCATGATCTCATTGAATGGTGGAGCAGGCTCAAAGGGCCAAATGGCCGACTCCTGCTCCTATTTCTTATGTTTTTATAAAAGGTGTGGCAAACGTGGAAGGTCATTGAAACATGAATTGGAGAGCCCTGATTTGAACTCCAGGTGGATTCCCCACTCAGGCCCCCGAGTTAAAATCACAGTCGGGTCTCAATGATGTCATCGGGCTGCAACGTGCCTATGTAAAGAAGGACCCTGTTGGCTCCGGGCGCCTGTCCTCGCCGCCTGCTCAGGAGAGCAGGTTAAAATTGTTGATGTTGTGATCATGGCAGCTTTCGGACAGATGAGAGCTCAGGGTGATTTTAACCGCCCGCCCGCCAGGTTTCTGCTGAGCGAGTGGGGTTAAAATCGGCCCGAGTTCCATCTCCGCAGGGAGCTGGGTTTGGAGGATAGGGTGTGTAGGTGGGGTTGATTTATGGATTGTCTTCACCTCTTTCCAAAAATTCTTGCCACGTTTGTAAAATTTTTTTGATTCAAACACTGCCCTTCTCGAAGCATGTAGCTCACTGTGAAGATGCAATGGCTGCTGTGCAGTGACTTGTTTACATAGAGTTTCCAGGTATTGCAGCAGAAGACATACTCTTGCTCCTTCCGGTAAAACAACAGGAAGGCTGTTCAGTGAAATACAGGTGAATTAACACAAGAAACACGTCCACAGATTGACTGCCTATTAATCCGCGGACTATCATTGTGCAAGGCAGCTCAGAAATCCTCAGAAAGGTGAGACCATGTTGTTTATGCTGTAAAATCCATGTAAATCTGATCTGTAATTGCTTACAGAGAAAAAAACACAGTACGACACAAGCTTAGCGAAGCAATAAACAGCCACTGCAGGAATGTGGCACTCTGCAAAGTTCGCCTCATGTTTCCCTGTGACCTCCCATCTTATTTATAGCCATCATGACAAGTGTTTCAGTGATTCAGGTTCACTGCACATTTGCGCTAATCAATCATGTGAACTAAATTTATATTTCTTTTGCCCGCTACCAGTGTCACTCTGCACTGTAGGGAATTTCTAACCTTGACGATCATGAGATATCATTCCTATTAATCCATCCTTAAGACTATAGCTATCATGTTGTCATTAAGAGACTTTGAAGTAATCCATCTACCCACCCCATTGATTTGAGACACACTTCATGGATTAATGAGCAACCATTTTGTTGTCCCAATAGTATGAATAGACCACTTGTCCTTATCTTTCACTTGAAGAATGCAGATGTAACCTAAAGTTGATCCAGGCACGGTGATGAAGGGCTCATATACCAGGACGTCGCTGAAAAGTTGGGAAGTTAAAGAGTGAGAAGGGAAATTAGAGTGAGAATGGGCGTCAGGTGGAACTTGGGGGCATTGTGGAATAAATGACCAGGGAGGGCCACTGAAACAGAGGCAGGATAGGTGATACAGCAGAGGCATGTACAGCAGGCACCTCAAAGCACTGGAGAGGTACCACCAACGCTGCCTCCGCAAGATCCTGCAAATCCATTGGCAGGATAGGCGCACCAACGTCCGTGTTCTTGCTCAGGCCAACATCCCCAGCATTGAAGCTTTGACCACGCTTGATCAGCTCCGATGGACGATATGAGACTCCCAAAACAAGCGCTCTACTCGGAGCTCCGACACGGCAAGAGAGCCCCAGGTGGGCAGAGGAAACGCTTCAAGGACACCCTCAAAGCCTCCTTGAAAAAGTGTAACATCCCCACCGACACCTGAGAATCCCTGGCCCAAGACCGCACAAAGTGGAGGAGAAGCATCCGGGAAGGCGCCGAACACCTCGAGTCTCTTCGCCGGGAGCAAGCGGAAGCCAAGCGCAAACAGCGCAAGGAGCGCACGTCAACCCAAGCACCCCACCCACCCGCCCCTTCAACCATCGTCTGCCCCACCTGTGACAGCGACTGTAGGTCCCGCATTGGACTCATCAGTCACCTGAGAACTCATTTTTAGTGTGGAAGCAAGTCATCCTCGGTTCTGAGAGACTGCCTAAGAAGAAGAAGAAGTATAGGTGAGTCGAAGTGACAGCTGGATGAGCTCTGAAAGTGAGAAGGTGGGTAGGCGAAAAGAGAAATGGGCGTGTTTGGCCCTGCTGGCTTTATGCTTGTTCTTAAACATTACAATGTCCTTCTGAGGCAAGTCTGATGAAAGAAAGAACTTAGAATCATAGAATGGTTACAGCACAGAAGGAGGTCATTCGGCCCGTCGTGCCCTTGCCGGCATTCTGCAAGAGCACTTCAGCCAGTCCCACTCCCCCGGCCTTTCCCCGTAGCCCTGCAAATTTTTTTCCTTCCGGTATTTATCCAACTCCCTTTTGAAACCCATGACTGAATCTGCCTCCACCACCCTCTCAGGCAGTGCATTCCAGATCCTGACCACTTGCTGAGTGAAATGAAGAGTAGGTTGCCTTTCAAAAGCTAGGCTTTATTAACCTTAAAAAACCAGCAGTACATATTAAACACCCAGGCCTAGAAATTCGGTAGGCTTAGCGCCGCATTTGAGGCGCTAGAGGGCCTAGCGCCGGAGTTATGGCCAGTTGAGAAATTCCCTGGGGCCCTAAATCGGCGTTGCACCGGTAGCGCTGCGCCGGCACCGATGACGTCATCGGTGTGCGCAGCGTCCCGGTTGCCGTGGTAACCCGGCCCCAAGCTGAAATTCAGTTGCGCCCGCCTCGCCCGTGGCAGGCGCAACTAAGACTCTGGCAACAGAGTCTTCCCCCAGTGTGCGCCGGCGCATAAAGGTGGAGCGGCGGCCGGCCGCGTTCCCGGCGGCCGCCTGCCCGCACCTCCCTTCCCGGACTCCTGCATTCCCCCCCCGCGGCCCTGATCAGTGTCTGATGCGAGCCCAGCACTTCCCCGAGGTGCCGGGCTCAGATGTCGGGTCAATCCGCCGGACAGTTGTCGGCTGCAGGCAGCTCCTCCTTAACAGGAGGAGGAGGCCTGCAGTTCTCCTGCCTGCCGCACCGCATCGGGTGCCGCAGCGGGGGATTAGCGCCGGGAAACCCAAGTTCACTCCCGTTTTGAGGCGCTAAAGGAGGGTTTTAGCGCCCGCCGCCGCCTGGGCCCGGCGCACCCGAATTTTCGTTGCGCGCTGCCGCATTACCGCTGGCGCAAACTTTCTGGCGCTACAGCCCTGGCAAGACCAAAACCCAATTTCTAGGCCCCAGTCTCCACCAAACTGTGGAGAACTGAATTTAAGATGGCCACCACCGGTCACATGACATCAACTAACCAATAAGTTTACAGCATATATCTCAAGGCAGGAAAACAGGCAACCAATTACAATGCTTCTTATAAAACAAGAATAATCACCACACTGAGTAAAAAGTTTTTCCTCATGTTGCCTTTGGTTCTTCTGCCAATCACCTTAAATCTGTCCTCTGGTTCTCGACTCTTCTGCCAATGGAAACAGTTTCTCTCTATCTACTCTGTCTAGACCCCTCATGATTTTGAACGCCTCTATCAAATCTCCTCTTAACCTTCTCTGCTCTAAGGAGAACAACCCCAGCTTCTCCAGTTTATCCACTCAACTTGCATTTAGGTCGCGCCTTTCACAACTCCAGGACATCCCAAAGCACTTTACAGCCAATTAAGTTGGCCAAGTACCAATAGGGGGTCCCCACCTCAAGCACCAGAGCCCACACCTCCTCCACTCCCAGTGGCTCTGGTGCTGCCATCTGCCATTACCAGCAACCTGCTGACCGCGAGACTGTGGGAGCCATGGTTAAGGTCTCAAGTTGTTCAACAACAACAACAACAACAACAACTTGTATTTATATAGTGCCTTTAATGTAGTAAAACGTCCCAAGGCACTGCACAGGAGTATTGAGAGACAAAAAATTTGACACCGAGCCACATAAGGATAAATTAGGGCAGGTGACCAAAAGCTTGGTCAAAGAGGTAGGTTTTAAGGAGCCTCTTAAAGGAGGAAAGAGAGGTAGTGAGGCAGAGAGGTTTAGGCAGGGAATTCCAGAGCTTAGGGCCCAGGCAACAGAAGGCGCGGCCACCAATGGTTGAGCGATTATAATCAGGGATCCTCAAGAGGGCAGAATTAGAGGAGCGCAGATATCTCGGGGGGGGGGGGGGTTGTGGGGCTGAAGGAGATTACAGAGTTAGGGAGGGGTGAGGCCATGGAGGGATTTAAAAACAAGGATGAGAATTTTGAAATCGAGGCGCTGCTTAACCGGGAGCCAATGTAGGTCAGCGAGCACAGGGGGTGATGGGCGAACGGGACTTGGTGCGAGTTAGGACATGGGCAGCTGAGTTTTGGATGACCTCAAGTTTACGTAGGGTGGAATGTGGGAGGCCGGCCAGGAGTGCGTTGGAATAGTCACGTCTAGAGGTAACAAAGGCATGGATGAGGGTTTCAGCAGCGGATGAGCTGAAGCAAGGGCGGAGACAGAGGTGGAAGTAGGCGGTCTTTGTTATGCTGCGGCTATGTGGTCGGAAGCTCATTTCAGGGTCAAATATGATAATGTTAAGGCTGGAAAGGCAGTAAAGTGCCTCGCGGAACGGTGAGGTGCAGTTATCTGATCCTGGCTCGCACTTCCTTGTTCCACCTGGTACCAATTATTGAGGAACTTCAACCTCAACTGTGTCTAGTCTTGGCAGGTACACTTGCCTTTCTGTGGGTGCCAGTTCAATGCATGTTTTGGCAGGTGGTTTGCACCATGCTGATCATATGACTGCACTTTTCTTACAACTTCCTCTTAATCTTGACACAGATGTTGACGTGGTCACAGTGCTTGGAATTAATTTGGACACTTGTGCCAACACGGAACCTTGGCTCTGTTTCTCTCTGTTATGTCCCTTTATCCGCCAAGCTGCGCGATCCTCTCCGTTTTTCCGTTGCTGAGGATTAAAAGAGACATAGATACCACGTTTTTTTTTGTGTTCTTTTGGTTGACCTTCAGTCAATGCGCAGTGGTTTCTGAAATCATTGCCTGCTCTAACTTTGGCTGGTGATGTCAGTGGCAGCAGTACAGTCATTAAGGCTCCTGTTGTCTGGAAATGAGATGCCAAACTGACATCATCCAAAAAATGCCATTAGTGGCAAAATGCTGGACTTCACTGGTGATGTTCAAACGCTCTGACTCTGCTTTGCAATAATACGTAGTATCATACCACACGTTTGCTCAATTTTTCAAAGAAGCCATATCCTGATCGCATATTCCACAGACAGAATGGACTAATGTATTTCGAAGAACCTTTCAAATCGAAGTTTAACCAGCACCTTGACTGAAACTTGCGATTGCTTGGTCAATTGTAACGACTTGTTGCTAATTTAAAAAAAAAATCGTACATGGGATGCGGGCGCTGCTGGCAAGGCCGGCATTTATTGCCCATCCCTAATTGCCCCTTGGGCAGGTGGTGGTGAGCCGCCTTCTTGAACCGCTGCAGTCCCGTGTGGTGAAGGTGCTCCCACAGTGCTGTTAGGGAGGGAGTTCCAGGATTTTGACCCAGCGACGATTAAGGAACGGCCGATATACTTCTAAGTCAGGATGGTGTGCGACTTGGAGGGGAACTTGCCCTTGATTTGGTGTCGAAGTTTATCTGCCAAACCAATCAGCATTGTCCTGCTAGAAAATAAGGGGATTCCCTGCTAGATTCCAGGAGGGAATAGGTCTTTCCTCCAGCCCTGAGATGAGTGACTATGACTCCAGGATTTTTTTTGGAATGCTGAAAGCTGTGTTACTAGATAACGCCTTGGGATGTTTTGCAATGTTAAAGGCGCTACACAAAGGCAAGTTGTTGTTGTCGTGGCGTGTCTACCCGTCCTTTGAGTTTCTCCCCCTACAGTATCTTTCCCAGACGATTTTTCAGCATGTCTTGCTGAGCTCCTCACTGAGTGAATCTTCCACTGTCTTTTCCCAGTTTGGTTTTCGAATGCTCTAGTCTGAGTTGAGCCATTCCACTTCTTCAATTACCGTTCCCCATTTTTCCCTTTTAGCTCACGGACCAAAAGCATCATTTATTCTCGGAACTTGGATTTTTTTTTCTCTCCCTCTCACTGATCTTTGGTGTTTGTTTTGCCTGCATCAGCTCTCTTTTCTTCCCCCCCCTCATTTGAGTGTCCGCTCTCGGAATGGTTGTACTTTTATTAATTGCATTTTTTTTTCCATTTCTGAACCAATTAGAGGGACACGTTGTGATGAAATAACTGTGTTCTGATATTTGTACTTGTACTTGTAATGTCTGGAATGTTCCACCGGGGGGAACCACTAATGCTCCTCCTTGGCCCCGCCCCTCTTCTGGTATGTTCTACCAAGGGTTCGGTCGATGATGAACTCTGTTAACTCTGCCAGGATTCTTACTTAATAAAAGCCTTCAGTCTTAAACTTTAACTTCACGGATTCGGGCAGTTATTTGGCACATCAATTTTATTAAGTAACAACTTTTGGAAGATGGATCGATTTTTGAAACCAAAGCGTCTGGATATCGATCCGCATTCGGCAGACGCGTCGAAGAAATTTACTCATTGGCTGCGATGTTTTGAACACTTCATCGCATCGTTCGATTCGCCGGTTAACAAGTTGGGTCTTCTAACCAACTTGGTAAGTCATCAAACTTACTCTATAATTGAAGATATTACTACATATGAAGAGGCCCTCGCAGCTCTTAAAGCCCAGTACCTTAAGTCGGTTAACGAAGTATACGCCAGGTATCTCCTGTCTACTCGCAGGCAATTACCCGAGGAATCTCTGGACGATTTCCTGCAGGACCTTAAGGCTTTGGCTAAGGGTTGCAACTACAAGGCTGTCTCTGCCATAGTGTATCAGGAAGAAGCCATCCATGATTCTTTCATATCTGGCCTCCGATCTAATTATATTAGACAGAGACTCCTCGAGAACGACTCGTTAGTTTTAAAAACGGTCGTCGCTGCTGCTCGATCGTTAGATGTAGCCCAGAAGAATTCAGAAGTGTATGCATCAGCCCATGCATCTCTCTCAGCCTCGTGTGTTCCGAGTATGGAGGCATCCATAACACCAATGGAGCCCCCACTAAATCCTATTGTTGCGGCTGTGCCCCATGGGTCTAAGTGTTATTTTTGTGGCCAATCTAAACACCCCAGGCAAAGTTGCCCAGCCAGAGAGGCTACCTGTTTTAAATGTAAGAAACGGGGACATTTTAGTAAAGTGTGTAAGGGTAATCCTGTACCCGAGGTCTTCTCTGCTGCCGCCTATCGTTTTACTCTAGCCTCGGCTACGGTTGACCAGACCATACCGTGTTCCTTGTCAAAATCTATGATGGACATCAAGATTAATGGTCGTCCTATTGGGTGTTTGATAGGCTGTGGCAGTACTGAAAGTTTTATACACCCTAACCTTGTTAACTCCTGTTCATTGAAGGTGTATCCTACTCGAAGTGAAATTGTGATGGCGTCCAAATCCCTTACTTCGGAGGTAACTGGATATTGTAAAGTCACATTGACCGTTAAGGATACGGAGTATAAGGACTTTAAACTCCTCATATTACCTCAGTTGTGTGTGAACTTAATATTAGGCTTGGACTTCCAGTGTCAGCATGAGAGCGTTACCCTTAAGTATGGTGGATCTCAGCCTCCACTCACAGTCTACGGCCTTTCTACTTTAAACGTAAGTCCGCCTTCTTTGTTTGCGAACCTTGCTCCTAATTGTAGACCTATAGCGACTAAGAGTTGACGGTATAGTTCAGAAGATAAAACATTTATAAAAGAGGAAGTGGAAAGGCTTCAACGGGAGGGAATCATCGAACACAGTGGTAGCCCGTGGCGTGCCCAGGTGGTGGTGGTTAAAACTAATGAGAAGAAAAGACTTGTGGTCGGTTATAGCCAGACTATAAACTTGTATACCCAATTAGACGCCTATCCTTTGCCTCGTATTTCTGAGATGGTGAACCAGATAGCTCAGTACCGCGTGTTCTCCACCATTGATTTAAAGTCTGCCTACCATCAACTCCCCATCAAAATAGAAGACCGACCTTATACGGCCTTCGAAGCTAATGGGCGCCTGTACCAATTCCTTCGGGTGCCCTTTGGAGTGACGAATGGGGTATCCGTCTTCCAACGGGAGATGGATCATATGGTGGATGAATACGCGTTGGAAGCAACATTCCCGTACCTGGACAATGTTACCATCTGTGGGCGTGACCAACGGGAGCATGATCAAAATCTTGCGAAGTTCCTAGAGGCTGCAAAGAGGTTAAACCTGACCTACAACGAAAACAAGTGTACCTTCAATACTACACGTTTGTGTATTCTTGGTTGCGTTGTGGAGAATGGGGTAATCGGGCCAGACCCTGAAAGATTACGCCCACTTAAGGAATTACCTTTACCTCACACTGTAAAAGCTTTAAGAAGGTGTCTGGGATTCTTCTCGTACTATGCCCAGTGGGTGGCTAGCTACTCAGATAAAGTCCGACCTCTTATTAAGTCGACGTCTTTTCCGCTATCGGCGGAAGCTCAGGAGGCTTTCCTTAATATCAAACGGGACATTGAGAAGGCAGTGGTATGTGCCGTGGATGAGAAGATCCCTTTTCAAGTGGAAAGTGATGCATCTGATTTTGCGTTGGCAGCAACTCTTAACCAAGCTGGTAGACCAGTAGCTTTCTTCTCTCGTACATTGCAAGGACCAGAAGTTCGACATTCTTCAGTGGAAAAGGAGGCACAGGCGATTATTGAAGCAGTCAGGTATTGGAGACATTATCTCGCTGGCCAACGTTTTACGCTCATTACTGACCAGCGATCCGTGGCCTTTATGTTCAACACTAAGCAGAGAGGCAAGATCAAAAATGATAAGATTTTAAGATGGCGAATAGAACTGTCAACATATGACTATGATATTCAGTACAGGCCTGGAGTATTTAATGAGCCATCAGATGCTTTGTCACGAGGAGTATGTGCTAGTCTAGGTACAGATAAGCTTCAAAGTCTCCACGACGCACTCTGCCACCCTGGGGTTACCAGAATGAACCACTTCATTAAGTCCCACAATCTACCCTACTCTATTGAGGAGGTCCGGACAATGACCAGAACCTGTCATGTTTGTGCTGAATGCAAACCCCGCTTCTATAAGCCGTCTGAGCCAGCTCATCTTATTAAAGCAACTCGACCATTTGAGCGTTTGAGTCTCGATTTTAAAGGTCCCCTTCCATCGAGCGACCGTAATGTCTATTTTCTTAATATTTTAGACGAGTACTCTCGGTTCCCTTTTGTTATCCCCTGTCCGGATGTGACTAGTGATGTTGTAATTAAATGCCTTTGCCAACTGTTTTCCTTGTTCGGCATGCCTAACTATATACATAGTGATAGGGGTTCTTCCTTTATGAGCGAAGAATTATGACAGTTTTTGCTATCGAAGGGGATTGCAACGATTAGAACTACCAGCTATAACCCTCGTGGTAATGGGCAGGTCGAGAAAGAAAATGCGACAGTGTGGAAGGCTATCATACTGTCTCTGAAGTCACGAAGCCTGCCGACCTCTCACTGGCAGGATGTTCTGCCAGACGTGCTGCATTCCATAAGGTCTCTTTTGTGTACAGCGACGAATGCCACCCCTCATGAAAGGATGTTTAGTTTTCCTAGAAAAGCTACTAATGGAGTATCGTTACCCACATGGTTGACGACCACGGGCCCTGTGTTGTTGCGCAGACATGTGAGAGGCCACAAGACTGATCCACTGGTGGAGGAAGTACAACTCCTCCATGCTAATCCCCAGTATGCGTATATTCAATATTTGGATGGGCGAGAGGATACGGTCTCTATTAAAGATCTTGCACCTGCTGGAGCTCGAAAAGAGTTCGACTCTGAGAGTAGAGTTTTCAATCGTGGTATTGGACCTTCAGAGACACAAACCCTCAGTGTGGAAAATACTGATGATTCTGGGAATTCGAATGAACCGGAGTTAGTACTCCGGGAGGAGCCTCAGCAAGAGTTACGTCGTTCCCAGAGGATTATCAGAGCTCCTGACAGACTGAATCTATAGCAGGGGGTGAATGTGATGAAATAGCTGTATTCTGATATTTGTACTTGTACTTGTAATGTCTGGAATGTTCCACCGGGGGAACCACTAATGCTCCTCCCTGGCCCCGCCCCTCTTCTGGTATGTTCTACCAAGGGCTCGGTCGATGATGAACTCTGTTAACTCTGCCAGGATTCTTACTTAATAAAAGCCTTCAGTCTTAAACTTTAACTTCACGGATTCGGGCAGTTATTTGGCACATCACACGTTACTGCCCTAATGCTCAATCAGGGCCCCAATTAATTTTGATTTGTTTCGAGCAGAGGTAGGCCGCAGGTTCTGAACTATCGTTCCGATTGTACTTGCCATGTTTGGAAAATGGGCACCAACTGTAACTTGAAACAACTTGGCTATCTTAAGGTCTTTGACTTTGCTGAATTCTTTCATCTTTTTCTATTGATTGCTAACAACTTGCTGACGTAAGAAAACTACTAGGCACTTGGCCTAAGCGTTAAACAAAGCTTTAATCAACTGTTTTACAACATGGAGGTCTAATTGTGTCCTTCACTAGTTCCTGTTAAGAAGGTCCTGCGCAAGCTGGGCCCGTGCCCGAGTATTTATACTCTCCCTGGACAGCGCCACCCGTAGGCCACTCAGTATTATTTCATAAATCTTTCTTTCATGAATGACTGATTCATGTCACTTGCCATGACGAGTTTACGGGCTATCTGAATGTTAGAGTCATATCGAGTCATAACGGCACAGAACGAGGCCATTCGGCCCATCGAGTCCGTGCCGTCAGCTTTGTGATCTGCAGCGGTGATCAACAATGATCTATGTCACTGAATGTTGATGGCGTGTTGTATACTTAGAATGTCAAAGTTGTCTTTTTTTTCATTCCTTCAGGGATGTGGGCATCACTGGCAACAACAACAACAACAACTTGTATTTATATAACGCCTTTAACGTAGTAAAACGTCCCAAGGCGCTGCACAGGAGTATTTTAAGACAAAAAATTTGACACCGATCCACATAAGGATAAATTAGGGCAGGTGACCAAAAGCTTGGTCAAAGAGGTTGGTTTTAAGGAGCGTCTTAAAGGAGGAAAGAGGCAGCGAGGTGGAGAGGTTTAGGCAGAGAATTCCAGAGCTTAGGGCCTCGGGAACAGAAGGCACAGCCGCCAATGGTTGAGCGATTATAATCAGGGATCCGCAATTGGGCAGAATTAGAGGAATGCGGGAGGCCAGCCAGGAGGATGTGGGCGTCGCTGGCAAGGCCGGCATTTATTGCCCATCCCTAGTTGCCCCTGAGAAGGTGGTGGTGAGCCGCCACCTTCTTGACCCGCTGCAGTCCGTGTGGTGAAGGTGCTCCCACAGTGCTGTTAGGGAGGGAGTTCCAGGATTTTGACCCAGCGACGATGAAGGAACGGCCGAAAAATTTCCAAGTCAGGATGGTGTGTGACTTGGAGGGGAACTTGGAGGTGGTGGTGTTCCCATGCGCCTGCTGCCCTTGTCCTTCTAGGTGGAAGAGGTTCCGGGTTTGGGAGGTGCTGCTGAAGAAGCCTTGGTGAGTTGCTGCAGTGTATCTTGTAGATGGTGCACACTGCAGCCACGATGTGCCGGTGGTGGAGGGAGTGAATGTTTAAGGTGGTGAATGGGGTGCCAATCAAGCGGGCTGCTTTGTCCTGGATGGTGTCGAGCTACTTGAGTGTTGTTGGAGCTGCACTCATCCAGGCAAGTGGAGAGTATTCCATCACACTCTTGACTTGTGCCTTGTAGATGGAAAGGCTTTGGAGAGTCAGGAGGTGAGACACTCGCCGCAGAATACCTAGCCTCTGACCTGTTCTTGTAGCCACAGTATTTATGTGGCTGGTCCAGTTAAGTTTCTGGTGAATGGTGGCCCCCAGGACGTTGATGGTGGGGGATTCGGCGATGGTAATGCCATTGAATGTCAAGGGGCGGTGGTTAGACTCTCTCTTGTTGGAGATAATCATTGCCTGGCACTTGTGTGGCGCGAATGTTACCTGCCACTTATCAGCCCAAGCCCAGATGTTGTCTAGAGCTTGCTGTATGCAGGCACGGGCTGCTTCACTATCTGAGGAGTTGTGACTGGAACTGAACACAGTACAATCATCAGCGAACATCCTCATTTCTGACCTTATGATAGAGAGAAGTTAATTGATGAAGCAGCTGAAAATGGTTGGGTCTACAACACTGCCCTGAGGAACTCCAAGAAGCCATTGAATTCTTTGTATGGTGAGATCATCGAACAATATAAATTTAACAAATCTTCCACAGTTAGGAACATAGGAACAGGAGGAGGCCATTTAGCCCCTTGAACCTGTTCTATCATTCAATGAGATCATAGCTGATCTGCAACCTCACTCCATATACCTGCCTTTGCCCCATATCCCTTAATACCTTTGGTTAACAAAAGTCTATCAATCTCATATTTAAAGTTAACAATTGCTCTAGTATTAACTGCCATTTGCGAAAGAGAGTTCCAAACTTCTACCACCCTTTGTGTGTAGAAGTGTTTCCAAATTTCATCCTTAAAGGTCTGGCTCTAACTTTTAGGCTATGTCCGCTAGTCCTGGACTCCCCAACCAGCAGAAATAGTTTCTCTCTAATCTACCCTATCATTTCCCCTTTAATATCTTGAAAATTTTGATCAAATTACCCTTAATCTTTTAAATTCCAGGGAATACTACCCTAATTGGTTTAATCTCGTAATTTAACCCTTGAAGTCCGGGTATCATTCTGGTAAACCTACGCTGCACTCTCTCCAAGGCCAATATATCCTTCCTAAGAACTGCTCACAGTGCTCCAGGTGTGGTCTAACCAGGCCTGTTTATAGTTGCCATGTTGGGTGTGATTTCCTTGTGGTCCTTATGCATCCAAGGCTCACTTTTGCATTGTGATCGCCAGTGATTGTATTGTTTTACTGATAACACCTCACTGAGCACGGTCAGTTTAGCTCACCTGGTAGCATTCTTTGCTCTGGCTGCAGCGCTTGAGCACTCAAATAATGCTGATGCTCCAGTACCGCGTCGTCAGAGTGCCACCTTGTCAGAGGTGTCGTCCTTTGGCTAAGGTGAGAAACCCTCTGGGGCAGCAAAACGGTCACACCCGCTCCTGTATAATCACCGGATAGCAATTAGAAACCGGCTGATTTATTTGTTTCTCCCCCTGTCCTAACCCTTAGTGTTAGGGGGATTAAATATGTGGGGTTACGGGGATAGGGTGGGATATGTGTTGGTGTAGGGGTTACGGGGATCGGGTGGGATATGTGTCGGTGCAGGCTCGATGGGCCGAAATGGCCTCTATCTGCACTGTGGGGTTTCTGTGATTCTGTGATAAAGGCAGCACCTGACTGCTGCCCTGGCTGAAATCAACTGACTGAGTGAGGACAAGCCAGGGATGGAACCTTGGCTCTGCCCGGCCAAACGGTGCAGCTGTGGCGGAGCCACTAAGGGACTCCGATCAACTGTATATAATTCCCTTTAACAATATGTTAGCTACAGCCTGAGTCTGTATCTTTGTATATACTGTTTGCATGTACAGAGCGCGGTCCCTTTAAGAGCGCAGTCCCTTTAAGAGCGCGGGCAAACGCGATGACATCACGCCGTTCATCACGTGATCCCCCACCGGCGGGAAAAACGTGATGACGTCATGACGCCAGCCACGGGACCGCCCAAGCAGTCCTCGTGGAGCCTCCGAACTGACTAGACCTGTATTCGTAGTTCTCTTGCATTTTGTTTGTTAAACTCAGTTAGTTTTACATTAAACATCGTTTGTTTGATCGCCTGAGTCGACCTCAGTCTCTTGATAGGAACTAGACATTCCTACACAGCCACACAATAGCCTTTGCTCCACCGACTAAACCCATGGAGCTGTTCCAAAGTGTCCATAAGTGAAGAATTGTTGTAAAAACATCTGCCAAATTATGTTTCTATAGAAGGCATCAAGGGGTATGGGGAGAGAGCAGGAATATGGTATTGAGATAGAGGATCAGCCATGATCATATTGAATGGCGGAGCAGGCTCGAAGGGCCGAATGGCCGACTCCTGCTCCTATTTTTCCATGTTTCTATGTTTCTACAATAGCGAAGGTTTAAAGTTAATGAGCAACTCCCGCTGAGAGATTAGAACATTTTGTGCTTCATTTAATTCCAAAATATACAAAACAAAATGGCATTGCCTTTTCAATAATCATTTTCTTTCAGATGTTTGCAACAACACTAATGGTCTGATCCAATTTAAGTTCTGAGATATTTGATCTCATCTGCTTGTAGTTTGTTTCTCATCAAAAACATACTTCAGACTTGTTTCCAAGTAACCTCAGCAATGCCGCAATCATTAAATGCTGAGAGTATTTCTGTTTTAATCATTGATCCTCAAGGCACCTCCCTTCCCAATCAGCTGAACTTTACTTCAGGTGAATTAACAGCGACAGATTTCCAAGTCATGCCTTTGCAATAATGTCCAGCAAACCCGAGAGTGTCTACCGGTCCTGTGAGCTCGTTAATTCACCTCTTGAGGTTTCCACTCCTGCTCCTCAGTCGACACAACACTGGCACAGAGGCTGGGAGAATGAATGCTCATATCTGGTGTACAAAATTGCAAGTGCACCAAAACTGCTTTCCTTACATCGTCATCCGTGGCTCAGTGGGCAACACACTCCCTCGCCACTGAGTCAACAGGTTGTGGGTTCGTAGTCCCACTCCAGAGACTTGAGCACATAAATCAAGGACTGACACTCCAGTGCAGTGTTGAGGGAGTGCTGCACTGTCGGAGGTGCCATCTTTCAGATGAGACGTTAAACCGAGGCCCTGTCTGCCCTCTCGGATGGGCATAAAAGATCCCATGGCACTAATTGAAAGAAGAGCGGGGGAGTTCTCCCCGGTGTCCTAGGCCAATATTTATCCCTCAATCAACATCACCAAAAAACAGATTGTCTGGTCATTATCATATTGCTGTTTGTGGGAGCTTGCTGTGCCCAAATTGGCTGCCGCGTTTCCTACATTACAACAGTAACAACACTTCAAATGGTACTCCATTGGCTGTAAAGCACGTTGGGACATCCTGAAGTCATGAATGGCGCTATATAAATGCAAGTTCTTTCTTTTACATAATTCCAGTGTTTGTGAGCACAACAAACGCTGCTCACCCTTCCTCACCCCCAAATAGAGCATGGCATGCCTCAATCAAAGGTGTAAAGGACAAAATATGATGACACATCACACCCAAAGCAAAGTGCTTCAAAGCACAAGGAAAGCATTTGTTCTCTGTGTTGTGTATGTACCTTTAAGAGAATAACTGGTCTCAGACTGCAGTACCGGCAGTGACCACTCCTGTATAAAAGGCGCTATTGAGCCTCTGTGTTTTTAGTTTCACTATGGACTTCCACCAGTAATGTTAAGTCTGTGTGTTATAGTGAGAATTACTACACAGACCACAAGAGTAAATTCAACAGGTCTTTACTGGTTGGAGGTCGGACTATACTGAATACAATATTATTACACTGTGCTTATATACCGGTGTGGTCACCACCGGTATCACGTATACAGCAGCCAAAGAAAGTAGTACCTTTCTTAAGGTGGACCAGGCTTAAGTTCTCTTAAGGTGGAACAGGTTACATACACCACAATCCTCCCTTTTTAGCTTAACAGTCATATCCCCAAATAAACATAACATATATACATATATAACTTCAGGTATAACAGTTCAAAGGTTCAGTCTCTCAGGAGGCTTTCTGATTCGGCTTGGATAACGCCTTTCAGTGGTCTCTGATTCTTGTTGTTGAGGTGCCTCCTCTAGTTGGTTGCCAATGTATTGGGTGTCATCATCATCAAATACATTCTCGGCCGAGGTAGATGCTTCAGGTTCATGAACGTCTTCCACAGCTGTCTCTGTCACAACCATGGGTTCGACCCTTGCTCTCGACTCTACCAGTTGATCCGCATGACGCCTTATCACATTATGACCAATATCTACGGTGTACATCAGAGGTCCTTGTCTGGCCCGGATTGTTCCGGACTGCCATTTGTCGTTTCCATAGCCCCTTGCCATCACTGGTTGTCCTACGTCGAAAGTTCGAGTGGTCTTGCTGTTAATATGCCGAAACTGTTTGTTTTCCACTTCCCTCCGCACATTTGGTTTTAACAAGTCCAACTTGGACCGCAACCTCCTGTTATAAAACATCATAGCAGGACTTTGGTTAGTCACTGCATGAGCGGCGTTTCTATATGACATCAGGAACTTATCGACCTTGTGTCGCAGCGGAATCTGATCATCATTCATGGCCTTAATAGCCTTTTTGAATGTCTGGACAAATCTTTCAGCCAACCCGTTTGTCGCCGGATGATATGGGGCAGAGGTATAATGTTTAACTCCATTCTTCTTTAAGAATTGTTGGAATTCTTCCGACACAAACTGTGGTCCGTTGTCCGAACAGATCTGTTCTGGCAATCCGTTCCTTGCGAATATTGTTCTTAACACCGCAATTGTCTTTTCTGAAGTAGTGGTATTCATCTTGATGACTTCTGGCCATTTGGAATGTGCGTCCACCACGATTAGGAACATGGAGTCCATGAATGGACCAGCAAAGTCAATGTGTACGCGTTGCCATGGGGCTGAAGGCCATTCCCATGGGTGTAGCGGTGCTATCGGAGGTGCATTTTGCACTTTTTGACACCCAGCGCAGCTTTTCGTTAACTCCTCAATCTGTTGGTCAATACCCGGCCACCATATGTAAGCCCTAGCAAGACTTTTCATTTTAACTCCCCCCAGATGACCTTCATGTAGTTCTTTTAAAACTCTTTCCCTTAACTTGGGAGGAATAATCACTCTTGTCCTGTACATCAAAGTACCATGGCAGACGGACAGCTGGTCTCGCCTTGCCGAGAATGCCGGTAACAGAGGATCACCCCGTGTTGGCCATCCTTTCACTGTCACCTCGTAGACTCTGGACAGTGTCGGGTCGTTCCTGGTTTCTCTTTCAATACTTGCGTTGGTGACAGGTAAACACTCGATAATGGTCAAATGAAATAACTCAACAGGGTCAACTTCCGTCGTGTCTTCATCTTCAGGTAGTGGCAGGCGCGACAGGCCATCAGCATTGCCATGCTGTTTCGTACCTTTGAATTCTATCTGATATTGATGTGCCCCTAAGAAAAGAGACCATCTCTGGAGACGCTGTGCTGTCATCACCGAAACACCCTTCTTAGGGTTAAAAATGGACACCAACGGTTGATGGTCCGTCAGAAGTGTGAATTTTTGCCCCTGTAGGTAATGATTAAACTTCTTCACTCCCCATACAAGGCTAAGGGCCTCCCTATCGATCTGCGCATAGTTGCGCTCAGTGGAGGTCAATGATCTGGATGCAAACGCGACTGGCCTTTCCGTGCCATTTGGCAATTTATGTGAGAGTACTGCCCCAATACCATATGGAGAAGCATCACAAGCCAACCGAATAGGCAGTGTCGGGTTGAAGTGAGCCAACACTTCCTCTGAGGTGATCAATTCTTTGCTTTTGCGAAATGCCTTCTTACAGTTTTCGCCCCAGTCCCATGGTACCCCTTTCTGTAAAAGAGCGTTCAACGGATGCAGCACCGTGGATAGATTTGGCAGAAATTTATGGTAGTAGTTAATTAATCCTAGAAACGACCTCAACTGAGAGACATTCTCCGGAGCGGGAGCCTTTACAACTGCCGCTATCATGTCAGGAGACTTATGAAGCCCCTCCCGGTCAATGACATGACCACAGTACGAGATCCGCTTCTGGAAGAACTCACATTTCTGCCGATTTACCCTAAGTCCATACTCTTTCAGTCTGTTGAGCACCAGTTCCAAGTTAGCGAGATGCTGTTCATCACCATCACCTGTGATCAGAATGTCGTTCAGGTAACATTGTGTGCCTGGAATTCCCTGTAATACCTGCTCCATGGCCCTCTGCCAAATTGCTGGAGCCGATGCCACACCAAAAACCAGCCTATTGTACCGGTACAACCCTCGATGCGTGTTGATCGTGAGGTATTGGCGTGACTCTTCTTCAACCTCCATCTGCAAGTACGCCTGCGCCAGGTCTATCTTGGTGAAGTGTTTCCCGCCAGACAGTGAAGCGAAAATATCCTCAATCCGTGGAAGCGGATACTGCACTGTGTGAAGCACCGGATTAACAGTGATCTTGAAATCTCCACAGATGCGAACCTTCCCTGGATCTCCTGGCTTATTGTTCACAGGACGTTTCATAACGGGAACAATGGGCGTAGCCCACTCACTCCAATCTACTTTAGACAGTACCCCTGAACGTTCTAGTACTTCCAGCCCCACTTCAACCGCAGGTCGTATTGCATAGGGTACCGGTCTGGCTTTAAAAAATTTTGGTTGTGCATGTTCATCAATCTTGATGTTTGCCGTAATTCCTCTCAGTGTTCCCAGTCCCGGCTGGAACACCTCTTTAGCCTCATCCAATATTCTGGACAATCGTTTAGGTTTGACAGCTGTTTCCCCGGAATCTACCGTTAGTGCTTTCAAGGAGTGCCAGTCCATATTCATTTTCCTAATCCACTCCCGTCCTAGTAGTGGTGGACCTCCTTCAGGTAGCACATATAAGTCCATTACTTGGCTTCCTTCGCCCTTGTGGACCACTTCTACCTCTATTTTTCCGATGGGGTACACTCTTTGCCCCGTGTACGTTTTCAATATAATCTCCGTATCCTGTAAGGGAATATGTTGGAATAATCTTCTGTAATCTTTCTTATTCATGACCGTCAATGCCGATCCAGTGTCCAATTCCATTTTTACTTGGACTCCTGCTATCTTAAGAGTGACCCAAATTGTCTGGAGGTCTGTATCCTTACCAACGTTGTGTATTCTTAAGCTATCCAGTTCATTACTGCTAGCGTCTGAATCTGACTTCTGTTCAGTCAAACTGTTCTTTGTCACCTTGTGTACCTTTGCATATTTTCCTTGCGGTGACTTTTTATTGCAGGTCTTCTTTCCTGACCGGCATACTTTAGCTATGTGGCCAAACCTGCCACACGTTCTGCATTCTTGGTTTTTAAACCAACACTGGTTCTGATCGTGCGTTGTCTTTCCACAACGATAACATTTGACAGAACTCAAACCCAATTTGTTTGTACCGTGTTCCGGTGGCCGTAGCTGCATTACTGCCGTGCCTCTCGCTGCGGCCTCGTGTGCTGCTGCCATAGTGACTGCCTTCTCGAGAGACAGCTCATTCTCCTCGAGCAGTCGCCTTTGTGTATCCTGTTTAAATAAACCACACACAAATCTATCTCGAAGTGCCTCTGTGAGTCCCGTTCCAAACTGACAATATTTTGCTAGCTTACGTAATTCCATCAAATATTCAGCATTGCTTTCATTTTGCCGCTGTCTTCTATCATAAAATTTAAATCGTTCCGCTAGCATCAGCGGCGTGGGGCTAAGATGATTTTTTAGGACAGTAACAATCTGTTCGAACGTCTTATCCGCCGGTTCATCTGGTGATAACAGGTGTTTCAATTGCCCGTATGTCTTCGCACCCATTAAGTTTAGTAATGTTAGTGCTTTATCTGTCTCAGGAATTTTATTTGCCTTACAATAGTTTTGTATGCGTTCTACATACATAGCCCAGTCTTCTATATCACTGTCGAAGGCATTAATGTTCCCATGTTTAGGCATCGTAGCAATTTATCGTATTTTTAATGTTATCTAAGATGGCGGCTTCCCACTCTTGCCGTCGTCCTCCGCCCACAAAATGGCGTTTTTCCCGCGCTTGGCGGTCTTCACCCGTCCCCCGACGCTGTCTCCGCTTCACCGCGGCTCTCGCGCCTTCAGTTTCCCCAGACGCTGCCTTTAGCCCGAATGCGGCCCTTATCTCCGGTCGCGATCAATGTCCCGCGCTGCGCCTCTCGCTCGAAAGCGGCCCGGCCCTTATCTCTGGTCGCGATCGACCTCACCGCCCTTATTCCTCCGTCTTCCCAGCCCCGTCTGTACAGCCAACGCGGTTGACTTTCTGTCGCGTTGCTGCCCGGCTTACCCACCACGAGGTAGTAGAAGAAGCTGACAGTCGCTGATGGAGGCTTTGAGGTCAGGATGTCGTCTGCACTCCGGTTGCTCGATGCCTGCTGCTCGACGTGTCTTCCCGTAGGTGATGAGGGTGGAAACCTCTCTTCGTCGTCCTGTCTGTGGACGAAGTCGCCGTGGAAATTACTGCAGCAGGGTAAGAATCGGACTCGTCGCCACTGTTAAGTCTGTGTGTTATAGTGAGAATTACTACACAGACCACAAGAGTAAATTCAACAGGTCTTTACTGGTTGGAGGTCGGACTATACTGAATACAATATTATTACACTGTGCTTATGTACCGGCGTGGTCACCACCGGTATTACGTATACAGCAGCCAAAGAAAGTAGTACCTTTCTTAAGGTGGAACAGGCTTAAGTTCTCTTAAGGTGGAACAGGTTACATACACCACAAGTAAAGACTTACTTTGTTCACTCCTGCTGTCCGTGTCTCAATTATTCACGGACGTAACACTGGCGACGAGTAAGAAACGAACTTACCTGCAACTCGGCAGCACCTCAGACGACGTTATTGAAGGTCGAAGCCAGAAGAAAGAAAATATAAATAAATAAAATCCAAAGAAACTCGAGAAACGGGCGTCGACCGTGGGCAACCGCCCTCCAAATCGTCGGATTGGAAACTTGCAGGAGAGACTGTCCAGAGCCAGGCTTGGTTCCTCGGTCTGTGGTTTCCCAGCTAATCGGGCTGGTGGCAGGTAGTGCACTGATCCTTCCTGGGCTGCGGCGGCTGAAGCTCGATCAGGTGGCTTTTCAACGGGGCCGGGCAGCGAGTCGGGAAGCAAAGAGAGAGAGAGAGGGTGGAGCACACAGGGCGCGGCCGGTGCTTCGGAGCCGGGCAGCGTTCGGACCTAAGAAGAAGGAGGGAAGTGTCCCAGAGGGTCCACTCCACGACGGGAAAATAATAAAAGAAAAAAAAATCAATATTAAACGCGCAAGAAACCGTGGAAAGCAGCGCTAACAACAGCGGGGAAGAAGGCAAAGCGCGTGAGGCGCCATTTTGTTAAATCGGGGAAGAAGGCAAAGCACGGGAGGTGCCATTTTAGATTTGCAAGATGCCGAAGACTGGCTGTATCACTGCTTTTGATAATACAATAGAGGACTGGACCACGTATGTGGAAAGAGTCGAGGTATATTTCGAGGCAAACGAAATAGCGGAGGGGAAAAAGGCATCGATATTGCTAATCTTAATGGGCGCTAGAACGTACGGCCTATTGCGGGACCTGATTACTCCAGCCAAACCGAAGGCGAAGAGTTTTAATGAAATTGTTGCTGCCCTACAGGAACACTTAAACCCTGCACCGCTGTGGATAGCAGAAAGATTTAAATTCCACAGGAGAACTCAGCACAAAGATGAGAGCAATGCTGAGTATCTTACGGAACTACGCAAGCTATCAAAGCACTGCCAGTTCGGAGCAGGACTGGCAGATACCCTACGGGACAAATTTGTCTGTGGACTCCTGAGTGAAGGAACACAGAAGAAGTTACTCTCAGAGAAAGAGCTGACGCTAGATAAGGCTTTCAGCGTGGCAGTATCGTATGAAGCAGCAGCCAGGGGAGCTGCAGAAATTCAACAAAAACCACAGGAATACGGCACCCACGAAATGACACGGGGATTTGCAAAATGTTATCGCTGCGGCAGAACTAACCATGACCAGAAGGACTGCTGGTCCAAAGACAAAATATGCAGGCAATGCGGGAAGATGGGACACATTGCACGAGTTTGCAGGTCTGGGAAGAAGACCAGTGACAACAAAAAGGCTACTAAGGAACCGTACAAGAAAGTACAAAAGATGACGGACAGTAGTTCCGAAGACCAGATGAGCGATAGTGAATCCGGGAACAGGAGACTAAGTTGTCTCAAACTTCACAATGTAATCGCAAAAGAGGATCACCGAACCATTTGGGTCACCCTCACGATAGCAGGGTCCCAAGTTAAAATGGAATTGGATACAGGATCAGCGCTAACCGTCATGAATCGACGAGACTACGAGCGGCTATTTTCACACATACCCTTGAGAGAGACATCCATCGTCTTGACGACGTATACGGGGCAAAAAGTATACCCCAGAGGAAAAATAAGGGTGCCTGTCGAATACAACGGCAAGAAAATACGGAAATTGTATCTCTACATACTGCCAAATGGTGGACCACCGTTATTGGGACGGGAATGGATCAGGAAGATAAACTTAGATTGGCACTCCATTCATGCAATGACGGTGGACGGTAAAAAAGTTGAAGATGTCACTCCTGGACGATTGTCAACAATCTTAGCTAACGCCAAAGAGGTATTTCAACAAGAACTGGGCACGCTTAAAGGCGTAACCGCCTCGATAAAAATAGAAGAGAATGCAGTTCCCAAGTTTTTCAAAGCAAGACCGGTATCATATGCAATTCGCCCAGCCGTCGAGGCAGAGCTGGAGAATCTGGAGAAGGCTGGCGTGTTGTCTAAGGTCGACTGGAGCGAGTGGGCGACACCCATCGTTCCTGTCATGAAGAAAACGTTAAGCAATAAGTCCGGGGAGCCAAGGAAGATTCGCATCTGTGGGGATTTCAAGGTGACGGTGAACCCGGTCCTTCACACAGTACAATATCCTCTTCCAAGGATAGAAGACATATTCGCCTCACTGTCTGGAGGGAAGCGTTTTACAAAAATTGACCTAGCACAAGCATATTTGCAGATGGAGGTTGAGGAGTCCTCTAGGAAGTATCTCACGATAAACACTCACAAAGGTCTTTACCAGTATCATTGATTGGTATTCGGAGTAGCATCGGCTCCGGCGATATGGCAAAGAGCGATGGAACAAGTCCTGCAAGGGATTCCGGGGACTCAGTGTTACTTGGACGACATCCTTGTAACAGGTGAAGATGACAGTGAACACCTTAACAACCTAGAACAGGTGCTCACTAGACTACGGGAACATGGGCTGCGAGCCAACCGCCCCAAGTGCGAATTTTTTAAGAAACAGATATCGTATTGTGGCCACGTGATTGATGAAGAGGGGTTACATAAGTCCCCTGACAAAATTGAAGCAGTTGTTAAGGCCCCAGCGCCTGAAAATGTGTCGCAACTGAGGTCATTCCTCGGATTGGTGAATTACTATCATAAGTTTTTGCCGAATTTGTCGACAATTCTGCACCCACTGAACGCCCTGCTACGAACAGGGGTAGCATGGAAATGGAGCGATGATTGTAAGCGTGCTTTTCAGAAGAGTAAGGACTTAATCACGTCAAGGGAAGTATTGGCTCACTACAACCCAGCACTGCCAATCAGGCTGGCGTGTGATGCGTCTCCCTACGGCATTGGGGCGGTACTGTCACATAAATTCCTTGATGGTTTAGAGAGGCCGATAGCTTTTGCGTCACGCTCGTTAACTTCTGCCGAGCGTAACTACGCCCAGATTGACAGAGAGGCCCTCAGCCTAGTGTGGGGGGTGAAGAAGTTCAATCACTACCTGCACGGTCAAAAATTTACTCTACTAACCGATCATCAACCTCTTGTCTCCATTTTCAACCCTCAGAAGGGCGTACCGATAATGACAGCACAACGGCTGCAGAGATGGTCCCTTTTCCTAGGGGCACACCAATATGACATCGAGTACAAAGGAACTAAACAGCATGGAAATGCTGATGGATTGTCACGTCTACCGTTGCCGACGGTGGAAGAAGAAGACCTTGCAGTGGATCCAATGGAGTTATTCCACTCGACCATAGTCGAATGTCTCCCTGTGACGAATGCAAACATAGAAAAGGAAACACGGAATGATCCGACACTATCACGGGTCTATGATTTAACGGTGAAGGGATGGCCAGCACATGGCGAACCACTGCTGCCAGCATTCTCGCCGAGAAGAGAACAGCTGTCAGTGTGCAGAGGAACCTTGATGTGTGGATCCAGAGTAGTAATTCCACCTAAGTTGACGGATAGAGTGCTCAATGAGCTTCATGAGAGTCATCTGGGTGGGGTAAAAATGAAGAGCTTAGCCAGAGTGTTTGTGTGGTGGCTGGAAATCGATAGAGAAATCGAAGAGATGACCAAGAGCTGTGCAGGATGCCAGAAGGTCCAAAACGCCCCACCACAAGCTCCTCTGCATCCATGGGAGTGGCCCTCATCTCCATGGCAAAGGGTGCACATTGATTTTGCTGGTCCCTTCATGGACTCGATGTTTTTAATTGCGGTGGATGCACATTCAAAGTGGCCAGAGGTAATAAAAATGTCCTCAACCACCACGGAAAAAACTATCACAGTTTTACGAACCATATTTGCCAGGAATGGGCTGCCTGAACAGATTTGCTCTGACAATGGACTACAGTTTGTGTCTGAAGAGTTCCGGAGATTCTTAAAGAACAATGGTGTTAAGCATTACACATCTGCCCCATATCATCCAGCCACTAATGGATTGGCCGAGAGGTTTGTCCAAACATTCAAGAAGGCTATCAAGGCAATGTGTAATGAAGATATACCCCTACAACACAAGGTGGACAACTTCTTGTTTGCCTACCGGAATGCGACACATGCGGTTACCAACCAGACTCCAGCCATGATGTTCTTCAATCGAAGACTACGATGCTGCTTGGATTTGGTTAAGCCAAACATCCGAAGAGATGTGGAGAACAGGCAGTTTCAGAATATGAATGAAAGGCCGACCAGGAGTTTTAAAATAGGTCAACCAGTTTTGGCCCGGGACTACCGCACTGAGAAATGGCAGCCAGGAACGATTTGTACACGACAAGGACCTCTCATGTATACCGTGGACGTTGGGGAGAGCATTGTAAGACGCCATGCTGACCAGATTCTAGAGTCACGGGAAAACGTCAACTCCACACCACGATCCTATACACCTGGTAATGAAATCGACGTTCCAATTGCAGCTACCGCAGAACCAGTAATATTGGAAGCAGATGAACCACACAACGACGTTGATCCCAACTCAACATTGCCAGAAGAACCTGATACCCCAAAGAGGCGTTATCCAGACAGAATCAGGAAGCCTCCTCAAAGGCTGAACTTATAATTGCTTAAACTTAACCAATGTATCTAGCAACAGTAATTGTGATTGTAACTAGTTACCATTTAGTTGTTAAATGAATGTTATGTACTGTTTATCTAAAAGGGGAGGAATTGTTGTGTATGTACCTTTAAGAGAATAACTGGTCTCAGACTTCAGCACTGGCAGTGACCACCGCTGTATAAAAGGCGCTATTGAGCCTCTGTGTTTTTAGTTTCACTATGGACTTCCACCAGTAAAGACTTACTTTGTTCACTCCTGCTGTCCGTGTCTCAATTATTCACGGACGTAACACTCTGGGTTTTGGGCTTGGTGTTTCTGATCACTTTTAGAAAATTCTTTCATGGGATGTGGGCATCGCTGGCAAGGCCGGCATTTATTGCCCATCCCTAGTTGCCCTTGAGAAGGTGGTGGGGAGCTGCCTTCTTGAACCGCTGCAGTCCGTGAGGTGAAGGTACCCCCGCAGTGACTTTGCTGGAGCGGTTTGGTACAACTGAGTGTCTTGCTCGGCCATTTCAGTTAAGAGTCAACCACATTGCTGTGGGCCTGGAGTCACATATAGGCCCAGACTGGGTAAGAGAGGCAGATTTCCTTCCCTAAACGACATTAGTGAACCAGATGGGTTTTTACGACAATCCGGCAGTTTTCATGGTCACCATTACTGATACTAACTTTTTAATTCCAGATTTACTTAAATAACTGAATTAAAATTCCCCAGCTGCCGTGGTGGGATTAGAATTCACGTCTCACAGATTATTCGTCCAGTAGCAGAGCCACTATGCTACCGTCCCCGTGTAATATGTTGTACGAATTTAAGATATGCGGTTTCATTCCCTAATCTGTTTTTACTTGGACAAGCATCGCAATTGAATCTAACATTTCTGGTGTAAAGCTGGAAGTAATTCTGACCGTTCTTTAGCATTGGGATTGAATTCTGGTGGAGGCATCACAGAGGGTGTGGAGCCAATGTTTGACTCTGGACTGAACCTAATTAAATCACTATTAAAAATAATGCATTTCTCCCAAGGCTGGGAAGACATCAACATGGTTAACATTTTAACACAGCTGTTGGCTGTTGTCCTTACTGCTGTAATATAAACTATGGCCGATTAAGGGTAGATTTATTCCAGTGATAATCTCATTTGCAGCGGTGGGTTCAGGACCTATTACTGACAAAAAGTAAAACTGCGGGTGCTGGAAATCCAAAATAAAAACAGAAAGCGCTGGATATGCATGGCAGGACAGACAGCCACAGAAGGAGAGAAGGTCAGGTTAAAAAAAGCAAGAAAGAAAGACTTGGGGTGGGTGAAATTCAGTTGTTTGCGCCTCCCGTTAGCGCCTTAAGAGGGCGCCAATTGGGGCGCAAAGCAACGAGCGCCCGGGCGTGGCGATGTTTGTGCTGCTCGCGAAATTAACTAGACATTTTGCGGCGGCGCTAAACACTTCCGCCACGATCTCCTGCGCCGGCAGATCGTGATGTCAGTCGAGCGTGCAATGCCCCGTTAGTGCCCCGGACCGGATATTGAGTGGCGCCCCCTGCCTTACCGCCTGCCGCTGGCAACGACAGGTTGAGGGGAGTGTTTTGCAGTCAGAGAGGGACTAGGGGAGCGCTATTTAAAGGCGACCGCTTCCTGCCTTTTTTTGTCGGTGACATTTTTGCACCACGCATTCTGAGAGAGAGAGAGAGAGAGAGAGTTCTGGAGAGATTCAACGCTGTGTGAAGGAGTTTTGAGTACTGAGCAGCACTTTGCAGGTTCATTTTGATTTGCCCTTCCTTGCTTCGCCAGCGCTCTGAGGTAGCGCCTCACTCCTCGGCCTTTGCGCCTTAAGACAGGTGTGAAGCGCCTGATTTAGCGCTCCAATCACCTCCAGGGACGATAAAAGCCAAGTTTGCCGTCGGAGGCGATAGTTAGCGCCAGGCGCTAAACTTTGCGCACGGCCGATAACGGCGCCCCAAATGGGGCGATACTGAATTTTTCCCCCTTGGATTCCTATAGCGCCTCTCACGACCACTGGACGTCCCAAAGCGCTTCACAGCCAATGAAGTACTTTTTGAAGCGTAGTCGCTGTTGTCATGTGGGAAACGCGGCAGCCAATTTGCGCACAGCAAGCTCCCACAAACAGCAAGGTGATAATGGCTAGATAATCTGTTTCTGTTCTGTTGATTGAGGGATAAATATTGAGGGATTAACATTTCAGGTGTAGTCCCGGCATCAAAACGAGCGTCGTCCCCCCCGCCCCCCGAAGCCCTGACCTGGCTTTCTCTCTTAGAAGCTGACGGACCTCCCGCGTTTCTCTGTTTTTAGTTAACGCCAGTTACACTTGAGTTCTAAATAGATGAAAGAGAAGGAAGTCTGAACCAGATGAGTACATTAGGTGTTGCCAGACATCAGAGGAATTACATTCAGTCCAAAGAAAGAAGCAAACCTGGACAGTACAGTGTGTGCTAACTCAACGCACCAAAGCTGCAATTGTGCCCTTATTGATTAGCAATCTGTGTGCGCGCTTTGGTAAGCTAATTAAGTGACCTAAAAGGGAACCGCCATCCTCTTTAGGCTTTCATGCGGCGTATTGTTTTAATATTTGTCCTCGGGTTGCGGCGACAGGAGAAATGCCACGGCCCATAATTTGCGGGCAGCGGCAAAGCGAAGGCATCAGCTGCTGGCCCCAAAGTACGCTCCGCACAAGGACCTCGCCACCCTCTGTGTCGAGACCTTCAGGTTTTCCGACCTTGAATTCAATTCAACGGGACTGTAGTGGGGATCCCCCTCGTGCGAAGAGCTGCTGTGACGTCAACAGGCTGTCTAAGCAGCCAATCAACAGGCAGAATTCTCACAGACAGCGAACGAGGAAGTGAGTAAGCTCGTAAAATTCGGGGGGAAATTTTGGGTGGTGCCCCTTTTGGGGCGCTAACGTCGCTGGGGCGTTAATTTTAGTGCCCTGAAAAAGTTAGCACCCCTCCACCGTAAATTCAGTAGTAACGCCCCAAGCGGGAGGTGGAGCTACTGGAAGCGCTCCCCCTCCTTCTTGGGGCGCTACTATTGAAGTTCGCGGCGCTACGTGCAACAGCGCCACGTCATTGCAGGCCTCCCTCCCCTGACTAAAGGGGCAGGGCCTAGCACAGCGCGCACCGGGGCCCTGTCGGACCACCGGAGAGCGGGGTGCCGGGAAAACAGCCCGGCACTCAAGAGGAGCGCTGGGCTGAGCAATCGCGGCCGGCACCCCGCATCAAAAAGGGGAAGGGGGGCAGGTGCTGGCCGTCGGACAAAACAAAAATGGCCGCCTGACACCTGCCCTGTAATTTGCGCCGCCGCTGCTGCCACACCGCCCCCTGACCCTGTCGGACATATCGTCTGGCGATAGATCAGGGGGTGCAAGCGAAGTTTGCGGCCGGGGCGCTGCGCGCTGCGATGACATCATCGCCGGAGGCGCAGCGTCGCGGGGCGCTACCGGCTACCGGCTGCCGCCGCCGCTAACCTCCCGCTGAATTATGTGGGAGGCGTTAGCGGCGCCGCGCCTGGGCGCGACAGGATTTACGGCCCCCGTTAGTGCCCCCTCCCCAGGGGGCGTAAATCAACCCAATTTCCCCCCCCACCATACTTTTTCAAGTAGTCGGAGAAAGCAAAAGAAAGATTGGGGTTCTCACATTGGGGAAAAGGCAAACCCAAAATAAAGATGGACAAACTTTAAAAAAAAGTTTTAGTCAGTTTCACTGATTTACGAGATTTCACTGATTGCCGGCTCTGTGGGCGGGGAGGGGGGGGTGCTGGGCACAGCTGTTATTGACAGACCGCAACTTTGGGAAGTCAGCCTATGCTTGTGCAGGCGCGAAACTCCCGAAGTTGCGGTCAGTTTCAAAGGCGGTATGACGGCGCGCTCCGAGACCACACCTTCGGGGCCAGTATTTCTTGGCTGCCCCTTACTTGCCCTGAGCAGGTGGTGGCGGGCTTCCGCCTTGAACTGCCGCCGTCTTTGTGCTGACGGCACTCCCAGTGATGGTGTCTGGTCGGGACCCTGCTACAGTGAGGGAATGGTGGTACGTCCAAGGCAGGGTGATGTGTGCGACCCGGAGGGGAACTTGGAATTGATGGTGCTCCCATGACGATGCTCGTCTCCTGACGAGACAATTCCCATCACAAAACATTGTGAAAATGTAATTGCATAAATATAATTGAAAATATAAAACAAAAGAAAGACTTGCATTTCTATAGCGCCTTTCACGACCACCGGACGACTCAAAGCGCTTTACAGCCAATGAAGTACTTTTTGAAGTGTAGTCTCTGTTGTCATGTGGGAAATGCAGCAGCCAATTTGTGCACAGCAAGATCCCACAAACATCAATGTGATAATGACCAGATCATCTGTTTTTTAGTGATGTCGGTTAAGGGATAAATATTGGCCCCGGGACACAGGGGGAGAACTTCCCTGCTCTTCTTCGAAATAGTGCCGTGGGATCTTTTACGTCTGCCTGCGAGAGCAGACGCTTCGGTTTAATGTCTCAGCCGAAAGATGGCACCTCCGACAGTGCGGCGCTCCCTCAGCACCGCACTGGGAGCGTCAGCCTGGATTTATGTGCTCCAGTCTCTGGAGTGGGACTGTGAACCCCCAAAAGGTCGCTGTGTAATGAAAACATTCTTGTATTGCACATGTATGTTATTATTGAGCCAGATAGCACTCCCGCTCTCTAAAGTGGTAGCAATTGGCTATAAATGATTAATATGGGTGATGTAAGAAAACTACTAGGCACTTGGTCTAAGCGTTAAACAAAGCTTTAATCAGCTGTTTTACAACATGGAGGTCTAGTTGTGTCCTTCACTAGTTCCTGTTAAGAATGTCCTGCGCAAGCTGGGCCCGTGCCCGAGTATTTATACTCTCCCTGGACAGCGCCACCTGCAGGCCGCTCAGTTGATTCATGTCATTGGGCACTGTTCCTTGGCTGCTATAATAATAGCTGGTTCCGACAGAGAAAAGCTAGGCCACTAACCTTGGGCCACTCTCCTCTGTTTATTTTCTCCTCCAGTGCACTTTCAGTAAGATGCCAGCTGGGGTTATGAGGAGTCGTTTCCTGCATATCTGCGCACTGTAATGACATCAGTATAGGTCTCTGTTTCACCCCAGGCATTTTCATTGGGCATCTGCGTTGCTATTGACGCCAGATATACTAAAGCTGGCCCACCTGTTTGGCGAGCCAGGAGCACAGTTGGTGGAGCAGATCACAAGATGCCTGAAAAAGTAGCCCACTCACCGATGAAGGTCAGGCCCTTTCCACTTCTAAGCAAAGCCGATGGCTGTACTCCACATGAGCACGCCCTTCATGCGTCCACCTATTAGAACACACGGGCCAGTCTGTTCATTTTAAACGACTGAATGCCTCCACTGAAAGAGCAGAGAAAGGAACAGAGAAAAGAACTTGCATTTATGTAGCTTTATCGTGGCTCTCAGGGTCTCCCAAAGACCCTTACAACAACAACAGCAACACTTAATAAACATAGAAACATAGAAGATAGGAGCAGGAGTAGGCCATTCGGCCCCTCGAGCCTGCTCCACCATTTAATGAGATCATGGCTGATCATCCAAATTCAGTACCCTGTCCCTGCCTTCTCCCCATATCCCTTGATCCCTTTAGCCTCAAGAAATATATCCAACTCCTTCTTGAACATATTTAATGAATTGGCCTCAACTGCTCTGTGTGGCAGAGAATTCCACAGGTTCACCACTCTCTGGGTGAAGAAATTCCTCCTCATCTCAGTCCTAAATGGCTTACCCCTTATCCTTAGACTGTGACCCCTGGTTCTGGACTCCCCCGCCATCGGGAACATCCTTCCTGCATCTAGTCTGTCTAGTCCTGTTAGAATTTTATAAGTTTCAATGAGATCCCCTCTCATTCTTCTAATCTCTAGCGAATATAAGCCCAATCGACCCAATCTCTCCTCATACGTCATTCCTGCCATCCCAGGTATCAGTCTGGTGAATCTTCGCTGCACTCCATGGCAAGAACATCCTTCCTCAGATAAAGTGCCCTTAACATATCAAAACATCCCAAGACGCTTCACAGGAGCGTTATCAGACAGAGTTTGACACCGAGCCACATAAGGAGATATTAGCACAGGTGACCAAAAGCTAAGGAGCATCTTAATAGAGGAGAGAGAGGTTGTGCGATGGAGAAGTTTAGGGAGGGAATTCCAGAGCTTAGGGCCCAGGCAGCTGAAGGCACAGCCGTCAATGTTTGAGCGATTAAAATCAGGAATGCTCAAGAGGCCAGAATTGGAGGAGCGCAGAGATCTCGGGTGGGTTGCGGGGCTGGAGGAGGTTACAGAGATAGGGAGGGGTGAGGTCATGGAGGCGTTTGAAAACCAGGATGAGAATTTTAAAATCGAGGCGCTGCTTAACCAGGAGCCAATGTAGGTCAGCGAGCACAGGGGTGATGGGTGAACGGGACTTGGTGTGAGTTGGGATTATAACTGGCTCATGACTGTATTAATTTACTAGAGTTGGCCACGTTAAATTTTGCACCGTACAAAAGTATTACTCATTATGTCATTTATTGAAATCAGTTTGTGGTCTCCCAAAAAAATAAAGCCCCTGCCTCCTGCAAAAACTTTGGAATTCTCTGCCCCAGAGGGCTGTGGATGCTGAGTCTTTGAGTATATTCAAGACTGAGATCGATAGATTTTTGGACGCTAAGGGAATCGAGGGATAGGGAGATCGGGCGGGAAGGCGGAGTTGAGGTCGAAGATCAGCCATGATCTTATTGAATGGTGGAGCAGGCTCGAAGGGGCCGTACGGCCGACTCCTGCTCCCAGTTCTTATGTTCTTAAAACAACCAAACAGCAACTGTGTGACAGCACCGACCGACAGGGCATGTAAATAATCTTCATCTGAATTTTTAAGAATGAGCCACAGTTCTCCAAACTTTAAGACCCTCTCCATGGTCAATCTACATCTCCCAGTGCCACCTTGGATATTTCAGAAGATGCTGCTGTCTCAATAATGTGCAACTGTCCCGAGAGGCATAATGCCCAAATATTAACAAGGCGGCTTCATGGTTTTTGAAGTGGACTTGCTATGATGCAAACCTCCGTGGTAGAACACAAGGTAGCATGCAATGACACCAAGTATAAGAATTTGAGTATGTTCCTCACAGGGTGAGTTCACAAGCTTTTGTGTCAGCCTGTGGCTCAGTGGGTAGCACTCTTTCTCTCGCCTCCGAGTCAGAAGGTTGTGGGTTCAAGTCCCCCTACTCCAGAGACTTGAGTGTGTAAATCTAAGCTAACACTCCAGTGCAGTACCGAAGGAGTGCTGCACTGTCGGAGCTGCTGTCTTTCAGATGAGACGTTAAACCGAGGCCCCGTCTGCTCTCTCAGGTGGATGCAAAAGATGCCATGGCACTATTTTGAAGAAGAGCAGGGGAGTTCTTCCTGGGGCCAATATTTATCCCTCAATCAACATCACTAAAACAGATTATCTGGTCATTATCACATTGCTGTTTGTGGGAGCTTGCTGTGCCCAAATTGGCTGCTGCATTTCCTACATTACAACAGTGACTACACTTCAAAGAGTACTTCATTTGCTGTAAAGCAATTTGGGACGTCGGGTGGTTGTGAAAGGCGCTATATACATTTTTTTTGGGGCGGTGGGGGGGGGGAGATATTTCTCCACAAGAGGGTAATTCTGTCGAGCCTTCACTCTGTGGACTGCCTTGCAATGGTAAAGGACAGGGCACCTGTCTGTATCCTCTCAATTGACAAATTGACTATGTGAGCGGGAGCAGGGAGGTGGGGCCTGTGATTTGCAGGCTGTGATTGAGAACAACAAAGTTATTGAGTTAAACATAGAAAGAAAAGGCTGTAAGCACTTGGTATAAAAACACAAGAAAATTACTTTGGTTTTGTAATTATGCTGCATGAAGATTAGCCTGTGAACATTCAATTCATTTTTAGTATACCTATAACTATCAGGAAAGGATGAACAGGCTGGGTCTCTGTTCTCTTGAAAAGAGAAGGCTGAGGGGTGACCGAATAGAGGCCTTGAGAATTATGAAAGGTTTTGATAGAATGGACACACAGAGAGAGTGTTTCCACTTGTGGGGAAGAGCATAACTAGAGGCCATCAATATAAGATCGTCACCAAGAAATCAAGTAGGGAATTCAGAGGAAACTTCTTTACCCAGAGAGTGGTGAGAATGTGGAACTCGCTACCACAGGGAGCGGTTGAGGCGAATAGTATAGATTGATTTAAGGGGAGGCTAGACAAGCATATGAGGGAGAAGGGACTAGAGGGTTACGCTGATAGATTTAGATGAGGAAAGACGGGAGGAGGCTCGAGTGGAGCATAAACGCCGGCATGGACTGGTTGGGCCGAATGGCCTGGTTCTGTGCCGTACATCCGATGTAGTGGATTCCTGCGATTTTAAAATGGGCATTAACCTATTCCCCAAGAATGTGCCTTCGCCTCAATCAGTGTGATATGCCTCCATTTCTCACATCAGCCTCTTGTGGCGTCTATGAGAGCGATTGACAATTTGATCTGTAATAGTGCTAAATTTGTCTCTGCTCAGTGGGAATTGGATTGAGAGGGCCCAAACTCACGTAACAGAGCTCTTCTAGCCAGAAGACACAGGAGACACTTCTTCATTCAGTCTCCAGGCTGGGTTTGAACTCAGGTCCAGCACGTGAAAGGCCAGTGTCTAACGGGCTGCACCACCCAATCCAAGCCAATCACATTTGTGCTGTCTTAAGGGGCGATTTCCCCAGCCCTGGGGAGGCGGGTGTGGAGGCGGGACTGCTGGGAAAATGGCAGAATCTGGGAGCGGGTACCCATCCCGCCCCCAACCTGCCTCCGTGCCATCTTCCCAGGAGGCGGGTACCCTACTCAGGCCGGGTCCCGTCTCCTTGAGGTGGGATGGGGATTAGTGCCAATTAACTGCTGGTTAACAGGTAGTTAACAGGCAGTTTTTTGGCTAACCCTATTTTGAGCCCAAAGTGTGGGCTTCCCGACGGCTCCGAACCTCGCCAGGGTCAGCGAGGCAAGCCGTCGGTCTGCGGGGGTCGGAGGGGCCGAAATGTCCAGTGTGCAGGTGAGTGATGAGTGCAAGTGTGGAGAGGTAAGTGTGTGAGGTGAATCTAAAGTGTTTTAATAAGATTACTTACCTTTGCTTCTTCCTCCAGGCTTCACCCCTTTAGGCTGCGGAGCTGCCTCATCTCCACGGCAGAGATGACAGAATGGCCGCTGCATTCTCCGATGTAACAGCCATCTGATTTCTGCTCAGCAAGGCGGTTTGGTGAGTCTTGAGTACAAGGACTCACCAAATTTTTGACAGATGAAACGTCATACGCTGACGTTCTCTGTCACCGGCTTCCCCTTAATTGGCCTGCTAAGCCCACTGGGCGGGTTTAACGAGGCCAATCAAGGGAAAATAATGTGGGTTGGCCGGACTTCGATGGAGGAGGGACAGAAACCCGACAAGCAGCAGTCCCGTCCCCATTGATAAAATCACCCCCTTAGAGTTCACAGCCATGACTATGGCTCTGACTTTGCCTGATGTCAATTGGACTCTGTAGAACTGGCTGTTCTCAGTATTAGTCCCACTCCTCGGCTCTCCAAAAAGGAGAGAATTGTGAAGAGATCAACACGAGGCTGGACGCCTTAGGACTCCAGAAAAGGCATTTGCCTCGAGAAATCATGTTACGCTGAGTTGCGGTCAATTCAGCAATCGGCCAGAAATGTTGTCTGGAGCCAAAAGTGGCCAGGCGGCAATGGTTCTCCGACCTCAGAGTGGTTGGTGAGCTGGGGTTTAAATTCACACACACTGCACGGCAGCAAGCACGGAAACTGAGCCCGACACTGGGGAGATGCCACAACAATTACAATGTGAAAAAGCTTACTGCTGGGGGCTTGTAACGGGACTGGCAGCATCACTGGGATTGTCCTGTCTGTGACCTTTAAGGCTATTTTGGAACTAACTGTACAGTAAATACCCAGGGCTACCACCGTTCCAATAGGATGCAGTTTTGCTTCCAGTAATTTGCAGTTGGCTGTAACTTGAGGCATCCAAGGGGTGTAATAATGAATATTAGACAGCTCAGCGAGTGGAAATGGCCCACCTGACTATTGTTAACTAATGTAACTTACTTTCTGCAGTAGTGCTTGAAGCAAAGCAGTGGGCTGGATTTTGCCAATGGGGAGCTTTTGGAGGCGGGACTCCCACTTGTCGGGTTTCAGTCCCACCTCCGTCGACTTGTGGCCAACCCACGCTATTTTCCCTTGATTGACCTGGTTAAGCCCGCCCAGCAGGCTTAGCAGGCCAATTAAGGGGAAGCCGGTTACAGAGAACGTCAGCGTATGACGTTTCACCTGTCAAAAATTTTTGACAGATGAATTGTCATCGTTTGACAGCTCTGTGAAGCTGACAAACACTGACATTCTCTGTAGTTTGATGAGTTCTTGAATTCAAGATTCATCAAACCTCTTCATTTAGCAGAAATTAGATGGTTGTTGCATTGGAGAATGCAACGGCCATCTGACAACTCTGCCACGGAGGTGCGAGACTCTCCGCATCCCCAACTGTTGAAGCCTGCAGGAAGAAACAAAGGTAAGTAAACATTTACTAACACTTTCCACTCACCTCACATACTCACCTCTCCACACTTGCACCCATCACTTACCTCACAGCACACTTTTGCACCCCGCAGACCCCCGCAGACCCACTGCTCGCCTCGGTGACTCTGGCGGGGTTCGCAACCTTCGGGAAGCCTGCACTTGTGTGGGTAAACTGGGGATAATCCTCTTATCTGCCTGTTAACTACCTGTGGCAGTAATCCCCTTCCCGCCTCCAAGGAGACCAGACCCGGCGCGGGTCGGCTACCCACCTCCTGGCAAGATGGCACGGAGGCGGGTTGGGCACCAGTCCCCCAGATTCTGCCATTTTTCTGGCAGTCCCGCCTCCATACCCACCTCCCCAGAGCTGGCAAGATCGTGCCCAATGTCTCACCAGATTGAAAATTCCAGGGAACAATAGACTTTGTATTTCATTGAAAGTATTAAATGAAAATGATGGGATGAATGGTATTTACTGATTAGAATACCTCGGTTGAAATGGCTTCCGCAGGAGTAGGACTCCAAAGAGGAGTGCGGACATTTGCCAGCAATGGTTGAATTACCCGACTGAAGGTGACCAATGATAAATGTCTGTGGAGCAAGGTCAAAGAGCAGAGCTCTACCACCATATAGATTACAAAGTATTTACAGCACAGAAACAGGCCTTTCGGCCAAACAGGTCCATGCTGGTGTTTATGCTCCACACGAGCCTCCTCCCGCCCCTCTTCATCTCACCCCATCAGCATCTCCCTTCTATTTCTTTCTCCCTCATGTGCTTATCTAGCTTCCCCTTAAATGTATCTATACTATTCGCCTCAACCACTCCCTGTGGTAGCGAGTTCCACATTCTCACCACTCTCTGGGTAAAGAAGTTTCTCCTGAATTCCCGATTGGATTTATTAGTGACTATCTTATATTGGTGGCCACTAGTTCTGGTCTCGCCCACAAGTGGAAACATCTTCTCTACGTCCTTGATTAGTATTGTTATTTGTAACACTAGGCAGTTTTAAATGGGGGGATTGGAGCATTGCAGCTGACACTTCTACACAATGTCAATGTTGGTGTTCCCTGAAAATCTGAGAAATTAGGCTTTTTTGAAGAAAGCTAGGTGGACCTCCAGGACCCAAAGAGCCAGACGCCACCAAGATCAAACAGATGAGGTAAATCAGGAAGGAATGGTTCGGTTATCAGGTTGTACAGACTGCAGGAAGGAAATACTGAGGAAGGTCATGGGCTCTGTAGTTTTCATATCTTTGTCAGTGTCAGCCATGGCTCATAGAAACATAGAAACATAGAAGATAGGAGCAGGAGTAGGCCATTCGGCCCCTCAAGCCCGCTCCACCATTCAATGAGATCATGGCTGATCATCCAAATTCAGTACCCTGTCCCTGCTTTCTCCCCATATCCCTTGATCCCTTTAGCCTTAAGAAATATATCTAACTCCTTCTTGAATATATTTAATGAATTGGCCTCCACTGCCTTCTGTGGTAGAGAATTCCACAGGTTCACCACTCTCTGGGTGAAGAAATTACTCCTCATCTCTGTCCTAAATGGCTTACCCCTTATCTTTAGACTGTGACCCCTGGTTCTGGACTCCCCCGCCATCGGGAACAGTCTTCCTGCATCTAGTCTGTCTAGTCCTGTTAGAATTTTATAAGTTTCAATGAGGTCCCCTCTCATTCTTCTAAACTCCAATCGACCCAATCTCTCTTCATATGTCATTCCTGCCATCCCAGGTATCAGTCTGGTGAATCTTCGCTGCACTCGCTCCATGGCAAGAACATCCTTCCTCAGATAAGACGACCAAAACTGCACACAATACTCAAGGTGTGGTCTCACCAAGGCCCTGTACCACTGCAGCAAGACATCCTTGCTCCTGTACTTGAATCCTCTCGCTATGAAGGCCTGCATACCATTTGCCTTCTTAACCGCCTGCTGCACCTGCATGCGTACCTTCAGCGACTGGTGCACAAGGACACCCAGGTTTGTTGTCAGTGGGTAGCACTCTCTTCTCTGAGTCAGAAGGTTGGGGGTTCAAGTCCCACTCCAGAGACTTGAGCACAACAATCTAGGCTGACACTCCAGTGCAGTACTGAGGGAGTGCCGCACTGTCGGAGGTGCCATTTTTCAGATGAGACGTTAAACCGAGGCCCCGTCTGTTCTCTCGGGTGGACGTAAAAGATCCCATGGCACTAATTTTGAAAAAGAGCAGGGGGAGTTACCCCTGGTGTCCTGGCCAATATTTATCCCTCAATCAACATCACTCAAAAAAACCAGATGATCTGGTCATTATCACATTGCTGTTTGTGGGAGCTTGCTGTGCGCAAATTAGCTGCCGTGTTTCCCACATTGCAACAGTGACTACACTTCAAAAAGTACTTCATTGGCTGTAAAGCGCTTTGGGACATCCGGTGGTCATAAAAGGCGCTATAGAAATGCAAGTCTTTCTTTCTTTTTGTTGGCAATAAAATGAGTTAAGAATAGAAGACGTGCTATGAATCGTTATTCGACCGTAATGAGGTTTGAAGGGTGTACGGCAAGTTGGAGCTGAGGAGAACGCAGAGGAGGTTGAGAGGAACAAAAAGCCTAGTGATTGAACAAGTGGGAAAAGTGACTCTCTCTCCGGCAATGACACCATTGGACAGGACTTGGTGTGAAAAGTAAGGAAAAGGGAGAATAAACCCAAGAACCCCATTTGTAAATAATTCAAAACGTTTTTGCAGGAAGGAAATCTGTTGTCTGTTCATTGTCGGTTAAAACGGGACTGATTGCTTGTTTAATCCGAAAAGGTGAATATTTTCAAAAAGAAGGGATTGGAATATCTGCAAAGGGTTGGACAACCAAATTGCAGATTCTTTTGTTCCCGGCGGAGTGGTTGACAGTAGGTGACTGAAGTACATGCATAAATGTTGAGAATGGACACTCCGTTGCAATTTGTTCAAGGACATGCTTAAGAGCATAAGAACATAAGAAATAGGAGCAGGAGTCGGCCATTCGAGCCTGCTCCGCCATTCAATAAGATCATGGCTGATCTTCTACCTCATCGCCACTTTCCTGCACTATCCCCATATCCCCTTGATTCCCTTAATATTCAAAAATCTATCGATCCCTGTCTTCAATATACTCAACGACTGAGCCTCCACAGCCCTCTGGGGTAGAGAATTCCAAAGATTCACCACCCTCCGAGTGAAGAAATTTCTCCTCCTCTCAGTCCTAAATGGCCGACCCCTTATCCTGAGACCCCTTACACTTTGGTGGGTTCTTGCCATGCCCTATTCAGGCTATTAAGTTAAAGTGGGTATTGTCAAGTGACTGGGATTCCTGTGCACTGCCACTAGGTAAGGTGATCCCCGCTGAAACCATTTGTTTTGAATTATTGTTGGCTATCTCAGCACTCTATTACTATCTGTTTACACAGAAACTGGATCTGTTTTGAAAAAATCAGGGAGTTAATTGGCCAGAAACATGTGGTTCTGATGAGGGCTTTTTTTCCTTGGTTTACCCACAACACGGCAGGGCGGCTACTTAATCTGGTGATAGGCAGCTGTCAGGCCAGAACAGAAATCGACAGGCCCAGGACTTTCCAATCCCGAGAGAGGAGGATAGCTGCTTCTACCCTAGGTGGCATGCAAAGCCGATCAAACGTTTCACCTCTTTTGTGACCAAGTGACACGGCAAGCCTCGTGCAAACTGACGCCCCCCCCCCCCCCCCCCCGCAACCCCACCTGATGATTGGGTCTGGCTTTCGTTCAAACATGAGCAAAACTCCTTTTTGTGTGATACCTGTATTGATTTTTTGCTTTATAGTGAAATAAAATAAAAAGGAAGTGTCAGTTGTGGCTCAGTGGGCAGCACTCTCTCGCCTTTGAGTCAGAAGGTTGTGGGTTCAAGTCCCACTCCAGAGACTTGAGCACAAAAATCTAGGCTGACACTCCCAGTGCAGTGCTGAGGGAGTGCTGCACTGTCGGAGGTGCCATCTTTCAGATGAGACGTTAAACTGAGGCCCCGCCTGCTCTCTCAGGTGGGCGTAAAAGATCCCATGGCACTATTTCAACATAAGAACAGGGGAGTTCTCCCCAGGGTCCTGGCCAATATTTATCCCTCAGTCGACATCACTAAAAACAGATTATCCGGTCATTATCACCTTGCTTTTTGTGGGAGCTTGCTGTGTGCAAATTGGCTGCCGTGTTTCCTACATTACAACAGTGACAACACTTCAAAAGTGGCTGTAAATTGCTTTATTCAAGTAAAATTCATATTCAAAGTTTCTTTTTAAAAAGGTGTGTGTGTGAGCGAGAGCGTATGCACGCAAGTGTGAAAAGGAACAAGCAATAGACTATTTTTAAAAACAATTATTAGTTGTTCATTCACGGGATATGGGTGTCACTGGGCAAGGTCAGCATTTATTGCCCATCCCTAGTTGCCCTCGAGAAGGTGGTGGTGAGCCACCTTCTTGAACCGCTGCAGTCCGTGTGGTGAAGGTGCTCCCACAGTGTTGTTAGGTAGGGAGCAATGTGACCGCTTATTTTTTTTGAGTCCGCGTCCCCTTTTAAGGGGCTGTGCGTCCCGTTCGAATTACCGCGCATGCGAGGTTATTTTCCATTCTAACGGCGTTGAGCGGCCTGCGTGGGATCGGCAGATCGCTGCATGGCCACGCGGCCGGGCAGCTTAAAGGAAACATTGGTAGGGAGTTCCAGGGCTTTGACCCAGCGACGATGGAGGAACAGCCGATATATGTCTAAGTCAGGATGTGTAACTTGGAGGGGGTGGTGTTCCTGCTGCCCTTGTCCTTCTAGGTGGTGAAGGTCGCGGGTTTGGGAGGGGCTGTCGAAGAAGCCTTGCCGAGTTGCTGCAGTGGTTATTGGTTACACACCTGTAGCCTTTTCTTCTACCATAGAGCAAGATCCCAAAGGCCCCTCACAGAGAAAGTAAGAAAAACTTGCATTTATATAGCGCCTTTCACAATCACCGGCTGTCTCAAAGCGCTTTACAGCCAGTGAAGTACTTTTGGAGTGTCGTCACTGTTGTAATGTAGGAAACGCGGCAGCCAATTTTCACACAGCAAGCTCCCACAAACAGCAATGTGATAATCTGTTTTAGTGACATTGATTGAGGAATAAATATTGTCCCAGGACACCAGGGAGGACTCCCCTGCACTTTCCTCGAAATAGTGCCATGGGATCTTTTATGCCCACCTGAGAGAGCAGACAGGTTCTTGGTTTAACATCTCATCTGAAAGATGGTACCTCTGACAGTGCAGCATTCCACTGCAGTGTCAGCTTTGATTTATGTGCTGAAGTGGGACTTGAACCCACAACCTTCTGACCTTCGATAGTGCACACATTACCCACTGAGCCACAGAGAAGCACAAATCGACCCTGAGCCAAAGAAAGGAAGTATTAGGAGAGGTAACCAAGTTCAGAAGGTTAAGATGTACACTTTTTAAAGAAACCGTTCAAGCAGACTGAGTCTGGGGGGTCTAGTCCTTAGTGGGTGAAAGGACAGCACACTGTAGAACCAAAATTACAGAGTGTAGAATGTCCCAGGTTCCATTCTTGGTGCATGCTGTGTTAGCTTATCTCAGCCAGGACAGTATTTGGGAGTGTTGTAGTTGGTCACAGCAGTCTCTATCCTTGTGAGAGAGAAATCAGTCAAGAATCTCACTCCTGATCGCTAACTAATATGGCTTTGTGGCCAATGCTGGACTTGTGGAAGTTGAGCAGGAAGATGGAGTTTGTCTCTGATGCCCTCCATCAGCAACAACAACTTGCATTTATATAGCGCCTTTAACGTAGTAAAACGTCCCAAGGCGCTTCACAGGAGCGTTATCAAACAAACTTTGACACCGAGCCACATAAGGAGGTATCAGGACAGGCTTGGTCAAGGAGGTAGGTTTTAAGGAGCGTCTTAAAGAAGGAGAGAGAGGCACAGAGATCTGGGGAGGGAATTCCAGAGATTAGGACCTAGATAGGTGAAGGTACAGCCATCAGTGATTAAAATCGAGGATGTGCAAGGGGCCAGAATTGGAGAAGCACAGCGGTCTCGAAGCATTGTAGGGCTAGAGGCTCTAGACTTGACTATTCTAAGGCTCTCCTGGCTGGTTCCCCATCTTCCACATTCCGTAAACTGAAGCTCATCCATTTAGTTCGGATGCGGGCATCCAAAAGTCTGCTGCCCGCATTCGAACTAAATGGAGGAGCTTACAGAGATAGGGAGGGGGCGAAGCCATGGAGGGATTTGAAAACAAGGATGAGAATTTTTAATTCGAGGCGTTGCCGGACCGGGAGCCAATGTAGGTCAGCGAGCACAGGGGCGATGGGTGAACGGGACTTGGTGCGAGTTAGGACACGGGGCAGCAGAGTTTTGGATGCGCTCCAGTTTATGGAGGGCGGAATGTGGGAGGCCAGCCAGGAGTGCATTGGAATAGTCAGTCTAGAGGTAACAAAGGCACGGGTGAAGGGTTTCAGCAGCAGATGAGCTGGGGCAGGGGCGGAGACGGGCGATCTTATAGAGGTGGAAGTCAGGAATTTTGAGGATGAAAGTCAGATATACTGCCAATACTCACCACTGTCGAGGTTCATGTGTGGAAATAAAGGCCTCTTTGGTCCTTGGTGCCTGTGAAACGGGATTTCCAGAACGTGTCGGCAGCTTGAGAAGACGCAACTAGCAAAAGAGAAATCACACATTGAAAACCAAAGCATTTGGAACCAAGTCATTTCTGTTTCTGAAACCAACGCATTTCTCATGCTGAGCAGAGGTGCAACGGTACAAAGTGGGCAAGAGAGGGAAAAGGAGGCAATTCTTAATTTACAGCCTGGAATGAAAGCAGACAAGACAACAGGACAAAGAGTGGAGTGGTTGCTCAGTACCTGGCAGTTTTTACAGTTAATTACAGCATTGAAAGGGGGAGGGGGAGGGGCCTTGTGTTTATTTAGAAGGAATGTGCAGGAGACAAACACAAAATCATCCTGACACTTAAGTGGAGGACTCGGTGGTGGGTAAATCAACAAATTAGCCTCAAGCCAAACAAGTGTTTTTTTGCACTTGGAGATTCACTGACCCAATCATTTCTGAAAGGAAATCGGTTTATGTGATGGGATAGGAGCAAATGATTGAAGACAATGGTTGTGTCTGGGACATTTGTTTAGCTCTCTGGTGTTTCATCTGCCATTTTGGAGCGTTTTACGATCGATCAACTGTTGGCCTTTCAGAGTGTGTTCTGACTGTGGGGAAGTAATCCAGGGCAGCGCTGAGGCAACGCTGCATTCTCAGAGGTATCATCCTTCGGATGAGAAGTTAAGTCCAGGATAACAACAGAAGACGCTGGAAAAACTCAGCAGGCCAGGCAACATCCGTGGAGAGAGAAACAGTCAACGTTTCAGGTCGAAACCCTTCGTCAGAACTGAGAAAAAAAGGCAGGAAATGAAACAGATTAAAAGGCCAGTTTGGGGGCTGGGAAATGGGGGAGGGGGTGAAAGGAGAGCCATTAAGAGATATTCAAGGTGAGACGAGATGGTAATAGGACAGGTAAATGTAGTGTATGTACCTTTAAGAGCTCCTGTATACTGTAGTACCAGCAGTGACCACACCTGTATATAAGCCTTGAGCATGCCTCTGTACCCCCAGTCTTGAGACTACCCTACTCCAGTAAATACCTGTTGATTGTTAAGTTACAACATCCGTGTAGTTATTGAACAACATCATACTCTCAGAATCACGGATCTAACAGTGGCGACGAGTGTCGATTCGAATCTACCTGCAACTCTGCATTTCCCTTCGAGGATTCGCTCCGGGAGGGCGGTGGAAGAAAGTCGAGGCCAGAAGCACGGGCGTCGACCACGAGCAACCGCCCAGTCGTCCGGCAGAGAGTGAATATCGCAGGGGAGGCTGTGGAGAGCCGGGCTTGGTTCCCCAGCCACGACGATCAGCAACAGACTGACAACAGGTACAGCGCAGACCCTTCCCGGACAGCGGCGGCTGGAGCCGACCGACAGCAGAGAAAAAGCCGAGCAGCGTCGACAGGGTAAGAGAGAGGGTGAAGCGCACAGGGCACAGCCGGGGGTTGAAAACCGAGCGGCGTCGAGGAAAAACAAAACGGAGAGAGAGAGGGTAAAGCAGCAGTCGGGTTCAGGACCGAGCGGCGGAAACGGGAAAGGCGCACAGAAAAAAAAAATGCGCAGAGCACAGCCACGGCTCAAGGGCTGAACAGTGTCCACGGGGAGAAGAAGGGAGAGCGCGGGAGACGCCATTGAGCCGTGGAGAAGAAGGAAGAGTGCGGGAGACGCCATTTTTAGAAGCCGCAGCGGAGAAGAAGGGTGAGCGCGGGAAGAAAGGAAAGCGTGGGAGACGCCATTTTGTGCCAGCGGAGAAGAAGGGAGAGCGCGGGAGACGCCATTTTTGACAGTTAAATCACACCCAGGGATGCCGAAAAGTGGCAGTATCTCTACGTTCGACAATGAAGTTGAAGATTGGGCGACATATGTGGAACGTATTGAGGTGTACTGCAGGGCGAATGAAGTGCCAGATGCTAGGAAAGCACTGGTTTTGTTAAATTCCATGGGTGCAAAAACTTATGGGTTACTGCGAAACCTAATAACCCCAGAGAAGCCCGTGAATAAGAATTTCGAAAGCATAGTAGAAATCCTACAGGACCACTTAAACCCCACACCGCTGCTGATAGCAGAAAGATTTAAGTTCCATAAAAGGAACCAACATCAAGACGAAAGCAATGCTGAGTACTTAACGGAACTGCGCAAGCTATCGAAACACTGCCAGTTTGGAGCGGGACTAGCAGATACGTTAAGGGACAAGTTTGTGTGTGGGCTTCAAAGTGAAGGAACCCAGAAACAGCTCCTATCAGAAAAGGATCTTACGCTGGACAAGGCTTTCAGCATGGCAGTATCACACGAAGCAGCCGCAAGGGGCGCTGCAGAGATACAACGGAGACCGCAAGAATATGGCACCAATGAAATGTCCTATGGAACAGGGAAGTGATATCGCTGCGGCAGAACAACACACGACCAGAAGGATTGTTGGTTCAAGGACCAAGTGTGCAGACAGTGTGGAAAAGCAGGACACATAGCAAGAGTCTGCAGGTCTGGGAAGAAAACCAACAGCAAGAAATCTCCACAGGAGAAGTACAAAAAGGTACATAAGGTGATGGACAGTAGTTCAGACGAACAGGAAAGTGATACAGACTCCGGAAGCAAGGAGCTGGGTTGTCTGAAACTACATAAGGTAACCAAAATGGAGGATCACCAGACTATCTGGGTTACACTCAAGATAGACAGAGTCCAAGTGAAAATGGAATTGGACACAGGATCAGCCCTAACAGTCATAAACCAAAGGGACTACAAGCGGCTATTTTCACATATACCCTTGAAAGCTACAGAGATTGTCTTGAAGACGTACACGGGGCAAAAAGTCTACCCCAAAGGAAAAATAAGGGTGAAAGTGATATACAAAGGTCAGGAAATACCTAAAATGGACTTATATGTATTGCCAGATGGAGGACCACCACTACTAGGACGTGAATGGATCCGGAAGATACAATTAGATTGGCATTCCATACAGGCACTGAAGGTTGAGGCCAAAAAGGATGACGACGTCACACCTGGACGACTGTCAAAAATGCTAACTGACGCAAAAGAAGTGTTCCAGGAGGGACTCGGAACACTAAAAGGCATAACAGCAACAATTAAAATAGAGGAAAATGCAAGCCCAAAGTTTCTTAAGGCCAGACCAGTGCCTTATGCGATCAGACCAGCCGTCGAAGCAGAGCTGGAAGGGTTGGAACGTTCAGGAGTACTGTCCAAAGTAGACTGGAGCGAGTGGGCTACACCCATCGTTCCTGTAATGAAGAGGTCGTTGAGTAATACGCCTGGGGAACCAAAGAAGGTCCGCATCTGTGGGGATTTTAAGGTGACAGTGAACCCAGTCCTTCACACGGTACAATATCCGCTTCCACGAATTGAGGATATTTTCGCCTCGCTATCTGGAGGTAAACGCTTCACCAAAATTGATCTAGCCCAGGCGTACTTGCAAATGGAGGTAGAAGAAGCCTCGAAACAATACCTCACGATCAGCACTCATAAAGGTCTCTACCAATACAACCGGCTGGTGTTCGGGGTAGCATCGGCTCCGGCTATTTGGCAAAGGGCGATGGATCAAGTCCTGCAAGGGGTTCCAGGGACCCAGTGTTATTTGGACGACATCCTGGTCACGGGCGAAAATGACAGTGATCACCTCGCCAACCTGGAGAAGGTGCTCACCAGATTAAAGGAATATGGGCTACGAGCTAATCGCCACAAGTGCGAGTTTTTCCAGAAGCAGATCTCGTATTGTGGCCACGTTATCAATGAAGAGGGGTTACATAAGTCCCCTGAAAAGATTGAGGCAGTAGTCAAGGCTCCAGCACCGGAAAATGTGTCACAACTGAGGTCGTTCCTCGGGCTGGTAAACTACTACCATAAGTTCTTATTAGCCTACAGAAATGCGACACATGCAGTTACCAACCAGACCCCGGCCATGATGTTCTTTAACCGAAGGTTGAGATCTCGTCTGGATTTGCTCAGACCAAATATGCGAAGAAATGTTGAGGATAAACAATTCCAGCACATCAATGAGAAGCCGACAAGGAGCTTTGACGTAGGACAACCAGTCTTGGCCCGTGACTACCGAACAGAGAAATGGCAACCCGGAACGATATGCACAAGGCAGGGGCCATTAATGTACACAGTGGATGTCGGGGAGAACATTGTGAGATGCCACGTCGATCAGATCTTAGCGTCACAGGAACGAGTCAACCCCATGTCTCGCGTACCTGGGGATGAACCCAACATACCGGTAACATCTACCTCAGAACCAGTAGCAGTGGAAACCAATGAACTAACCGACGAAAAGGGGCCAGAATCGCCTCCGCACCAAGAACAAGAACCTCCGGAAAGGCGCTATCCCAAAAGGATCAGGAAGTCGCCCCAAAGACTGAATCTATAAATGGACTATTGTTGTTTAATGTGCATGTTAAAGTGTTAATTGTTATTTGAATATTATGGGTACTGCTAATCTAAAAGGGGAGGAATTGTAGTGTATGTACCTTTAAGAGAGAACTACTTTTACTGCTCCTGTATACTGTAGTACCGGCAGTGACCACACCTGTATATAAGCCTTGAGCATGCCTCTGTATCCCCAGTCTTGAGACTACCCTCCTCCTGTTGATTGTTAAGTTACAGCATCCGTGTAGTTATTGAACAACATCATACTCTCAGAATCATGGCTCTAACAGTAAAGAAACAAACAATGGCTCTAGATGAAGTGTGAAATGCGCTGGCAGAGTGAAAGACAGCTGCCATGTGGGAGAGAAAAAAAAAGGAAAAGGCACAAACCAAAAGTGTGGATAAAAAATATGAAAATATAATAGGGGCCGAGGTTATGATCTGAAATTGAGTCCGGAAGGCTGTAAAGTGCCTAATCCGCAGTATTTTGCTATCAAGTTAAATCCAGGCTTGTTTCAGTGGTTCAGGTAGGACTACAGATCCTATAAACACCATCCGAAGAAGAGCCCCTCCCTGATGTCCTGAAAGGCATTCCTGCCTCAACAAACACCGCCAGAAACAGACTGGTCATTCATCTTATTGGTGCTTGTGGGATCTTTCTGTGTACAAAGCAACAGCCACAATGACCCATGCAACAGCAATCACTGCACTTCCAAAGTAATTCAGAGAGGGAGAGACTTGCATTTACATAGCACCTTTCACGACCAGTGTTCCCTTTAATTTTTTTTGGGTTGCACAGTGATTTATTACCGGTACACTTTTATCGACACCAACACCTTGGCTGCCCGTGCTTGCCAACATGGCACCACCACGCCTACGCCGCGAATTTGCAGTCTCCAGAGAATACAACCACTATACCAACAAAGACGATCCAGGCCGACTTGAACAACCTACCACCAACCCCTCTCAAATCTAGGCGGCCATTTTGGACCGTCGCCGAAGCCCTTCAGCAATCTCCCCTCAGCCTCGATGACCGATGGCGAAATGCTTGGAAGAACTGCGGCATACGGAGTGGATTCCTTATAGAGGACCCCACACTACAACCTGAAGGATCGAACCTTCCTCGCAAACAGTGGACGACCATCAACCACCTCAGAACCAGTCATGGTAGATGCTGCCACCTTCTCCATAGATGGAAGATTAAAGCATCCCCATCATGCGGCTGTGGAGCTCCCGGTCAGACCCTGGAGCACATCATTGAGCGCTGCCCTCAGAGGAAATTCACAGGCAGCCTACAAGATATCCACGCTGTTACACCGGAAGCTTTGGCCTGGATATCCAACTTAGATATTGGCATTTGATTTGCTTTGCTAATACGAAAGAAGAAGAAGTAAACAGTGACATTACTCTGCTATAACACCTCTCGGTCATTACCTAGGATTTGAAAATCTGAGATGCTCAGGTGACATCAGTTCCCAGGTGAGCCTAAAGTTCCAAAATGAGGATGAGGGCAAATAGTCTTCAAGGTGAAGTATCTCTTGCAAAGTTGGAGTTTGTAGAGGTTAAGGGATTCCAATCATTTATGAAGAATGAGGGGTGGAGATAGCTCACAATGAAAGGACTTACTTGACAGCGACCACTTCTTTTAAGCCACTTTGTCAATTTCAGGTTCACAAGGATAAGTAAAGCCCATTCATCCCCTCCATACTCATGCTGTGTACTATATGCTCCACCATGAACCCACTCGACCCATTCAATGTTCTGAAGGAAGGTTTTTGCCAAGTTTCTCTAAGCATAATTATCTAAAGTTATATCTTTCACTGTATTTATTCTAGACAAACTACTTCCCCTGCTTTGAGCAGACCAGAAATTATGTTCACACAGCTTTCAATAATCACCAAATATTTTTTTCAGACAGCAGGTGCTGGTAGTGGTTCTGTTGTTACCATTTACACCTCCTCTAGACCCTTCTTTGGTTTCTTTGCTTGTCCCATTACCATCTCTTTTGCCTCGTACCATCATCCCTTTTGTCATTTAACCTCTCCTGCCTTCCACCCGATCATAGACCTTCTCTTTTGTTCTTTCCTCCCCTCCCCACTTTCCCTGCCTCTGAACTTGCTTAAAAACCTGTTGACATGAATCTTGTCATTCATGTGGCAATGACTTATGAAATAATACTGGGCGGCCTGCTGGTGGCACTGTCCAGGGAGAGTATAAATACTCGGGCACGGGCCCAGCTTGCGCAGGACATTCTTAACAGGAACTAGTGAAGGACACAACTAGATCTCCATGTTGTAAAACAGTTGATTAAAGCTTTGTTTAATGCTTAGACCAAGTGCCTAGTAGTTTTCTTACGTCACCTGTTACATCTCCAACCTTTTTCAGTTCTGACGAAGGGTCATCGACCTGAAATGTTGACTCTGTTTCCCTCGCCACAGACGCTGCCGGACCTGCTGAGTGTTTCCAGCATTTTCTCTTTTAACTTTCAGATTTCCAGCACCCGCAGCATTTTGCTTTTGTATTCAATAATCCCTGGCTGCATTTATCTTAAAGCTCTCAATCCTGTCCGTAACTAGCTAATGACCCGTCAACTTCCTCAGCCATTATATCCCACGTAATAACAGCAGAAAACGCTGGAAAAACTCAGCAGGCCAGGGCAACATCCGTGGAGAGAGAAAAACAGAGTTAACGTTTCAGGTCGAAACCCTTCGTCAGAACTGAGAAAAAAGCAGGAAATGAAACAGATTAAAAGGCAAGTTTGGGGGCTGGGAAATGGGGGAGGGGATGAAAGAACAAAAGGGAAGGTCTGTGAGAGGTGAAGAGACATTAAGAGATATTCAAGACGAGACGAGATGGTAATGGGACAGGTAAAGAGACAAAGGATGGCTCTAGATGAAGTGTGAAATGCGCTGGCAGAGTGAGAGACAGCTGCCATGTGGGAGAGAAAAAAAAAGGAAAAGGCACAAACCAAAAGATTATATCCCACGACTCGCCAGCAGCTATGTTGAGCAGATTTTCATTTAATTAGTGTCCCATTTTCTTACTGCCAATCTAATAATACTTCACCTAAGGATTTATCTCAGTAGACTTGTAATGCACGGAGCAGTCATTTATCAGAGAGAGGGAAACAGAGAGGAAATGATTGATAAAGTTAAGGTCCTCAGATTAAGTACGCAGCAGTATTTCCCATGATAAATAGCTAATAGTAAGTTAAACAAGTCGTAGATTTAATGCTGGAAAGTTAAAATAAACAGTCTTCTGGCTGTGAAATGCAGAACCTAGGAAGTGCAACATGTTATACTATAGAATGGCAAGAGGTAGGCTGGGCTCTAGAAAGAAAGACTTGCATTTCTATAGCGCCTTTCACGACCACCGGACGTCCCAAAGCGCTTTACGGCCAATGAAGTACTTTTTTGAAGTGGAGTCACTGTTGTAATGTGGGAAACGTGGCAGCCAATCTGCGCACAGCAAGCTCCCACAAACAGCCATGTGATAATGACCAGGGAATCTGTTTTTGGTTATGTTGATTGAGGGATAAATATTGGCCCAGGACACCGAGGATAACTCCCCCTGCTCTTCTTCAAAATAGAGGTTCTCCCAATGAGGTGGATTGAACCAGAGACCTATACAATGGTCTGTACGACTCCAAGCCATACGAGGAATATCGTGTCACCAACATTTCTAAAGGGAGACAGGCAGTAACTAGGGGGTGATTGAGAGACTGGGTAAATGTACAGACATCACCCTTTATAACATGAAGGATTATGTGACAGTTCAATAAGATTTCCCCCGTGAGTATTGTTTTGAGAATGGTGAGACTCACAGGACTTGTGATCTGCCAGGTGCTGATTTAAGCTGCTCTCACGCACTGGCTAATATACAGTAAATTTGTAAGCCTATACGTAGCAAGCAGGCAGAAAGGTGTTGCAAGCATTAAATTAGCTGTGAAATTGTACTTAACATTTTCATAAGTTTCCCTTAACATCAGACTGATGGCCTGGGGAGAGCACTGACCGTAGTACGATCCTTCATTAAATGGTAATTATTCCATGTTATTATAATATTTGGCACACAAGTTGGTCACTGAGGAAGCTTTTTCCCTCTGCCTTCAGCAAGCCCTGATGGCTTAATCCCTCTGGTCAGTTATGCAAAAACTTTATATGCTCGTCTTTTACCCTTTCATCCAGGTGATGGAGAAATTTAAGCTCCAAGACCGCTTTAGTTATGGTGAGCAGCGCACAGCATCTTCTCAGGGTGAGATCGTGGGCGGGTGGCAACATACACTATGACCTTCCCTCCAACATAAGGTCAGAAGTGGGGATGTTCTCTGATGACTGCACAGTGTTCAGCGCCATTCGCAACTCCTCAGATAATGAAGCAGTCCATGCCCGCATGCAACAAGACCTGGACGACGTTCAGACTTGGGCTGATAAGTGGCAGGTAACATTTGCGCCACAGAAGTGCCAGGCAATGGCTATCTCCTAACAAGCGAGAGTCTAACCACCGCCCCTTGACATTCAATGACATTACTATCGCCGAATCCCCCACCATCAACGTCCTGTGGGTCACCATTGACCAGAAACTTAACTGGCCCAGCCACATAAATACTGTGGCAACAAGAGCAGGCCAGAGGCTGGGTATTCTATGGTGAGTGTCTCACCTCCTGACTCCCCAAAGCCTTTCTACCACTTACAAGGCACAAGTAAGGAGTGTGATGGAATACTCTCCACTTGTCTGGATGAGTGCAGCTCCAACAACACTCAAGAAGCTCGACACCATACCAGGACAAAGCAGCCCGCTTGATTGGCACCCCATCTACCACCTTAAACATTCACTCTCTCCACCATCGGTGCACCGTGGCTGCAGTGTGTACCATCTACAAGATGCACTGCAGCAACTCGCCAAGGCTTCTTCGGCAGCACCTCCCAAACCCGCGACCTCTTCCACCTAGAAAGACAAGGGCAGCAGGCGCATGGGAACACCACCACCTCCAAGTTCCCCTCCTAGTCACACACCATCCCGACTTAGAAGTATATCGCTGATCCTTCATCGTCGCCGGGTCAGAATCCTGGAACTCCCTCCCTAACAGCACTGTGGGAGCACCTTCACCACACGGACTGCAGCAGTTCAAGAAGGCGGCTCACCACCACCTTCTCAAGGGCAACTAGGGATGGGCAATAAATGTGAATTGTTCTGGCATCAATTGCTGTTTGTGGAATAGAAGTGTTTCCTAATTTCACTAGGCATTTTACAGCCTTCCGGACTCAATATCGAGTTCAACAATTTCAGATCATAACCTCGGCCCTTATTACATTTTTACTTATATTTTTTATCTACACCTTTGTTTTGGCCTTTCCCCCCCCTTTCTTTTTTTTCTCTCTCCCACATGGCAGCTGTCTCCCATTCTGCCAGCGCATTTCACATCTAATCTAGAGCCGTCTTTTGTCTCCACTAGTCCTATCACCATCTCGTCTCGTTTTGAATACCTCTTAATGTCTCTTCACTTCTCTTTTGTTCTCTCCCAACCCTGGCCTTTCAATCTATTTCATTTCCTGTGCCTCTTTAGTCTTGACAAAGGGTTTTGACCCGAAACGTTGACTCTATTTCTCTCTCCACGGATGTTGCCTGGCCTGCTGAGTTTTTCCAGCATTTTCTGTTGTTATTTTGGATTTCCAGCATCTGCAGTATTTTGCTATCGTTCATTCCTGAAAGGTCTGGCTCTAATTTTTAGACAGTGCCCCCTAGTCCCAGAATCCCCACTTGTGAGACGGTGAGACATTTCTCAACTTCCACAGTCACTCGTGACTCCCAAGGCCTGAGGGAGTTTTCCACCTTCTACTCCAGCCTGGGGGCTGTCTTGTTGTCTGCCTCTCACTGCAGGAAGGGAATAGACTCTTGGAAGCAAACCTTTTCACCTGCTGAATGCTGGAAAGGTGGAATGATGCTTGGCTTGGGAGTACGGTTATCTGCAGATCCAGCACATTTTCTATGGTAGTCATGGATGCGGCAGCTTTTTACAGTGGCACTGTTCTGGTGAATCTGCACTCTACTCCCTCCCAGGCCAATATATCCTTTCTGAAGTGCGGTCCCCAAAACTGTATACAGTTCTCCATGACGAGTATCGTGCAAATAAGTAATGATGAGATATTGGCGTGAAATGTACTCTTCTACATATTTATACACAGGCAGTAGAAATATCAGCGTCAGCAAAGTAGATAATCAACACATGCGTCATATTTGAAAACCGCGCTGCTGAAACCCTCATCCATGCCTCTGTTGCTTCTAGACTTGACTATTCCAATGCAGTTCTGGGCACCACACCTTAGGAAGTATATATTGACTTTGGAGGGAGTGCAGCGTAGAATGATACCCGGACTCCAAGGGTTAAGTTACGAGGAGAGATTACACAAACTAGGGTTGTATTCCCTGGAACTTAGAAGGTTAAGGGGTGATTTGATCGAAGTTTTCAAGATATTAAAGGGGACAGATAGAGAGAAACTATTTCTGCTGATTGGGGAGTCTAGGACGAGGGGGCAGAGTCTAAAAATTAGAGCCAGACCTTTCAGGAGGTGAAATGAGGAAACACTTCTACACATAAAGGGTGGTAGAAGTTTGGAACTCTCTTCCGCAAACGGCAGTTGATGCTAGATCAATTGTTAATTTTAAATCTGAGATTGATAGATTTTTTTGTTAACCAAAGGTATTAAGGGATATAGGGCAAAGGCAGGTATATGGAGTTAGGTGGCAGATCAGCCAGGATACCATTGAATGGCGGTCAACAGGCTCGAGGGGCTCAATGGCCTCCTCCTGTTCCTATGTTCATACGTCTCCTGGCCGGCCTCCCATTTTCCATCCTTCATAAACTTGAGCTCATCCAAAACTCTGCTGCCCGTGTCCTAACCCGGGCCAAGTCCCGTTCGCCCATCAGCCCTGTGCTCGCTGACCTTCATTGGCTCCCGGTTCGGCAACGCCTCAATTTTAAAATTCTCATCCTTGTTTTCAAATCCCTCCATGGCCTCGTCCCTCCTTTTTTGGAACCTCCTCCGGCCCTACAACCCTCCGAGATCTCTGCGCAACCCCTATTTTAATCGCTCCACCCTTGGTGGCCGTGCCTTCGGCTGTCTGGGCCCTAAGCTCTGGAATTCCCTCCCTAAACCTCTCCGCCTCTCTCTCCTACTTTAAAGCACTCCTTGAATGCTACCTGTTTGACCAAGCTTTTGGTCACCTGCCCGAATATCTCCTTACGTGGTTCGGTGTCAAATTTTGATGTCGCTCCTGTGAAGCGCCTTGGAACGTTTTACTACGTTAATGGCGCTATATAAATGCAAGTTGTTGTTGTGCAACACAATGAGGTGTTCCATACGGCTGAAATCAAGAGTTTTCTTCCTGCAGCACACAATATGTCATCTGTTTTTATAACCGCGAAAAGCAGTTCTCACCTTCGTTGAGCTGCTCTTCTGACAGGTGGTGCCTTGCAGTACTTTTCAATTGTGCTGCCGTTTTCACAGCTCTGGGTTACTGCGAGTGAGTCGTGTCAGGTTCTGCGGGTTTCGCTGTCCTCTCCTCAATCGTTTGATGTGCTTGCCGCTTTGTTTGGCGATCTGCATTGTGTGGTAATTCAGTGGAACCGCAAGAGATAATTAATTTTCTTTTCCCTGAAAATGGTCGTTATCTCTGAGAAGCTTTTGATCGGGGGGGGGGTGGTGGGGGGGGGAGGGAGGGAGAGGCAGATGAGCAGCCTAGCAATGTAAAAAAAATCTGGAATGACACTATTGTGTCCGTGCGATACCGCAATTGTGTTTTTGCCGCAGTTTTTCACGTGCTTCTAAACTAAGGTTGCCCGAAGCCTTTTCAGTTAGGATGTTAGAGAGTACGCGGGGTTTTATTCCCGGTGTGCGTTAGGTTTAAGTGCATTGGTTAACGTGTTTGCATTAAATTCTCATGTAAATAATCAACGTGTTAAAATAGCGCATGCATGAATTAGCATAAGGACATTAACTAGCTCGCTGTGACGAGCTGGCAAAGTGAACTCCGAAGTGTTGATCGAAGGCAACTTGGTTCAGCTGAAGTTGAAGATTTCTTTTTAATGCTGGTATTAAATTCTAACAGGGCTAGACAGACTAGATGCAGGAAGGCTGTTCCCGATGGCGGGGGAGTCCAGAACCAGGGGTCACAGTCTAAGGATAAGGGGTAAGCCATTTAGGACAGAGATGAGGAGGAATTTCTTCACCCAGTGAGTGGTGAACCTGTGGAATTCTCTACCACACAAGGCAGTTGAGGCCAATTCATTAAATATATTCAAGAAGGAGTTAGATATATTTCTTAAGGCTAAAAGGGATCAAGGGATATGGGGAGAAAGCAGGGACAGGGTACTGAATTTGGATGATCAGCCATGATCTCATTGAATGGCGGAACAGGCTCGAGGGGCCGAATGGCCTACTCCTGCTCCTATCTTCTATGTTTCTATTTATCCCAAATCTATATTTCGGATCATTTGGCAAAACTTTCATGCTGCCATTTTCTCATTCTGATATATTTTGTTTTGAGAGATCACGTTAACCTTCTGTCATGGGAGCTGAGCACCTGAAGCGTTTGATACTCACTGAATTTTTTTTTTACACAAGTCAGTTTAAAGTGAGTTCACCTGAAGTTCAACACCTTCTACAAAGGGTTTCTAAGCGGACTTCTTTTTTTCAGGTCACAGGTCAGGCAGGAGACTGTCGTGTGACGTGAGAGCGACTCATCCTTTGTGACCTTGCCGGTGGGCCAATTCCTGCTTCGCCGTCTCTCTGCAGACTGAGGCTCGAAACACAAGAGCAGCAGCCATTATTTCATCCCTATTCTCCGTGTCGGCTTGCCCGCGTCTAAACTGCACACAGAAACCAGTGGCTGCCGACAGAGCTCGCTGCCTCTTCCAAGATAGGAACGTAGGAACACGGAAACAAAGAGAGACTTGCATTTATATAGCGCCTTTCACGGCCAATGAAGTGTAGCAGGAAATATAGCAACCAATTTGTGCCCAGCAGCGTGATAATGACCAGATAATCTGTTTTTGTGATGTTGATTGAGGGATAAATATCGGCTGGGACACCGGGGATAACTCCCCCTTGCTCTTCTTCAAAATAGTGCTCGTGGGATCTTTTATGTCCACCTGTCTTGCTGTTTAACATCTCATCCAAAAGACAGCACCTCAGACAGTGCAGCACTCCCTCAGTACTGCACTGCAGTGCCAGCCTAGATTTTTGTGCTAGAAGTCTCTGGAGTGGGACTTCGAACCCACAACCTTCTGACTCAAAGGCAAGAGTGCTGCCAACTGAGCCACAGGTGTAGGCCATTTAGCCCCTTGAGCCTGTTCCTAGATTTGAAAGGAAATTCTTTCAGGCAGATTCAATTGGTGGATCGAGCCGTCCTGAAACATTTTTGCAGCCACAATATTGATGTTGGGAAAGGTTGGGAAAGATAGAGAGGTTGGGAAAGGTTGCGCTAGAGCTGATGACACATATTGCGGTTTGATTGCTACGTGGTTTTCAAACTCTTCAACGCAAGATTTAGGTTGATTTCTTTCAGCTGCTGATGTTTCGGAGGTAAGATCTTTGTCTCTGAGCCTCACAGATTGGGAAGGTCCCATGTTTGATCTCTTGGTCCTTACAGATCTGGGCCGGAGTGCCAGCAGAGGTACCACAAGTGGCTGCAGTGCCCCCTGGGGGCTAGGGGACAGAACAATCGGCCACGGTTTCTGTCGCTAATCAATGACCCCTGCTGAGAATGCTCGTGGACAGGACCGGGCCTGAGTGGTGATGCCCTCCAACACTCTGGGCTGGATTTTGTCAGCCCTGAGGAGGCGGGTATGGAGGCGGGACTGCCGGTAAAGTTGCAGAATTTGGGGGCGGGTGGCAAACCCCCCCCCCAACCCACCTCCGTGCCCTCTTGCCAGGAGGCGGGAAGCCGTCCTGCCCCGGGTCCCGTCTCCTCGAGGTGGGAAAGGGATTAAAGCATATTAACTGCCTGTTAACAGGTAGTTAACAGGCAGAAAATAGGATCATCCCCATTTTTCGTTCCGAAGTGCAGGTTTCCCAACCTCGGGAAACCCCGCCAGGGTGTAGGAGATGAGTAGGAGGTCTGGAGGGGTCAGAGGGGTCTGAAAGTGCGATGTAGAAGTGAGTGATGGGTGCAGGTGTGGAGTGGTAAGTATGTGAGGTGAGTGTAAAGTGTTAGAAAATGTTAACTTACCTTTGTTTCTGCCTACAGCCTTCAGCCGCTGTGGAACCGGAGTCCTGACATCTCCATTGTAGAAATCACAGACTGGCTGTTGGATCCTCCGAACCAACAGCCAGGTGATTTCTGCAAAGTTGAAAGGTTTGATAAGTCCTGAACATAAGAACTCATCAAACTATACAGAATGTCAGTGTTTGACAGCTTCACAGAGCTATCCACTGTGTGCACTCGGATTGTTAGGGCCTGGTCTCAGTATCCAGCACTCTTGGATCACTGTTCGATGGGAGCAAAGCTTCCCCTGCTCTGCCTCGACTCAGCCAGTGTTAGAAGAGCTCGCCTCTCCCATAGATTCTATTCCCCACAGAACGATCCCGTTGTTGCCTCTGCCTGGCATTCAGGGAGGCCACAGGATGTCTGGTGTGTGAAATGGAAACTATGGGGGGGAATTTTAACCCCAAAGAAACAGATGGGTTGGGGTCGGGTGGGAGGTTAAAGAGTTAAAAATTTGAATCCTGACTCCAACTCACCCACCTCCGGTTTTAACAGAGGTGGGGTGGGAGGGGTGGGAGGAGCGGGCTGCCAACCCACTCCCAGGTGGTGGATTGTCACTTTAAATATTATCTTCTTCTTCTTAGGCAGTTCATCGGACCCGAGGATGACTTGCTTCCACACTAAAAATGAGTTCTCAGGTGACTGATGACTCCAATGCGGGACCTACAGTCTCTGTCACAGGTGGGGCAGACGGTGGTTGAAGGGGCGGGTGGGTGGGGTGCTTGGGTTGACGTGCGCTCCTCCCGCTGTTTGCGCTTGGCTTTCGCTTGCTCCCGGTGAAGAGACTCGAGGTGTTCGGCGCCTTCCCGGATGCTTCTCCTCCACTTTGTGCGGTCTTGGGCCAGGGATCCCCAGGTGTCGGTGGGGATGTTGCACTTTTTCCAAGGAGGCTTTGAGGGTGTCCTTGAAGCGTTTCCTCTGCCCACCTGGGGCTCTCTTGCCGTGTCGGAGATCCGAGTAGTGCGCTTGTCTTGGGAGTCTTGTATCGGGCATGCGGGCGATATGGCCCGTCCATCGGAGCTGATCGAGCGTGGTCAAAGCTTCAATGCTGGGGATGTTGGCCTGAGCGAGAACACTGACGTTGGTGCGCCTATCCTGCCAATGGATTTGCAATATTATAATGAAGCTCTGGGCCTCATTTGGAAGCCCCATTTTTAAATGTAACTCTGGCTGGCTGGGTTGCCCGAGTCTCAGGGAACCCGTCAGCTAAAGGAAGGCGAGGCCTGCTGGATCCAGCGTTCCTGTCTCGCCAGCACCCCCCAACCTCGCGATCGGACAGCACTTCCCCCTGACCCCCCACGACCTTTCTCTCTGTGGCCTGGTGCCGCAGGCCTACCCACCCAACAACCAGCCAGCCTGGCCTCTCTGTCAGGCTGGCTGCGGGCGGGAAGCAGGATTCGAAATACTAGTCAGCGGAACCCATTTTCCAACCCCCCCCCCAGCCCCCCTCGCTGCTCCCTACCTGCCTCCAACTTAAAATTCCAGTCTATCACACCGGTGCGGTAAGGGGGCCATTCTTCTGAGACACGTTGGGGCTGACGTACGTTTATGGGTCGGAGAAGAGGGAGCTTTACTTTGCGCCGTGCCTCAGCTGGGAAGGCTTGATGCGTCCACTGAGTTTAGAGTGCGAGAGGTATTCCAATCCCAGCACTGACATCTCTTCACCTTGATGAGCACCAACATTTAGAAAGAAACAGGAAGCAAAACCACGGTTCGAAGAAGCACACAGATGCCTCCCCACTCCAACGAAACAAATCAGGCTTATTGTTTGACAATTGTGCGAATAAATTCTGCTGCACACAGGTCGTTAGAGAGTGGCACCGAGAGATGCTGATTCTGATTGATTGGTCAATAGTGCTGAATACTAATTAAATTCCCTGGTACAGCATGTTAGGAATGTAGTTCATATCACAGAGCCTTGCTCTCGACCCCTCCAGTCAATTGTTTTCATTTGTACAGCATGAGGAGGTTCGGGGATAAAAAAACATGTCGAATGAGAAGCCACCCACCGTGATCCACTGTACGGACCTCTGACTGGAACATCACTCCTCAGGCAGTGAAGAGCATCTGCACTGAGGCAACTGGGAAAGAGCCCTTCACGGTGGTGGCACAGTGTTCAGTGACATTCGCAACTCCTCAGATAAAGAAGCAGTCCATGCCCGCATGCAACAAGACCTGGACGACGTTCAGGCTTGGGCTGATAATTGGCAGGTAACATTCACGCCACAGCAGTGCCAGGCAATGACTATCTCCAACAAGCGAGTGTCTAACTACTGCCCCTTGACATTCAACGGCATTACCATCGCCGAATCCCCCACCATCAACATCCTGCGGGGTCACCATTGACCAGAAACTTAACTGGACCAGCCACATAAATACTGTGACCACAAGAGCAGGCCAGAGGCTGGGAATTCTGCGGCGAGTGTCTCACCTCTTGACTCCCCAAAGCCTTTCCACCATCTACAAGGCACAAGGAGTGTGATGGAATACTCTCCACTTGCCTGGATGAGTTCAGCTCCAACAACACTCAAGAAGCTCGACACCATCCAAGACAAAGCAGCCCGTTTAATTGGCACCCAATCCATCACCTTAAACATTCACTCCCTCCACCGCCGGCGCACCGTGGCTGCAGTGTGTACCATCTACAAGATGCACTGCAGCAACTCGCCAAGGCTTCTTCGGCAGCACCTCGCCAAACCCGCGACCTCTTCCACCTAGAAGGACAAGGGCAGCAGGTGCATGGGAACACCACCGCCTCCAAGTTCCCCTCCAAGTCACACACCATCCTGACTTGGAAATATATCGGCCGTTCCTTCATCGTCGCTGAGTCAAAATCCTGGAACTCCCTCCCTAACAGCACTGTGGGAGCACCTTCACCACACGGACTGCAGCGGTTCAAGAAGGCGGCTCACCACCACCTTCTCGAGGGCAACTAGGCTTGGGCAATAAATGCCGGCCTTGCCAGTGACGCCCAGATCCCATGAATGAATAAAAGGTGTCTGCATCTGCAACATAGCCTCATAATGAGGGTGAGTGGAGACCAAAGGGAGGCTACAGCAGCCCTGAAGAGTAAATCTCTGGAAGAATCATCCCAGTGACTGCTCGTTTGCTGGCCCTTTTTCCAGAGAGGCATTTGCTGAGGAACCCACGGGTATTCTCCGCTGCTGATCGGCTGTGTGGTGAAGATGCCAAGAGGAGGAAGGGGGACAAATATCATAAAATGCCAGCGTTTCATAATACATAACAAATCTGTATTTTTTCCCCACGGAGTGGTGAATATCTTGATCGAAGTTTTCAGGATATTAAGGGGAACTGATAAGGTAGATGGAGAGAAACTATTTCCGCTGGTTGGGGAATCTAAGACGAGGGGGCAGAGTCTAAAAATTATAGCCAGACCTTTCAGGAGTGAAATTGGGAAACACTTCTACACACAAAGGGTGGTAGAAGTTTGGAAATCTCTTCCGCAAATGGCAATTGATGCTAGATCAATTGTTAATATTAAATCTGAGATTGATAGATTTTTGTTAACCAAAGGTATTAAGGGATTTGGGCCAAAGGCGGGTACATGGAGTTAGGTCGCAGATCAGCCATGATCTCACTGAATGGCGGAACAGGCTCGAGGGGCTGAATGGCCTCTTCCTGTTCCTATGTAGCATTCACTGATAATTGGCAAATTATGTCTCCTTAACCTTGCAGTCCCCAAGACCGGAAGGTTCCAATTCTTGATTACTATCCAGTGCCAACTGGCAGAAATTGTGGGAATGCATGGCAGACGAAGGCAAAACTGGGCTTCATTGTGATGCCTCCTGTTGTGTATGTACCTTTAAGAGAATAACTGGTCTCAGACTGCAGTTCCCAAGTTTTTCAAAGCAAGACCGGTACCATATGCAATTCGCCCAGCCGTCGAGGCAGAGCTGGAGAATCTGGAGAAGGCGGGCGTGTTGTCTAAGGTCGACTGGAGCGAGTGGGCGACACCCATCGTCCCTGTCATGAAGAAAACGTTAAGCAATAAGTCCGGAGAGCCAAGGAAGATTCGCATCTGTGGGGATTTCAAGGTGACGGTGAACCCTGTCCTTCACACAGTACAATATCCTCTTCCAAGGATAGAAGACATCTTCGCCTCACTGTCTGGAGGGAAGCGTTTTACAAAAATTGACCTGGCACAAGCATATTTGCAGATGGAGGTTGAAGAGTCCTCTAGGAAGTATCTCACGATAAACACTCACAAAGGTCTTTACCAGTATCATCGATTGGTATTCGGAGTAGCATCGGCTCCGGCGATATGGCAAAGAGCGATGGAACAAGTCCTGCAAGGGATTCCGGGGACTCAGTGTTACTTGGACGACATCCTTGTAACAGGTGAAGATGACAGCGAACACCTTAACAACCTAGAACAGGTGCTCACTAGACTATGGGAACATGGGCTGCGAGCCAACCGCCCCAAGTGCGAATTTTTTAAGAAACAGATATCGTTTTGTGGCCACGTGATTGATGAAGAGGGGTTACATAAGTCCCCTGACAAAATTGAAGTGGTTGTTAAGGCCCCAGCGCCTGAAAATGTGTCGCAACTGAGGTCATTCCTCGGGTTGGTGAATTACTATCATAAGTTTTTGCCGAATTTGTCGACAATTCTGCACCCACTGAACGCCCTGCTACGAACGGGGGTGGTATGGATATGGAACGATGATTCTAAGTGTGCTTTTCAGAAGAGTAAGGACTTAATCACTTCAAGGGAAGTATTGGCTCACTACAACCCAGCACTGCCAATCAGGCTGGCGTGTGATGCGTCTCCCTACGGCATTGGGGCGGTACTGTCACATAAATTCCTTGATGGTTTAGAGAGGCCGATAGCTTTTGCGTCACGCTTGTTAACTTCTGCCGAGCGTAACTACGCCCAGATTGACAGAGAGGCCCTCAGCCTAGTGTCGGGGGTGAAGAAGTTCAATCACTATCTGCACGGTCAAAGATTTACTCTACTAACCGATCATCAACCTCTTGTTTCCATTTTCAACCCTCAGAAGGGCGTACCGATAATGACGGCACAACGGCTGCAGAGATGGTCCCTTTTCCTAGGGGCACACCAATATGACATCGAGTACAAAGGAACCAAACAGCATGGAAATGCTGATGGATTGTCACGCCTACCGTTGCCGACGGTGGAAGAAGAAGACCTTGCAGTGGATCCAATGGAGTTATTCCACTCGACCATAGTCGAATGTCTCCCTGTGACGAATGCAAACATAGAAAAGGAAACACGGAATGACCCGACACTATCACGGGTCTATGATTTAACGGTGAAGGGATGGCCAGCACATGGCGAACCACTGCTGCCAGCATTCTCGCCGAGAAGAGAACAGCTGTCAGTGTGCAGAGGAACCTTGATGTGTGGATCCAGAGTAGTAATTCCACCTAAGTTGATGGATAGAGTACTCAATGAGCTTCATGAGGGTCATCTGGGTGGGGTAAAAATGAAGAACTTAGCCAGAGCGTTTGTGTGGTGGCCGGGAATCGATAGAGAAATCGAAGAGATGACCAAGAGCTGTGCAGGATGCCAGAAGGTCCAAAACGCCCCACCACAAGCTCCTCTGCATCCATGGGAGTGGCCCTCATCTCCATGGCAACGGGTGCACATTGATTTTGCTGGTCCCTTCATGGACTCGATGTTTTTAATTGCGGTGGATGCACATTCAAAGTGGCCAGAGGTAATAAAAATGTCCTCAACCACCACGGAAAAAACTATCACAGTTTTGCGAACCATATTTGCCAGGAATGGGCTGCCTGAACAGATTTGCTCTGACAATGGACCACAGTTTGTGTCTGAAGAGTTCCGGAGGTTCTTAAAGAACAATGGCGTTAAGCATTACACATCTGCCCCATATCATCCAGCCACTAATGGATTGGCCGAGAGGTTTGTCCAAACATTCAAGAAGGCTATCAAGGCAATGTGTAATGAAGATATACCCCTACAACACAAGGTGGACAGCTTCTTGTTTGCCTACCGGAATGCGACACATGCGGTTACCAACCAAACTCCAGCCATGATGTTCTTCAATCGAAGACTACGATGCCGCTTGGATTTGGTTAAGCCAAACGTCCGAAGAGATGTGGAGAACAAGCAGTTTCAGAATATGAATGAAAGGCCGACCAGGAGTTTTAAGATAGGTCAACCAGTTTTGGCCCTGGACTACCGCACTGAGAAATGGCAGCCAGGAACGATTTGTACACGACAAGGACCTTTCATGTATACCGTGGACATTGGGGAGAGCATTGTAAGATGCCATGCTGACCAGATTCTAGAGTCACTGGAAAACGTCAACTCCACACCACGATCTGATACACCTGGTAATGAAATTGACGTTCCAATTGCAGCTACCGCAGAACCGGTAATATTGGAAGCAGATGAACCAAACAAAGACATTGATCCCGACGCAACATTGCCAGAAGTACCTGATACCCCAAAGAGGCGTTATCCAGACAGAATCAGGAAGCCTCCTCAAAGACTGAACTTATAATTGCTTAAACTTAACCAATGTATCTAGCAACAGTAATTGTGATTGTAATTCGTTATCATTTAGTTGTTAAATGAATGTTATGTACTGTTTATCTAAAAAGGGAGGAATTGTTGTGTATGTACCTTTAAGAGAATAACTGGTCTCAGACTGCAGTACCGGCAGTGACCACCCCTGTATAAAAGGCGCTAGAGAGCCTCTGTTTGCTAGTTTTCACTATTGACTTCCACCAGTAAAGACTTGTTTGTTTTCACTCCTGCTGGTCCGTGTCTCAATCATTCACAGACTTAACACCTCCATTGTCACATAGCCTTTTGAGACTCACTTGTGGGCTCACATGTTGAATAAACAGGTACTTGGACGAAGTATTGGCGAGCCAGTGTGCAACCGTACCCCAGCTTGAGTCTGTGGGCTATATTTTGCCAATGGGGAGCTTTTGGAGGCAGGACTCCCACTTGTCGGGTTTCAGTCCTGCCTCCATCGACTTCTGGCCAACCCACGCTATTTTCCCTTGATTGACCAGTGGGCTTAGCAGGCCAATTAAGGGGAACACGGCTACAGAGAACGTCAGCTCTGTGAAGCTGTCAAACACTGACATTCTCTGTAGTTTGATGAGTTCTTGAATTCAAGACCTCATCAAACCTCTTTCTTCTGCAGAAATTAAATGATTGCTGCATTGGAGAATGCAGCAGCCATCTGTCATCTCTGCCACGGAGGTCCGAGACTCTCCGCATCCCCAACGATTGAAGCCTGCAGGAAGAAACAAAGGTAAGTAAACTTTTTCTAACAGTTTCCACTCACCTCAGATACTCACCTTTCCACACTTGCACCCATCACTTACCTTCACAGCGCACTTTTGCACCCCTCCGATCCATGCAGACCCACTGCTCACCTCGGTGACCCCGGCGGGGTTTGGAGCCATCGGGAAGCTCGCGCTTGTGTGGGTAAAATGGGGATAATCCTCTTATCTGCCTGTTAACTACCTGTTAACAGGCAGTTAAAGTGGCTGTAATCCCCTTCCCGCCGCCAAGGAGACGGGACCCGGCGCGGGACGGCTACCCGCCTCCTGGCAAGATGGCACGGAGGCGGGTTGGGCACCCGTCCCCAAATTCTGCCATTTTCCCGGCAGTCCCGCCTCCATACCCGCCTCCCCAGGGCTGGCAAGATCGCACCCTCGGTGTGTTCAGGAAAAATAGAGGAAGACCAAAAATCAATCAGATAGTCTGCCTCGTCAAGCAGCAACAGCAAGTGGTTAAAGTCAGCAGCTTCAAACTGATTTGTGAAAGGGTTGAATGGACAAATCCGCAGTTGAGTTTCTTCAGCTTACGTTGCAGATCTTACTCCCTAAAAAGCTCTTCTGAGAAAGCGGAGTAGCTGATTTATCCCGACTGGTTATCGTCTTTCTCAGACAGATGTGCATTTCGACCGACAGAGCTGTGTTTTGCCTCTGGACCTGTGGCGGAGAAGTGAAAACCTTGACTAACTGAGACATCAAAAGTGTCAAGACTTTTGGGTCCGTAAAATGATTTTGAAATGCAATCTCAGCTTTGAGAAGCGTTTGCAAAACACAGATGCTTGCACAATGGACAGCTAGCTCCATAATTCATGCACAAAAAAATGTGTACGCCACCTGTAGTATTTGACAACTGCTGCCTATATCATGGCCATCCTGATTAGATTAGATTATTGATTAATAGCCCGATGTTAGTTAGTTCTACTTGGGGTGTGCTTGGTGACAGTTCATGCATACATCTGTCGGTAATCAACTCTATTGACTTGACTGTTTCTTTCACCTTGTATGCTATATGCAAAGTCATATTCTTGATACCTGGGATGGCAGGAATGATGTATGAGGAGAGATTGGGTCGATTGGGCTTATACTCGCTGGAGTTTAGAAGAATGAGAGGGGATCTCATTGAAACTTATAAAATTCTAACAGGACTAGACAGACTAGATGCAGGAAGGATGTTCCCGATGATGGGGGAGTCCAGAACCAGGGGTCACTGTCTAAGGATAAGGGGTAAGCCATTTAGGACAGAGATGAGGAGGAATTTCTTCACCCAGAGAGTGGTGAATCTGTGGAATTCTCTACCACACAAGGCAGTTGAGGCCAATTCATTAAATATATTCAAGAAGGAGTTGGATATATTTCTTAAGGCTAAAGGGATCAAGGGATATGGGGAGAAAGCAGGGACAGGGTGACGTAAGAAAACTACTCGGCACTTGGTCTAAGCGTTAAACAAAGCTTTAATCAATTGTTTTACAACATGGAGGTCTAGTTGTGTCCTTCACTAGTTCCTGTTAAGAATGTCCTGCGCAAGTTGGACCCATGCCCAAGTATTTATACTCTCCCTGGACAGTGCCACCCGCAGGCCGCTCAGTTGATTCATGTCACAGGGTACTGAATTTGGATGATCAGCCATGATCTCATTAAATGGTGGAGCGGGCTCGAGGGGCCCGAATGGCCTACTCCTGCTCCTAGCTTCTATGTTTCTATGTAAAAGATGAGAAGCCACTATCCCAACCACTGTTCCCGCTAATTTATTTTGGGTGCAAGGCCCCCTTTCATGGGCTGTGCAGCCCATTTAAATTTCTGCGCATGCACGGTTTCTCCAGTTAAAAAGACGCTGAGCGGCCTGTGCAGGACCTCCAGACCGCTGCGCGGGCCACGTGGCTAAACGGGAATGACGTGCGTTTACAGAACCCATTTTGAGGAAGGCATCTTTTTTTAAAAAGAGCCTATTTTAAGCTAAGAAATGCTTTACGTGAAAATCCATAAAGTATGGGTGGAAATACTCCATTTTTTCTTGAGGTCCTATCTGCCAATTCAGGTGTACGTGGCACTATTTGAATAGCAGGTAGTTCTGGAGTCCTGTCAACCATTCCTGCCTCGACAATTACCACCAAAAACAGACTAACTGGTCAATCATCTCATTGTTGCTTGTGGGATCTTGCTGTGTGCAAAATGGCTGACGCACTTAGCTGCTTAACAACAGTCACTGCACCTCAAAATGATTCATCTCTTGAAGCACTTGGGAGAGATGAGCGGGTGCTACAGTATATAAATGACAGTCCTGTATCTTATTGTAAGTTAAGGATCCACTAGAGTCTGCTCTAATAGATAGAGCTGAACACACAGCAAAAGTGAGTCTAATATTAATTTTTACTTGGAGCAATTGGATGGTCTTGTAGTTGAAGCTTACGGAGACCATGGGAAGTCATTTTCATTTGGAGCAGATTGCACCCCCATAGGAGAATCAAGGGGATGATTTGTTAGACCACACTCAGAGTACTGTGAACAGTTCTGGTCTCCATATTATAAAAAGGACATAGCGGCACCGGAGAAGGTGCAGAAAAGATTTACAAGGATGATACCAGAACTGAGAGGTTATACCTATTAGGAAAGATTGAGCAGGCTGGGGCTCTTTTCTCGAGAAAAGAAGACTGAGGGGTGACCTTTTAAGATTATGAAAGGGTCCGATAGGGTAGACGTAGAGAAGATGTTTCCACTTGTGGCGGAGACCAGAACTGGGGGCCAACAATATAAGGTAGTCACTAATAGATCCAATAGGGAATTTAGGAGAAATTTCTTTACCCAGAGAGTGGTGAGAAGGTGGAACTCGCTACCACAAGGAGTAGTTGGCAACAACAACAACTTGCATTTATATACAGGAAACTTCGCGATATCTGGCACCGACGGGACCGAGCTGCTGCCGATCTATCAGAACTTCCGGATAAACCAGCGCTAATGTTGAAGGATACGGAGGTTTTCATCTCCGTATCTGACAACAAACACTGTTGCTGAGCAACAGCTTGTAAACACTCGGCCCGTACCTTGGAAGTGTCTCTGAAGCTGTTGCTAAGCTACAGAGACGCTTTCCTGAGCCTGACTGTTAAAAAAATGCTAGGAGAAGAAAAAAAACCTAACCAAAACGGCTGCTGATTTCTGCCGTTAGATCGAGGTTTCCGGACACACAACCTCCGGATAAACCAAAGTTTCCTGCAGCACCTTTAACGTAGTAAAACGCCCCAAGGTGCTTCACAGGAGTATTTTAAGACAAAAAAGTTGACACCGAGCCACATAAAGATAAATTAAGGCAGGTGACCAAAAGCTTGGTCAGAGAGGTAGGTTTTAAGGAGCATCTTAAAGGAGGAGAGAGAGGCGGAGAGGTTTCGGGAGGGAATTCTAGAGCTTAGGGCCCAGGCAGCTGAAGGCACGGCCGCCAAAAGTTGAGTGATTATAATCAGGGATGCTCAAGAGGGCAGAATTAGAGGAGCGCAGATATCTCGGTGGGGAGTTGTGGGGCTGGAGGAGGTTACAGAGATAGGGAGGGGGCGAGGGCCATGGAGGGATTTGAAAACAAAGATGAGAATTTTAAAATCGAGGCACTGCTTAACCGGGAGCCAATGTAAGCCAGTGAGCACAGGGGGTGATGGGCGAACGGGACTTGGTGCCAGTTAGGACACGGGCAGCCGAGTTTTGGATCACCTCAAGTTTACATAGGGTGGAATCTGGGGGGAGGGGGGCAGCCAGGAGTGCAGGCGAATGGCATAGATCCTTAAGGGAAAGGGGAAAGGGGAAAGTTAGATAAACACACAAGGGAGAAAGGAATAGAAGGAAATAACAACAGAAAATGCTGGAAAAACTCAGCAGGCCAGGCAACATCCGTGGAGAGAAATTAGAGTCGACGTTTCTCAAAACTGGAAAGGAAATAAAATAGATCGAAGGCAAGGCTGCGATAGAACAAAAGAAGTAAAAGAGACATTAAGAGGTATTCAAAACCAGACGAGATGGTAATAGGACAGTGGAGACAAAAGACGGCTCAGATTAGGTGTGAAGTGTACTGGCAGAAAGACAGACAGCTGCCATGAGGGAGAGAGAAAAAAAGGAAAGGGGGGGGAAGGGAAGACCCAAAACAAAGGGGTGGAAAAAATATATAAGTAAAAATGTAATAGGGGCCGAGGTTATGATCTGAAATTGTTGAACTCGATATTGAGTCCGGAAGGCTGCAACGTGCCTAATCGGAAGATGAGGTGCTGTTCCTCGAGTTTACGTTGAGCTTCCGTGGAACAATGCAAGAGGCCAAGGACGGTGAGGTCTGAGTGGGAATGGAGCGGTGAATTAAAATGACAGGCGACCGGAAGCTCGGGGTCACCCTTACGGACTGAACGGAGGTGTTCCGCAAAGCGGTCACCCAATCTGTGTTTGGTCTCCCCAATGTAGAGGAGACCGCAACGTGAGCAGGGAATACAGTATACTAGGTTGCAAGAAGTACAAGTAAATCGCTGTTTCACCTGGAAGGGGTGTTTGGGGCCCTGGACAGTGGGAAGGGGGGAGGTATAGGGCCAGGTGTTACATCTCCTGCGCTTGCATGGGAAGGTGCCGGGCAAAGGGGAAGGGCTGTTGGGGGTGATAGAGGAGTGGACTAGGGTGTCTCGGAGGGAGCGGTCCCTACGGAACGCTGAAAGGGGAGGGGAGGGGAAAATGCGTTTGGTGGTGGGATCACTTTGGAGGTAGCGGAAATGGCGGAGGATGATCCGTTGAATGTGGAGGCTGGTGGGGTGAAAGGTGAGGAATAGAAAGATATGTTGACTGGGTGAGATGAAGGAGGCTGGTGTGGAGCATAAACGCCGGCGTGGATCTGTTGGGCTGAATGGCCTCTTTCCGTGCTGTAAATTCTATGTATCTAATATCGGAGGAGGGGGAGATGATCCATTCGATCAGGTTACAACCCGGGCGGCAACATTGACAATTACCCCCCCGCCCCCTCATTTGGTGGAGTGGGAATTCAATTTTTGGTCAGTGTAAAGGGTTTATGTACTTATTCATGCTATAGCTAACCAAGTGTTGCTTCACGGAGTACTGTACTGTTGCTGCTTCAGAGCTTACAGAATCACAATCTCTCACTGAAATGGACACCAGAGATTGAGTGCTGTGGATCCAGACTCCGGGTGGGCTGTCACAAAATGTCAAGCCACGTTAAGTTTGCAAGTCTTCAATGTGTCTACATCTGCCTAACTGAGTTGAAATAGCCAAGGGATTATTGAAGCCTTTATATTTTGCGCTGTAGAGTACAGTCTGGGGAACTCCTTTTACATTTTGTGATATCAAACAGTTTTCAGCAGGGTTTTATCAGGAATTCTCTGCTTTGGAAAGATTCGCGGCCTCGGGCTACAGAAAGCCCTGTCAGGCCTACTTATCTTCTCCAAAGAGTGGGCCATTGTTCTGAGGGCTCTGATAGCACAATGTAATGTCAATTACATCTGCAGTTAAATGCCTGCCTGTTCATACCTGTGCAGCTGGGAGGTCTGAACCTTTTCATTCAGGTGACCCCCCAGTTAAACGTGTGGAAAAAAAACTAGATGCTAACTCTCAAATGAAGAAGCAATCTTGCAAGCATTTGCCAGAAAGAAAACATCGCACTCCAGATAGAGTCAGACATGTTGGATTGGAGAAGATTAAGTCGAGGCTGGTTTTCCTTTTTTTTATATAAAATTTTAAAAAAGTACCCAGGTGTGATTGTCTCTTTGTTCTTCCAGTACTTTTGCTCTTGCTGTGTCCAGCGAAATGCAGCGCAGTGCCAATTATAATCGACCTTCCAATACTGTTGGCCATGACACCAGTAAAATTCTCTTCGCCGGGAGCAAGCGGAAGCCAAGCGCAGGCAGCAGAAGGAGTGCACGTCAACCCAAGCACCCCACCCACCCGCCCCTTCAACCTCCGTCTGCCCCACCTGTGACAGAGACTGTAGGTCCCGCATCGGACTCATCAGTCACCTGAGAACTCATTTTTAATGTGGAAGCAAGTCATCCTTGGCTATGAGGGACTGCCTAAGAAGAAGAAGAAGTCAGCAACAGCAACAAATAATACATCATATTTTAAACAATATCTCATTTTTTTGGATTGTCTCAAATAACCATGTATTTCCGTCAAATATAAACAAGCAGAAAAAAACCACACCAGATGCCGTGTTGCTGCCTCTTCACCCACTGAGCAAGAAACATTTACAACGTAACAAATACATTACAAGTTCGCCAATTCCAGAAGTCAAACAAGAAGCTTGGCAGCACATTTACCCATTACATTACTCGCTATACCTGACTATATTTTCACCAACTATGGTCTCCTTTACTTCACATCATTGACCCTGCCTTCCGTCCCATTCCCCGATGATCATTCCCATTGTCCTTCACGATGATGTCAACTCTTTGCATTTCAGTGTTGATCTGTTGTAACCCCACTATTCAAAAAAGGTGGTAGAGAGAAAACAGGGAATTATAGACCGGTAAGCCTGACATCGGTAGTGGGGAAAATGCTAGAGTCCATTATAAAAGATGTAATAGCAGAGCACTTGGAAAACAGTGACAGGATCGGACAAAGTCAACATGGATTTACAAAAGGTAAATCGTGCTTGACTAATCTACTGGAATTTTTTGGGGATGTAACTGGTAGAATAGATAAGGGAGAACCAGTGGATGTGGTGTATTTCGACTTTCAGAAGGCTTTCGATAAGGTCCCACATAAGAGATTAGCGTGTAAAGTTAAAGCACATGGGATCGGGGGTAAGGTACTGACTTGGATAGAGAACTGGTTGGCAGACAGGAAGCAAAGAGTTGGAATAAACGGGTCTTTTTCCGAGTGGCAGGCAGTGACTAGTGGAGTATCGCAGGGATCGGTGCTAGGACCCCAGCTATTCACAATATATATTAATGATCTAGACGAGGGAAAATATCTCCAAGTTTGCAGACAACACAAAGCTGGGTGGGCGTGTGTGCTGTGAGGAGGATGCCGAGAAACTCCAGTATGATTTGGACAGGTTGGGTGATTGGGCAGATGCATGGCAGATGCAGTATAATGTGGATAAATGTGAGGTTATCCACTTTGGTAGCAAAAACAGGAAGGCAGATTATTATCTGAACGGCAATAGAATGGGAGAAGGGGAAGTGCAATGAGACTTGGGTGTCCTTGAGCACTAGTCGCTGAAGGTAAGCATGCAGGTGCAGCAGGCGGTTAAGAAGGCAAATGGTATGTTGGCCTTCATAGCGAGAGGATTCGAATACAGGAGCAAGGATGTCTTGCTGCAGTTGTACAGGGCCTTGGTGAGACCACATCTTGAGTATTGTGTGCAGTTTTGGTCGCCTTATCTGAGGAAGGATGTTCTTGCCATGGAGGGAGTGCAGCGAAGATTCACCAGACTGATACCTGGGATGGCAGGAATGACGTATGAGGAGAGATTGGGTCGATTGGCCTTATATTCGCTGGAGTTTAGAGAAATGAGAGGGGATCTCATTGAAACTTATAAAATTCTAACAGGACTAGACAGACTAGATGCAGGAAGGATGTTCCCGATGGCAGGGGAATCCAGAACCAGGGGTCACAGTCTAAAGATAAGGGGTAAGCCATTTAGGACAGAGATGAGGAGGAATTTCTTCACCCAGAGAGTGGTGAAGCTGTGGAATTTTCTACCACAGAAGGCGGTGGAGGCCAATACATTAAATATATTCAAGAAGGATTTAGATATATTTCTTAAGGCTAAAGGGATCAAGGGATATGGGGAGAAAGCAGGGACAGGGTACTGAATTTGGATGATCAGCCATGATCTCATTAAATGGCGGAGCAGGCTCGAGGGGCCGAATGGCCGACTCCTGCTTCTATCTTCTATTTTTCTATGTTTTTATGATCTGCCCATCTCCTTGCCGGTCTGATTTTCCCCTTTCCTGACTTTTAAGTCTCTTCATCCCTTTTGAACACGTGCATCGCCACGGCCGCTCTCCCACATGCACTTCTACGGAGAAGGTGGCCACTCCACACGTCAAGGAAAACTTCTCATCCACCTGGCAAGGCCCCTCTCTAACGTAACGTCTTGTCACTCCTACATACAGGGCACAGCTGCACTCGTACTGTTGGGATATCCCACTGCGCCTGCAACATTTATTAGTAAATTCAGTTGGTAACAAGCTAGAAAAGAGTCAAAACTGTGTTCTTTATTGGTCAGCCATTTTAATTAACCTGAGGTCACCTGAGGAAGAGAGTGTTTGAAGACCAGGACCTCAAACCCAGCACCAAGCCCTCCTGTATGCTTCAGAGACATGGACCATGTACAGCAGGCACCTCAAAGCACTGGAGAGGTACCACAAACACTGCCTCCGCAAGATCCTGCAAATCCATTGGCAGGATAGGCGCACCAACGTCAGTGTTCTTGCTCAGACCAACATCCCCAGCATCGAAGCTTTGACCACGCTCGATCAGCTCCGATGGACGGGCCACATCGTCTGTATGCCCAATACGAGACTCCCAAAGCAAGCGCTCTACTCGGAGCTCCGACACGGCAAGAGAGCCCCAGGTGGGCAGAGGAAACACTTCAAGGACACCCTCAAAGCCTCCTTGAAAAAGTGTAACATCCCCACTGACACCTGGGAATCCCTGGCCCAAGACTGCACAAAGTGGAGGAGAAGCATCCGGGAAGGCGCCGAACCCCTCGAGTCTCTTCGTTGGGAGCAAGCAGAAGCCAAGCGCAAGGAGCGCAAACAGCGCCTGTCAACCCAAGCACCCCACCCACCCGCCCCTTCAACCATCGTCTGTCCCACCTGTGACAGAGACTGTAGGTCCTGCATTGGACTCATCAGTCACCTGAGAACTCATTTTTAGTGTGGAAGCAAGTCATCCTCGGTTCCGAGGGACTGTCTAAGAAGAAGAGAGATTTTAATTAACCACATCAATCATGCAAACACCTCCATGTTGGAGATACCAGTCAGGGAATGTTCTTGCATGATGGATTCCCCAATATCGATACCTTTCTCTCTTGGGAAAAAAAACTTTTTAAGAAGGGCACTTCACAAACAACCATAAAATCAACATCACAGAGCTAAGTCCAACAGTTCATATGAAGTCTCAACAGATAAAATTGTTCTGTGGTGTTCACACTACTCCAGCCCACCTTGTTGTTAGGGTTGTAGGCTTCAGTTACGTAGCGCTGATGGGAGCCTTTCCTATCAGATGTTGCAGTTGCAACTTGGGCTCACTTTTGTTGGTTACTCGCCACAGTCTTTCCTTAGAACATAAGAAATAGGAGCAGGAATAGGTCATTTGACCCTTCGAGCCTGCTCCGCCAATCCAATAAGATCATGGCTGATCTTTGATCTCAACTCCACTTTCCTGCCCGATCTCCATACCCCTTGATTCTCCTGGAGTCCAAAAAATCTATCGATCTCTGTCTTGAATATACGCAATGATTCAGCATCCACAGCACTCTGGGGTAGAGAATTCCAAAGGTTCACGACCCTCTGAGTGAAGAAATTCCTCCTCATCTCAGTCTTAAATTTCCGACCCCTTATCCTGAGACTATGCCCCCCCTAGTTCTAGACTCTCCAGCCAGGGGAAACAACCTCTCAGCATCGACCCTGTCTATCCCCCTCAGAATCTTATATGTTTCAATGAGATCACCCCTCATTCTTCTAAACTCCAGAGAGTATCGGCCCAACCTACTCGATTCCTTCTGTTTTGCTCTGTCGTGGCTGTGGTTTAACTACTGCGGACTGGAATTATGAAAAAGCGAATGTATAACATGAAGAAAATGGGAAATTGAACGGGCTATGGGAAAAGAGCAGGGGAGTGGGACTAATTGGATAGCTCTACCAAAGAGCTGGCACAGGCATGATGGGCTGAATGGCCTCCTTCTGTGCTGTATCATTCTATGATTCTGCACAGTGTAAGCTTCATGTCTCACGGTGGAACAGACAATGAGAAGCAACAGTAACGTTGCATCTCAACCGTCTGTGTCACTGCCTTGTAGCACACTGCAGGTTGCGCTATCCTGTACCTGTGGGATCTTCAGCAGGGCATGAAGGACTTGATTATTCCCAAACCTGTCTCAAAATCACAAAACAATTAGACAACCAGACTACATACATGGGGTTTCAGAAGATCAGTTGACCATAAAAACTTGGCTGTCAAGTTATGAATGAATTTCTTGGGTATATATTCAATGCTTGGTGTACAAGGTCCATGATAAGCACATGGGCACCGTGATAAAGATATGGATATACAGCTTTGCTGGTCCCTGATTCCTTTGTTTCCATAAATGTCCCAATCTGCTTCGCTCTCCCCTGTCCTTTTCCCTGTCTTTCTGGATGTGATAATTCATGTTGGGTTACAGTTCCACGGGCGCTGGTGGTCCTTGGGTAACTTGGCCAGATGACCGTTCTTCACGTGTGAGCACAGGTACTGAGTGTGGTCAGGTCATTCAATTGCGGAGGTCATCACAGCTTCATCTGATCTTCACACTTGTTCACATTCCACTAGGGGGTCAGAGGACTGCGATCAGGAACAAAACATCTGTCTGATCTTTCCTCCCAAAAAGTTGTGGGTTCATAAGAACATAAGAATTAGGAGCAGGAGTAGGTCATGCGGCCCCTCAAGCCAGCTCTGCCATTCAGTAAGATCGTGACTGATCTTCGACCGCAACTCCACCTTCCCACCCAATTCCCTTGATTCCCTTAGAGTCCAAAAATTATCGACCTCAAGACCCACTCCAGAGTCTTGAGCACAAAAATCTAGGCTGACACTTCCAGTGCGGTACTGAGGGAGTGCCGCACTGTCAGAGGTTCCGTCTTTCAGATGAGACGTTAAACCGAGGCCCCTCAGATGGAAGTAAAGATCCCAGGGCACTATTTTGAAGAAGAGCAGGGGGGCGTTCTCCCCAGTGTCCTGGGGCCTAATATTTATCCCTCAATCACCATCACTAAAGACAGGTTATTTGGTCATTACCACATTGCTGTTTGTGGGATCTTGCAGATTGGCTGCCACGTTTCCTACATTACAGCAGTGACTACACTTCCAAAAAGTACTTCATTGGCTGTGAAGCGCTTTGGGGGGGGGGGGCGTCCCGAGGTCGTGAAAGGCGCTATAGAAATGCAAGTCTTTCTATCTCTCCCTAGCCCTAGAATGCTGAGGCTGGTTTTAGCAACTGCAACCTGAGATCGCCGAACTCAACCCAGATTGGGAATTACACCTGAGATAGCACCGGACTTGTCTCGATGGTGTCGTACCATCCTGCGCAGGGCATTCACCCACTGAATTATTTCTTTTATCACCCCAGTGAAGGAGAATTCATCTTTTCAACCTTTTTGTAAATTCTGTGGAGGTGCAGTATTTATTGATATTAGACTTTAGTCAATAGGGGGGCGGTGTTCAGGAAGATCTGGCACATTCTTGGCAAAGGAATAACAATTTTTTTCTTGTCGAGGTGCTATGCTTTCCAGCAGCCATTACAAGAGCACGTGAATGAATTATTGGAATTAAAAGACTTACCATTGATTAGTTTGTATTTTCTGAGGCAAGTTTTTGAAGCGAGTGCGGACATATTCTAAAGCTTGTGTTTTCCCCGCTCCCCGACCACCCACAAAGCAGAAATAAAGCCAGGCCGGTTAGCAGCCAGGCTGGAAGCACAGAGAAAGCACTTAATTAGGCGTTATATTCCGGATTACTGCAACCTTTGGGTTGAAGCTTCCCCCCCCCCCACCCTCCGCCGCCCCCTTTCTAACTAGCTTTGCAAATCTTTTATTTTCTTTCTCCTTCTGCACGTTTCACAGCTCGCTCTGCCTTGCTTGCACACTCGGTGCGTGGGAGCACCTCTGTCAGAATTGAAAAATCCAGAGTCGGTCAGTAATTCTCCATTCACTCAAACTCCTTTCCGTCGTTAGCAGATTTCGGTCCAGGCATGCCGATTGCTGCCCCTTACCCTTCACTAAGCAGCTACGGTTAGGTCACGTCCTAGATCAGAACTAAAAAATAAATGCCAGGTTGATTTGGGTATGCCCACTCTGGCATGTAACCCCTCCTTCGTGTGCCCTCTTGCTGGGATTGCAGACTCTGACTGTTCTGTCGCTCCCAGTGTTTCCCCCGTTGCTGGGGAATTGTTAACTTATCAATGGGGAGAAGCTGGAAAAACTCAGCAGGCCAGGCAACATCCGTGGAGAGAGAAATAGAGTTAACGTTTCAGGTCGAAACCCTTTGTCAAGTCCTGACGAAGGGTCTTTGACCTGAAACATTGACTCTGTTTCTCTCTCCACGGATGTTGCCTGGCCTGCTGAGTTTTTCCAGCATTTTCTGTTGTTATTTCGGATTTCCAGCATCTGCAGTATTTTGCTATCGTTAACAGTTTTTAATGCGTCGCTGTCTGACCTTCATTAGCATGACATTAGGAAAGGTGTCAAGACCGAGGAGAGGATGCAGAAAAGAATTCACTGAGGCAGCACAAAGGACGCTTTAGTTGTGAGGAGAGACGAGAAGGAACTGGGTTCTTTACGTTCGAAATTTGAGAAGAGACCTGCTAAGAGTTGCCAAAATTATGAGGTTATTTTGATAAATTGGGGGAAAAACAATATCCACTGGTTGCTAAGTGGAGGGGATAAATTTAAGATCATTGCCAAACGAATGAAGGGAGAGGTTAGGAGAATATTTTATTGTGTAGAGGTCGCTGGGACATGGAAGGCTTGACCAGTGGTGGAAGCAGAATCCACAATAGTTTCTAAAAGGGAAATGGCAAAATATTTTGCAAAAGAATAGGTTATGGGGAACGGGACTAAGTGGATAGTTCTTTCAGAGAGCCAGCACAGGGTCGATGGGCTGAATAGCCTCCTCATGTGCTGTGAAATTCTCTAATTCTATACTGGACACAGTAATTGCCATAATTAACATGCTATAATATCCACGCACTTTCCCCTTATTCTACTTGTGTGCCTGACTTGATAAATAAGGCTTATTACCATCAACTATTTTGTTCCCACTGGTTTGCAGATGTTCGCCGCTTACTTTAAAAAAAAAACCCTGACAAGCGGGTTAGCCTAGAGGCTCCTATCAGTTATGCCTCATTTTCAGCTCCAAGAATTCCTCCTCCCCATGTGGCCACTTACCTTTAAGTATATGCATCCCTTTAAGTTTTACCCAAAGCACAATTTTCCGGTCCCTCTCCCATTAGCCTACCTCCCTGTGCATCAAGCTATGAATAATAATGTAAACGTGCGGAGACTGCGCAAAACTGCACGCAATCAGCTCACTCCAGTTCTGGCTAGACTTTTATTTTTATTCGTTCATGGGATGTAGGTTTCGCTGGCAAAGCCAGCATTTATTGCCCATCCTACTTGCCCCTTGAGAAGGTGGTGGTGTTCCCATGCCTTCTTGAACCGCTGCAGTCCGTGTGGTGAAGGTGCTCCCACGGTGCTGTTAGGGAGGGAGTTCCAGGATTTTGACCCAGCGACGATGAAGGATCGGCCGATATACTTCTAAGTGCGTGGCTTGGAGGGGAACTTGGAGGTGGTGGTGTTCCCATGCGCCTGCTGCCCTTGTCCTTCTCGGTGGAAGAGGTCACGGGCTTGGGAGGTGCTGCCGAAGAAGCCTTGGCGAGTTGCTGCAGTGCATCTTGTAGATGGTACACACTGCAGCCACGGTACGCCGGTGGTGGAGGATGATGAATCTTAGAAAGGTGATGAATCTTAGAATCATACATCACTAGAGGAAGCCATTTGGCCCATCATGCCTGTGCTGGATCTTTGAAAGAGCTATCCGATTAGTCCTACTCTCCTGCTCTTTCCCCATAGCCCTGAACATGATTCCTTTTCAAGTATCTATCTAATTCTCTTTTGAATGTTATTATTGGATCTGCTTCCTCCACCCTTTCAAGCAGTGCATTCCATAGAAACATAGAAACATAGAAGATAGGAGCAGGAGTAGGCCATTCGGCCCTTCGAGCCTGCTCCGCCATTCAATGAGATCATGGCTGATCATTCAAATTCAGTACCCTGTCCCTGCCTTCTCTCCATATCCCTTGATCCCTTTAGCCTTAAGAAATATATCCAACTCTTTCTTGAATATATTTAATGAACTGGCCTCCACCGCCCTCTGTGGCAGAGAATTCCACAGGTTCACCACTCTCTGGGTGAAGAAATTCCTCCTCATTTTAGTCCTAAATGGCTTACCCCTTATCCTTAGACTATGACCCCTGGTTCTGGACTCCCCGGCCATCGGAAACATCCTTCCTGCATCTAGTCTGTCCAGGCCTGACAGAATTTTATAGGTTTCGATGAGATCCCCTGTCAATCTTCTAAACTCCAGTGAGTATAAGCCCAATCGACCCAATCTCTCCTCATACGTCATTCACAGAAACCCCACAGTGCAGATAGAGGCCATTTCGGCCCATCGAGCCTGCACCGACACATATCCCACCCGATCCCCGTAACCCCTACACCAACACATATCCCACCCTATCCTGTAACCCCACGTATTTAATCCCCCTAACACTAAGGGTCAATTTATCATAGCCAATCAACCTAACCTGCACATCTTTGGACTGTGGGAGGAAACCGGAGCACCCGGAGGAAACCCATGCAAACACGGGGAGAATGTGCAAAATCCACACAGACAGTCGCCCGAGGCCGGATTCGAACCCGGGTCCCTGGCGCTGTGAGGCAACAGTGCTAACCACTATGCCACCGTGCTGCCCTCCCAGGTATCAGCCTGGTGAATCTTCGCTGCACTCCTTCCATGGCAAGAACGTCCTTCCTCAGGTAAGGCGACCAAAACTGCACACAATCCAGATCATAACTCGCTGCGTAAAAAAATCCTCACTTCATCTCCCCTCTGGTTCTTTTGCCAATTATCTTAAATCGGTGCCCTCTGGTTACCGACCCTCCTGCCAGGGGAAATGGTTTTGCCCAATCTACTCTATCAAAACCCCTCATAATTTTGAACGCCTCTATTAAATCTCCCCTTAGCCTTCCTGCTCTGAGGGGAGCAACTTGCGGTAGATGTGAGACAATCTGGACTGACCGTCCCCACGACTGAAAAAACCTACCTTCAGGTTTTGATGTCTCCATTTACAGGGTGGCAGCCATGTATTCCAGTGTACAAGAGCAAAATACTGCAGAGGCTGGAACTCTGAAACAAAATGAGAAAGTGCTGGAGATACTCAGCGGGTCAGGCAGCGCCTGCGGAGAGAGAAGCAGAGCTAACGTTTCAGGTCGATGACCCTTCGTCAGAACTGGAAAGAGCTGGAGATGGGACAGGTTTTTAAGCAAGTGTATGGGCAGGGAAAGGGGGGGAGGGGAGGAAAGGACAAAAGGGAAGATCTGTGATAGGGTGGAAGGCCGGAGAGAAAGGGATGATGGTGCAAGGCCAAAGGAGATGGTAGCGGGACAAGTTAAGAAACAAAAGATGGCTCTAGATGAGGTGTAAATGGTAGTGGCTGAATGATTGACAGCTGCCATGTGGTCTGGCACTGGCATAACTGCTGCGATTGCCAGTCACGACAGCCCAGTCATTCAGTAAATTATGCTGTTTTCAGTAATTGGTGGCATCATTACGGAATTCAATCCGCAATAGAATAATGTTCAGTCATTGAGTATATTCAAGACAGAGACCGATAGATTTTTGGGCACTAAGGGAATCAAGGGATATGGGGATCGGGCGGGAAAGTGGAGATGAGGTCAAAGATCAGCCATGATCTTATTGAAAAGAAAGAAAGACTTGCATTTCTATAGCGCCTTTCACGACCACCGGACGTCCCAAAGCGCTTTACAGCCAATGAAGTATTTTTGAAGTGTAGTCACTGTTGTAATGTGGGAAACGCGGCAGCCAATTTGCGCACAGCAAGGTCCCACAAACATCAATGTGATAATGACCAGATAATCTGTTTTTTTTGTTATGTTGGTTGAGGGATAAACATTGGCCCCAGGACACCGGGGAGAACTCTCCTGCTGTTCTTAGAAATAGTGCCATGGGATCTTTTACGTCCACTTGAGAGGGCGGGCGGGGCCTCGGTTTAACAGTTGAATTGTGGAGCAGGCTCGAAGGGCCGAATGGCCGACTCCTGCTCCTATTTCTTATGTTCTTATGAAGCTGCACTGTCCAGGGATATTAATTATGCCATTATGTATGATAATATAGCATGGTTAGTGGAGACATCGAACAGGCTGCCAGCTAGGTGTCCTTCAAGAGTAAATTGGGCCTGTTCCTGGCTGGGGTGGAGATCACCTTTTACAGAAGGTAAGTACTGTAGGAAATACAGGGACAGAGTGATCTCCTGGACGAGTTTTGATTGCCTAGTTGGGTCGGAGAGGAATTTCCCAGATTTTTTCTCCCAAATTGACCATTGGGTTTTTTAATCTGGTTTCTCGCCTCTCCCGGGAGATCACATGGGTTCGGGTGGGATGGAGAGTGATAGTAGATTTGAGGTTAGGATCAGATCAGCCATGATCTTATTGAATGGTGGAGCAGGCTCGAGGGGCCGATTGGCCTACTCCTGCTCCTATTTCTTATGTTCTTATGTTATGTTCTTATGTTCATGGATGTATGCGGTGTTATTCACGATACTGCTCTAAACGCGACACGATACAGTAACAATGTTCTGCCTAGGATTATTCTGAATACTCTATTATACGTCAATCTTCTCTTCTTAGGCAGTCCCTCGGAACCGAGGATGACTTTAAGGGTGGAAGATGCCTGTGCATGAATTCTTTTAACGTGGGGTGGCCGTTGCACACCAGCTACCACACGGGCTTGACAGAGCAAGGTCTTGGTCCAATGGCAAGGGGATCCAAGGCGATTGGAGACCAGGCTCTGCTACATCGGCCTAGCACACACACACAAACATACTGCTTCTGTCCTCCTCCCTCCTTCCCGCAGGTCCTCTCTGCCTGGGATTCACAGGCTGCAGTGTGGTCCTCCCGACCTCGCTGCTGGTCCACACTGCGCCACTCCTGGGCCTCGACCTCGCTGCTGGTCCACGCTCTGCCACTCTTGGGCCTCGACTTCGCTGCTGGGCTCGACCTCGCCCCTGGGCCTCGCCTCACTCCTGGGTCCCGTCCTTGCTCCTGGGCCTCAACCTCGCTCCTGGGCCCCATCCTCGCCCCTGGACCTCGACCTCGCTCCTGGGCCCTGTCCTTGCTCCTTGGCCCCGTCCTCGCCCCTGGGCCTCGCCTCGCTCCTGGGTCCCGTCCTTGCTCCTGGGCCTCGACCTCACTCCTGGGCCCCATCCTCGCCCCTGGACCTCGACCTCGCTCCTGGGCCCCGTCCTTGCTCCTTGGCCCCGAGCTCGCCCCTGGGCCTCACCTCGCTCCTGGGTCCCTACCTCGCTCCTGGGTCCCTACCTCGCTCCTGGGTCCCGACCTCGCTCCTGGGTCCCGTCCTCACTCCTGGGTCCCGTCCTCGCTCCTGGGCCTTGACCTCGCTCCTGGGTCCCGTCCTCGCTCCTGGGCCTTGACCTCGCTCCTGGGTCCCGACCTCGCTCCTGGGTCCCGTCCTCGCTCCTGGGCCTTGACCTCGCTCCTGGGTCCCGTCCTCGCTCCTGGGTCCCGTCCTCGCTCCTGGGTCCTGTCCTCGCTCCTGGGCCTCGACCTCGCTCCTGGGCCTCGTCCTCGCTCCTGGGTCCCGTCCTCGCTCCTGGGTCCCGTCCTCGCTCCTGGGCCTCGACCTCGCTCCTGGGCCTCGCCTCGCTCCTGGGCCTTGACCTCGCTCCTGGGTCCCGACCTCGCTCCTGGGTCCGGACCTCGCTCCTGGGCCCCGACCTCGCTCCTGGGCCTTGACCTCGCTCCTGGGCCTCGACCTCGCTCCTGGGTCCCGTCCTCGCTCCTGGGCCCCGTCCTCGCTCCTGGGTCCCGTCCTCGCTCCTGGGTCTCGCCTCGCTCCTGGGTCCCGTCCTCGCCCCTGGGCCTCGCCTCGCTCCTGGGTCCCGTCCTTGCTCCTGGGCCTCGACCTCACTCCTGGGCCCCATCCTCGCCCCTGGACCTCGACCTCGCTCCTGGGCCCCGTCCTTGCTCCTTGGCCCCGAGCTCGCCCCTGGGCCTCACCTCGCTCCTGGGTCCCTACCTCGCTCCTGGGTCCCTACCTCGCTCCTGGGTCCCGACCTCGCTCCTGGGTCCCGTCCTCACTCCTGGGTCCCGTCCTCGCTCCTGGGCCTTGACCTCGCTCCTGGGTCCCGTCCTCGCTCCTGGGCCTTGACCTCGCTCCTGGGTCCCGACCTCGCTCCTGGGTCCCGTCCTCGCTCCTGGGCCTTGACCTCGCTCCTGGGTCCCGTCCTCGCTCCTGGGTCCCGTCCTCGCTCCTGGGTCCCGTCCTCGCTCCTGGGCCTCGACCTCGCTCCTGGGCCTCGTCCTCGCTCCTGGGTCCCGTCCTCGCTCCTGGGTCCCGTCCTCGCTCCTGGGCCTCGACCTCGCTCCTGGGCCTCGCCTCGCTCCTGGGCCTTGACCTCGCTCCTGGGTCCCGACCTCGCTCCTGGGTCCGGACCTCGCTCCTGGGCCCCGACCTCGCTCCTGGGCCTTGACCTCGCTCCTGGGCCTCGACCTCGCTCCTGGGCCCCGTCCTCGCTCCTGGGCCCCGTCCTCGCTCCTGGGTCCCGTCCTCGCTCCTGGGTCCCGTCCTCGCTCCTGGGTCCCGTCCTCGCGCCTGGGTCCCGACCTCGCTCCTGGGTCCCGTCCTCGCTCCTGGGTCCCGACCTCGCTCCTGGGTCCGGTCCTCGCACCTGAGTCGGGTCCTCGCTCCTGGGTCCCGTCCTCGCTCCTGGGCCTCGACCTCGCTCCTGGGCCTTGACCTCGCTCCTGGGCCCCGTCCTCGCTCCTGGGTCCCGTCCTCGCTCCTGGGCCTTGACCTCGCTCCTGGGTCCCGTCCTCGCTCCTGGGTCCCGACGTCGCTCCTGGGTCCCGTCCTCGCTCCTGGGCCTCGCCTCGCTCCTGGGTTCCATCCTCGCTCCTGGGCCTCGCCTCGCTCCTGGGTCCCGACCTCGCTCCTGGGCCCCGACCTCGCTTCTGGGCCCCGTCCTCGCTCCTGGGCCCCGTCCTCGCTCCTGGATCCCGTCCTCGCTCCTGGGCCTCGACCTCGCTCCTGGGCCCCGTCCTCGCTCCTGGGTCCCGTCCTCGCTCCTGGGCCTCGACCTCGCTCCTGGGCCTCGACCTCGCTCCTGGGCCTCGACCTCGCTCCTGGGCCCCGTCCTCGCTCCTGGGCCTCGACCTCGCTCCTGGGCCCCGACCTCGCTCCTGGGCCCCGACCTCGCTCCTGGGCCCCGACCTCGCTCCTGGGCCCCGACCTCTCTCCTGGGCCTCGACCTCGCTCCTGGGCCTCGACCTCGCTCCTGGGTCCTGTCCTCGCTCCTGGGCCCCGACCTCGCTCCTGGGCCCCGACCTCGCTCCTGGGACCCGTCCTCGCTCCTGGGCCTCGACCTCGCTCCTGGGCCTCGACCTCGCTCCTGGGCCTCGACCTCGCTCCTGGGCCCTGTCCTTGCTCCTTGGCCCCGTTCTCGCCCCTGGGCCTCGCCTCGCTCCTGGGTCCCGTCCTTGCTCCTGGGCCTCGACCTCGCTCCTGGGCCCCATCCTCGCCCCTGGACCTCGACCTCGCTCCTGGGCCCCGTCCTTGCTCCTTGGCCCCGAGCTCGCCCCTGGGCCTCACCTCGCTCCTGGGTCCCTACCTCGCTCCTGGGTCCCTACCTCGCTCCTGGGTCCCGACCTCGCTCCTGGGTCCCGTCCTCGCTCCTGGGTCCCGTCCTCGCTCCTGGGCCTTGACCTCGCTCCTGGGTCCCGTCCTCGCTCCTGGGCCTTGACCTCGCTCCTGGGTCCCGACCTCGCTCCTGGGTCCCGTCCTCGCTCCTGGGCCTTGACCTCGCTCCTGGGTCCCGTCCTCGCTCCTGGGTCCCGTCCTCGCTCCTGGGTCCCGTCCTCGCTCCTGGGCCTCGACCTCGCTCCTGGGCCTCGTCCTCGCTCCTGGGTCCCGTCCTCGCTCCTGGGTCCCGTCCTCGCTCCTGGGCCTCGACCTCGCTCCTGGGCCTCGCCTCGCTCCTGGGCCTTGACCTCGCTCCTGGGTCCCGACCTCGCTCCTGGGTCCCGACCTCGCTCCTGGGTCCGGACCTCGCTCCTGGGCCACGACCTCGCTCCTGGGCCTTGACCTCGCTCCTGGGCCTCGACCTCGCTCCTGGGTCCCGTCCTCGCTCCTGGGCCCCGTCCTCGCTCCTGGGTCCCGTCCTCGCTCCTGGGTCCCGTCCTCGCTCCTGGGTCCCGTCCTCGCTCCTGGGCCCCGACCTCGCTCCTGGGCCCCGACCTCGCTCCTGGGCCTCGACCTCGCTTCTGGGCCTCGACCTCGCTCCTGGGTCCCGTCCTCGCTCCTGGGCCCCGACCTCGCTCCTGGGCCCCGACCTCGCTCCTGGGCCCCGTCCTCGCTCCTGGGCCCCGTCCTCGCTCCTGGGCCTCGACCTCGCTCCTGGGCCTCGACCTCGCTCCTGGGCCCCGACCTCGCTCCTGGGCCCCGACCTCGCTCCTGGGCCCCGACCTCGCTCCTGGGCCCCGACCTCGCTCCTGGGCCTCGACCTCGCTCCTGGGCCTCGACCTCGCTCCTGGGTCCCGTCCTCGCTCCTGGGCCTCGACCTCGCTCCTGGGTCCCGACCTCGCTCCTGGGCCCCGACCTCGCTCCTGGGCCCCGACCTCGCTCCTGGGCCCCGACCTCACTCCTGGGCCCCGTCCTCGCTCCTGGGCCCCGACCTCGCTCCTGGGCCTCGACCTCGCTCCTGGGTCCCGTCCTCGCTCCTGGGCCTCGACCTCGCTCCTGGGTCCCGACCTCGCTCCTGGGCCCCGACCTCGCTCCTGGGCCCCGACCTCGCTCCTGGGCCCCGACCTCGCTCCTGGGCCCTGTCCTCGCTCCTGGATCCCGTCCTCGCTCCTGGGCCTCGACCTCGCTCCTGGGCCCCGTCCTCGCTCCTGGGTCCCGTCCTCGCTCCTGGGCCTCGACCTCGCTCCTGGGCCTCGACCTCGCTCCTGGGCGTCGACCTCGCTCCTGGGCCCCGTCCTCGCTCCTGGGCCTCGACCTCGCTCCTGGGCCTCGACCTCGCTCCTGGGCCCCGTCCTCGCTCCTGGGCCCCGACCTCGCTCCTGGGCCCCGACCTCGCTCCTGGGCCCCGACCTCACTCCTGGGCCTCGACCTCGCTCCTGGGCCTCGACCTCGCTCCTGGGTCCCGTCCTCGCTCCTGGGCCCCGACCTCGCTCCTGGGCCCCGACCTCGCTCCTGGGCCCCGTCCTCGCTCCTGGGCCCCGCCCTCGCTCCTGGGCCTCGACCTCGCTCCTGGGCCTCGACCTCGCTCCTGGGCCCTGTCCTTGCTCCTTGGCCCCGTTCTCGCCCCTGGGCCTCGCCTCGCTCCTGGGTCCCGTCCTTGCTCCTGGGCCTCGACCTCGCTCCTGGGCCCCATCCTCGCCCCTGGACCTCGACCTCGCTCCTGGGCCCCGTCCTTGCTCCTTGGCCCCGAGCTCGCCCCTGGGCCTCACCTCGCTCCTGGGTCCCTACCTCGCTCCTGGGTCCCTACCTCGCTCCTGGGTCCCGACCTCGCTCCTGGGTCCCGTCCTCGCTCCTGGGTCCCGTCCTCGCTCCTGGGCCTTGACCTCGCTCCTGGGTCCCGTCCTCGCTCCTGGGCCTTGACCTCGCTCCTGGGTCCCGACCTCGCTCCTGGGTCCCGTCCTCGCTCCTGGGCCTTGACCTCGCTCCTGGGTCCCGTCCTCGCTCCTGGGTCCCGTCCTCGCTCCTGGGTCCCGTCCTCGCTCCTGGGCCTCGACCTCGCTCCTGGGCCTCGTCCTCGCTCCTGGGTCCCGTCCTCGCTCCTGGGTCCCGTCCTCGCTCCTGGGCCTCGACCTCGCTCCTGGGCCTCGCCTCGCTCCTGGGCCTTGATCTCGCTCCTGGGTCCCGACCTCGCTCCTGGGTCCGGACCTCGCTCCTGGGCCACGACCTCGCTCCTGGGCCTTGACCTCGCTATTGGGCCTCGACCTCGCTCCTGGGTCCCATCCTCGCTCCTGGGCCCCGTCCTCGCTCCTGGGTCCCGTCCTCGCTCCTGGGTCCCGTCCTCGCTCCTGGGTCCCGTCCTCGCTCCTGGGTCCCGACCTCGCTCCTGGGTCCTGTCCTCGCTCCTGGGTCCCGACCTCGCTCCTGGGTCCCGACCTCGCTCCTGGGTCCGGTCCTCGCTCCTGGGTCGGGTCCTCGCTCCTGGGTCCCGTCCTCGCTCCTGGGCCTCAACCTCGCTCCTGGGCCTTGACCTCGCTCCTGGGTCCCGTCCTCGCTCCTGGGCCCCGTCCTCGCTCCTGGGCCTCGACCTCGCTCCTGGGCCTCGACCTCGCTCCTGGGCCTCGACCTCGCTCCTGGGCCTCGACCTCGCTCCTGGGCCTCGACCTCGCTCCTGGGCCCTGTCCTTGCTCCTCGGCCCCATCCTCGCCCCTGGGCCTCGCCTCGCTCCTGGGTCCCGTCCTTGCTCCTGGGCCTCGACCTCGCTCCTGGGCCCCATCCTCGCCCCGGACCTCGACCTCGCTCCTGGGCCCCGTCCTTGCTCCTTGGCCCCGAGCTCGCCCCTGGGCCTCACCTTGCTCCTGGGTCCCGACCTCGCTCCTGGGTCCGGTCCTCGCTCCTGGGTCGGGTCCTCGCTCCTGGGTCCCGTCCTCGCTCCTGGGCCTCGACCTCGCTCCTGGGCCTTGACCTCGCTCCTGGGCCCCGTCCTCGCTCCTGGGCCCCGTCCTCGCTCCTGGGTCCCGTCCTTGCTCCTGGGCCTCGACCTCGCTCCTGGGCCCCATCCTCGCCCCTGGACCTCGACCTCGCTCCTGGGCCCCGTCCTTGCTCCTTGACCCCGAGCTCGCCCCTGGGCCTCACCTTGCTCCTGGGTCCCGACCTTGCTCCTGAGTCCGGTCCTCGCTCCTGGGTCGGGTCCTCGCTCCTGGGTCCCGTCCTCGCTCCTGGGCCTCGACCTCGCTCCTGGGCCTTGACCTCGCTCCTGGGCCCCGTCCTCGCTCCTGGGTCCCGTCCTCGCTCCTGGGCCTTGACCTCGCTCCTGGGTCCCGTCCTCGCTCCTGGGTCCCGACCTCGCTCCTGGGTCCCGTCCTCGCTCCTGGGCCTCGCCTCGCTCCTGGGTCCCATCCTCGCTCCTGGGCCTCGCCTCGCTCCTGGGTCCCGACCTCGCTCCTGAGCCCCGACCTCGCTCCTGGGCCCCGTCCTCGCTCCTGGGCCCCGTCCTCGCTCCTGGATCCCGTCCTCGCTCCTGGGCCTCGACCTCGCTCCTGGGCCCCGTCCTCGCTCCTGGGTCCCGTCCTCGCTCCTGGGCCTCGACCTCGCTCCTGGGCCTCGACCTCGCTCCTGGGCCCCGTCCTCGCCCCTGGGCCCCGACCTCACTCCTGGGTCCCGTCCTCGCTCCTGGGCCCCGTCCTCGCTCCTGGGCCCCGACCTCGCTCCTGGGCCCCGACCTCGCTCCTGGGCCCCGTCCTCGCTCCTGGGCCTCGACCTCGCTCCTGGGCCCCGACCTCGCTCCTGGGCCCCGACCTTGCTCCTGGGTCCCGTCCTCGCTCCTGGGTCCCGTCCTCGCTCCTGGGCTTCGACCTCGCTCCTGGGCCCTGACCTCGCTCCTGGGCCTTGACCTCGCTCCTGGGCCCCGTCCTCGCTCCTGGGCCCCGACCTCGCTCCTGGGCCCCGACCTCGCTCCTGGGTCCCGTCCTCGCTCCTGGGCCCCGTCCTCGCCCCTGGGCCCCGTCCTCGCCCCTGGGCCCCGTCCTCGCTCCTGGGCCCCGACCTCGCTCCTGGGACCCGACCTCGCCCCTGGGTCTGGTCCTCGCTCCTGGGCCTCGACCTCGCTCCTGGGCCCCGTCCTCGCTCCTGGGTCCCGACCTCGCTCCTGGGTCCCGACCTCACTCCTGGGTCTGGTCCTCGCTCCTGGGCCCCATCCTCGCTCCTGGGCCTCAACCTCGCTCCTGGGCCCTGACCTCGCTCCTGGGCCCCGACCTCGCTCCTGGGCCCCGACCTCGCTCCTGGGGCCCGTCCTCGCCCCTGGGCCCCGTCCTCGCTCCTGGGCCTCGTCCTCGCTCCTGGGTCCCGTCCTCGCTCCTGGGCCTCGTCCTCGCTCCTGGGTCCCGAACTACAAACGTCAATACTTCTGTGCAGTATTATTCCAACTGATGCTCTATATATTGTGCTGTAACTCTGCTCTGTGCAGTATTCCTAATTCTGCTCACTATATTACAATAACATAGCTCTGTGCAGTATTATGCCCAATACTGCTCGAGATAATAACGCCATTCCAATATTTTTTGTTATGTTGGCTCACACACGATGAGGAACGGGCCATTAACTTGGGGCAAGCCAGGGAGATTTGCAGGTTGTCAGTTCGTTGCGGTGTGTGGAGTCCTAATCCCAGCACAATCTTGATGCCAGCATAAGATTTCATGGCAGGCTGGTTATGCTTTAATCAGGACGTCATTGTAATTAAGTCCATTCTGACCTGCTCTCACATCCACTAATCCAGCAATTGGGCAAAGGGGCTTAAGACTGCAGCCAGTGTCTGGTTACTACTGTCTTAGCTCATGTCATTTCCCTTAATAAGCGGACTGCCTTGCATTTACCTCAGTAAATTGGGCTGCTTTGTCTCTGGGCATTGGAGGTGGTGATTGTGAAGCTTGCTGCAGTGTTTAGCTGCAATTACCTGTCGCAGCGAGGTGTTCAGTTTCCTATTATCCATTAATAACCTCCAGCGGGAGCCGCGACTGCAGTTTACCTCCATTTAGCTGCCTTACTGCATCCAGTATTTTTTTTCTCATTTCCGTAAGGCTGAGCGCTCGCCGAGTTCGTCTCACTTTGCGAGTGTCCGAGGCGTGAAGGCTTTTTATCAGCTTCCTGAGCTGAAACTCAGTTCCTTTTCGCAGGTTAAACGCAGAGCATGAGAAGTCCGGCTATCGCCTCTCAGCTGAGGAGCAGGCTGACAGCAGAAGCAGCAACAAACAACTTGCACCACAGGAAAGATAAGGTTGCGGAGCGTTTTGACGAGGCTGAAAGGTTGGATATCAGCAAGAAATAATAAGAACAGAAGAGCAGGAGTCGGTCATACGGCCCCTCGAGCCTGCTCCGCCATTCAATAAGATCATGGCTGATCTTCAACCTCAACTCCACTTTCCCGCCCGATCCCCATATCCCTTGATTCCCCATGAGTCCAAAAATCTATCTATCTCAGCCTTGAATATACTCAACGACTGAGCAGCCACAGCCCTCCGGGGCAGAGAATTCCAAAGATTCACCACCCTCTGAGTGAAGAAATTCCTCCTCCTCTCAGTCTTAAATGGCCGACCCCTTATCCTGAGACTATCCCCCCTAGTTCCAGACTCTCCTGCCAGGGGAAACAGCCTCCCAGCATCTACCCTGTCAATCCCTCTCAGAATCTTGTATGTTTCAATGAGATCACCTCTCATTCTTCTAAACTCCAGAGAGTATCGGCCCATTCTACACAATCTCTCATCAGGCGGAAACATTTAGCAAGGGTAGGGACGTTCAGAGATGGGGGTCCTTAGGTGATTTTGAAAGGCAGACAAAAGTGGTTTGGGAGCAGAGTTTTACAAGCCAAAAAGAAAAGAAAGACTTGCATTTATATCACGACCAGCGGATGTCCCAAAGCGCTTTACAGCCAATGAAGTACTTTTTGAAGTGCAGTCACTGTTGTAATGTGGAAATGCGGCAGCCAATTTGCGCACAGCAAGCTCCCACAAACAGCAATGTGATGATGACCAGATAATCTGTTTTTTTAGTGATGTTGATTGAGGGATAAATATTGGCCCCAGGACACCGGGGAGAACCACCCCCCCTGCTCTTCGAAATAGTGCCGCGGGATCTTTTACATCTACCTGGGAGAGCAGATGGTCCCATCCAAAAGACGGCACCTCCAGCAGCGCTGCACTGGAGTGTCAGCCTAGATTTATGTGCTCAAGTCTCTGGAGTGGGACTTGAACCTACAGCCTGAAGGTGAGGGTGCTGCCCACTGAGCCACAGCTGACACTATTGATCCGAAAACACAATGACAACAAGCTATCATTTCTCAAACACTTACATTGTCCACAAAATAATTTAATTTGGTTTAACATCTCATCCGAAAGACGGCACCTCCGACAATGCAGCGTTCCCTCAGTACTGAACTGGGAGCCTAGTCTTGCTAGTGTATAATCCACCCAAATCCCAGTATATAATGCACCCAAATCCAATTGTATAATCCACTACAAGACCCGGTCTTCATTCTCCATGTGCAACCCCACAGGAAATCAACTAATATATAACAACAATATAACAGACCCACACTACACATAAAGCCTGTGATGGGGCAGAACCCTAACACATGTAGTGCATTGCACTTGGTGTATAATGATAGTTGAATGCAGGTTTAACCCAATGGCCCAAACATACAATAGTAAAATACTGCGGATGCTGGAAATCCGAAATAACAACCGAAAACGCTGGAAAAACCCAGCCGGCCAGGGCAGCATCCGTGGAGAGAAACAGAGTCAACGTTTCAGGTCGATGACCTTTCGTCAGAACTGGAAAAAAGCAGGAAATGGAAAGCAAGTTTAGGGGCTGGGAAAAGGGGGAGGGGCTGAAAGAACAAAAGGGAAGGTCAGTGATAGGATAGAAAGCAGGAGAGGTTAAGAGACATTGAGAGACATTGGGCCAGAAATTGGTGAACGGGGCTTGCAGCCCCGTTTCTGCACTTACCCCGTGCTACTGCCGATCAGCTCCAGGGACGCCTGGAATTGGTGTTTCCAGAAGAAGAATCCCGGGCAGCGTATGACGTCACACCGCCCAGGAGTGCAGCCAGCGCGAAGCCAGGAGCGTGCAGTGCAAGTGAGACACGCCCCTTGAGGTCTCAGTTTCACTGGACACGCCCCCAATGTTTCTGTCAAGCTGCTAAGCATTTTTACATGCAAAGCAGCAGTTTAAATAGGTTTTTGGAAGTTTTTTGACGATTTTGGTAACTTTTATAAACTTTTTAAAATGTTTACATTATTTTGAGTAATCTGAAGTAGTTTTAAACAGAATTAAAGCAATTTAAAGACTTTTAAAAGCCCTAAAAGAATTTTTTTAATTCCATTTATTTATTTAGCAATGTCGTCGTCATACGTGTCTTCACACTGTTCCCTTTGGGGAACTGTATGAAGTGGTGGAAGGATTTATGGCCATGATTAACGCTCATTCCGTGACCGTAACCATCTTTGAACCAGGCATTAGGGCGGTTAGTCCTATGGCGGGAGGGTTCTACGGGCTCCCACAAGCTATACAAGGAGGGGGGGCCACCCACACCCACGGACGCAAATATCCCACTGGATGTCAACCCAGAATTTAGAGCCGGAGCTCCGACTCCACTTGCCGGGACTGTCTGGAGCGGGGTTCGAAACCCTACACTGATCTGGCCCAGCGGCGGGGATCCTACCGCTATGACAAAGGCCCAATCCGATTAGCAACGTGAAATGGCAGCATAGGGCTCCAGTCACGGGGAGGGAAAAGGCACAGGAAACATATGGGTGTCACCTTTTGTGCGGAGTGGGCCTTTTGCGTAGCAGTAAGCATCCCCGCCGCTGGGCCAGAAGGAGTAGGGTTTTGAACCCCACTCCAGACAGTCCCGGCAAGTGGAGTCGGAGTTCCAACTTTAAATTCTGGGTGGACATCCAGCGGGATACTTGCGTCCGTGGGTGTTGGTGGCCCACCCCCCCCTCAGATGGGTTGTGGGAGCCCGTAAAACCCTCCCGCCATAGGACTAACCACCCTAATGGCTGGTTCAAAGATGGTTACGGTCACGGAATGAGCGTTAATCACGGCCATAAATCCTTCCACCACTTCATACAGTTCCCCAAAGGGAACAGTGTGAGGATACGTATGATGATGACCTCTTGCGCAATGCACCTCCTTGGACCCTCAGTCGCAGATGCGAGGGGGCAAGTCGTGCAATTGTTAAATTTTTCATTTTATTGACATGTAAAATGTTGGCCCAGTAATTCCCTTCCAACTGCGCGAGTACGGTCGGGGTACTTACGCATCTGGCCGGATGAAATGCCGGTTTTCAGCATGCACAGTGCTTTTGGGGAAAACCGGCATTTCCTGTCCTCTGAACGAAGGGGTTCAGAGGCAGAACGCGTGCGACTGCACAGGCAGCGCGTGCGCAGTATAATTCGCCGCTTTCATTACTGCTTTCAGTGAGGTCAAGTCCTTACAACTTACACATGAAAAAAGCATGGGTACAGTTGCTCCAGAGGCTGCGGAGGAAGATATTTCTTATCGTGGAGCTTCTGAAAGTATGTATGTCTGTATATATTCCTTTGCGTGTTATGTATATATTCCTTTACTTATGTGTATGAATGTATTATTTAATTATGACTTTCAGAGAAAGTAACTTATTGGAAAATCATAATTAAAAACATACATTCATACACATTAGTAAAGGAATATAAAACATACATACATATACGTAAAGGAATATATGTGGACATACATACATAACTCATTCTCACATTCCATTCACACAGCCACAATTGCTCCTTCTACCTACCGTTCTGAAAACCCTTTAAAAAAAAAAAAAATGTTAACTTTAAAACTTACTTAAAATTTCTTAAAATAACTTCCCTCCCTTTCCCAAACAAAAATATTGCATTTCAGAAGCTCCACGATAAAATGTTTCTTCCTCCGCAGCCAATGAACCACTTTACACTTGCTTTTTTCAAGTGTAACTTCTGAGGACTTACCCTCACGGATTTCATGAATGAAATCTACGAAGTTCACTGCGCAAGCGCTGCCTGTGCAGTCGCACGCGCTCGAGGTCTGGAAATGCCGGCGTTCCCTGCATGTGCTGTTCATGCTGAACGCCGGCATTTCCAACGGCCAGATGCGTGAGTACCCCGAGCGCACTCACGCCTTTGGCCGCGAATTTCTGGCCCATTAAGAGATATTCAAGGCAAGAGGAGGTGGTAATGGGACAGGTTAAGAAACAAAGGATGGCTCTAGATGGGGTGTGAATTGCGCTGGCAGAATGAAAGACAGCTGCCCTGTGGGAGGGAAGAAGAAAAAAAAAAGCCAAACAAAAATTGTGGATAAAAAAAGAAAATATATTATGTGTGATAGGGGCCGAGGTTATGACCCAAACATACAGATTGAAGATAGCATGAAGTGTGGATTGTTCATCTCGTGTCGTTTCTCTTCCCCACTGTGTGGTCCCCATTTATTCCGTGATTAATGTTCTCACATGCTGTATAAACACAAACCACCCTGTGAAAGATCCCTCAGTGTTAGTCACCCTGCCTGAAATAGTCCAACTAGTTTTGAAATCTGATAGTCGCTTATGCCAATTCAAGGAGATCCACTTTTTCATTTCTGCCCATCCAGGCCAGTTGCCAAAACCTTCCTCGTCAACTCTTGCCTGTCACCTCCGTGAACCTAATGAGGATAGTTTGTTTCAACGCAGAAATTGTGATGATTATTAGGAGAACACATTTCATTGCAAAACTAATGTATTATAATAACTTTATCCTTGTTTTCAAATCTCTCCATGACCATGCCCCCTCCCTATCTCTGTAACCTGCTCCAGCCCTTCAACCCAACGAAATCTCTGTGCTCCTCCAATTCTGGCCTCTTGCGCTTCCCCAATTTTCATCACCATTGGTGTCCGTGCTTTCAGCTGTCTAGCCCCTAAGCTCTGGAATTCCCTCCCTAAACCCCTCCGCCTCTCTAGCTCTCCCTCCTCCTTTAAGACGCTCCTTGAAACCAACTCTTTGATCAAGCATCAAGGAGTATGGGGAGAGAGCGGGAATATGGTATTGAGATAGAGGATCAGCTATGATCATATTGAATGGCTCGAAGGGCCGAATGGCCGACTCCTGCTCCTATTTTTCTATGTTTCTAAGCTTACAGTCATCTGCCCTTCTATCTCCTTATGTGGCTCAGTGTCAAATATTGTTTGACAATGCTCCTGTGAAGCGCCTTGGGACGTTTTACTTAATTAAAGGCGCTATATAAATGCAAGTTATTATACACGAGCAATTCACTGGACTATATGCAGCGATGTTGAATGGTTATAGGCAGAGATTTGGCTGCATTATAAACCAGGATTTGGAGTGGATTATACAATTGGATTTGGGTGCATTATATACTGAGATTTAAGTGGGTTGTAAGCTCGAATTTGGAAAGATTGCATCCTAGAATTTGAGTTACGTACTTCAATTGTATGCTGGGATTTGCATAGACAATATGCAGGGATTCAGGCAAATTATACCCAAAGATTTTGGTCGATTATAAGTAGCAATTTGGGAGGATTATATTCACATTCAGGTGGATTATACACTGGGGTTTGGGTGGATTATACACTGGGATTTGGGTGGATTATACACTGGGATTCGGGTGAATTATACACTGGGATTTGTGTGGATTATACACTGGGATTTGGGTGAATTATACACTGGGATTCGGGTGGATTATACACTGGGATTTGGGTGGATTATACACTGGGATGTGAGTGGATTATACCCTGGGATTCGGATGGATTATACACTGGGATTTGAGTGGATTATACACTGGGATTTGGGTGGATTATACACTGGGGTTTGGGTGGATTATATACTGGGATTTAAGTGAATTATACACTGGGATTTGGGTGGATTATATACTGGGATTTAGGTGAATTATACACTGGGATTTGGGTGGATTATACACTGGGATTTGGGTGGATTATATACTGGGATTTAAGTGAATTATACACTGGGATTCGCGTGGATTATATACTGGGATTTAGGTGAATTATACACTGGGATTTGGGTGGATTATATACTGGGATTTAGGTGAATTATACACTGGCGTTAGGGTGGGTTATACACTGGGATTTGAGTGGATTATACACTGCGATTCTCGTGGATTATACAGTGGGATGTGAGTGAATTATATTCAGATTCAGGTGAATTATATGCCCAGAATCGGCTGGCTTATACACTGGGATTCAGGTGGATCATATACAAAGATTGGCCAGGGATAATAAGACATGTATTTGATGTTCCTGACTGTGATGAATGCAGGATGCTCAACGGAGGTAGAGAAGTCAACACCATCTCCCATTGGGATGCTTCTCCATACTCAATGGCTGAGTCAAGAACAACAATATGAGGCTCGACAGCAGGTCACCTGCCTATCTGCTTTACCTCAGAAAGGCGCAGGGCACCTCCTCCATTGCCTGCTCCCTTGCTAGCTGCCGGGGTGGAAGCACCAGCCAGTGTATTGCTGAGGCAGGTGGTTCAGTTAAATCTTGATCTTTGGTGAGCTCACCGATTTCATGCTGGGCAGCATCTAAATTGCTGCCCTTTGGCCTTGACATGAATCTTGTCAGAAGTCACACAACACCAGGTTATAGTCCAACAGCTTTATTTGAAGTCACAAGCTTTCGGAGTGCTGCTCCTTCGTCAGGTGAAGTGGAGAGATGCATAAAGACACAGCTTATATAGTCAGAGAATAATGTCAGATGTTTACAGGTAATCTTTCTAACTGCCATTTATCACACCTCGGCCTGACTGACCTGTTTGGACACCATTCACACCTTTGATTGCTGTGATTATCTCTCTGCCGAGGTGTGATAAATGGCAGTTAGAAAGATTACCTGTAAACATCTGACATTATTCTCTGACTATATAAGCTGTGTCTTTATGCATCTCTCCACTTCACCTGACGAAGGAGCAGCGCTCCGAAAGCTTGTGACTTCAAATAAAGCTGTTGGACTATAACCTGGTGTTGTGTGACTTCTTATATTTGTCCACCCCAGTCCAACTCCGGCATCTCCACACCATGAATCTTGTCATTCATGTGAAAATGACTTATGTAATAATACTGGGCGGCCTGCTGGTGGCACTGTCCAGGGAGTGTATAAATACTCGGGCATGGGCCCAGCTTGCTCAGGACATTCTTTAACAGGAACTAGTGAAGGACACAACTAGATCTCCATGTTGAAAAACAGTTGATTAAAGCCTTGTTTAGTACTCAGACCAAGTGCCTAGTAATTTTCTTACATCAGACCTCAGCCCCATTGCTCTAGAGAGGGGGTTGGGGGGGGGGGTGGGGGGAAGGAGAAATCAGCCTGTTTTTCTCGCTCCTGCTGGTTGTGCAGTGTACCTGCTGGAACTTGCGCTTGTGTTGATGTCGATAAGAGGAAGATCCGGTTGAGCTGTCAGCCTTCCCCCAGGTAGAATAATCTAGCTGCGTTCCCACTTGAAGAAGGGTCACTTGGGTGAGGTAGTGGCAGGCTGATGCAACAAGACTACTGGTTGGGGAGTCTAGGACTAGGGGGCAGAGTTTAAAAATTAGAGCCAGACCTTTCAGGAGTGAAATTAGGAAACACTTCTACACATAAAGGGTGGTAGAAGTTTGGAACTCTCTTCCGCAAACGGCAATTGATGCTGGGTCAATTGTTAATTTTAAATCAGAGATTGATAGATTTTTGTTAACCAAAGGTATTAAGGGATATGGGGCAAAGGCGGGTATATGGAGTTAGGTCACAGATCAGCCATGATCTCATTGAATGGCGGAACAGGCTCGAGGGACTGAATGGCCTCCTCCTGTTACTCTGTTCCTAAGACCCCAGCAAGAGCCTGTACTTTCAGCACAGGAGAAAATTCGACAATAAAAAAAAGGAGGAAGGAAGAAATTGAGACAAAAAAAAAGAGAGATTAGTGACAGCTGTAGAACATTCACAATGCTGAAAAATTGGGATGGAATTTGAAGGCCAACGTGATGTTTTGCCAGCGAGAATTGGAAAAACTCTGCGATGTTTTTTGTTGCTTTGGCCAGTGCAACTGGTCTACCTCTCCTCTTTGAGTAAGATATCACGCTGAAGGAACTAGGGAGCTGTGTTGTGCTCCATCCTGAATTAGTGCGGGATAATTAGGTTTTTGCAGCTCTTATTAAATCCGAGGAGGAGGGAGATTCCATTGAGCCGGTCTGTGTGTGACTTTCCAGTGCTTTCAGACTGCATCCAGCTGTTTTAATAACTTTGCCCTAATCCTCAGTAAACAAATGTTTGAGGGAGGTCCACTTGTTAAGGTCTCTGGGTAATATTGCTCGCTGCAAATGACACCTGCGTTATATGGGTTTTGTTTAACACGGTTACTGAGGGACATTGCTATTTGCTTTGGCAGACAGCACACAGCTGCTTTGAAATACTGGGGAATGGAGCCAGCAACTACTGAAGAATTCACCCGTGGAGGGTTGAACGGGCCAAAAAAAAAGTACGTACTTTTTCATCCGCCCTCCCCCCACCGCCGCCAGTTCTAGCCAGCAGGTTTTAGAAAACTGATATTCACTCCAAGGCACAGTACCAAATAATTCGTTCTAGCTTCTCAATTTCCAGTTTTCTTTGCATCTGGAAAAAAAACTAGTACGCGCCGTACTAATCGAGGCTGAGTTACAAATCCGGCATTCAGCGGCTGTTGAAATTTAAATTGGAAACAAGATTAGTCAAGCGAAAGGCAACGTTTGTGGGTGTGACTAACATCTGCAGTCCGCGTCTATCTTCGACAGAGGAATCAGGAACATTTCGACTGTTGATGTGCTTCGAATCAAGGGGTTGTGAAGTTTCGAATCGCGGTCCGCCGCCCTTTACGGAGGCTCAGTGGGTCGCACTCTGAGTCAGAAGGTCGTGGGTTCACTGTCCTACTCCAGAGACTTGAGCACATAAATCTAGGCTAACACTCCCAGTGCAGTGCTGAGGGAGCGCTACACTGTTGGAGGTGCCGTCTTTTGGATGAGACATTAAATCAAGGCTCCATCTACGCTCTCAGGTGGACGTAAAAGATCCCACGGGCACTATTTCGAAGAAGAGCAGGGGGAGTTATCCCCGGTGTCCTGGGCCAATATTTATCCCTCAACCAACATCACTAAAAAACAGATTATCTGATCATTATCACATTGCTGTTTGTGGGAGCTTGCTGTGCGCAAATTGGCTGCCGTGTTTCCCACATTACAACAGTGACCACACTTCCAAAGTATTTCATTGGCTGTAAAGCACTTTGGGACGTCCGGCGATCTTGAAAGGTGCTATAGAAATGCAAGTCTGTCTTCTTCATGAGGTCATTATATTTTTATCTGTCATGGAATGAGCACATCCTATTTTGTTTTTTAATTATTGATTTACCAACACATTATTCCTGCTGCGTTACAGGGATAACAATCATTTCCTACAATGATGGCATTCTTGCCCTTTGGGTAGCTAATGCTTCCTTTCAGTAATTAGGACAGGGATGTATCAGTACTTGCTGGAGATCCCCGGGACTATGTCACTATTTAATTGGGGTCCCCAACATACACACATTTGAGAAGCACAGTTGTGAAGGATACGGGAATGTGGTGTGGTTACGTGGAGACTGCAAACATTCCGTGTTATGTGCATCTCCTAATTCAACTCTGTGTCAAATTGATTTTTAAAAATTAAATGCCTTTTAAAGGCTTATTATCTGATCCTGTTGCACGCTGATGGGACTAGAATACTTTGGCCTAGAAATTCAGTATTGCCACGTTTGGGGCGCTACAGCCGGGCGTTCGCTAAATTTAGCGCCTGGCGCAACTTAGCGCCACCTTCGGCGAAATTGAGTTGCATCGCCCCAAGAAGTTGCTGCTGCGCTAAAGCAGGCGATGCACGACTATCATAAGGCGCTAAGCCGGCGAGCCGAGGCGCTAACACCGAGGGCGGGCGCAGCGCAGGTGTGGCGAGTTGTTGATTGAAGGCAGACACGCTGGCGCCGGTCAGTTCTTAAAGGGGGAGGGTGGACTTGTTTGGCTGCCACGCCCTGCACACTGCAGCCCTGAAGCAAGGCCTGACCATTGCTGGATCATCATTTCTACACCCAGGACCATGCAGAAGGCTAGGGAGCGAGCGGAGCGCTTCAGCGAGGGTGCCCTGAGGCTACTGGTTGGCGCAGTAGAGCGCAGGCGACCTGTCCTCTTCCCTGACAGTGGGAGGAGGCCGCTTCCCAGTGAATACCGAAAAGCCTGGAGGGAGGTGGCAAACAGGGTGACCACCAACAGCATGGTTGCCAGGACTCCACTTCAATGCAGGAAAAAGTTCAACGACCTCACTCGGGTTGTCAGGGTGAGTACCCTTTCCACTATCCTCTTCATCCCTGCATGTGCACCTCAGTTTCTGGCCAAAGGGACCTGAAAGCCCCAATGCCCAGCCCTCATCCAAGAGCTATGGGACTCTCATGAAAACCACTTGCACATTCAGCACTTTACACACTGTCAGGGCTATTCCACCATGGGAGGCAGTGCAGGCAAGATCAGGGCTTGACACTGTCAGGGCTATTCCACCATGGGAGGCAGTGCAGGCAAGATCAGGGCTTGACACTGTCAGGGCTATTCCACCATGGGAGGCAGTGCAGGCAAGATCAGGGCTTGACACTGTCAGGGCTATTCCACCATGGGAGGCAGTGCAGGCAAGATGAGGCTTGACACTGTCAGGGCTATTCCACCATGGGAGGCAGTGCAGGCAAGATCAGGGCTTGACACTGTACTTAGAGGCCGTCCTTTCTCTTGCAGGGCAAGCTGGCCCACAATCGCAGGCAGCAGCGACGGACTGGGGGAGGCCGTCCTGACCTCAAAGAGCTCAGCGACCTGGAGCAGCGTGTGGAGCGCATTATGGCAGGCCGGCTGATTGGCCCCGTCGCCAGTGGAGATGCCGACCCTGTTCTGGACAGCAATGGTAAGATCATCACCTTTTTGACCTCTCTCTTTCCACTTGTGCCTCACACCAGCATCCTTTGCCACTATCGAACCAATGCAGTGCATAGCAGCACTCATGCCTCCCTCGCTGCCGCCCTGTCCTCACTCTAAAGCAACTCTTGTGCCTCCCTGCTTTCAGATGCTGATTTGCCAGGTGAGGAGGCGGGTCCTCAAGCTGCCACTGTCAGTGATTCTGAATTCGAGGAGGAGGAAGAGGAAGCCGGCCCATCAGTGCCACCCTCAGCCGAGGCAGCCCATGGCCATGATGGGGACACGTCTTCCCTGGAGGGGAGCAGGGGGGAAGGGTCTGAGGAGAGTGAAGCTCCGGGGCCCAGCGGGCTGCAGCAACGCGGGAGGGGTGGGGAAGCTCGGCGGCCTTCTCCCCGGAGGGTGAGTGCGGCCTCCAGTCCTGCTACAGTGAGCGCATGGGAGGTGCGGCTCCTTGGTGAAATGGGCGCCCAGGCTGAGCGCAGGCACACTGAGCTCATGGCTGCAGTGGCAAGGATGCCTGACTCCATAGAGTCACTGGCAAGGAGTGCTCAGGAATTTGGGGCAGCACAGGCCAGGAGTCTGCAAGAATTCAGTGCAGCACAGGCAAGGAGTCTGCAGGACTTCGCGGCAGCACAGGCTAGGAGTCAGCAGGACTTCGCTGCATCACAGGCGGCTTCCAGCCAAGTGTTCAGTCGTGCCGTGCACTCACTGGCTGGTCTGATGCAGACACAGATCAGGGCCACACGGGCACTAACTGCTGCCACCCTCACTGGATCGGCCAGGCATCGCCGGGGCCCTCGCCGCGCCGCAGCATCCCAGCAGTCTGTGCTTCAGCAGATTGCTGCGCATGCTGCAGTGCTGACCCGTGCGAGTGCCAATGTATCAGCCGACCAGGGAGTGCCTGTGATCTGTCAGGTTGGCAGCATTCCTGCAGCCAACACTGTCACTCCTCCACTGCAGCTGCCACCACCCGTAGGACAGACTGCTGCCGCCCAAGCAGAGATGGAGCAGTCAGCAGCCAAGCCCTCCAGGCCCAGAGTTGGTCCAGGCCGTCCCCCAAGGGCATCTGGCATCTCACCATCTGACCCTCAGCAGCCTTCCCCCAGCCTTGCTGCAGCCACTGGGGTCCCATTGAGGAGGAGCTGCAGGGCGGGAAGGGGCCATTCGCGGAAGCAAGGCGGATCACCCTCAAAGGGGAAAAAGTAGAAGGTGTGGCCAAATGTTGTGTTTATATATGAAGGCCGAGAATGTTTTTTTTATATATGAAGGCCGAGACTGTTGTGTTTGTTTTTTATATGAAGGCCGAGGATCATGGTCATTTTTGTTTAACTGTTTCTTTCATTTTCTGAAGGTTGTGAGAGCCAGTTATGTCTCTGACTGTTTTTTGGGGGGTTTATCTGAATTAGTTTGTCATGCAGGAAGGGCACAGAGTTTGCACAGTTAAACATTTTCTTTAATCACATTGTCCATGTTTGCACTTTGAACTATTTGTTGCCTTGACCAGCTGAGGGCTTGCGGAGCGGCTCCATTCATGTTCTTTCATTGGCACAAGCCATTCCCTGAGAGGGGGTCTAGAACCGAGCTGCAATAAGCCGCCGACGGACGGCCCTTGCACTTTGTGCCTCCCTCCCATCTTGGTGCTGCTCCTCCTCCTCCTCCTCCTCCTCCTCCTCCTCCTCCTCTGGTGGTCCTCCAATGTCTGCTGGCAGTGGCTGAGTCCTGAGGATAGCCAGATTGTGCAGCATGCAGCACACTACAACGAAATGGGAGACTCGCTCAGGCGAGTACTGTAGGGCTCCTCCGGAACAGTCCAGGCAGCGGAACCATTGCTTCAGGACGCCGATTGTGTGCTCAATGATGTTCCTGGTAGCTTGATGGCTGTCATTGTATCGCTCTTCAGCAGGGGTGCTGGGCGCACAGAGCGGGGTCATCAGCCTGGTGCACAAAGGATAGCCTTTGTCCCCGAGAAGCCATCCTCGTGGGTGAGCTTGGGCTGCGAAAATGTCTGCCACAGAAGTCTGGCGCAGGATGAAGGCATCGTGGCTGCTGCCTGGAAAGTGGGCATTGACAGCTAGTATGAGCTGCCTGTGGTCACACACCAACTGGACGTTGAGCGAATGGTAGCCCTTCCGGTTGCGGTAATCCTCGGCATTCTCTAGAGGTGCCCGCGAAGCCATATGCGTGCAGTCAATGGCGCCCTGGACCATGGGGAAGCCCGCTATTCCTCCAAATCCCATTGCACGCTCTTGCTGCTTGTCCAGGGTCATGGGGAAGGAGATGTACTGACGTCTCCTTCTGAAAAGGGCATTGGTCACCTGGCGGATGCAGCAATGTACCGCGAACTGGGAGATGTTGGCAATGTCCCCAGTAGCGGATTGGAAGGAGCTGGTGGCATAGAAGTTGAGAGCCACCGTCACCTTCAATGCCACCGACAGAGAAGTCCTGCTCCTCAGCTGTGGCTGCAGATCTCTGCGAAGCAGGTGGCAGATCTCAGTGACCACCTCCCTTCTGAATCGCAGCCTCTGAACACACTGCTCCTCAGACATGTTCAGATATGAGAACTGCTGGCAGTATACCCTGGGTGGGTAAGGCCACCTGTGCCGACGCCTGTTGGCCCTTCTCCGTCTGGCCATGACTGGCACTCTCTCACGGCGTCTCTGAGCCCTTTGAATGCAATGCAGTAAGCCAACGTTTCCACCCATTGCAGCCCCCATTATATGTGGCGACTCAAGGCTATGGCACTGAAAGTTAAATCCAAGTGCAAAGCTCTGGCCTGAAGCCAGAAGTACCTGTGCGAGCACTGAGCCAAAGCAGAAAGCTCTCTCCTTTTGTCTCTCTCCAAATATCCGTCTCTCACACAGAAGGATTGCCACAAAATGGCTGCCACTTATAATGCAGGAGGGGTCCCCTTTAAATAGCATCACCCGCGCCCCGCAGCGACTGGGAACCGTTCCCCTCTACCAGTCGCTGGGGGCGCCAGGCGCACAGAAGGGCGGCGCCACTGAAGTTCCGGTTCGGGGCGCACCCAGGGCGTTGCACCATGAAATGACGTCAGGATCTGTGCGCGCAGCTGAGCGGGCGCTGCGGTTTTGCGCCGCCACTAAATCTTGAGTGAAGTTCGCGAGAGGCACAGATCACGCCGCGCCCGGACGCTAGCCGCTTAGCGCCCCACTTCTCCTCCTCTTAAGGCGCTAGTGGCTGGCGCTAACAACTGAATTTCTAGGCCTTTGTGTGCGAGCAGCACTGAAACCTTCTGTGATTTCAAGAGGCCAGTTCATCTTAACAGTGATCACACTAACAGTGCAGATAAGCTGATGGGAACATAAGAAATAGGAGCAGGAGTTGGCCATTCGGCCCCTCGAGCCTGCTCCACCATTCAATGAGATCATGGCTGGTCTGATCTTGGCCTCAACTCCACTTCCCTGCCCGCTCCCCATAACCCTCGACTCCCCTGTTTTTCAAAAATCTGTCAGTCTCCGCCTTGAATATATTCATTGACCCAGCCTCCACAGCTCTCTGGGGCAGAGAATTCCAAAGATTTACGACCCTCTGAGAGAAGAAATTCCTCCTCATCTCCGTTTTAAATGGACGACCCCTTATTTTGAGACTATGCCCCCTAGTTCTAGATTCCCCGAGGGGAAACATCCTCTCTGCATCTACCCTGTCAAGCCCCCTCAGAATCTTATATGTTTCAATAAGATCCCCTCTCATTCTTCTAAACTCCAATGAGTATAGGCCCAACCTGCTCAACCTTTCCTCATAAGACAACCCCGGAATCAACCTCGTGAACCTTCTCTGAACTGCCTCCAATGCAAGTATATCCTTCCTTAAATAAGGAGACCAAAACTGTACGCAATACTCCAGATGTGGTCTCACCAACGCCCTGTACAGCTGTAGCAAGACTTTCCTACTTTTAGACTCCATCCCCCTTGCAATAAAGGCCAATATTCCATTTGCCTTCCGAATTACTTGCTGTACCTGCATGCTAGCTTTTTGTGTTTCACCTCCCAAACTCGTGACCTCTTCCATCTAGAAGGACAAGGGCAGCGGGCGCATGGGAACACCGCCACCTCCAAGTTCCACCTCCAAGTCACACATCACCCTGACTTAGAAGTATATTGCCGCTCCTTCATCGTCGCTGGGTCAAAATCCTGGAACTCCCTCCCTAACAGCACTGTGGGAGCACCTTCACTGCACGGACTGCCGCGGTTCAAGAAGGCGGCTCACCGCCACCTTCTCAAGGGCAATTAGGGATGGACAATAATTGCCGGCCTTGTCAGCGACGCCCACTTCCTATAAAAACGACTAAAAACAAATGTACGAGGACACCTAGATCCCCCTGTACCGCAGCATTCTGTAGTCTTTCTCCATTTAAATAATATTTTCCTTTTTTATTCTTTCTACCAAAGTGGATAACCTCACATTTTCCCACATTATACTCCATCTGCCAAATTTTTGTCTACTCATTTAACCTATCTATATCACTTTGCCGACTCAATGGGCTGGACTTTGATACTGGAGGCGTGTAGGAGGCGGGACTACAACCTTCGGGGTTGTAGTCCCGCCTCCATCGAGTTGTGGCCAACCCACGCGATTTTGACTTGATTGACCTTGTTGAGCCTACCCAGCGGGCTCAGCAGGCTAATTAAGGGCCACCCGGCAACAGGTGACGTCACAGATTGACAGATGAACACTGACAATCTGCACACTAAGTTAATTCCTTCCTCTCAGGCTAATTTAGAGATCTCTCCAGAACAGAAAACTGAATGCTGCAACTTTTGACAGCTCGCGGCCATTCTGCTTTCGGTGCCGGTGAGATGAGGGACTCCCGAGACCTGAACGAAGGAAGGCTGTAAAGGTAAGTAAAACTTCTTTAAACACTTTACACACACCAAACACACTTACCTCTGCACTCATGCACCCATCACTCACCTGAACACCGGACATCTCGAACCCTCCAAGTCCTTCAGCCCAACGGTCCGCCTCGCCAACTTGGCATGATTTGGAGCCGTCGGGAATCCCACACTTCAGGAATAAAAATAGGGATTAGGCTAAAAACTGCCTGTTAACTACCTGTTAACAGGCAGTTAATTGGCATTAATCCCCTTCCTGCCTCGGGGAGGCGGGTCCCAGTGTGGGTCGGGTACCCACCTCCTTTGAAACTGGCATGGAGGCGGGTTGGGGGCGGGATGGGTTCGTGCCCCCCGATTTTGGGATTTTAACCCCCAACACGCCTCCAATCCTGCCTCCATGGCTCAATGAAAATCCTGCCCTTTGTGTCCTCCTCAGAGCTTGCTTTCCTGCCTATCTTTGTATCATCAGCAAATTTGTCTCCAGTACACTCGGTCCCTTCATCCAAGTCATTACAGTAATATAGATTGTAAATAGTTGAGGCCCCAGCACTGATCCCTGTGGCACCCCACTAGTTAGAGTTTGCCAACCGGAAAAAGACCCATTTATCCCAACTCTCTGTTTTCTGTTAGTTAGCCAATCCTCTATCCATGCTAATATATTACCGCCAACACCGTGAGCTCTTATCTTGTGCAGTAACCTTTTATGTGGCACCTTATCGAATGCCTTTTGGAAATCCAAATACAAGAGGAGCGCTGTTTTGCAGGAGGTGGGCCGGATATTTCCCCGCCCGCCCCCCCCCACCCCCAACCCCGTAAAGATGGTTCTACATTAAAGGTTCTATATAAATGCAAGTTTTTGTACAAAAGTCCTTTGTCTGTTATTTTAATAAGGACTTTAACCCAATCGATTAAAGTTTGCAAACATGTCAGTGGGTTTGTTGCCAATATTGTGTAATGCATCCTGAACCTTCTTGTGTTCCAAGGGGAGTCCGACATCTTGGGATTGAGCATGTCAGACAGTTCTACTTCAGTGTGTTGAACAATCACACATTTTGAGGTGTAGTTAATGTCACGAGGTGAGCCAATCCCAGCAGTTTATTAACAACAACAACTTGTATTTATATAGCGCCTTTAACATAGTAAAACGTCCCAAGACGCTTCACAGGAACGTTATCAGATAAAATTTGACACCGAGCCACATAAGGAGAAATTAGGGCAGGTGACCAAAAACTTGGTCAAAGAGGTAGGTTTTAATGAGCGTCTTAAAGGAGGGAAGAGAGGTAGCGAGGCGAAGAGGTTTAGGGAGGGAATTCCAGAGCTTAGGGCCTCGGCAGCTAAAGGCACGGCCGTCAATGGTGAAGCGATTAAAATCGGGGATTCTCAAGATGCCAGAATTGGAGGAGTGCAGATATCTCGGAGGGGTGGGCGGGTGGTTATGGGGCTGCAGGAGATTACAGAAAAAGGGAGGGGCGAGGCCATGGAGGGATTTGAAAACAAGGATGAGAATTGTTAAATCGAGGCATTGCCGAACTGTGAGTCAATGTAGGTCAGCGAGCACAGGGGGTGATGGGCGAACGGGACCTGGTGAGAGTTAGGACACGGGGCAGCCGAGTTTTGGATGACCTCAAGTTTACGTAGGGTGGAATGTGGGAGGCCAGCCAGGAGTGCGTTGGAATAGTCAAGTCTAGAGGTAACAAAGGCATGGATGAGGGTTTCAGCAGCGGATGAGCTGAGGCAAGGGCGGAGACGGGCAATGTTACGGAGGTGGAAATAGGCGGCCTTGGTGATGGGGTGGATATGGGGTCGGAAGCTCATCTCGGGGTCAAATATGACACCAAGGTGGCGAACGTCATCTGGTTCAGCCAGAAGAATTCCGACTCCAGGGGAGCCGACTGATTTCTTCCCATTTTCCATTGTATTGGAAAGCCTGGTGATGGGGTTGCTAGATGGGCAGTGCGCTCCCATGTGCCGGCGACATAAGGTGCACTGCTACTGAAAGAGGTGAGAGCGAGCAGACTGATACCCAGGATTTATTTAACTGGTCGGATCCCACCGTGTGCACAGTTTACTCTGACTTTACCTGGGCCTTTGTTTAAATAGGGAGCAGTTATCTCCGGCGACAGAAACCACGGCCTAGAAATTCGTCATGGGTGGTGGTGGCAGATGGTCGTATCAGATTGACCGCCCATTATACACCGCGCCTGATGTTCAGTTCCACCGACTGCAACGTTATGCTAAACCTGTATCGAACATTGGTTAGACCACACTTGGGCGTGCAGTTCTGATCGCCATATTGTAAAAAGGATATAGAGGCACTGGAGAGGCTGCAGAGAAGATTTACAAGGATGATACCAGAAATGCGAGGGTATACATATCAGGAAAGGATGAACAGGCTGGGTCTCCTTTCTCTTGAAAAGAGAAGGCTGAGGGGTGACCTAAAAGAGGTCTTTAAAATTGTGAAAGGTTTTGATAGAGTGGATACAGAGAGAATGTTTCCACTTGTGGGGAAGAGCAAGACTGCAATACGAACATACGAAATAGGAGCAGGAGTCGGCCACTCGGCCCCTCGAGCCTGCTCCGCCATTCAATAAGATCATGGCTGATCTGATTACTCCACATTCCCGCCTACCCCCGATAACCTTTCACCCCCTTGCTCACCAAGAATCTATTTACCTCTGCCTTAAAAAATATTCAAAGACTCTGCTGCCACCGCCCTCTGAGGAAGAGAGTTCCATATAAGATAGTCGCTAAGAAATCCAATCGGGAATTCAGAAGAAACTTCTTTACCCGGAGAGTGGTGAGAATGTGGAACTCGAGTGGTTGAGGCGAATAGTAGAGATGCATTTAAGAGGAGGCTGGACAAGCACACGAGGGAGAAGGGAATAGAGGGTTACGCTGATAGATTTAGATGAGGAAAGACGGGAGGAGGCTCGAGTGGAGCATAAATGCCGGCACGGACTGGTTGGGCCGAATGGCCTGTGTAATCCTATGTAAACGGCCGGCCGATCCGAGACATGTTTCTAGGCCCACGAATCTTGTGTGTATCTTTAGTCAATCAACAGCAAACTTAAAAATTTCTCTGACTTTTTGTGGAAAGTGCGAGAGCTCACTCGATAGGATTGCATATGCTGCCCTCTGCTGCTGTCAGAATAAAAATTCACCTTCTAGTTCTGCTGTGTATTCCAGAGAAACCACAGAGTGATTCCACATTCTCCTTTACATGTTTATTTTACAAAGATTAGGGACCATCAATGCTACACGTGCATCGTAACATTTAAATGTAATATTAAAATAAGCATTTCACGGGCAACTGTGCCACAGAGTTGTGAGGCGTGGGTCTGATTTCCCCGGATTCTCCAAAGTACCACAGCTCTTGGCCGCGATACTGTGTATAGGTGCCCATGGTACAGCAGGCACCTCAAAGCACTGGAGAGGCACCACCAACGCTGCCTCCGCAAGATCCTGCAAATCCATTGGCAGGATAGGCGCACCGACGTCAGTGTTCTCGCTCAGGCCAACATCCCCAGCATCGAAGCTTTGACCACGCTCGATCAGCTCCGATGGACGGGTCACATTGTCCGCATGCCCGATACGAGACTCCCAAAACAAGCGCTCTACTCGGAGCTCCGACACGGCAAGAGAGCCCCAGGTGGGCAGAGGAAATGCTTCAAGGACACCCTCAAAGCCTCCTTGAAAAAGTGTAACATCCCCACCGACACCTGGGAATCCCTGGCCCAAGACCGCACAAAGTGGAGGAGAAGCATCCGGGAAGACGCCGAACACCTCGAGTCTCTTCGCCGGGAGCAAGCGGAAGCCAAGCGCAAACAGCAGAAGGAGTGCACGTCAACCCAAGCACCCCACCCACCCGCCCCTTCAACCACCATCTGCCCCACCTGTGACAGAGACTGTAGGTCCCGCATTGGACTCATCAGTCACCTGAGAACTCATTTTTAGTGTGGAAGCAAGTCATCCTCGGTTCCGAGGGACTGCCTAAGAAGAAGAAGGTGCCTGTGGTAATCAGGTGCCTGCTTTTGGGGACAACCCAACAGAGCGCCTACACTGAGCGGGTCTCAAGTGTCCCCTGGAAATTAGGCAGGATTGGCACTGACCGTGACATTTGAGCCAAGCCCCAGCCCTCGCCTCCTGTCTGCGTGAGATGCGTAGTCCAAGAAGGGACCAGCAAGTAGAGAAAATGCAAGAAGGCACAGTCGGCATTATTCAGTTGCCATTTATGTTGAAGGATGGCCTGGGATATTTCTAAAGGTTGCTCGCACATTTTTCCGCAAAGTAATTCCGAAAGTACTTGTTGAAAAGCCATGATTGAGGCGTTGACATTTGGAAAAACTCTACGATGAAACATTTTTGCAATCTTGTGAATTAATGAAACACGTCAGTTGAGGCTCATCCACAAATGCCGACACAATATCGACAAGTTCTTGGAGAATTCGTGACCGTTTTACGACTCGCGAGTGGCTGGCAGGTAAAATGATGGGAATTAGGATGGAAATATATTCGTTTTAAATGGGAACTAGAAAAAAAAAGAAAAAAAGACGCACTTATATAGCGCCTTTCACTCCCTCAGGACATTCCAAAGTGCTTTACAGCCAATGAAGTACTTGTGAAGTGTGGTCACTGTTGTAATGTAGGAAACGCGGCAGCCAATTTGTGCACAGCAAGCTCCCACAGACAGCATTGTGATAATGACCAGACAATTTGTTTTGATTTCAGTGATGTTGATTTAGGGATAAATATCAGCCCCAGGGCACCAGGGATAACTCCCCTGCTGTTCTTCGAAATAGTGCCACGGGATCTTTTACATCCACCTGAGAGAGAGCAGACGGGGCCTTGGTTTAACGTCTCATCCGAAAGACGGCACCTCTGACAGTGCAGCACTCCCTCAGTACCGCACTGGGAGTGTCAGCCTAGAGTTTTGTGCTCAAGTTTCTGGAGTGGGACTTGAACCCACAGCCTACTGACTGTAATGAACTGTAATACTGTGCAGAAAGTCCACCGGTTCCAGTGAGTTTTCTCTCAGTCTCCCAAGTTCTCAGTTGGATTATCATCTCTGTGAAAGAGCGAAATGTTTGCGAAGTGGTGCGATTAGGTGGCCTTCTGGGTGAGACACATCTTTAACAGCAAACCAAAGGTACAGCAATGAGGGCTCTTAAGAATTTACAAGAACTGTTATAATTTCTCTCCACGGATGTTGCCTGACCTGCTGAGTTTTTCCAGCATTTTCTGTTGTTATTTCGGACTTCCAACATCTGCAGTATTTTGCTATCATAATTAAGAACAAGTTTGGCGACTAGTTTCATTTTCAGACCCCCAATTTTCTTCCCATCTCTCCTGAGGCTGTGACTCATGTTAGGGCTGGTGGTGAGATGTAGACAGTATGCTGAATGGACATGAAGGACAGTTTGTGGTGGTTGGTAGAAGTCACTTGATGTGTAACGCATTCATTGTGCAAGCTTCCTTAAGGCAGGCGTGTGTATGAACATGCGACTGGCTGGGTGTTTTTGTGGTAATAGGTCTGTATTTGCAGAGTGTAGGATCTCCGGTCTTTTAAAACCCAAGTTTAACATCACAGAGCCACCAGTCCTTGATGGCTTTGTATTCTCTCCTATTCTTGGTGGTGTACTGAACTATGGGGGAAAGAATGGGTTGCTTTGCGCCTCCCATTAGCGTCCCGGGGTGGGGGGCGCTAACGGGGCGCAAAGCCCCTAGCGCCCGGGTGTGGCGCCGCTAACGCCTCCCACGAAATTTAGGGGGAGGTTAGCAGCGGCGGTAGCCAGTAGCGCCCCGTGGCGCTGCGCCTCCGGCGATGATGTCATCACCATGCGCAGCGTCACGCTTGCGCCCCGGCCGCAAACTTCAGTTGCGCCCTCTGACCTACCACCAGACGAAATGTCCGACAGGGTCAGGGTGCTGGTTTTGCGGCTGCGGTGGCGCTAATTAAAGGGCAGCTGCCGGGCAGCCATTTCTTTTGGGCCGCCTGTCAGCACCTGCCCCCCTCTCGCCTCCTCACGCGGTGTGCCGGCCGCGATCGCTCAGCCCACGTTCCTCTTGAGTGCCAGGCTGTTTTCCCGGCACCCCGCTCCCCGGTGGTCCAGCAGGGCCCCCGGTGTGCGCAGCGCTAGGCCCCTCCCCTTTAATCAGGGGAGGGAGGCCTACAGTACCGCGGTGCTACATGCCGACGCAGGTGGCGCTGTTGCACGTAGCACCGCGATCTTGAATGGTAGTGCCCCAAAAAGGAGGGGGAGCGCATCCTGCTTGGGGTGCTATTGCTCAATTTAAGGCGTCCCGGCGAAGTTAGCGCCCCAAAGTCATAGAGTCCTCGGGCTTGAATTTCCAAGCCCCGAGGAGGCGGGTTTGGAGGCGGAAGTGGTGGGAAAATTGCAGAATCGGGGGGCAGGAACCCATCCTGCCCTCAACCCGCCTCCATGTCAATGTCAATGGGAGCCGCCTCCCCGAGGCGGGAAGGGGATTAGTGCCAATTAACTGCCTGTTAACGGGTAGTTAACAGGCAGTTTTTTGCCTATTCCCTATTTTTAGCCCTGAAGTGTGGGCTTCCCGATGGCTCCAAACCACGCCAAGTTAGCGAGGCGGACCGTCGGCCTGAAGGTGTTGGAGGGGTCGAGATGTCCGTTGTGCAGGTGAGTGATGGGTGCATGTGTTCAGAAGTAAGTGTGTGAGGTAAGTGTAAAGTGTTTTAATAAGTTTTACTTACCTTTACTTTCTCCTGCAGGCTTCCTCCCTTCAGGTCGCGGGAGTCCCTCATTTCATCGGCACAGAAAGCAGAATGGCCGCTGAACTGTCAATGTTGCAGCATTCAGCTTTCTGGTCTGGAGAGATCTCTAACTGAGTCTGAGTAAAATGACTCAAGTTAGAAGACAGATTGTCAGTGTTTGACAGCTTCACAGAGCTGTCAAATGCTGATTTTTCATCTGTCAAAAGCTCTTGACAGATGAAATGTCAATCACTGCTGTCTCCAGTAACCAGGTGTCCCTTAATTGGCCTGCTGAGCCCACTGGGCGGGCTTAACAAGGTCAATCAAGGGAAAATAGCGTGGGTTGGCCACAAGTCGATGGAGGCGGGACTACAGCCCAAAAAGTGGGAGTCCCGCCTCCATCACGTCCCCATTGACAAAATCCAGCCCTGAGTGTCTCCGCTTCCACCACTTCCGTCGGCAGCGAGTTCCAGGTCCTCACCACTCGCTGCGTAAAAAAGGTTTTCCCTCACATCCCCCCTGTATCTCTTGCCCAAAAAAACCTTCAATCTGTGTCCCCTAGTCCTTGTACCATCAACTAGTGGGAATAGCCATTCCCCATCTAGTCTATCCAAACCCGTCATAATCTTGTACGCCTCTATCAAATCACCCCTCAACCTCCTTTGCTCTAATGAAAACAAATCCAGCTTCTACAACCTGTCCTTGTAGCTAAGATCCCCCATCCCCGGAACCATTCTGGTATCTCCTCTGCACCCTCTCAAGGGCCTTCACATCCTTCCTTAAAGTGTGGTGACCAGAACTGGACGCAATACTCCAGTTGTGGCCTAACCAGCGCTTTACAAAGGGGGCGCGACCGCATTTTTCCCCCTATGGACTTCTGCTCTTCAACTAGGTTTGTCTCTCTGTAATAAATCTTCTATTGAATAGTTCAAGTGAGCCACTGCGTTAACTGGCCATCTGTTCCACAGAACAGTAACTCCAAGTTGAGTAATGAGCTCAAGTTAGGTTGAGCTTAAGCTTCCCTCAAAATCAAGTCTTCAGTCATATCTCCAACAGTTAGGATATCCCAACGTTGCTGATAAAAGTATCTGCAAAAGACATATCAGGATAATGTTTTGGATTTTTTGTAGTGGTCTTTGGCAGTTCTACAGAAAACCGCATCCCACCCTAAGCACTGACCCAATCGACCGTTCCAGCACACTACAGGATGAGAAATGCACCTCCAGTTCTTACCTCCTCGTACAATGAAAGGAAATTCTTCTTATTCTTATTGAACCACCCCCGTCCCCCACCCTGCTTCCTGAATTTCACATCTTAGATCATCTCCCCCGTGACCCCTGCTCCAATGCTTCCCGTTAAGATATTAAGGGGTCGGCCATTTAGGACTGAGATGAGGAGAAATTTCTTCACTCAGAAGGTGGTGAATCTTTGGAATTCTCTACCCCAGAGGGCTGTGGAGGCTCAGTCGTTGAGTATATTCAAGACAGAGATCGATAGATTTTTGAATATTCAGGGAAGCAAGGGATATGCAGGAAAGTGGAGATGAGGTAGAAGATCAGCCATGATCTTATTGAATGGCGGAGCAGGCTCGAGGGGTCAAATGGCCGACTCCTGCTCCTATTCCTTATGTTCTTATGAATCGCGGAAACCACAAATATCAATCTTATCTGGGAATAAAATTTAAATTTCTGTAATGTCTCTCTCTACCCTATCAATTCCTTTCAAAATCCTAAATCCCTCAATCAAATCACACCTTAACCTTCCAGGGAATACAAGCCTAGTTTATGTAATCTCTCCTCGTAATCTAACCCTTGGAGCCCTGGTAATATTCTGGTGAATCTGCACTGCAGTCCTTCCAAGGTCAATGGCCCAGTAATTCCTGTCACAACGCGTGAGTACGGACAGGGTACTCACGCGTGTGCCAGGAGGAATTGCCGGTTTTCAGCATGCACAGCGCATGCGCTGAAAACCGGCATTTCCTGTCCTCTGACCCAAGGGGTTAAGAGGCTGAATGCATGCGCGGTATTGGGCAGCGCGTGCGACTTGGATTTCCTGTATTTTTACAGATTTGCGCATGTGTAAAGGCCTCCGGTTTTTACGCATTGAAAAACCACACGTAAGTACTTAGTTTTACAGGTAAGTGGTCTTTTAGTACAATTTAGAATTTTTTTCCCCACAGGTTTATTATTTTTAAAGAATCTACAGTAAGGTAAGTTTAGTTTTAGACCCTATTTTTAAAAAATTTATTTTTTTCAAAAATTTGATTAATTGTTTAAAATAGTTTTTTAAAGTTATTCATAGTTAATTTAATTATTGGGATGCTTTTTAAAATTTTATTTAAAGTTTAAGTAGTGTTTTGGGGTGCCGTACTTTTCATGAGATTGACAGTCTTTACTATCAAACTTATGAATGAAGTTTCCCCTCCCCTGATTGGCTGAACAGTGCTCACCTGATCCCAGCCGGCACGTCGCACTAACTACGCCGCTGGGTCAGGTTAGCACAGCGCGCCGAGATCAGAACCGGGCCACTTACAGGAAATCCACTGCGGGCCAGGTTTCAGATGTCGGCGCGCCGGGTAAGTGCACATCGGGGGCTTGCACGCGCGGCAAGCCCCCGACAGGAATTACTGGGCCAATATATCCTTTCTAAAGTACGGTGCACAGTACTCCAGATATGGGCTGGGCTTTGTATAACTGTAGCAAAAATTCCTCCCTTTTATATTCTAGCCCTCTAGTTATAAAGACTAACATTCCATTAGCCCTTTTGATTATAAAGAAAGACATGTGCCTTCCACGACCACTGGATGTCTCAAAGTGCTTTACAGTCAATGAAGTACTTTTTGAAGTGGAGTCACTGTTGTAATGTGGGAAATGGGGCAGCCAATTTGCACACAGCAAGGTCCCACAAACAGCAATGTGATAATGACCAGATAATCTGTTTTTGTTATGTTGGTTGAGGGATAAATATTGGCCAAAGGACAGCGGGGATAACTCCCCTGCCCTTCTTCGAAATAGAGCCGCGGGATCTTTTACGTCTATCTGAGAGGGTAGACGGGGCCTCGGTTTAAACACCTCATCCGAAAGACGGCACCTCCGACAGTGTGGCACTCCCTCACTGGGAGTGTCAGCCTTGCTTTAAGTGCTCAAGTCCCTGGAGTAGGACTTGAACCCACAACCTTCTGACTCAGAGGTGAGTATGCTACCCACTGAACCACAGCTGACATCAGTGGAAAGGAAGGGGGGAATCTGAGTCACCCACGTTTACTTCAATCAAAAGAGCTCCCTTAATCCGACGGCACATTCTCAGACCTACATTTTCACAGCCTTGTGATACTGTTAGTTCTTGGAGTCTGAGGGTCTTTGGCAAGAAGGCAACGGACGGTGACTAGTGTTTCTGCAGTCAGTTGTACTCCTGCAATATCGAAACACCTTAAGCCAAGACCCATGGGATTCTAGTATTGTTTCTGCGAATGTTTTGGGGTTTGCATTCCACAATTCTGTACATTTTTCTGTGTAAATGGTAAACCAATGACCCACAATTTCATCGCACAAGTTATACATTATGTCAGTGGAACATGGAACTCCAGACGGCTGTAGGTTCGCCAGCTTAAAACTGCAAGCTGAATAACCTATGGACCTTTTCGCTGGAAGATGCTGCAAGAGTTAAATGTAAAAAGCTGATGGCACAGCTCCCGAGAAACCTAACCGCACACACACAGGAGCCAATAAAGGGGAAGTGTCGTTTGCGCTTCTGATGAGGTTGTATCAATAGACAAACGATGGAACAATCAGGATTCTGACCCAGCCTCCTGCACAGAGCAGATTAGGTGGAACTGCTGCACGAAAGTCCATAGAAAAAGCAGATCGCTTCTGTGACCGGGTCGGGCTATTGGTTTACTACTTCACAGTTAATAACTTTGGGCTTTCCTTTCTGGAGCGTAAGCCTTCTGAGATTGTGAAGGCCCGCTACTGCTGCTGCCCATGTAAAAGTGGGCCTTGTTGTGTACTTGGGGTTGGTTGGCCAAGTACTGACAATACAACATAACAGCTGAAGTAAGGAAGGCTGGAACGAGTTAAAACTTGCAGGTACGGCAAGCAATTAGGAAAGCAAATGGTATGTTGGCCTTTAATGCAAAGGGGTTGGAGTATAAGAGTGAGGAAGTCTTGCTACAATTGTACAGGGCTTTGGTGAGACCACACCTGGAGTACTGTGCACAGTTTTGGTCTCCTTACCTAAGGAACCATATACTTTCCTTAGAGGGAGTGCCACAAAGGTTCGCTAGATTGATTCCTGGGATGAGAGGGCTGTCGGATGAGGAGAGATTGAGTAGAATGGGGCTATACACTCTGGAGTTTAGAAGAATGAGAGGTGATCACTTTGAAACATATAAAATTCTTGTAGGGATTGTCAGAGTAGATGTTGAGAGGTTGTTTCCCCTGGCTGGGGAGTCTAGAACCAGGGGTCACAGTCTCAGAATAAGGGGTCGGCCATTTAGGACTGAGATGAGAAGTTTCTTCACTCAGTGGGTTGTGAATCTTTGGAATTCTCGACCCCAGAGGGCTGTGGAGGCTCAGTCGTTGAGTATATTCAAGACTGAAATCAATAGATTTTTGGATATTAAGGGAATCAAGGGATATGGGGATAGTGCAGGAAAGTGGAGTTGAGGTCGATGATCAGCCATGATCTTATTGAATGGCGGAGCAGGCTCGAGGGGCTGTATGTCCTACTCCTGCTCCTATTTCTTATGTTCTTAAAACAGTAAAGTGGTCATCAAAGCAGGGCGAGGCTGTGTAATTTGTTTACCGTATATGATTGCATATTAAGTGACCTCCAGCGCTAATTAAAACTATGACCCAAATAAAAGATGCTCCATCAGTTAGCATGCTACCCTTGGTATAATAGATACCTGGGAATTAGTTACAGGCGGGACTTTAACCAAGAGTTCACATGAGCTCAGAAAAGAAACATGCACTTTTGTAAGGGTATAGTTATACTGCCACTTTGGCATTGCATTTGCACCAGGAGCCTGGTCCTTATCTAGTTCTGGAGCAGAGTGCTGTGTGTCTTTCTGGAGGAAGCTGTCTGCCATCGCTTTGGCTTGGCGCCACACAGCCTAACCCTAGTGCAGTGTCAATTTGAGTTGCAGAAAGCTCAGAGGGCCTGTTGGATTTCTTGTTCAATTTATAAAGTCTCACAGAACTCAGTGAGATGTTTCGAGGGCGAGGGCGCTCTCGATGCATATAACATTCATTGGAGTGGAGTGAGCTCTGCACATGTGAGAGAGACTCCTAGAGTCCCACACATCCAGGTTGTTTAAACAAGAGGTCTGCTGGCTGCGTCGATGCTGCCGCTGCATTGATACTGGAGATCGGTAGCGCAGTATAACTCCACTCCAAATGCCATCTGAACTCCTTTTACTACGTTAAAGGCACTAAATAAATGAAAGTTGTCACATGCTGTTGTTGCTCTCCTCAAATAGGGAATGGTAGCATAGTGGTTCTATTACTGGACTAGTAATGCAGAACTCTGGACTAATGATCCAGGGACATGTGTTCAAATCCCACCACGGCAGCTGGAGAATTGAAATTCAGTTAATTGAATAAATCTGGAATAAAAAGCTAGAATCAGTAATGGTGACCATGAAACCACTGGATTGTTGTATAAAATCCATCTGGTTCATTAATGTCCTTTAGGGAAGGAAATGTGCCATTCTTACCCTGGCTGGCCTATATGTGACTCCAGACCCCCAGCAATGTGGTTGACTCTTAACAGTCCTCTGAAATAGCCCAGCAAGACACTTGGTTGTACCAAACCGCTACAACACACCATGCGGACTGCTCACCACCACCTTCTCAAGGGACAATTAGGGATGGGCTGGGTATTCTGGGGTGAATGTCTCACCTCCTGACTTCCCAAAGCCTTTCCACCATCTACAAGACACAATCAGAAGTGTGATGGACTACTCTCCACTTGCCTGGATGAGTGCAGCTCCAAGAAGCTCGACACCATCCAGGACAAAGCAGCCCGCTTGATTGGCAGCCCATCCACCACCTTAAACATTCACTCCCTCCACCACCGGCGCACCGTGGCTGCAGTGTGTACCATCTACAAGATGCACTGCAGCAACTCACCAAGGCTTCTTCGGCAGAACCTTCCAAACCCGCGACCTCTTCCACCTAGAAGGACAAGGGCAGCAGGCGCATGGGAACACCACCACCTCCAAGTTACACATAATCCTGACTTGGAAGTGTATCGCTGTTCCTTCATCATCACTTGGTCAAAATCCTGGAGCTCCCTCTCTAACGTATGGGAGTACCTTCACCACACGGACTGCAGTGGTTCAAGAAGGCAGCTCACCACCTTCTCAAGGGCAACTAGGGATGGGCAATAAATGCTGGCCTTGCCAGCGACGCCCACATCGCAGGAATGAATAAAAAAAAATGCCGGCCATGCCAGTGACATCCACATCCCCTGAATAAATAAAATTTAAAAAAAATTGCATCCTTAACACAATTGCAGCTATTTGTGATTTTTCAATACTAGTGGATCTTCCGAGGCATCGCTCACAGTGAGTGAGAGGACTCGCTGTTCAATAAGGACCAGAGTGTCATGTGCACAACATATTATTCTGCTGCTAACATAGAACTGTGTTTAGTCCAGCCTGTCCCTGTAAGGTCACCAGGTCTAAACTTGAGTACAGGCAAGTTACTATTAGGCCCATCCTGTGATCAAGTAGCGACTAATAACCAGCTTTCTTTCTCTTTTTGTATACTTTGTTTTGAAAAGATTGTTGGTGTTTCGTACTAAGTGTGACATCTGAGGTGTGACAAATTGAAGCCTTTTATATGAGGATAGATTGCAAAATTGTCTGCTGTACAACACAGGAAGAGGAGTAGGCCATTGAGCCCCCTTGAGCCTGTTCCGCCATTCAGTGAGATCATGGCTGATATGCGACCTAACTCCATGGGCCTTTGCTCCATATCCCTTAATGCCTTTGGTTAACAAAAGCCTATCAATTTCAGATTTAAAATTAACCATTGACCCAGCATCAATTGCCGTTTGCGGAAGAGAGCTCCAAACTTCTGCCTCCTCTTTAAACTTGAACATCTCAAGGCTCCTTCTTAATGGGAAACTCGCTTGTTGCTTGAAAAAGAGGAATGTTAAAGTGGCGTGAAGCAAGTGGAAAAACTCTCTTCATCGACTTGGCCCGTTACTGCTCCGTGTTGTTCCATGATTCTACTTTGCGGATTGGTGTTCCTGGCGTGGCACTTCACCCTCTGGGAGCAAGTATCAGACCTTCAAGGGTAGTGATCAGCAGGTCCCATGACAGGAACTCAAATATATGAAATCTACCTAATCTAGATATTCTGTGTTAATTTAAAATGATTACACGCCGAGGGTCAGTGCACTCAGCCTACCCATCAAACGCCAGTGTGCGTGCCGTGTGATGGTGCCTGTTGCCGAGAACATCCGGCTCTTTATTGAAACATATAAGATTCTGAGGGGGCTCGACAAGGTAGATGCAGAGAGGATGTTTCCCCTCATGGGAAAATCTAGACCTCGGGGGCACATTTTCAGAATAAAGGGTCTCCCTTTTAGAACTGAGAGGAGGAGGAATTTCTTCTCTCAGAGGGTCGTAAATCTGTGGAATTCTCTGCCCCAGAGAGCCGCGGAGGCTGGGTCATTAAATACATTTAAGGTGGAGATAGACAGATTTTTGCAAGATAAGGGAGTGAAGGGTTATGGGGAGCGGGCAGGGAAGTGGCTTTGAGCCCAGGATCAGCCATGATCTTATTGAATGGCGGAGCAGGCTCGAGGGGCCAAGTGGCCTATTCCTGCTCCTATTTCTTATGTTCTTATGTTTACAGGACAGTGGGGTTATAGACAAGCTGGACAGAAAAAACATGGGAACCGTGAGAGAGGGAGTAGGAACTCCAAACCTTTTAGCTGCTGTTGCGACATATTTTGGACGCATCAAATTTCTTGTTCGATTTGCTGGAATGGAAGCAAAGACAGAAGAAAGCAAAGGATAAGCAAAGGAGCAACATCTTCCCGCGTGAAACTCAATATACAAGGAGTCTTGCCAGCGCGATTGAAGCAGCCACCTTAGTGACAGTGTTCCACTTTTCCTAAGCTCCTTGGGCTTTGCTGACTCAGTCACAAAAACCACAATTGAAGGACCGAGGCTGCCAAGATGACCTTCGTCTGGTCTGAGATTAACTAGGATGAGAAACAAGAGTCATAAAGGCTCTTTTCTGTTCCCTCCACTGTGTGAATGCCGAACACATCAGATTGCCTCTAATCACATGAAAGAGGGTTTGGCTGTTTTTCAAAGCATCAGGGTCAACAAAGGTATTTTCTCGTTCTTTGAATCGGCAGGCAGTTAAACATGGATCTGAAGTTGCAGATGCTTAGTGAGAGAGATTAGCTGAGGCTGGGGAAATATGTGCTGAAACCCAAAGAGCGAGAATTTTCACATTTTGAAAGCAAACTTTGGTTGAAAGCAAAAAGTGTTTGAAGGCAAAAACTAAACGAACAATTTGTCTGTGGCGGAAGTTAATTTCTAAAATCTACTCTGCTTGTACGATTGGAAGTCTTGGGCCGAGAGAGCGTTACGCAGCGTAAAATAAAATCTTTCACACTTTTCTGATTGGCTCAAATAACCATGTGATTTGCTCAGATGCAAACAGGTCAGAAAAGCGACTCGCGGCCATCTGGTTTCATACCTACCTTCTACCTTCAGGCTCGAGGGGCCGAATGGCCTACTCCTGCTCCTATCTTCTATGTTTTACCCCAACCAATAATATACGATTCACCAACCTTTACCTCTACAGGCCTCTCCCTTTCTCAGCAAGTCTAGTCTCAGGGTAAGGGGTCGGCCATTTTGGACTGAGAGGAGGAGAAATTTCTTCACTCAGAGGGCGGTGAATCTTTGGAAATTCTCTACCCCCCCAGAGGGCTGTGGAGGCTCAGTCGATGAGTATATTCAAGGCTGAGATCGATAGATTATTTGGGCACTGAGGGGATCAAGGGATATGGGGATCGGGTGGGAAAGTGGAACTGAGGTCGAAGATCAGCCACGATCTTATTGAATGGCGGAGCAGGCTCGAGGGGCCATATGGCCGACTCCTGCTCCTATTTCTTATGTCCTTATGCTCCATTTCTAGAGTCCCTATTCTTCTCCTTGGCCTTACTTACCCTGCTGTAACTCTCCCGCTGCCCCCACCTCCACCCTCCCCCCATACACACACACTCCTGCAGTTGAATATCTTGGACAATCTGCATGGAGTCTTGAGTGAGTGACGTTCACTGGTGGCATGGGGTTCCATCCTGCTCTACGCCCTGTCATGCGCACCAGTGTGCACCACCTACATCATGCAGCTACCGCGTGTCGCGGCACTGTTCATGTGTGTGTGTGTAAGAACATAAGAACATAAGAAATAGGAGCAGGAGTAGGCCATATGGCCCCTCGGGCCTGCTCCGCCATTCAATAGGATCATGGCTGATCTGAATCTAGACTCACGTCCACTTCCCTGCCCTCTCCCCGTAACCCCTAATTCCCTTATCTGCTAGGAAAATGTCTATCTCCATTTTAAATTTATTTAATGTTGCAGTTTCCACAGCTCTCTGGGGTAGCAAATTCCATAGATTCACTACCCTCTGAGTGAAGAAGTTTCTCCTCATCTCAGTTTTGAAAGTGCAGCCCCTTATTCTAAGATTATGCCCCCTAGTTCTAATCTCACCCATCAGTGGAAACATCCTCACCGCATCCACCCGATCAAGCCCCCTCACAATCTTATACGTTTCGATAAGATCGCCTCTCATTCTTCTGAACTCCAATGAGTAGAGTCCCAACCTACTCAACCTTTCCTCATACGTCAACCCCCTCATCTCCGGAATCAACCGAGTGAACCTTCTCTGAACCGCCTCGAGAGCAAGTATATCTTTTCTTAAATATGGAAACCAAAACTGCACGCAGTATTCCAGGTGTGGCCTCACCAATACCCTGTATAACTGCAGCAAGACTTCCCTGTTTTTATACTCCATCCCCCTTGCAATAAAAGCCAAGATTCCATTGGCCTTCCTGATCACCTGCTGCACCTGCATACTAACTTTTTGTGTTTCATGCACCAGGACCCCCAGATCCCTTTGTACTGTAGCACTTTGCAGTTTCTCTCCATTTAGATAATAACTTGCTCTTTGATTTTTTCTGCCAAAGTGCATAACCTCACACTTTCCAACATTATATTCCATCTGCCAAATTTCTGCCCACTCACTTAGCCTGTCTATGTCCTTTTGCAGGTTATTTATGTCCTCCTCACTCACTGCTTTCCCTCCCATCTTTGTATCGTCGGCAAACTTGGATACATTGCACTTGGTCCCCTCCTCCAAATCGTTAATATAGATTGTAAAGAGTTGGGGTCCCAGCACTGACCCCTGCGGAACACCACTAGTTACTGATTGCCAACCCGAGAATGAACCATTTATCCGAACTCTCTGTTTTCTGTTAGATAGCCAATCTTCCACCCGAGGTCGAAGATCAGCCACGATCTTATTGAATGGCGGAACAGGCTCGAGGGGCCGTATGGCCGACTCCTGCTCCTATTTCTTACGTCCTTATGCTCCATTTCTAGAGTCCCTATTCTTCTCCTTGGCCTTACTTACCCTGCTGTAACTCTCCCGCTGCCCCCACCTCCACCCTCCCTCCACACACACACTCCTGTAGTTGAATATCTTGGACAATCTGCATGGAGTCTTGAGTGAGTGACGTTCACTGGTGGCTTGAGGTTCCATCCTGCTCTACGCCCTGTCATGCGCACCAGTGTGTACCACCTACATCATGCAGCTACCTTGTGTCGCGGCACTGTTCATGTGTGTGTGTGTGCTCTGATGCGCCTCAATAACTTCAAGGCTCAAAGTTAACTGGATAAAACTAGGCTTTTATTAGCAAAGAAAGATGCCTGTGTCTTCACCTAGCATTCTGCTGTTCTGCTGCAAGACAAGCCTGGGCTTGTCTTAAGTAGGGCCAGGTATGGGCGGAGCCGACACACCCAATGGGGAGAAAGGGGGCGGTGCACTATATACAATACAAGGTAAAAACACAGGAGCAGGCAATACAATATATGTAGTTAAATACAGAGTCTGATGAATGACATATTTCATCACCGTGCCGGACATACGCATATTGTGGGTTGGCGTGGAGCAGGTGCACTGGCTCCACGAGAGGGTCCGTCTTGTGGCCCCTCACATGCTTCCGCAAAAGTACCGGACCTGGGGTGGAGAGCCATGACGGTATGGATACGCCTGAGGTGGATTTCCGGGGAAACACAAACATTAGCTCATGAGGCGTGGCATTAGTGGCGGTACACAATAGTGACCGTATTGAGTGGAGCACATTTGGGAGGACTTCTTGCCAGCGGGAGATAGGGAGGCCCTTGGTCCTTAGAGTTAGAGTGACTGCCCTCCATACTGTCCCGTTCTCTCGCTCCACCTGGCCGTTACCCCGGGGGTTGTAGCTGGTGGTACGGCTCGTGGCAATCCCCTTGGACAGCATGTACTGGCGTAGCTCTTCACTCATGAAGGACGCCCCCTATCCGTGTGGATATAGCTTGGCATACCAAACAGGCAGAACAGGCTGTTGAGGCATTTAATGACCGTGGCGCTGGTCATGTCTGGGCAGGGGAAGGTGAATGGGAAACGGGAGTATTCGTCCACAATGTTCAGGAAGTAAACATTGCGGTCGACGGACGGGAGGGGGCCCTTGAAATCTAAGCTAAGCCGCTCAAAGGGCCGTGTAGCTTTGATTAGGTGGGCTCTATCAGGGCGGTAGAACCGAGGCTTGCACTCAGCGCAAGTGCGGCAGTTCCTGGTCAGGGACCGAACTTCCTCAATCGAGTAGGGTAAGTTGCAGGACTTTATGAAGTGGAACAGCCGTGTGACCCCTGGGTGGCAGAGGTCGTTGTGGAGGGTCTGTAGCCGATCCCCGGTGGCGTTGGCACACATCCCTCGTGAGAGGGCGTCGGGGGATTCGTTAAGGGCCCCCGGCCGGTATATGATGTCGTACTCGAAGGTAGAGAGCTCGATCCGCCTCCTAAGAATCTTATCATTTTTAATCTTCCCCCTCTGTTTATTATTGAACATAAACGCTACCGACCGCTGGTCGGTAAGTAGGGTGAAGCGTTTGCCGGCTAGGTAGTGCCGCCAGTGGCGCACTGCCTCCACGATGGCTTGGGCCTCCTTTTCCACAGAGGAGTGTCTGATCTCGGGCCCCTGGAGGGTCCTCGAGAAGAAAGCTATGGGCCGCCCTGCCTGGTTGAGGGTGGCCGCCAAGGCAAAGTCAGACGCATCACTTTCCACTTGAAAGGGAGTGTTCTCGTCCACTGCCTGTAGCGTGGCCCACTCAATATCCTGCTTAATGCTTTTGAAGGCAGCATGGGCCTCAGCAGAGAGCGGGAAAGAGGATGCTTTCAAGAGGGGGCGGGCTTTATCAGAGTAGTTAGGGACCCATTGGGCATAATACGAGAATAACCCCAGGCACCTTTTCAGGGCTTTGGGAGTGTTGGGCAGGGGCAGCTCCCATAGGGGGCGCAATCGGTCGGGGTCTGGTCCGATTTCCCCATTCTCCACCACGCTGCCTAGTATGCAGAGGCGCGTGGTGTTGAAAACGCACTTGTCCTCGTTGTAAGTGAGGTTGAGTTTTTGTGCGGTTTTCAGAAACCTCGTGAGGTTTGAGTCGTGGTCCTGTTGGTTGTGGCCGCAGATGGTGACGTTGTCGAGATAGGGGAAGGTTGCCTGCAAGTGGTGGTCATCGACCATGCGGTCCATCTCCCTCTGAAAGACCGAGACCCCATTCGTCACCCCAAAGGGGACTCTGAGGAACTGGTAGAGGCGTCCGTTTGCCTCGAAGGCGGTGTACGAACGGTCCTCTGGTCTGATAGGGAGCTGGTGGTACGCTGACTTGAGGTCGATAGTGGAGAACACCCGGTATTGGGCAATTTGGTTCACCATCTCGGATATGCGGGGTAGCGGGTAGGCGTCTAGTTGGGTATAGATGTTGACTGTTTGACTATAGTCAATCACCATCCGCTTCTTCTCGCTACCCCTCACCACCACCACTTGGGCGCGCCACGGGCTGTTGCTGCGTTCAATAATGCGCTCCCTCAGGAGCCTGTCTACCTCGGTCGCGATAAACCGCCTGTCCTCCCAGCTGTACCTCCTGCTTTTGGTCGCTATTGGCCGGCAGTTAGGGGTAAGGTTCGCGAATAGCGAAGGCGGCTTTACCTTCAGGGTAGCCAGACCGCACACTGTGAGGGGCGGCTGGGTCCCACCGAAATTGAGCGTGATGCTTTGGTGGTGGCACTGAAAATCCAAGCCCAAGATCATGCTCACACATAAATCCTTCATAATTAACAGTTTAAAATTATTATATACAGTGCTTTTAACGGACAATCGTACCGTGCAGTAACCCGCAATAGTCGATATCTGGGTTTTGTCGGCCATAGAGATCGTGCCCTGAGTAGGGACTATAGTTAGAGAGAGTCGTTGTACCAGACCAGGGTGAATGAAGCTCTCCGTGCTCCCGCTGTCAATTAAACATTTAACCTTGCACCCGTTTACCTCGATGTCCACCATCGATTTGGATAGTGGGTGCGGTCTGGACTGGTCCACTGTGATCGACGCCACTGTAGGGCCCTGATCGGGACAAGATGGTGGGCCACACGAGGCCGGGTAAGATGGCGTCCACGATGTCTGCTCGCGAGATGGCAGACCCCACGAGGTCGGACAAGATGGCGTCCAAGATGGCCGCTCCCATGGCGCGCACGCGGCGGTGGCGGGTTTGCCTGCGGGGTTCCCTCTGCACACCTTCCCAAAGTGCCCCTTCTTACCGCACTTACAGCAGGTGGTGCCTTTCACCGGGCACAGGTTCCTGGTGTGCTTCGGTTGCCCGCAGAAGTAGCATTTGGGGCCCCGATGCGTCGCGGCGGTCGTAGGGCTTCTGGGGGGAGAGCAGGGCCCTGACGGTGTTGGGCTACCGGGCGGGGAAGATGTCTTCCAACATGGCGGCGCCCTTGGTGCGTACGAGGCGGCGTGGGCCGCGCGGCCTGAAGAGTAGGAGTCAGAGGTCTTCTGAGCCACATCCAGCGATCGCGCTGTGTCCACAGCCTGTGTCAGATCTAGGCCCGTTTTCTCTAGCAGTCTCTGCCGGATGTAATTAGAGCTAAGGCCTGCGATAAAGGCATCCCGAATAAGCTCGTCTGTGTATACCGTGGCTTTCACGTCTTTGCATTTGCAGTCTTTGCCAAGCACTTTTAGGGTGACTAGAAAGTCCTCTAGCGACTCTCCGGGTCGCTGTGTGCAGGTAGCAAGCAGATGCCTGGCGTACACCTCGTTGGTAGGCCGCTGATAGTGGGCCTTTAGAATGTTGCAGGCATCCAGGTAGGTGGCGGCATCTTGGATGAGTGGAAAAACCCAGTGGCTTACCCGATTCTGCAGGATCCCGAGTTTCACATCTCCGGTGGCTCTAGAGGCTGTGACGGCTTCGGAGTTGGCCATAAAAAATTCCAAGCACTGGAACCAGTGTCCAAACCGTGCCGATGCATCCTAAGCATGCGGGTCCAAATCCAAGCGTTCCAGTTTCAAAAGTTGATCCATCGTTGAAAGTTTGCTAATAAAATTGATGCGCCTCAATAACTTCAAGGCTCAAAGTTAACTGGATAAAACTAGGCTTTTATTAGCAAAGAAAGATGCCTGTGTCTTCACCTAGCATTCTGCTGTTCTGCTGCAAGACAAGCCTGGGCTTGTCTTAAGTAGGGCCAGGTATGGGCGGAGCCGACACACCCAATGGGGAGAAAGGGGGCGGTGCACTATATACAATACAAGGTAAAAACACAGGAGCAGGCAATACAATATATGTAGTTAAATACAGAGTCTGATGAATGACATATTTCATCAGATGCTCCAGATCCCAGATCGAGCTGGGTTTGAGGGCTGCTCGGCTGCTGTTGGCCAGAGTGAATCCAATATTGGTTGTTGTTATTTTCAACAAAAAAAATGGATATACAGATATTCATTGTTGGTGTAAACGGGATCCTAATCAATGGATCAGGAGTAATAAAAGAGCAACTGAAAATAACAATGCAAAAATTAAGAACTGACAGGACGAAAATTATTTTCGAAAATTTGGTACCAGGGTGTGGGCAAGGCGAGAAAGTCTGCTATAATAACAGAAAATGCTGGAAATACTCAGCAGGTCAGGCAGCATCTGCGGAGAGAGAAACAGAGTTAACGTTTCAGGTCGATAACCCTTCGTCAGAACTGGAAAAAGCTGGAGATGGAACAGGTTTTTAAGCAAGTGTGGGAGCAGGGAAAGGGGGGAGGGGAGGAAAGAACTAAAGGGACGGTCTGTGATAGGATGGAAGGCAGGAGAGATTAAGAGACAAAAGGGATGATGGTGCGAGGCAAAAGGTGATGGTAATGGGACAAGTTAAGAAACAAAAGATGACTCTAGATGACGATGGCAGAATGATCGACAGCTGCCCTGTGAGAGAGAGAAAAAAAAAATGAAAAAAAAAGATAGGGGCAGAGGTTATGGTCTGTTTTCTTGTTTGTTCCTATATGTCCTCAGAGCATGAAGGGTTAACCACATACTGGAGTCACTGGTCGGCCAGACCAGGTAAGGGTGGCATGTTCCCTTCTCTGAAGGAATGAACCAAGTTGGGTTTTTTAACAATCCCGCAGATTTCATTGTCATCTTTTCTGGTGCGAGTCCATCAATTAGCAAGTTTGTCGAATTCTATTTCACAGCTTGCTATGGTAGGACTGGAACTCAGAGCATCTTCTGGCCCAGTACTGTAAAGACTAAACTACCATCCAGGACAAAGCAGCCCACTTGATTGACACCCCATCCACCACCTTAAACATTCACTCCCTCCACCACCGGCGCACCGTGGCTGCAGTGTGTACCATCTACAAGATGCACTGCAGCAACTCGCCAAGGCTTCTTCGGCAGCACCTCCCAAATCCGCGACCTCTTCCACCTACAAGGACAAGGGCAGCAGGTGCATGGGAACACCACCACCTCCAAGTTCCTTTCCAAGTCACACACCATCCTGACTTGGAAATATATCGGCCGTTCCTTCATCGTCGCTGGGTCAAAATTCTGGAACTCCCTCCCTAACAGCACTGTGGGAGCACCTTCACCACACGGGACTGCAGCGGTTCAAGAAGGCGGCTCACCACCACCTTCTCAAGGGCAATTAGGGATGAAACCCTCTGAAATCAAACTGAGATTCCACCAGTTGTGCGCTAATAAAGAGGCTTATCCTACTCACTGAGATAAGGGTGAGTCAGCGGGTGTTCTTTTATGTTCACGTTTATTCAGTAGTGTAGGACTGGGTGCTGTGCTATTTACAATGCTTTCTGTCTTAAGCAATATGTTTGCCGAGAAAATAAAATCCTCTTGTTCTGTGCAAAAATCTGAGCAAGAGGAGGGCATGTATGGAGCTCGAATCTACGAAGAGGGACTCGACAAAAAAAGGTTTGTGAATCTCTGATGTGGGCTATAGTCAGGTCTTTGTTTGAGTTGCGCCAACGTTTCTGAGGATGTTATTCAAATGGGCAGCGCAGCTAGTTAAAGAGACACGGAAAATAAAATTAGAGGGAGCATTGCTGGCATGTATGTGACATATAAACAGAAGGGCACAAGACCAGGCCCATCAAGCCCACCCCATCCAGACATGGTGTAATCATGACCACCATTGACCCAACCCCAATCTTGCAATCTCCTGAGAGAGACAAAAATATTGGAGAGAAAAAAGTTGAAATATTGGAGCCATTTTATCTGTGCACCTCTCCTGATAGTGGGATCACGGTGGTCCATTTTATAATGCCAACCTCAGACAACGAGAGAACAACATTATCTTTCCCCCCCCTTCCAAATCCTCTGACTTTTGCTTTCTTGGGAACTATTGGTCCTCCAGTATCTTACTCAAGCTCCCATTCTTCAGATGTGAATGTAGACTGTGAGTATCAGCAGTTCAACCTTGAGGTGGCCTTACAGTCCAATTCTATCCTTGCCCAACGCATATACTTACCAGCAGAATTTTCTTGCTAACAGAAATGTCTAATGTCCAAAACAACGTTTTAAATAAAATCAAAAATTACACATTTCATAATTAAATTTATCCATTGAATTATATTCTATGGGCTAAAAATTGAGCAGCGCCTTGCTGGGGCGCTAAGAGTAGCGCCCCGGAAAAATTAGCATCCCCGCGCCGGAAATTGAGTGGTCGCGCCTCAAGAGGGAAGTGGGGCGAACTGGAAGCGCCCCTCATCCCTCTTGGGGCGCTGTGAGTCAATATTGTGGTGTTATGTGCCGCAGCGCCACACACTGCGGCACGTCGCGCTGCGGTATTTCAGGCCTTCCTCCCCTTCTTAAAGGGGAGGGGCCTTGTGCAGCGCGACCTGGGGCCCAGCTGGGCCCCCGGGGATCGGGAGTGCAGGCAAAAGAGCCCAGCACGCAAGAGAAGTGCCGGGCTCTTGGAGCGCAGCCAGCACACCGCGGGGGGGGGGTGGCGTTTCAGGAGGTTTGGGATGGGAGAGCAGGCAAGTGCTGGCAGGCGGCCAGCTACAAAAATGGCCGCCCCGCACCTCGCCTTTAAATTGCGCCTCCCCGGCCGCAGATACGCCCCCCTGACCCCGTTGGACATAGCGTCCGGCGGTAAGTCAGGGGGCGCTCCTGAAGATCGTGGCCAGGGCATGAGCGGGGCGCTGTGCACGCCAATGACGTCATCGCCAGCGGCGCAGCACCGCAGGGCGCTACCGGTTAGCGCCACCACTAAATAGAGGTATAGGGCTAATACCCTTGCCTAACAAAAATCTAACAATCCCAGTTTTGAAATTTTCAATTGACCCCACTCCAGCCTCAACAGCTTTTTTGGGGGGGAGAGTTCCAGATTTCCACTACCCTTTGTGTGAAGACGTGCTTCCTGATATCACCCCTGAACGGCCTGGCTCTAATTTTAAGGTCATGCCCTTTGGTTCGGGACTCCCCCACTAGAGGAAACAGTTTACCCTATCAACTCCTTTAATCGTCTTAAGTACCTTATTTAGATCATCCATTAATTTTCTCTACTCAAGGGAATATATGGGTTAGGGCCAAAAAGCGGGGCGGGGGGGGGCTAAGCATCACTGCTCTTTCAAAGAGCCTGCACAGGCATGATGGGCCGAATGGCCTGCTTCTGTGCTGTAAGTTTCTATGAAATAAATACAAGCCTAGTCACTCGAAACTTCACAAAGTGTATTAAGAGAGAGATTTCTAAACGGAAAAGGCACCAAGGGGTATGGGGAGGGAGCGGGAATATGGTATTGAGATAAAGGATCAGCCATGATCATATTGAATGGCAGAGCAGGCTCGAAGGGCCGAATGGCCGACTCCTGCTCCTATTTTTCTATGTTTCTATGTTTAAGCTGAAACACACACACACAAACACACACTGTATCATTCTTCTCTCTAAGTTGACATTGAAAAAACAATTGAGTTGAATTTTTGAAATCAATCTGGTCTTTAAATTATTACCTGATTATCACATGTTTTTTTTATGAAACATTCTCATTAGTTACTCATCTGGGAATCTATCGGCAAAACATCAAATTTAATGTTTGCAGCCATCACTTAGAAAGTTATTAAACCAGTGCTGACAGGCCTGGAACCTCCACTCCCCCACATGGCCCATTTGTTTCTACTCAAGCCACATCACCTTGTTGACTGTCCCTCTCACACGATTACAAAGTATTTACAGCATGGAAACAGGCCATTCAGCCCAACAGGTCCATGCCGGCGTTTATGCTCCACACGAGCCTCCTCTTACCTTACTTCACCTCACCCTACCATCATATCCTTCTATTCCTTTCTCCCTCATGTTGTGGGTTCAAGTCCCACTCCAGGGACTTGAGCACATAAAGCTAGGCTGACACTCCCAGCGCGGTGCTGAGGGAGTGCTGCACTGTCGGAGGTGCGCGACTTTCGGATGAGACGTTAAACCGAGGCCCCGTCTGCCCTCTCAGGTGGACGTAAAAGATCCCATGGCCACTATTTCGAAGAAGAACAGGGGAGTTATCCCCAGTGTCCTGGGGCCAATATTTATCCCTCAACCAACATCACTAAAACAGATGATCTGGTCATTATCACATTGCTGTTTGTGGGAGTTTGCTGTGTGCAAATTGGCTGCCGCGTTTCCCACATTACAACAGTGACTCCACTTCAAAAAGTACTTCATTGGCTGTAAAGCGCTTTGGGAGACGTCCAGTGGTCGTGAAAGGCGCTATAGAAATGCAAGTCTTTTTTCTCATGCACTTATCTAGCTTCCCCTTAAAGGCACTACGCTGTTCACTTTAACTACTCCAGCAAGCTCTGCACATTAACCACTCTCTAGGTGAAGAAGTGTCTCCTGAATTCCTTATTGGATTTATTAGTGACTGTCTTATAGTTATGACGCCTAGTTTTGGAATAGCCATAAGTGGCAACTTGTTCAGTCATTCTGGATGCAGATAACGATGGCCATGGCAGCATTGCAATAGTTGATCAACGCCTACGCCTCTTCTCTGCTGCTCCCTGATTTATTGCTCGGCCACTGTCGGTCGCATATACAAAGAAGACTTGCCCAGAGATGCTAGCCCGCAACTATAATCTACCCTGCAGCAATGCCGGCCAACTGTAAGAAGTAGGAGCCCCTTGAGCCAACAGAAAGGCTTTTTAACAGGGGACATATGGTGGTATAGGGGTTATTGGCAGGTCAAGGGTAGGAGCTCTTTCATGCAGTCTGTAACATGATTCCGCCACACTGTCCTTGGCCCTTAAACTGAACCTTGAACTGGCCCGGACGAGAAATCACAGTGCTTGCCATGAAATTGTAGTCCTCCTCTGAAGCACACTCCAAACTGGCATCTCTATGTACTTTGGGCAGAGATATAAGTGAGTATGTTACTAGCCAGATTATCCTTAGTAAACGCGTAATAACTAACTGAAAGGATACATAGAGGAAATCTGGAATAAAAAGAGAAAATGCTGGCAATACATAACAGGTCAATCAACACCTGAAAGAGAAATTGGTTAGTATTTCGGATGGGATCTACACCAGAAATAATACAATTAATATGATAGAGCAGGGCTTGATGCAGAGACGCAACTGAACTCTGGACCTAGATTACTCATTCAGGTGCTGTTGGGAATGTCCAACATTTTATAAAGTTCTTGTTTCAGTAATAATTTATTCCATTTATGGTTGGAACAGTTATTGTGTTCCATAAGGTCACACACTACATTCTCGAGAAAAGAGAAGGCTGAGGGGTGACCTGATAGAGGTCTTTAAGATAATGAAAGGGCTTGATCGGGTAGATGTAGCGAAGATGTTTCCACTTCAGGCGAGACCAGAACTAGGGGTCCATAAATATAAGATAGTCACTAATAAATTCTGGAATTCAGGAGAAACTCCTTTACCCAGAGAGTGGTGAGAATGTGGAACTCGCTACCACAAGGAGTAGTTGAGACAAAAGGCATAGATACATGTAAGGGGAAGCTAGCTAAACACATGAGGGAGAAAGGAATAGAAGGATGTGTTGATGGGGTGAGATGAAGAAGGGTGGGAGGAGGCTCGTGTGGAGCATAAACACCGGCATGGACCAGTTGGGCCGAATGGCCTGTTTCTGTGCTGTAAATACTCTGTAATACATACTGTGCAACAATTACTGTGTTCCATAATGGCACACGGTACAAACACATGTGTCATAAATCTCATCATCGAGAAACTACCTATGAAATAACACTGGACGGCCAGCTGGTGGTGCCGTCCAAGGAGTATAAATACTCGGGCGTGGGCCCCAGCTTGCCAGGGTCAGGGACATTTTGTAAGACAAGGAACTAGTGAAGTACAACTAGACCTCCATGTTCTGAAACAAGTTGATTAAAGCCTTGCTTTATACTCAAACCAAGTGTGTAGTGAGTTTTATTACGTCAACATGTACACGTGTGTAGTAAATGTCTGAAGCTGTCTCAAGGAGGATTTGAGTTGAGGAAAGCACGCTTCAATTTGGGTGATGTAGACTTAGCCACACAGTCTTGCATGAAATGTGTTCTCTCTGTGTTTACCATAAATTTTCTTTCATAGTAAACCGAGGCCCCGTCTGCTCTCTCAGGTGGACGTAAAACATCCCAGGGCACTATTTCGAAGAAGAGCAGGGGACAAGGGCAGCAGGTGCATGGGAACACCACCACCTCCAGGTTCCCCTCCAATTACACATCATCCTGACTTAGAAGTATATCGGCCGTTCCTTCATCGTCGCTGGGTCAAAATTCTGGCACTCCCTCCCTAACAGCACTGTGGGAGCACCTTCACCACACAGACTGCAGCGGTTCAAGAAGGTGGCTCACCACCACCTTCTCGAGGGCAATTAGGGATGGGCAATAAATGCTGGCCTTGCCAGCGACGCCGACATCCCATAAAAACGAATTTAAAAAAATTAGACTGACTTTCAAATAATTGTTTAACACCTCTGTTAAGACAGCAAACCAAGTAATTTCTCATTTTCTCCCAGGCCATCAATCACCTCTTCTAAACTGTCCCACCTGGTTTGGTGTTTCTACTCAGCAAAGCTCCTCAGGATGTTTATATAAATGTAAGTTATTGAATGCATTAAGGTTTTGTATTCTGATCTTTGCACAGCGTAACTGGTGCACACTTTTTACAAGTGATTTCTAAATGCTAAAGTGCCCCTATTCGTAACCTTTAGGGTTATGGTAAAAATATTTGGGGAAAGCAGGACTAGGCTGGACGATCAGCATCAGAAACACTCCTGGTGTCCTGGCCAAAATCTGTGCCTCAACGAATATCACTGAATCAGATTATCTGCTCATTCATCTCATTGCACAAAATCAGCTCAGCATTACATCAGTGACCATAATTCAAAAGTAACTCAGTGAGGCACTTTGTGATGTCCTGAGGCCATGATCGGCGCTATCTAAATGCAATTTCTTCCTTTCTTTGAAGGGTTTAGCAAACGTTTTGATGGGATGCTGCTCTGGTAATGATGACCGGAGGAAGTCCCACACACCCAAAAGGGGGCTTAACAAGCCCGGCTTCTTCTCTGTCCATAGATTGCTTCTGTCTCCTGTTTGTTCTCCCACTGCCACGCCACCGGAAGCACGCCTTCGATAACATTTCTAGTCAGTGGCACCATGCCCAAAGGTGCGGGATATTGCGGAGCGCTGCGGCAACACACACCAACTCCCAGCTGTCTTGTAACTTTATGTCAGTTTTGTATTCTCGGTACCGCAGGGACGTGACTACGTTAAAGGGGCACTCACGTTTTTTTTCGGCGGGGGGTGGGGGGGGGTGCGGCAAAAAAGTCTGGCAAGCCTTTTATTTTGGGAGGGAGGAGATCCTTCTGTCCATTGCAATGATATCAGGTGCTCGCGAGGTGACAATGAGCTTTGATTCTAAATACTTCATCTTGTTGGATGTTGGCAAGAAAGAAAGACTTACATTTATATAGCGCCTTTCACGTCCACCAGACGTCTCAAAGCGCCTCACAGCCAATGAAGTATTTTTGAAGTGTAGTCACTATTATAATGTGGGAAACGCAGCAGCCAATTTGCGCACAGCAAGCTCCCACAAACAGCAATGTGATAATGACCAGATGATCTGTTTTTGTGATGTTGATTGAGGGATAAATATTGGTCCCAGGACACCCGGGATAACTCCTCCTGCTCTTCTTCAAAATAGTCATGGGATCTTTTGCGTCCACCTGAGAGAGCAGACAGGGCCTCGGTTTAAAGTCTCATCCGAAAGACGGCACCTCCGACAGTGCAGCTTTCTCTCAGCACTGCACTGGGAGTGTCAGCCTAGCTTTATGTGCTCAAGTCCCTGGAGCGGGACTCGAACCCACAACCTTCTGACTCATAAAGGAAATGTGCTAGTCATTGAGCCACGGGCTGACACTGTGTAAACCAATAATAAAAGTGTGAAATCATGCTGTATGATATTGACATCAGGTATCCTGGTTTCAAATTCCTTTGTCCCTTATGTACCAGACACAGGAATTTCAGACATCATTAATTAATTCACCGCTAATATCACACAATGTGACGTCAACTGTCTAAAATCTGCAGGCCACTTTTTTCTTCCAGGAATGTAGTTTCCCTTTAAGTGATTGTCGAAAAACATTGGGTAATTGCTGCTTGCTCACATATTGCTTAGCCTGCGAGGTCATGGCGTAATCTAATTTGGTTTGAATGAAATACTTTCCACATTGCTGCGCATGGGAAAAGCTGCTCCACCTATTTGCGTTTCAGAAGCAAATTGTTTTGCTAGCCCAGTCAATTATGGGTCATGGGACTATTTTTCACGTTCTCATATCACCTTGGTTTAAACAAATGTTATGATAGGGCCAGTTCTTCTGGAGTTCATAGTGTGCTTGCTATAAGGACGGTCCTTGTGCAGGAATTTGAAACGTATTGGCCATGCAGTTTTGCTTTCCAGTTGTCACAAGTCACAAAATCATTTTCCGGTTACGTGCAATGTTTAGAAAATTCAGATAGAAACAGAAAATGCCTGGAAATCCACAGCAGATTGATCTGAAAGCGAAAGGCTGATTAACATTTCAGGTGTAGACTCTTGCAGCACACCCAAAAGGTGTTTTTGCTCCTTCAGGCGCGTATATTTCCAGCGTTTTTATTTTGGACATCCAGCTATTGCAATATTTCTTTTAATTTCTATAAAGCTCAGCCGGAGGTCGAATTCTCTGGTCACTGTGTGCAACAACGTCATAACTGCTTTGGTGAAAGATCCCTTCGGCTCAGTATCTCCAGTGAAATCGCAAATGTGCTTTTATGTGAACACATTTGCCGTGTCCCTGCACACAGTAACCGGAGCAGTTTGTCTCCCCTTCCTGGAATGAGTTGTGTATCTGGAAAGATTGGCAAGACGCTGAATGAGCTGGAGTGAAGTCAAAGTGTAATGATTACCACTGGAAGATCGACTCTTGATATTAGTTTAATTGTCAAAGTGTTATTTGTTTATCTGGGATATTCAAGAGCAGGACCATAAATTTGAAGTTAAATGTGTCATTTTTAATGAATTAATATACAATAATTCTGATCCAGTAAAACATTTATACTTTGAAAATAAATTAGAACTTGAAAGTACGCTGGGCATATAAAATGTTAACACATTCATTTGAAATTGTTTCAACCATCACTTTTTAAGGGGGCATTTAACCACTTATTTTAAACATGGTAATGTCTCTGTTAAAAGAGATGAAGAGATTTTATACGCAAGTGTTTAGCCCCTCTTAAACTAGTATTCGCACAGTCTAATGTGAAGGCTTAAGTAGTGAATTTACCTTTGTTTTTAAAAATGTACAATTACTCTCATGCTGGGTGTCTGCTTTCCTTAACTCTGGTGTTGTATCTGAAGAACATGCAGTTTCCTTTGTGACTGTCGATGCCACAAAACGGGTTGGCCCAGTTTCCGAGGCAATTAAAGAAAAGCAGAGCTACATAATCATAGAAAATACAGGGGGGGGGGGGACACATGGCTCGACGTGACTGGAAAAGACCCATTACAGAGCATCTAAGTCTAGAAAATATCACAGGCCTCGCTGTGCCCCCTCAGCAGCATTTCAAAAATCCACAGGATTTGGGAGATAAAGTTATATTACATGATGCACTTGGTCACCCCCCCAGCCCCCCCCACCCCCGGAATGTTATTCTTGTTGCTCGAGGGATGTGGAAAACACTAGCAAGGGCGATATTTATTGCCCATCGATAGTTGCCCTGAGGACTGTGAGAGTCAACCACCTAGTGTGGGATGGAGTCACTTGTAGGCCGTGCCTCCGTGAAGGACATTAATGAACTAGACAGGCTTTTATGATGATCCGCCAGCCCACAAAATACCATATTAGAGTCATAGAGTTATACAGCACAGAAAGAGGCCCTTCGGCCCATCGTGTCCACGCCAGCCATCAAGCCCTGTCTATTCTCATCCCATTTTCCAGCACTTGGTCCGTAGCCTTGTATGCTATGGCGTTTCAAGTGCTCATCTAAATGCTTCTTGAATGTTGTGAGGGTTCCTGCCTCTACCACCCTTTCAGGCAGTGAGTTCCAGATTCCAACCACCCTCTGGGTGAAAAAGTTTTTCCTCAAATCCCCTCTAAACCTCCTGCCCCTTACCTTGAAACTATGCCCCCTGGTTATTGACCCCTCTACTAAGGGGAAAAGTTCCTTTCTATCTACCCTATCGATGCCCCTCATAATTTTGTACACCTCAATCAGGTCCCCCCTCAGCCTTCTCTGCTCTAAGGAAAACAACCCCGGCCTGTCCAATCTCTCTTCATAGCTGAAGCGCTCCAGCCCAGGTAACATCCTGGTGAATCTCCTCTGCACCCTCTTTGATGCAATCACATCCTTCCTACAGTGTGGCGACCAGAACTGCGCACAGTATTCCAGCTGTGGCCTAACTAACGTTTTGTGCAGCTCCATCATAACCTCCCTGCTCTTATATTCTGTGCCTCGGCTAATGAAGACAAGTAGCCCATATGCCTTTTTAACCACCTTATCTACCTGTCCTAGTCATTGAATTTACTTTCACAATTTGCCATAGAAGGCTTTGAACTCCAGACCTGTAGGTATCTCTTTTTTTTAAATTCGTTTATAGGATGTGGGTGTCGCTGGCAAGGCCAGCATTTATTGCTCATACCTAATTGCCCTTGAGAAGGTGGTGGTGAGCCGCCTTCTTGAACCGCTGCAGTCCGTGTGGTGAAGGCACTCCCACAGTGCTGTTAGGGAGGGAGTTCCACGATTTTGACCCAGCGACGATGAAGGAACGGCCGATATATTTCCAAGTCAGGATGGTGTATGACGTGGAGGGGAACTTGGAGGTGGTGGTGCTCCCATGGTAGGTGGATTATTGTGCTACCAGTGGATTGTTCAACAACACCACATTAAGAAAATTTAGTACTGTGCCAAAATGTAACCCAGAATACCATATTTCTCTTTGAAGAATTAACTGCCCATTGCTAAAACCTGGCTGTTAATTAGTAAATGCTTGATTCTTTTCCTGTTTGGATTTCCAATGATTCTCTTCATATTTTTTTTTAAAAAGGAGGTGAGGCAAGAAAAACAAATAGACATGATAAGAAACCGCAGAATATGTTTTCCGATAAAAATTATTTTTTAATGTGCATTCCTTATAAATCTCTGAATGAATTCAAAGTGACTCAGTCCTCGGGTTTTACTGACATCCGTAGGTTCCTGGAAGTTTGATGTTGTCCTAACCTCTTTATCAATTTCCTCTCTTGTTACACTGCACTGCTTGTCTGTTATTGCCATGTCGACTTATTTCATTCTGCCGCAATTCTCAAACGGTTGCAAAAAAAAGTGATTGGCTACTGGCGTTTATTACTCACACACAAACCCAATGTACACTGCCATGAATCGCCTCGAAACAGAGCAGTACATCAGCTTTCACTGAGCCAGTGAGAGTTCCTCTGATTGCTGTAGTGTGACATTGTGGATACGTTTGTAAAAGGTTCTTCCCTTGGATAACTCCAAAGAAATTGCAAACATGTCCACTTAGCTCTCATTCGAAATAGCGAACTATGCGGTATAACAAAGACCGCCTATTTCCACCTCCGTAACATCGCCTGTCTCCGCCCTTGCCTCAGCTCATCCGCTGCTGGAACCCTCATCCATGCCTTTGTTGTCTCTAGACTTGACTATTCCAACGCACTCCTGGCTGGCCTCCCACATTCCACCCTACGTAAACTTGAGGTCATCCAAAACTCGGCTGCCCGTGTCCTAACTCGATCCAAGTCCCGTTCGCCCATCACCCCCTGAGCTCGCTGACCTACATTGGCTCCCGGTTAAGCAGCGCCTCGATTTCAAAATTCTCATCCTTGTTTTCAAATCCCTCCACGGCCTTGCCCCTCTCTATCTCTGTAAGCTCCTCCAGCCCCACAATCCCTGCGAGATATCTGCGCTCCTCTAATTCTGCCCTCTTGAGCATCCCTGATTATAATCGCTCAACCTTTGGCGGCTGTGCCTTCTGTTGCCTGGGCCCTAAGCTCTGGAATTCCCTGCCTAAACCTCTCCGCCTCGCTACCTCTCTTTCCTCCTTTAAGACGCTCCTACCACTTTGACCAAGCTTTTGGTCACCTGCCCTAATTTCTCCTTATGTGGCTCGGAGTCCAATTTTTTGTCTTATATTACTCCGGTGCAGCGCCTTGGGACATTTTACTACGTTAAAGGTGCTATATAAATACAAGTTGTTGTTGTTGTTGTTGGTGATCTCACTAGAAATGGTGAACAGAGGAAAGTTCACAGACACATTCACAATATCGTCACAGAGACCAGAGGACCTCCTTTCGCGAGGCCACTGAGGGATATAATGCACATTTCTTTGGCTTAACTCTCTTTTATCCGAAGGAGCTGTAACCCAGAGCAGTGTACAACTGTGGACTGGACTCTTATCAGTTTAATCTTGGATACATTTTTTTCAAAATTGGAGTAAAGCATTTACCGCATTCGCTCTTTCGGATGAGACGTTAAACCGAGGCCCCGTCTGCTCTCTCAGGTGGATGTAAAAGAACCCGCGGCGCTATTTCGAAGAGAAGAAGGGGAGTTATCCCCGGTGTCCTGGGGCCAATATTTATCCCTCAACCAACATCACTAAAACAGATTACCTGGTCATTATCACATTGCTGTTTGTGGGAGCTTGCTGTGCACAAATTGGCTGCCGCGTTTCCTACATTACAACAGTGGCGACACTTCAAAAAAGTACTTCATTGGCTGTGAAGCGCTTTGGGACGTCTTGAGGTTGTGAAAGGCGCTATAGAAATGCAAGTCTTTCTTTCTTTCTACATCCCTGTGTGAAATACCATGACTAGCTGGTCTCTGCCAATGCCAGTCTCAGGTTGGTTGCCCAATGGCGGCCTGGGTAACTGGGTCGTTTTCTTACCAATTCGTGCGGAAAACCTAGCATGTGGTAGGCGTGCTCGTGGGCCTATCTCCCCTCATCCCACGCCGTAGCGTGCTGGGCTGAGCGAGGGCACTGCCCCAGCAGTTGGTCTTTTACAGCAAAACAAATCGGGAATTTTAATCAGCAACCTTTTTCTGCAGGAAAACAGTTCTTGGCAAAGGAAAGAAGTCAGCTTTGCAGAGAAAAGATGGACTCCCCGGGACCTTTAAAGAAAGACTTACATTTCTATAGCGCCTTTCACAACCACCAGACATCTCAAAGCTCTTCACAGCCAATAAAGTACTTTTGAAGTGTAGTCACTGTTGTAATGTGGGAAACGCGGCAGCCAATTTACACACAGCAAGCTCCCACAAACAGCAATGTAATAATGACCAGATAATTTGTTTTTGTTATGTTGGTTGAGGGATAAATATCGGCCAGGACAGCGGGGACAACTCCCCTGCTCTTCTTCGAAATAGTGGCCATGGGATTTTTTACGTCCACCTGAGGGAGCAGACGAGGATTGGGTTTAATGTCTCATCTGAAAGACAGCACCTTCGACAGTGCAGCACTCCCTCAGCACTGCACTGGAGTGTCAGTCGTGGATTGCTGCACTCAAGTCCCTGAAGTGGGACTCGAACCCACAACCTTCTAACTCAGAGCCGAGAGAGAGAGTGCTGCCCACTGAGCCACAGATGACACTAAAGGTGAGTTAACAAAGTCATTAAAGGTTCCTTTAAAGAAAGAAAGACTTGCATTTCTGTAGCGCCTTTCACAGCCTCAGGACATCCCAAAGCGCTTTACAGCTAATGAAGTACTTTTGAAATGTAGTCACTGTTAGGCTGCAGCGGTCGAGCAGCTCTATACTGGCGTCCCTACACCTCTGTTCCCCTGTTCACCATTCCCCTCCAGTAGCATTCTATATCACGCACTGTGGAGAAGCAGAACTAATGAATCCAGGGGCAGCCCGTAAGACCCATGCTAAAGGATTTATATGTGCACCGTTGACATCTGTGTTTTTAGCATATCATTCCAGTCTCAGTTTTTCCATCCTGCCTCGGCTCCGCCCCAAATAACGTCTTCTTATGAGCCTTTACAAAGTTAAATGAGCCTTCTGTTAAAGCGATGTTTCCATCTTGTTTAATTTATTTTTCAAACAAAATTTTAATTCAAAGAGGATTTCCCGTCCAGTCTCTGTCCACTACTGTAACCTACTGCAGCACAGCAAATCCCCCTCTTTCAGCGCCTGCCTTTTGCTGCACGTACATATTCCTGAAACCTATTTGCCCACACGCCTGGAATGACATACGGCGGGGAAATTCGGAAACCTGGCACAATGGACAAGGGCCCTCCCGAAAACGTTAATGCTCTTTCTGTGCGGAATAAATCGCGGGCCTTGACTGTTGCACAGCATCAAAGTCTTCCAAGGTCAATTCAATTTTGCCTTTTTCGAGAAAAAAAACGTTTATCAAAAGAGGGGAATGATCTTATCAAACTTGGAAACTGCGTTCAGGCTATCTCCGAGGCTACTCTCAAGGGGAGGAGGGAAGGGATTTACCCGCAAATCTTCTTAAGAGGGTAGTCGCTCTATTTTTTGGCCAAAACCAACTTTAATATGAGCCCTAATTCTCATTTGGCAAACTATTTAAATGCTATTTTAAAAAAAAATGCTTACGAATACAGATGTTGAGAGCCCAGACTGGAGCTGAAACCTATCATCCTGGAATCAATTACGCTGAACAGGGTCAGATGGGTATTGCTTTCCCTTAGGCTATGAGTTCAATTCATAATGGATTAATTTTCAATATTAAATTATATGATCAAAAGATAAAAGGGACTTAAATAATGAGCCAGCTTCCATTTTGATATCTTTTTTCCAACAAGGTCAGTTTACTTTGGTTAATAATAATTAAATTGAGCGATTTGACTGCGCTGGCGATTGAAGCCAAATGTAAGACCAAATAAGATGAGAGGTGAAATTAAGTGCCACGGTCCCGCCACTGAAGCCCTCGGTTTTTTTTGGCCTGCTGCTATTGTGATTTATTTCCTGTCTCAAAAAAAAAACCCCAACACGACGATGGAAAGGAAGACTGCCTTAAACATAGATAGCACCTTGTCGCGTCTCTCAGAGACGTCTCAAACCCCCTTCACGTGCAATAAATGACTGTTACGTCGCCAGATGCAGCACTGCATTGTACACAGCAAGATCCCATAAACGCCCGCGAGGCAATAATAAAGAAGGACTTGCATTTATATCGCGCCTTTCACGTCCACCGGACATCCCAAAGCGCTTTACAGCCAATGAAGTACTTTTTGATGTATAGTCACTGTTGTAATGTCGGAAACGTGGCAGCCAATTTGCGCACAGCAAGATCCCACACACAGCAATGTGATAACGACCAGATAATCTGTTTTAGTGATGTTGGTTGAGGGATAAATATTGGCCCAGGAATAACTCCCCCTGCTCTTCTTCAAAATAGTGCCATGGGATCTTTTACATCCACCTGAGAGAGCAGACGGGACCTCGGTTTAACATCTCATCTGAAAGACGGCACTTTCCGACAGTGCGGCACTCCCTCAGCACTGCACTGGAGTGTCAGCCTAGATTTTTGTGTTCAAGCCTCTGGAGTGAGACTTGAATCCACAACCTTCTGACCCAAAGGCAAGGGTGCTGCCCACTCAGCCACGGCTGACACAGGGAGGGAGTTCCAGGATTTTGACCCAACGACGATGAAGGGACGGCGATTCCTGTTTAAGTCAAAATGGTGTGTAACTTGGAGGGGAACCTCAAGGTGATAGCGTTCCCTTGTACTTGCTGCCCTTGTCCTTCTAGATGGGGAGGCCGCAGGTTTGGCAGATGCTGTCGACGAAGCTTTGGTGAGTTTGGGGTTCCCTGAACCAATTCTGGCAGACTTGACAACAGTCATGCGTTTCCCATGGACCAATGGAAATATCTAGCAATGCGTACAGATAGACAAGGTAGCTCACTTGGATATTGGAGATCCATCTCACACGCTTGTACTGCAAAGTTCTTGAATGGAAAACAGAAGATGATTAAATGGCAGAGTGATATTAGCGTGAGTCAATAGGAGGCATAATGTGTGGACGTTCTGCGAAGACTGGCTAGGTTTGGTGGTGACTAACTCATGGTCGAACAGCCTGCCGAAACGCTTTGTCTCAGCTCACGCGCAAAGTACGTCCATTTCGTGAGGTTTCGGAAGGCTGGCTGATGCCCATGGAGAGGGAAGAAGGTTGGAGGGAAAAAGATTAAAAAGTGCAAATGCGATGTCTTTTTTTCCCCTGTCAAAAATTACAATCAACAAGTGGGCTTTCTTGAAATGTAACTGATCCCTGGATCATGTGTTTTCAGGTTTATTGAGGTGGAATCCACTCTGCGGCCTTGCTGACAGTGTCCTGTTTCTTTCAAGTCTTGCTGCATTGTCACTGGTGCCAGCGAGAGAAAGGCTGTACTTTCCTGAAAAGCCCTGCCCTTTTATGAAGCCCCGATCCTTTGGCTCTTTGATGAAATAGGGAGCTGAGAGGTGGCGAAGTGGGGAGTAATTAGAGAAGCGCTGCAGCTTACCGATCCCTTGCTTAAAATTCTGTCACTATAGCATTTCAGACAGGGGTACAAAGATTAAGTGTGGTTGATCTCGACTGTGCAATGTGAGACGGTTGCTAATGGGCTGGGAGGTGAGCTTCATTCAAACCGCAGGAATTATTGTGTTGTAAACTGTTGCCAAATCTTGTACGGACCATTTTTGTTTTCTTACCCTTTCTTGGACCTCAGTCCAAGCAATTTGATCTGAAGTGAGAGAGAGAGAGAGAGAGAAAGAGAGAGAGGAGTGTGGGAGTTTTTCAGAGATAGTTGAGGGAACGGGCTGGATAGGGAGTGTGAGAGCTGGTCACTGAGAGTTGAGGGAATGGTGTGAAGAGGATTGAGAGAGCTATTCAAGGACGTTTGAGGGAATGGGCTGGATAGAGCATGAGAGCCGGTCACTGAGAGTTGAGGGAATGGTGTGAAGAGGACTGAGAGAGCTGTTCAAAGAGGTTTGAGGGAATGGGCTGGATAGAGAGTGTGAGAGCTGGTCACTGAGAGTTGAGGGAATGGTGTGAAGAGGATTGAGAGAGCTGTTCAAGGAGGTTTGAGGGAATGGGCTGGATAGGGAGAGTGAGAGCTGGTCGTGGAGCATGCTGGAGAGGGTTGTAGGAACTGTTCAGGGAGTTGTGAAGGACTGGGCTGTGATTCTGTGGTATACTCCTATTTGCAAAAATATACTTAAGCATTAAAAGCCAGAAAAATAACTCCTCTAGAGAATGAGCAGCATTGATAGCGTTGTATTTATTGGATGCAGGTGGGACCTGTTTGCTCATTTTCTTTTGGGTTAATTGTTGAGTACGAGTAAATTAGAAGTTAAAGATCTCTGACTCCTCCAGAGATGGGATGGGTGTGGGGGCGTGGGATGGGCATGGGGCAAATTAGAAATTAAAGATCTCTGACTCCTCCAGAGATGGGATGGGCATGGGGCGTGTATGTGTAAAGCTCCAGCAAAGTGGTTTATATTTAAGCCATACAGTCTTTATCCTTAATAACAACAGTAAATGCTGGAAAAACTCAGCAGGCCAGGCAACATCCGTGGAGAGAGAAACAGAGTCAAACGTTTCAGGTCAAAGACCCTTTGCAGTCATCATGAAACTGAGTGAACCCTTTACCTTCTGTTCGGGGAGAATGAGGAGCCACCACTTACGTACATCACACTCGTTCTGACGAAGGGTCTTCGACCTGAAACGTTGACTCTGTTTCTCTCTCCACCGATGCTGCCTGGCCGGCTGAGTTTTTCCAGCGTTTTCTGTTGTTATTTCGGATTTCCAGCATCCATAGTATTTTGCTATCGTATTAGAGTCTTTATCCTTCACGGCTACAGTCTGGGGCACAGGCATACAGTAAGCCTTTCCATTAATCCGACCTTGGCCTCAGGCAACTTCTTGCAAGGCTCGTTCATGGGTCTCTTTTCTCTTGAAAAGAGAAGGCGGAGGGGGTGACCTAATAGAGGTCTTTAAAATTCTGAAAGGTTTTGATAGAGTGGATACAGAGAGAATGATTCCACTTGTGGGGAAGAGCATAACTAGAGACCATCAATATAAGATAGTCACCAAGAAATCCAATAGGGAATTCAGAAGAAACTTCTTTACCCAGAGAGTGGTGAGAATATGGAACTCGCTACCATAGGGAGTGGTTGAGGCGAATAGTATGGATGCATTTAAGGGGAGGCTAGACAAGCATATGAGGGAGAAGGGAATAGAGGGTTACGCTGATAGAGTTAGATGAGGAAAGATGGGAGGAGGCTCGTGTGGAGCATAAACACCGGCATGGACTGGTTGGGCCGAATGGCCTGTTTCTGTGTCGTACATTCTATGTAATCCTCTGTAAACCTCAAGCTCAAAGTGTTGAATCCGTGAATGTTAATGTATGGTATTCTTCAATAAATCGACAGAGACTGCAGAGGAACAATTAACAGGTGTTTACTGGATGCAGGTTACTCAAAAACTAAAGTACAGATCCCTACTCAGGGTTTATATACCGGTGTGGTCACTGCTGGTACTACAGTATACAGGAGCTGTAAAAAGTAGTTCTCCCCTTAAAGGTACATACACTACACAAAGAAGTTTAGTGTTGCACACTCAGCCCAGCCGGTAGTGCGAGGATAACGTAAATATTGGGGTAGATTTTGCCGAACCTGTCGGGAAGAAGGCGGGACTTCCCCTTTCGGGTTTTTGACCTGCCTACTTCGACGTCCGGCCAATCCGCGCGATTTTCCCTTGATTGACCTTGTTGAGCCCACCCAGCGGGCTCAGCAGGCCAATTAAGGGCCACCCGGCAACAGGTGACGTCACAGACTGAAATTTCATCTGTCAAGAGTTCTTGACAGATGAAATATCAGTGTCTCACAGCTGTTTGAAGCTGTCAAACACTGACACTCTGAGTTCTAAGCTGAGTCATTCTGCACAGACTCAGTTAGAACTCTTACCGGCACTCAAAGGTGAAGGCTGTCACTTTTGACAGATTGCAGCCGTTCAGCTTTCAGTTCCGGCTGAGTGATGGGCTCCCGACAGCTACAGGAAGAAAGGCTGTGAAGGTAAGTACAGGTAAGTAAAAGTTCTTTACACACTTTAGACACACCAAACACACTTACCTTTGCATTCATGCACCCATCACTCACCTGAGCGCCAACATCGCGACCCCTCCAACTCCTTCAACCCGACGGCCCGCCTGCTCTACCTGGCGTGGTTTGGAGCCATCGGGAAACCCACACGAAACCCCTCAAAATAGGGATTAGGCTAAAAACTGCCTGTTAACTACCTGTTAACAGGCAGTTAATTGGCACTAATCCCTTCCCGCCTGGTTTCGGCGGGTCCCAGTGCGGGGCGGGTACCTGCCGCCCCTGAAACTTATGTGGGGCGGGGTTTTGGGCGGGATGGTGGCGGGACCCCCAAATTCGGGATTTTCCCCCCCCACACGCCTGAAACCCCGCCTGACGGCTCCACGAAAATCTAGCCCATTGTGTCTGCTACGGAAAGGCCAGGCCCTCTGTTAAAGGCTAAGTCGTGACTACACCGTCGAAGATAAGGCTTAGAGACCTGGAAGCTTCCCAACATTTAATTCCAGTGATTCATGAAAGAGACGCAGTCATTATGAAACGATACTGAGCGAACCCTTTACCTTCTGTTCGAGGGAGAATGAAGAGCCACCACTCACGTACATCACACGCGAATGATTAACGACATCACGTTCATTGATTTGTGACAAGCTCGGGCCTTGATGTTACGCTGTGTGAATCTCAGCAGCCGATTAGGTAACAGGTTCCATACGAAGTCCCCTTTCTGTTGTTTTAACAGAGGCGTTATCTATTTATTTTAAACTGGTTATCACGTCCAACAAAAGGAATTTTGCAAGAGTTTGATGGCTGATATTCGCACCGCTCTACTTTAAGGCCCTGTTGCTTAACATGCATGGGATTTCACCAACAATGTGGGTTTTTTAAATCATTAACAGTTGCAATGCAGCACACTTCCACACACCTGGGTGATTCACTTAGTTGCATAGATGCAACCACTGCGGAACAGGTTTCCTGCCCTCCCTATCCTAATGTTTTTGGACCTCATTCATGCTCCCTACAAATCACAGAATTGTCCTTGGTGTCCCCAACTACCTCCTTACACAGGGTTGCATCTTTGGTTAGTTGCAGTTACCTTCTTGCAGTCTGGTTGAAAGCATTTGAGAAGAACGTCGCAAAAGGGCAAAAACAGTCCAAATCGTTCAATTAGAATTTTCGGATGTGTTGTAGACATTTATTTATGACAACTGGCTCTGCCACGGTATTGCCGATGGGCAGTCTGGAGTATGGAGGGTGATGTTCAGCTGTAAACCTGTCCCTTGCCCAAGTACGTCCTGTCGGAGAATTGACCAAGTCGGCGGTCCCGGTGATTGGAGCAGATTGGAAGCTCCTGCGATCAATCAGGGCGGATTAGAACTACTTATAAATCTCTGGCTCCAGGTCAGAGGAGCCCATAATGAAGTGACTGGCTTTTCTTTTTAAGAGACTGTTTTTGCAGCTGTGATATCTGGAGTGTGACGGGAATTGCAAGAGAATCAGGCCTTTAGTTTGTGCAATGGGCAGGTTTTTGGACCATTCCACTCCAGTATCTGTGTGTACTGTGTGCCACTTCAGACTCCTCTGCCTAATATTTGCTGTATTTCGACAGTTGAGCTGATGGGATTGTGCTCGGGTTGCACACTGAAGAGTTTGTATTGAGGAACTACAGCGAGTCACTGCCAGTCCCAGCACGAACTGATATCCCATTATCATTTCAGATTCCTTTCTGTGACCACCATATTCCTGCACCAACTATAAACTGGCCTGGCTGGTGAATAACACAGAGGGCGGGGCATTGCGAAATCAAGTGGCCATTGTTGAGGAGGTATCGGTTGGTTATTAACCGTATTAGAGATAGGAGAGTTAAAGAATAATTGAAGCTTCACCTGAGATTGTTCAAGGCTGTTGATGTAACCGGCAAGAGTTGCTGTCTTTCCCATTTACGCTTTGACATAAATCAACTGAGCGGCCTGCTGGAGGTGCTGTCCAGGGAGTATAAATACTTGGGCATGGGCCCAGCTTGCGCAGGACATTCTTAACAGGAACTAGTGAAGGACACAACTAGACCTCCATGTTGTAAAACAGTTGATTAAAGCTTTGTTTAACGCTTAGACCAAGTGCCTAGTAGTTTTCTTACGTCACACTTCATTAGCCATTTACGCTAAAACATGGCAGAGAAGCACTATTGGCGCAAATACATGAACTCATTTCTCTTATTTGGAACAAAGAGAGCATGCCAGGGGATCTCAGAGACGCCGTAATTGTGACCATCTTCAAGAAAGGTGACAAGTCCAATTGCAGTAATTAGAGAGGAGTCTCCCTGCTGTCTGCCACAGGGAAAGTCATCGCAAGAATCCTCCTCAATCGCCTTCTCCCAGTGGCCGAAGAGCTCCTCCCAGAGTCGCAATGAGGATTCTGCCCACTAAGGGGCTCAATGGACACGATCTTCACTGCACGTCAGTTACAAGAAAAATGCAGGGAACAGCACCAACCGCTGTGCATGGCCTCCTTTGACCTCACAAAGGCCTTCGACACCGTCAACCGTGAGGCATTATGAAGTGTCCTCCTCAAATTTGGCTGCCCTCAAAAGTTTGTCACCATCCTCCGCCTGCTTCACGATGCCATGCAAGCCGTGATCCTGACCAACGGTTCCACCACAGACCCAATTCACGTATGAACTGGGGTCAAGCAAAACTGTGTCATCGCACCAACGCTCTGCTCGATCTTCCTGGCTGCAATGCTCCATTTCACCCTCAGTAAGCTCCCCGCTGGAGTGGAGCTAATCTACAGAACAAACGGGAAACTGTTCAACCTCCGTCGCCTCCAGTCCAGATACAAGGTCGTCCCATCCTCTGTCATCGAATTACAGTATGCAGACGGTGCATGCATCTGCGCACAAGCTGAAGTCGAACTCCAAACCATCGTCAACACCTTCACCAAAACGTACGAGAGCATGGGCCTTACACTAAACATCCGTGAGACAAAGGTCCTCTACCAAACTGCCCCTGTCGCACAGTACTGCTCCCCGATTATCAAAATCGATTATAAGGCCTTGGACAACGTGGACCACTTTCCATACCTCGGGAGCCTACTGTCAACAAGGGCAGATGTCAATGACGAAGTCCAACACCGCCTTCAGTGTGCAAGTGCAGCCTTCGGTCGCCTGAGGAAGAGAGTGTTTGAAGACCAGGACTTCAAACCCAGCACCAAGCTCATGGTCTAAAGAGCAGTAGTGATACCTGCCCTCCTGTATGCTTCAGAAACATGGACCATGTACAGCAGGCATCTCAAAGCACTGGAGAGGTACCACCAACGCTGTCTCCACAAGATCCTGCAAATCCATTGACAGGATCGGCGCACCAACGTCAGTGTTCTCGCTCAGGCCAACATCCCCAGCATCGAAGCTTTGACCACACTCGATCAGCTCCGATGGACGGGCCGCATCATCCGCATGCCCAATACGAGACTCCCAAAACAAGCGCTCTACTCAGAGCTCCGACTCGGCAAGAAAGCCCCAGATGGGCAGAGGAAACGCTTCAAGGACACCCTCAAAGCCTCCTTGAAAAGTGCAACATCCCCACCGACACCTGGGAATCCCTGGCCCAAGACCACACAAAGTGGAGGAGAAGCATCCGGGAAGGCGCCGAACACCTCGAGTTTCTTCGCCAGGAGCAAGCGGAAGCCAAAAGCAAATAGCGGAAGGAGTGCACGTCAACCCAAGCACCTCACCCACCCGTCCCTTCAACCACCGTCTGCCCCACCTGTGACAGAGACTGTAGGTCCCGCATTGGACTCATCAGTCACCTGAGAACTCATTTTTAGTGTGGAAGCAAGTCATCCTCGGGTCCGAGGGACTGCCTAAGAAGAGAAGAAGACTTCACCTAGAGTCATCTTTTGTTTCTTAACTTGTCCCATTACCATCGCCTTTTGCCTCGCACCATCATCCCTTTTGTCTCTTAATCTCTCCTGCCTTCCATCCTATCACAGACCTTCCCTTTGGTTCTTTCCTCCCCTCCCCCCCTCTCCCTGCCCCTACACTTGCTTAAAACCCTGTTCCATCTCCAGCTTTTTCCAGTTCTGACGAAGGGTCATCGGCCTGAAACGTTAACTCTGTTTCTCTCTCCACGGATGATGCCCGACCTGCTGAGTGTTTCCAGCATTTGCTCTTTTAATTTCAGATTTCCAGCATCTGCAGTATTTTGCTTCTGTAAGAGTTGCCGTCTCCCCGGCAGAAGGCATTTATACTTTGCACCCAACACAGCATTCGATGTCGGGAGAGCGGCCCTCGGGCACACCTCCTTCACCCTTGCACTCGGAGCACGGGGGGCTGGTCTGGTGTCGGGCCGCTGTGCTCTGTGCTGTTGATACGGAGACCCAGAAATCCAACGCTCGAGGCTGCCCGCTTGCGTTCAGTTCCTTCGGAGATGGCCGAACCATTGACCCATGCTTACCTGGCTCTGCGACGGTCTCTCTTCCTGGAACCGGGGCTTGTTTACTCGGCGGAGCGCTTCCAATAGAGAGAGACCCGCAACTCCATAATCAGCCACACTCCTCCAGTGTGTAAGCAGGCTGAAGCTTCTGGGCAGGGTTGAACTGGCTAGACAGCAGTGTGTTAAGAAATTGCTTCCCATTTCCACTCCCTCCTCCTTTCCTGAGGAAACGTTTGTAGATTTATATGCCTTATAAATTAAGCGTTTTGATAGAGTAAATAAGGAGAAACTGTTCCCATTGGCAGATGGGTCGGTAGCCAGAGGACACGGATTTAAGGTGATTGGCAAAAGAATCAGAGGCGACAGGCGGAAAAACTTTATTTATGCAGTGAGTTGTTGTGATCTGGATCGCACTGCCTGAAAGGGCGGTGGAAGCAGATTCAATAGTAACTTTCAAAAGGGAATTGGTGAAGTGGAAAAATTGACAGGGCTATGGGGAAAGAGCAGGGGGCAGTGGATCTAATTGGAGAGCTCTTTCAAAGAGCCGGCACAGGCACGATGGGCCGAATGTCCTCCTTCTGTGCTGTATCATTCTCTGATTTAAAAATGTATAAATGTTTAAGTTATCAGGGGAGTCCTCCGCATTAAAGATGGACTTTCTAACAGCTCTTGCCAATGTTTTAACCAGGAGGACAGAGGAGGGTCTAGGCACTGTGTATTTGCTAATGTTAAAAGATAAGACTTTTTTGTTATTTGTTTTTTTATGGTATCTGGGCGTCGCTGGCAAGGCCGGCATTTATTGCCCTGAGAAGGTGGTGGTGAGCCACCTTCTTGAACCGCTGCAGTCCCGTGTGGTGAAGGTGCTCCCACAGTGGGAGGAAGTTCCAGGATTTTGACCCAGCGACGGTGAAGGAACGGCCGATATATTTCCATGTCAGGATGGTGTGTGTAACTTGGAGGGGAACTTGGAGGTGGTGGTGTTCCCATGCGCCTGCTGCCCTTGTCCTTCTAGGTGGCAGAGGTGGCGGGTTTGGGAGGTGCTGCCGAAGAAGCCTTGGCGAGTTGCTGCAGTGCATCTTGTTGGCGAGCTTGTGAGAGCAGCCCTTGAGAAAGCCCTGCCTTCAACAGTAACAACTTACATTTATATAGCGCCTTTAATGTGTTGCCATTGGGAAGTTGCTGGTGTCAATTTTTAACACCGTTTATCAACCCGTGTCCTGATGGTACCAATTTGACTACATAAACACTGGAGCGTTTTTACATGCAAATTAAACAGAGCCAGTTTTAAGGTGAATGAATTCCGTCCATAAACCAACGGCCTTAACAATGGCTCCCCTGGAGTGAGTCCTGAACTATCCAAACACTGACTAGCCTTCTCCCCACCCCTCCCCTCTGCTCAACCACCCACAGATTGGTTACGCTGTTGCCGCTAGCATTAGCCGAAACCTTTGCCTTTTGTGTTTGGAGCACTGAGTGTTAGTAACAGGCGCCTCTTTCAGAATATTCTGTCCAATTACGTTGCCCTGCTTCACTTTGCCTGCTCCTTGTGCTGCTGGACGGAGCAGGAGGCCGCAATGCGATGCACACTGCCACCTATTGGGCATGTGAACGCATTACCCCTCAGAAACTCTCGCAGGGTCGCACAGATGCCTTGAATCCTGGAAAATACAATCCCTGTCACAAAAATGACCAACTTTTCTTTGCGTGATTTAAAAGTGTTTCCACAGCGACAGTAACTTTAGTCTGCGAGTACAATTTATTGAAAGGTGAGTGAGCTGCACCAGGGCGCTTGTTAAATGGAGTTTATTTCCCACATTGCCATTCTCATTAAACTATGTGAAGTGGCAATACATTAGAGTGAGATTCTGCTAATTGTGAATGGATAGAGCTAAGCAAGGTAAAAATTAAGTTTAGGATACGGTTCTCTATGCATAGAGCAGGGAGAAAATAAGAAATAGGAGCAGGAGTCGGCCATTCGGCCCCTCAAGCCTGCTCCGCCATTCAATAAGATCATGACTGATCATTGACCTCAACTCCACTGTCCCACCCTATCCCCATATCCCCCGATTCTCTTAGTATCCAAAAATCTATCGATCTCTGTCTTGAATATACTCAACGACTCAGCATCCACAGCTCTCTGGGGTAGAGAATTCTAAAGATTCCCCACCCTCTGAGTGAAGAAATTCCTCCTCATCTCAGTCCTAAATGGCCGACCCCTTATCCTGAGACTGTGACCCCTAGTTCTAGACACTCCAGCCAGGGGAAACAGCCTCTCAGCATCTACCCTATCAATCCCTTTCTTTGGGAGGATGTGAAATACACTGCCTCAGAGGATAAGAGATGCAGAATTAGTCGGGGTTTTTAAGAGGGAGAATATGAAGGAAGAGGGAGATTAGAATTAAATAGATGAACAGTCGCCATGTATCTCTGAGATCTCCTGCTGTCCTTCATTTCTGGCCTCTTGCGCATCCCCGATTATAATCGCTCCACCATTGGCGGCCGTGCCTTCAGCTGCCTGGGCCCTAAGCTGGGGAATTCCCTCCCTAAACCTCTCCGCCTCTCGACCTCTCTCTCCTCCTTTAAGACGCTTCTTAAAACCTACCTCTTTGACCAAGTTTTTGGTCGTCTGTCCTAATATCTCAAGTGGCTCGGTGTCAAATGTTGTTTGATAACTCTCCTGTGAAGTGCATTGGGACGTTTTACTACATTAAAGGTGCTATCTATATATATATATATATACACAGGTTGTTGTTGTAGTAGTAGTATAATACAATGGCGGAGGAGGCTCGATGGGCTGAGTGGCCTACTCCTATTCCTACATTAGATGAAGGTCTTCCATACTAAGGACGTCATTCTACATTAGCCAGAAGGCATGCCCAAGTTTTCTGTCAGCAGTGACACCTGTTGCTGCAGCACATGGTAACATATTAGGGTTACCTGACCAAGCTCCAACAACACTCAAGAAGCTCGACACCATCCAGGACAAAGCAGCCCGCTTGATTGGCATCCCATCCACCACCTTAAACATTCACTCCCTCCACCACCGGCACACCGTGGCTGCAGTGTGTACCATCTACAAGATGCACTGCAGCAACTCGCCAAGGCTTCTTCAGCAGCACCTCCCAAACCCGCGACCTCTTTCACCTAGAAGGACACGGGCAGCAGGCGCATGGGAACACCACCACCTCCAAGTTCCCCTCCAAGTCACACACCATCCTGACTTGGAAATATATCGGCCGTTGCTTCATCGTCGCTGGGTCAAAATCCTGGAACTCCCTCCCTAACAGCACTGTGGGAGCACCTTCACCACACGGACTGCAGTGGTTCAAGAAGGCGGCTCACCACCACCTTCTCGAGGGCAATTAGGGATGGGCAATAAATGCTGGCTTTGCCAGCGACGCCCACATCCCATGAACGAATAAAAAAGAAGATGGTGTTGGCTTTTTTTCTTGAGCGATTGTTTTTACATTAAGTGTGGGACCAGTCACGGCAGATTAGGGGTGGCAGGTTCCCTTCCCTGAAGGATATTGAACAACCAATTGGGTTTGGGTGACAAATTGGCAGCTTTCATAGTCACTTTCCCTGGTGCCAGCCTCAGATGACCAAGTTTGTAGAATTTCAATTTCACAACTTGCCCCGGCACAATTAGAATCCGTAACCTCAGGCTTGCTCATCCTGTACCATAATCAACGCTTTGCATTGCCCCAGAATGTGGCATATAATTTGCCTTGCAAAGCAGGCCCCTTTAAATAGACCTCACCTCCAGTGTTTCTGAGCTCCTGGTGAACAAAGCCAGCTACAGGGTTAAAGTGAACACTCATGTCAAAGGCGGGTGGATCATGCACTTCCACCCCAGAGTAGGGGATATTCATCCTTTGGCAATACTCTGCCCCTCCCCTCCATTTGCTGTGCGATGTGTTGAGTATGTGAATAATCCTGAACCTCGCCACCTGATGTCTACCAGTGGCCACATCCCTGAAACACAAATGTACAGCAGGCACCTCAAAGCACTGGAGAGGTACCACCAACACTGCCTCCACAAGATCCTGCAAATCCATTGGCAGGATAGGCGCACCAACGTCAGTGTTCTCGCTCAGGCCAACATCCCCAGCATCGAAGCTCTGATCACGCTCGATCAGCTCCGATGGACGGGCCACATCATCCGCATGCCCAATACGAGACTCCCAAAACAAGCGCTCTACTCGGAGCTCCGACACGGCAGGAGAGCCCCAGGTGGGCAGAGGAAACCCTTCAAGGACACCCTCAAAGCCTCCTTGAAAAAGTGCAACATCCCCACCGACACCTGGGAATCCCTGGCCCAAGACTGCACAAAGTGGAGGAGAAGCATCCGGGAAAGCGCCAAACACCTCGAGTCTCTTCGCCGGGAGCAAGCGGAAGCCAAGCGCAGGCGGTGCAAGGAGCGCACGTCAACCCAAGCACCCCACCCGCCCGCCCCTTCAACCACTGTCTGCCCCACCTGTGACCGAGACTGTAGGTCCCGCATTGGACTCATCAGTCACCTGAGAACTCATTTTTAGCATGGAAGCAAGTCATCCTCGATTCCGAGGGACTGCCGAAGAAGGAAACACAAATAATACACACTTTAATAATAACTCACCAACGTGGAACTTGAAGTTAAATTCACAGCTCAGAGGAGCAGTGTTGAAATATTGCATGTTGACAGATCCATGGAGAACAAGTTCAGCGTATGCACAGTGCTGTTTTCTAATTAATTTCTACAGCATTAATTCATGTTAGAAGCGTGCTGGTTCATTTGTAGTTTCTTCTAACTGAAGTGCACTATTTAAGGTGACTGTACATGGTTTACCTTTCATTTCGTCTCATTAACCGCCTCTCAAGTGAAATAAGGGAGGTCTCAGGACCACCTGTGGACAAATATTTTTGTATTTTTTATCCACTCTTTTGGTTTGTGCCTTTTCCTTGTTCTACTCTCTCTCCCACATGGCAGCTGTCTCTCACTCTGTCAGCGCATTTCACACTTCATCTAGAGCCATTGTCTGTTTCTTTACCTGTCCTATTACCATCTCGTCTCGCCTTGAATATCTCTTAATGTCTCTTCTTTCATCCCCTCCCCCATTTCCCAGCCCCCAAACTGCCTTTTGTTTCATTTCCTGCCTTTTCTCTCAGTTCTGACGAAGGGTTTCGACCCGAAACGTTGACTCTATTTCTCTCTCCACGGATGTTGCCTGGCCTGCTGAGTTTTTCCAATGTTTTCTGTTGTTATTGTGGACAATTACACCTGGGTTGGGGCTTCAGTTAGTCTTCCCTTCACACCTTGCATTTTGGGAAGCTTTTGGTTTTCCAGACGAGATGTCGCATTGTCAGCTCAGTGGGTAGCACCCTCGCCTCTGAGTCAGAAGGTTGTGGGTTCAAGTCCTGACCACAAAAATCTAGACTGACGCTCCAGTGCGGTACTGAGGGAGCGCAGCACTGTCGGAGGTGTCACCTTTTGTAGGAGATGATTAAACCGAGGACCCGTCTGCTCTCTCAGGTGCACTATTTCAAAGAAGAGCAGGGGAGTTCTCCCCGGTGTCCTGGCCAATATTTATCCCTCAATCAACATCACTAAAAAACAGATTACCCGGTCATCAGCCTATTAACATCTTGTCTAGCTCTTTTACTTCTTTTGTTTCTTTCACTTCTTTTGTCCGATCGCAGCCCTGCCTTCGATCTATTTTCTTTTCTTTCCAGTTTTGAAGGGTTCGACCCGAAACGTCAACTCAAATTTCTCTCCACGGATGTTGCCTGACCTGCTGAGTTTTTCCAGCATTTTCTGTTATTTCGGATTTCCAACATCTGCAGTATTTTGCTATCGTACTAGTGTTTGGTTCACTGCCACACCTCTTCTAGGAATGCCTACCTTGAAGAAGTTCTGCTCTTCTCTTCGATGGGATCTCCGTTTGGCTCTTCAACCTTGTTCATCTTCATTACTTTCAGTTTCCCTTCTCGTGTTTGATCAGGTATCTGCCAAGCCTCGGTTTCACAGCCTTATCACATTGCTGTTTGTTGGGAGCTTGCTGTGCGCAAATTGGCTGCCCTATTTCCTACATTACAACAGTGACAACACTTCAAAAGTATTTCATTGGTTGTAAAGCGCTTTGGGACGTCCTGAGGTTGGGAAAGGTGCTATAGAAATGCAAATCTTTCGATCTTTATGTGGGCATCACTGGCAAGGCAATATTACTTGCCCATCTCTGGTTGCCCTAAGGGCATTCAAGAGTCACCAAGTTGGGTTTTTACAAGAAGTTTTCGTGGTCATTTTTCTCTGTTGCTCGTCTACAAATTTCCAGATCCACTGAATTCAATTTCACAGTTTGCCACGGTGGCGTTTGTGCTTGTGATTTCTGATAGTTCAGTGCCATGACCCTGACACTAGCTTTGGTCTTCACAATCTGTTTTTTTTGCAGCTGGCTTAACAGATGAATTAACTGTCAGAGGGATTTGCTCATGGGTTGACGCTGCAGTGCGCTGGAGCCACGATGCATGTTGTCATTGGATGGTAGAACGCAGCTCAGTGCCTGCGACATCTCACGACCCAAATGCTTCATCTCAACCAGGTCACGGCCGGGCAGTGATGAGGTGCTCCACAAACAGACGGAAATGACGGGCAGGAGAAGACCAGCTGCCCCATCAAGCCTGCCCCTCACCCGTAATGGCTGGAGCACCATGGCTAGACACTTCCCACCTGCAAGACAGTGAGCGATAGATTTTTGGATAATTAAGGGAATCACGGGATGTGGGGATTGGGCGGGATGGTGGAGTTGAGGTCGAAGATCAGCCATGATCTTATTGAATGGCTGAGCAGGCTCGAAGGGGCTGAATGGCCTACTCCTGCTCCGATTTCTTATGTAACCACCCACCGAGGCAAAAAACAGAGAAAAACCCAGGACCAATAAGGGAAAAAAGTACTCTGGAAAATTTCTCTCCAGCCCCTTCAGGTGATCAAACCCAGTCCAGGAGATCGCACGGACCATGTTATCTGTAAAACCACTTGCCTTCTATATATATATGTCCAAATGGTATCACAAAAAGCTAATGGTCATTCTTCCTATCCCGGCTTTTACGAAGCCACCGCCCCGTTGCTGGAGTATGGTTCCATGGGCACTGGCTGCCCTCCAGGTACATTAGCCAAGTTGTGAGTCTAGATGAGTATTGGCAGGCTGCACTACCATGGAGGACACCGTGCCCAAGTCCGGTCCTGTCCACACACATGCATTGTCCAGCAGCCGGAGCCCTGGGCTGATTTCTCCCTAAACCAGGAGTGCCGAGAACCATTGTAGTGGCTCCTACTGCTACCTTGGCTGAGATTACTAGATTGATTCCTGGGATGAGAGGGTTGTCCTAGGAGGAGAGATTGAGCCTATACTCTCTGGAGTTTAAAAGAATGAGAGGTGATCTCATTGAAACATAGAAGATTCTGAAGGGGAATGATAGGGTAGATGCTGAGAGGTTGTTTCCCCTGGCTTGGGAGTCTAGAACCAGGGATCACAGTCTCAGCATAAGGGGCCGGCCATTTAGGACTGAGATGAGGAGGAATTTCTTCACTCAGAGGGTGGTGAATCTTTTTAATTCTCTACCCCAAAGGGCTGTGGAGGCTCAGTTGTTGAGTATATTCAAGACAGAGATCGATAGATTTTTGGACTCTGGGGGAATCAAGGGATATGGGGATAGTGCGGGAAGGTGGAGTTGAGGTTGAAGATCAGCCATGATCTTATTGAATGGCGGAGAAGGCTCGAGGGGGTCGAATGGCCGATTCCTGCTCCTAATTCTCATGTACTTATATTAGTTAACTCATCGCAGGCCGGGGAGCGAATCTGGGACTTCCCGCACCTATCCGGCTCAGTAACATAGAAGGTAGAGCATTTACTCATTGACCCATTTCGGCACATTTAAATGATTTTTTACTCATCTATATCCTTAAAGTGGTACGAGCAATGAGACTCCTGCTTTAAGGATTATTCAGTGATTTTGTAGAATTTGGCTTGCTTGCTTAACTGCCCCAGTGAAATGTATAACAGCGCGGGAGAGAATGTGCACAGTGTTGTGTGAAATTCATCAATACAGCACGCTCACCATTTTTAGAGTGTAAATTCAGTTTCTTTGTCTTGACAGGATGTTTATAGAGTAACTCCCCAAGTTAAAATCATAAAAGATAGCTTCTCACTACAGCCCAATGACTGAATAGATTATCCAATGGGAAACTGAGCTGTACAGTTCCCTCTTTGTGTGTTTTGTTTATTCATTCATGGAATGTGGGCGTCGCTGGCAAGACCGGCATTTATTGCCCATCCCTAATTGCCTGTGAGAAGGCGGTGGTGAGCCGCCTTCTTGAACCGCTGCAGTCCGTGTGGTGTTCTTTGTAGCGGCTTGAGTGTCTCGCTGGGCCATTTCAGTGGGCAGTTAAGAGTCAACCACATTGCTGTGGGTCTGGAGTCACATACCGGCCAGACCGGGTAAGGGAGGCAGATTTCCTTCCCTAAAGGACATTAGTGAACTAGATGGGTTTTTATGACAATCCGGTAGTTTCATGGTCACCATTACTGATACTAGCTTTTTATTCCAGATTTATTCAATTAACTGAATTTAAATTCCCCAGCTGCCATGGTGGGATTTGAACTTTTTTCTCTGGATCATTAGTCCAGGCCTCTGGATTACCAGTCCGGTAACATAACCACTATGGCCGGGATTTTACTAACCTCGGTGGGTCCGTGGCGGGTGGCGGGTCGTGACCCCGCCGCTGGCTCCATCCAGCTGCCTGAAATGAATTTTCCTTAATTGGCCTTGTTAAGCCCCGCCCAGCGCATTTCCTGGCCAATTAGAGGAAGCGGGTCTGGTGACGTCATTTGATGAAACGCCATCAGCCAGTTTCCTTAAAGGGACCATAAACAAATTTAATTTGGCATTTTTGCTGTCTGTGTTCTACAGCATTGAGGTGCTGCAAACACTGACAATGACTGCCCAAAGGCACAGGGCTGCACCCAGCTCTCCCATGACTATTTTAGACTGGGTATTGTGCAATGAGAAGGGACTTATCAGCAATCTTCTTGTACGAGGCCCCTTGGGTCAGAGCGATCATAATATGATCGAGCTCTCAGTCGAGATGGAGAGTGAGGAAATTGAATCAGAGACTAAGGTCCAGAACTTAAATAAAGGGAATTACGAGGGTATGAGACGGGAATTGGGTAAGATTGATTGGGTGGTGTTTCTGGGGGGATTGACAGTGGAGAGACAATGGCAAGCATTCAAAGATAGAATGGAAGAATTCCAGAACATGTTTATACCGGTTTGGCATAAAAATAAACCTAAAAAGGTGACTCAACCGTGGATAACGAGGGAAATTAGGGACAGCATAAAATCAAAAAAAAGGGCATATCAACTGGCAAAAAAAAGCACCAGACCGGAAGATTGGGGGCAGTACAGGATACAGCAAAAGAGGACAAAGGGATTAATCAGGAAGGGGAAAATAGAATACGAAAGTAAACTTGCAGCAAACATAAAGACAGACTGCAAAAGCTTTTATCGGTATATCAGGAGGAAAAGACTGGTAAAATCCCAAGTCGGTCCCTTGCAGTCTGATTCGGGAGAATATATAATGGAGAATAAGGAAATGGCAGACCAATTAAACTCATACTTTGGTTCTGTATTCACAAAGGAGGACACAAATAACCTCCCAGGAATATCGGCAAACATAGGGACTAATGAGAGGGAGGAGCTGACAGAAATTAGTATCTCTAGGGATATGGTGTTGGGTAAGTTGAGGGGACTGAAGGCCGACAAATCCCCGGGGCCTGATAAACTACATCCTAGGGTACTTAAGGAGGTGGCCCTGGAGATAGCAGATGCTCTAAGGATCATCTTCCGGAACTCCATTGACTCGGGAACAGTACCCGTGGATTGGAGGGTAGCTAATGTTACCCCAATATTTAAAAAGGGGGGTAGAGAGAAAGCAGGGAATTATAGACCAGTAAGCCTTACATCGGTTGTGGGCAAAATGCTAGAGTCCATTATTAAGGATAAAATAGCGGAGCACTTGACAAATGGGGAAAGGATCGGACAGAGTCAACATGGATTTACAAAGGGTAAATCGTGTTTGACTAATCTGCTGGAATTTTTTGAGGAAGTAACTGGTAAAATAGATGGGGGAGAGCCAGTGGATGTGGTGTACCTTGACTTCCAGAAAGCCTTCGATAAGGTTCCACACAAAAGATTATCATGCAAAATTAAGGCTCATGGGATTGGGGGCAAAGTATTAACGTGGATAGAGAACTGGCTGGCGGATAGAAAACAGAGAGTTGGAATAAACGGCTCGTTTTCGGAGTGGCAGGCAGTGACCAGCGGGGTGCCGCAAGGATCTGTCCTGGGACCCCAGCTGTTCACGATATATATAAATGATCTGGATCAGGGAATTGGATGCAATATTTCCAAATTCGCTGACGACACTAAACTAGGAGGAGGGGTGGGCTCTGATGAGGATGCCAGGAGGCTACAGTGCGATTTGGACAGGTTGGGGGAATGGGCGGATACGTGGCAGATGCACTATAATGTGGATAAATGCGAGGTTATCCACTTTGGGGGTAAAAACAGGAGGGTAGATTATTATCTAAATGGCAATAGATTGGGAGATGGGGAAGTGCAGAGGGACCTGGGTGTTCTTGTGCACCAGTCACTGAAGGAGAGCATGCAGGTGCAACAGGCGATTAAGAAGGCAAATGGTATGTTGGCCTTCATATCAAGGGGGTTCGAGTATAGGAATAGGGATACCTTACTACAGCTGTACAAGGTGCTGGTGAGACCGCATCTGGAGTATTGTGTACAGTTTTGGTCGCCCCATCTGCGGAAGGATGTTCTTGCCATGGAAAGAGTGCAACGGCGATTCACCAGGCTGATACCTGGAATGGCGGGAATGACCTACGAAGAGAGATTAAATAGTTTGGGCTTGTACTCACTGGAGTTTAGAAGATTGAGAGGGGATCTCATCGAAACATATAAAATTATGGCAGGCCTGGACAGGCTGAATTCAGAGAGGATGTTTCCAATGGCCGGGGAGCACAGAACCAGGGGCCACAGTCTAAAAATAGCGGGCAAATCATTTAAAACAGAGATGAGGAAGAATTTCTTCACTCAAAGAGTGGTGAGCCTGTGGAATTCCCTGCCACAGAGGGCTGTGAAGGTTAATTCAATAAATATCTTCAAGAGAGAATTGGATATATTTCTGAAGGCTAAGGGGATTAAGGGTTACGGAGAAAAGGCGGGGACGGGGTACTGAACTGGTAAGATCAGCTATGATCTCAGACGAAGATCAGCCATGATCTCATTGAATGGCGGAGCAGGCTCGAAGGGCCGAATGGCCTACTCCTGTTCCTATCTCTATGTTTTATGTTTCTATGTTTCTATGACTCCCTCCATATGCTGATGGAGGGAGTCACAGCACGCAGGGAGGTCCTCTTCCCTTCCCATGGGTGGAAGAGACCTCCCCAGGAGATCAACACAATCTGGTTGCATATTGCAGAGGAGGGGACAAGCAGGGATGTGGTCAGGAGGACCAGGCTGCAGTGCCACAAACTTTTCAATGATCTCAGTAGATCACGAAACGTTAGTACAAAGCCACACTCAACCTCATCCTGCTGTGCCTCTCATCACATCCCCATCACTCTGCCTTCCCTACCCTACTCCTGCACATCCTTACTCACACCAACTTACCTTGCACCTCCACCCATCCCTATCTATCTACATTATCACATCCCCATCTCACTAGCCACCCCTCACACTCACCCTCATCCTAGTGCAATCATATCAACTAACAACACACAAGGGTAGGCACCTGGGTGTTTTAAGCAATGTTCATGTGAAGTTTCTGTTAATGTGCTGTCAAACATTGAAACCTTTATTTTCAACACTTTGCGTTCTTGGACAGATTTGTGTGCACCTTTGGAAGTGGCTTAGTGAATTGCAGTGAATGGTGAGACATAACAGTGCCCCCCGCAATGGTGATGAGCATGAAAGGAATGACTTGGGCATTGTAGGGATGCTTTATGGTGTTGGTGTGGGGTGGTGCCAATCTGGCGCATCATGTGGCAGCCAGGGTGTACAGTGTCAAGTGAAGTAAATCTGGCCATGGTGAGGTCATCCCTGGCCTCCCGGGCTGTAATGTGGTCGGGTGCCGATACCCTCTGTCCTTTGCAGCATCAGTTGATTGTGGAGAAGATTGGTGTTGCTGTTAGTGCTGCTGGTGTGCCTGGTGCTGCTGGTGTTGGGGCTGATCGTGGTGGGATTCTGAGGACCAAGTTGAGAGAGTATAAAGGGCACCTATGCTGATGGAATAGATGGCAGGTGAAGTAGAGATGACAGAAGCGATCTGTCAATGGTGAGAGTCATAGAGTCATAGAGTCATAGAGTCATAGAGTTATACAGCACAGAAAGAGGCCCTTCGGCCCATCGTGTCTGCGCCGTCCATCAATCCCTGTCCAGTCTAATCCCATTTTCCAGCATTTGGTCCATAGCCTTGTATGCAATGGCATTTCAAGTGCTCATCCAAATGCTTCTTGAATGTTATGAGGGTTCCTGCCTCTACCACCCTTTCAGGCAGTGAGTTCCAGATTCCAACCACCCTCTGGGTGAAAAAGTTCCTCCTCAAATCCCCTCTAAACCTCCTGCCCCTTACCTTGAATCTATGCCCCCTTGTTATTGACCCCCCTACTAAGGGGAAAAGTTCCTCTTTATCTACCCTATCTATGCCCCTCATCATTTTGTACACCTCAATCAGGTCCCCCCTCAGCCTTCTTTGCTCCAAGGAAAACAACCCCAGCCTGTTTAGTCTTTCTTCATAGCTGAGGCGCTCCATCCCAGGTAACATCCTGGTGAATCTTCTCTGCACCCTCTCCAAAGCAATCACATCCTTCCTATAGTGAGGCGACCAGAACTGCACACAGTACTCCAGCTGTGGCCTCACCAGTGTTTTGTACAGCTCCATCATAACCTCCCTGCTCTTATATTCTATGCCTCGGCTAATGAAGGCAAGTATCCCATATGCCTTTTTAACCACCTTATCTACCTGTTCCGCTGCCTTCAGGGATCTATGTACATGTACACCAAGGTCCCTCTGACCCTCTGTACTTCCTAGGGTCCTACCACTCATTGTGTATTCCCTTGCCTTATTTGTCCGTCCAAAATGCATCACCTCGCACTTTTCAGGGTTAAATTCCAATTGCCACTTTTCCGCCCATCTGACCAACCCGTTTATATCGTCCTGTAGCCTAAGGCTTTCCTCCTCGCAATTTACCACCCCACCAATTTTCGTGTCATCTGCGAACTTACTGATCATACCTTTTACATTCTCATCCAAATCATTTATGTAGATCACAAACAGCAAGGGACCCAGCACCGATCCCTGAGGTACCCCACTGGACACAGGCTTCCAGTCACAAAAGCAACCTTTGACCATCACCCTCTGCCTCCTGCCACTCAGCCAGTTTAGGATCCAATGCGCCAAGGCACCCTGGATCCCATAGGCTCTTACCTTCTTGACCAGTCTCCTATGCGGGACTTTGTCAAAAGCTTTACTGAAATCCATGTAAACCACATCCACAGCATTTCCCTCATCCACACACCTAGTCACCCCCTCGAAAAATTCAATCAGATTGGTCAGACATGATTTACCCTTGACAAAGCCATGCTGACTATCCCCGATTAATCCTTGCCTCTCCAAGTGGAGACTAATTTTGTCCCTCAGAATTTTTTCCAATAATTTCCCTACCACAGATGTTAGGCTCACCGGCCTGTAATTCCCTGGTTTATCCCTGCTACCCTTCTTGAATAATGGTACTACGTTAGCTGTTCTCCAGTCCTCTGGTACATCCCCTGTGGCCAGAGAGGTTCTGAAAATTTGTGTCAGAGCCCCTGCAATCTCCTCCTTTGCCTCACACAACAGCCTGGGATACATCTCGTCCGGGCCTGGGGATTTATCCACTTTTTGGCCTGCTAAAACCGCTAGTACCTCCTCCCTCTCGATGCTAATATGTTCAAGTATGTCACAGTCCCCTTGCCCGATTTCTATGTCTACATCGTCTTTCTCCATCGTGAACACAGATGCAAAAAATTCATTTAAAACCCCGCCTACATCTGGCTCTACACACAGATTGCCACTTTGGTCCCTAATGGGCCCTACCCTTTCCCTGGTTATCCTCTTGCCCTTAATATACTTATAAAACATCTTAGGATTTTCCTTTATTTTGCTCGCCAGTGTTATTTCATGGCCCCTCCTCGCCCTCTTAATTTCTTTTTTAAGTATGCCCCTGCACTTTTTATACTCCTCTAGGGCTTCCTCCGTTTTTAGTCTTTTGTAACTGCCAAAAGCCCCCCTTTTTTCCCTAATGCATTTTTGTATATCCCTTGTCATCCAAGGTTCCCTTTGCTTGTTGGTACCACCCTTGACCTTTACGGGAACATGTTGGCGTTGTACTCTCTCTATTTCCCTTCTGAAAGTCTCCCACTGCTTTGATGTGGATTTTCCTATAAGTAGCTGCTCCCAGTCCACTTTGGCCAGATCCTGCCTTATCATATTAAAATCGGCCTTCCCCCAATTTAGAACCCTTATTTCCGGGCCGTCTTTGTCTTTTTCCATGACCACCTTAAATCTCACCGAATTATGGTCACTGTCGCCAAAATGCTCTCCTACTGACACTTCCACCACTTGCCCGGCTACATTCCCTAGAATTAGGTCCAGTACCGCCCCCTCTCTTGTAGGACTTTCTACATGTTGGCTCAAAAAGCTCTCCTGGATGCACTTTAAGAATCCTGCACCCTCTAAGCCTTTCACACTCTGACTATCCCAATTAATATTGGGGAAGTTGAAATCCCCCACTATTATTACCCTATTTTTTTCACACTTCTCTGAGATTTGCCTACATATCTGTTCCTCTATCTCCCCCTGACTGTTTGGGGGCCTATAGTACACTCCCAGCAAAGTGCTTGCCCCCTTTTTGTTTTTAAGTTCTACCCATATGGCCTCATTAGAGGAACCCGCTAATATATCATCCCTCCTTACAGCAGTAATTGATTCCTTAATTAATATTGCAACACCCCCTCCCCTTTTACACCCCCCTCTGTCTCGCCTGAAGATTCTATACCCCGGAATATTGAGCTGCCAGTCCTGACCCTCCCTCAACCATGTCTCCGTGATAGCAACAATATCGTACTCCCATGTGTTCAACAACAACTTCAGCTCATCCACCTTATTTGCAAGACTCCTTGCATTAAAATAAATGCCTTCCAGCCTTGCCATATTCCCTTTTGCCTTCACATATTTGCTCTGCCTTCCCAGCTGACTTGTTTTTTCCTCCATATTTGGCTGTAAATCACCCCCTACTATAGTTCCACTCTGTATCCCATCCCCCTGCCAAGTTAGTTTAAACCCCCCCCAGCAGTGCTAGCAAACCTCCCCGCAAGGATATTGGTCCCCCTCTGGTTCAGGTGTAAACCGTCTGACTTGTACAAGTCCCACCTTTCCCAGAAGCAGACCCAGTGATCCAGGAAACTAAAGCCCTCCCTTCCTGCACCATCCCTTTAGCCACGCATTCATCTGTTCTATCTTCCTATTCCTATACTCACCAGCACGTGGCACCGGGAGTAATCCAGAGATTACAACCTTTGAAGCCCTGCTCTTTAATCTTCCACCTAGCTCCCTAAATTCTTGCTGCAGGACCTCATCCCTCTTTTTACCTATGTCGTTGGTACCAATGTGGACCACGACCTCTGGCTGTTCACCCTCCCCCTCCAGAATGCCCTGCAGCCGCTCAGTGACATCCTTGACCCTGGCACCAGGGAGGCAACAAACCATCCTGGATTCACGTCTACGGCCACAGAAACGCCTATCTGTTCCCCTTACTATAGAATCCCCTACCACTATTGCTCTCCCACTCTTTTTCCTCCCTTTCTGGGCAGCAGGAGCACCCCCAGTGCCAGGAAGTTGGCTGCTGCTGCCTTCCCCTGGTGAGTCATCCCCCTCAACAGTATCCAAATCGGTATACCTGTTTGAGAGGGGAATGGTCACAGGGGTCTCCTGCACTACCTGCCTGCTTCTATTGCTCCGCCTGGTGGTCACCCATTTCCTTTCTTCCTGTGCAGCCCTTGCCTGCGGTGTGACCAACTCACTAAACGTGTTATCCACGTCCCTCTCAGCATCGTGAATGCTCCACAACCCATCCACCTGCAGCTCCAGCGCCTCAATGCGGTCTGCTAGTAGCCGCAGCTGGATGCATTTCTGGCACACGTGGTCATCAGGGGCACCGGCAGTGTCCCTGAATTCCCACATAGAGCAAGAGGAGCATAACACGGGGCTAGGCTCTCCTGGCATGACTTACCCTTTAATTAGTTTAAATTAATTCACTATCACCAATTAAAGATATCTCTAAGGTGCTTGTATAGTCTACCAACAGTCCCTGCTATACCAGAAAAGACCCTAGTAACTATAAACTACAGAGTTAAAGTTTAAAAAAGAGAAATACTCACCAACCAATCACTTATCTGCTCCCTGGTGACGTCACACTCTGATTACTTTTTACCTCTCTCCCCGCTGCTGAGTTGGTGTGCCTCGCCTCTCTCCTGCTTTTATACCCGGCCTCGGTGCTCTCCTGGTCCGATCTGGTCAGACGGATGGAGACTTGTGTAAAGACTTGCAGCATGGTGAATCTGTTGTGGAAATGCAGTGAGGAAGAGCTTGTGGCCGAGGGAAAATATCTCTGTAAGGTGGGAGCTTTTACTTGACATTTGAAGCTGTCAACTCATCAGCTGATTCAATGGCCACTGACCTCCCACCTCAGCTTGACAGATATGGTCCACGACCAGCGTGGACCCTCTGGGCGAGCTGTCAAATGTAGACAGTGAGCTGAAAATCATTCTTAAGTGGCTCTAAACAAGCCACTAATTACCTGCATTGGGTTCCCCCGCCGCTTCGTGTCGGGTCTGCTCAGCACTGACAGACCCGACATTGGGGAAAGGCGTGTGGTGGCGGGTTGGGGTCCTGCCCGCTGTGGAAAAAAAAACACTTTCTCACCCGACCCGTCACCGATCGTGCCTTCTGAGTCCCTGCAAGATTCGGGCCAGTGCTACCGTACCCAATATTGTGTTGAGATACCTGATCATCACCAAATGAACGAAGGGCCAGGGCAGGAGATTTTTTTTCACGCAGAGGGTTGTAAGGACATGCAAACAGTGGTGGAAACAGAATCCATAACAGCTTTTCAATGGGAAGTGGATAAATATTTGTAAAAGAAACATTTAAAAGGGGAATGGGGAAAGGATAGGGAATGGGAAAGGTGAGCACTTTCACATAGCCAGTATGGCAGTGATGGGCTGAATGGCTTCCTTCAGTTCTGTACAATCCGATATAGGGCTAGAAGTTCATTATAGCCCAGGAATGGGCAGTATCTTTAGAAAAGTTTGAGAATTAGCACCAGGCGCTAATGCTTTAGACTGCACGCAAAATTCATCCTCACTGCTCAAAGAAATGATTGGGGCGCTAAATCAAGTCTTAAAGGCCTAGCTCAGTGGTGTTACTCGCAAAGAGTGGACCAATATTGGTTGCAGTCCAATCTCAACTCATTGCCACAGGCTTTTTCCAGTACTTAAAGGGGAGGCCCATTGATACTGCAGCACCTCATTCTCAGCATTGCTGGCTGTGCAGTTGCCTCAGCAAGGAGAAGCACAACAAGGAGAAGGAGCTGGAGGACTGAAGCAGGTTTGCTCATGGCAGGTCCACCTTCGTCGGGTGGTCAGGGTGATTGAATGCTTCACCAAATGCTACATACCACCATCTGTACCACAAGCTTCACACACTGCCCAAAGCACCACACCCCCAGCGCTCACCCACCAACAATCTCTACCTACCAACACTCACACCCACATCTCACGACTTGCACACAATGACAGCTATTCAACTATGGCAGGCACAAGGGTCATTAGTTATTGGAATGAATGTGATATGTTTCTGCATAAATGTATTAATGGAGTTTGCAATATTTTGTGGTCTCTCTCATTTCACCTTTGCGCCCAGGAGTACGCTGTTATATGGCATGACACAGGGATGGTATGATGGGCATATGGTGAGCAAAACGGATCTGGGGTTTAAGTCTTCCTGGTGTGAGGCTGGAGGTCTGTTTGGAGGAGGTGGCAGAGCTCTGTGACCACCTCCTTGGTGATGCGGAGCCGTCTAATATACTGCTCCTCACTTAATTGAAGGTAGGAGAAGTGCTGTTGGAATACCCTTGGAGGGTAAGGCCTCCTGGTGAGATCCCTGATGTCCCTCCTCATCCCTCTGTGCACATGTTCTCGCTGCCTATGCTCCCTCCGCCATAGATCCTGGAGGGCGAGGTGGCCCGAACAGCCTCCATTAATGTTGCCAAGTGTAGCAGTTTGAATCTTTGAACAATAAATGTAGCCACTTTGCACTTGCCAGATGACTGCTGATAAAAAAGAACCTTGAAATACCTCATACAAAGCGATCCACTGGCTGAAACTGACAAGAGGCCACTGAAACTAATCTGCCCCGACAGCTACAAGTGATTAATGTGGATGCCTTTAAATAACATCGCTGGCGTCGGCTTCCATTATATGTGCGCCTGCTCTCCCTGTCGCTGTCTGGTCGAGGCGCTAAGGTAGGTGGTGAAAATCAATTTTTGCAGATCGGGTGCTCAGTGAGCATTGCACGCTCACTGACATCATGATCTGCCTGGCGTTGAAGTCCCTGGGTACCTCGTACTGGCGGCGCAACTGGGGGGGGGGGGGATGCTGGGGGGGACCGGATTTGCCATGTGCCGCTGGATTTGCCTTGCCCAGCACTACTGCATCAGCGTCCCATTAGTGTCGGCTGCTAACCAACTCAATTGTTCCCCCAAAAAGTCTGGGATGATAGTGCAACCTCTCTATCGCAGTCCTTATTCATCCAGCAGATTGTTTTAAAATTTCACAAGCAAACAAGTTTTAAGAATGAGTTCTTCTTCATTGTTTTTCATCCTTCTTGTTTTTGCTCTTCTCTTGAAGGTGCTGATTTGTTCAGCGATTAAGGTTCCACGGGCATCAGCCTCTCTCCGGCACCTGCAAAAAAATGTGCCAACAAATTTTTTTTTGGGTGCACAGCCCCTTTAAGGGACCACGCGGCCCATTCTTCACATTGAAAAAGCCATTCCCGAGCTTCACGGGACCAGCAAATAGCAGCGTGGCCAGGTGGCTGAAAGGAACGTCGCTGCCAAACCAGGAACTGACAAAAATTGATAAAGGCAAGACTTGCATTTCTATCGCGTCTTTCACGACCTCAGGACTTCGCAAAGGGTTTTACAGCCAATGGAGCACTATTTGAAGTGTAGTCACTGTTCTAATGCAGAAAATCTGGCTGCCAAATTGTGCACAAATTGGAGCACCTTCACCACACGGACTGCAGCGGTTCAAGAAGGCGGCTCACCGCCGCCTTCTCAAGGGCAATTAGGGATGGGCAATAAATGCTGGCCTTGCCAGCGATGCCCAGATCCCATGAACGAATAAAAAACAAGCAAGAGCCCATAAACAGCAATGAACATAAGATAACATAAGAAACAGGAGCAGGAGTAGGCCATTTGGCCCCTCGAGCCTGCTCCGCCATTTAATGAGATCTGATCTTGGGCTCAAAACCACTTCCCTGCCCGCTCCCCATAACCCATCCCTCCCTTATTGTTCAAAAATCTGTCCATCTCCACCTTAAATATATTCAATGACTCAGCTCTCTGGGGCAGAGAATTCCACAGATTCACGACCCTCTGAGAGAAGAAATTCCTCCTCATCTCAGTTTTAAATGGGTGACCCCTTATTCTGAAATGAGATAAATGATAATCTGTATTTTTTTCAGTAATGTTGATTGAGAGATAAATATTGGCCCAGGACACCTCCCCTTGCTCTTCCTATTGAATAGGGCTGATGGGATCTTTTATATTCACCCGAGAGAGCAGAAGAGGCTGCAGTTTGATGTCTCACCTTGAGTGCCCGCTGGGATTTTGTGCTCAAGTCCCTGGAAGGGGGCCCGAACCCACAACCTTCTGACTCAAAAGCAAGGGGGCTACCAACTGAGCCACAGTGGACACCTGCTCTGAAGGGAAGCCAATGACATTTAAGGAGACACAAACGTTGAAGGCACGATTTGTTTTCTTGGCTGGGGAGGCGGTCTGGCACTTAATTTGTTGAATTTTACAGCATTTTCCAACAAGCAGGGACAGTAAATTATTTTTTAATCTATTGCTTCATTTTATTGAAAACTACTCCCTGTTTGCCATTTAGCAATAAATTATTTTTGATTATCTTTTAAAACTCCTTTCTCCTAGTAGCAGCAGACAATTTATTGCTGGGCAAAAAAAAAGGTTTAATTAATTTTGTGTTTTATTTTAAAAATGGCTCATAGTAAAAAAAGAATTTGAACCCCGTTGATTGAGCGTGGGATCATTTCAGCCAGGGCTGTAGGAATATTTTTTTGAATTATGCATAATCCTTCCAAATATTGCCACCCCAAATATTAAATTCTGCTTAATTTTAAACTGTCTTTTGACTTCACAATTGATAGGCTTATAGTATAAAAATTGTAAGAGAATTTGTGACATTTCCAAAAATTATTTCTCAGAAAGGAACGCCGACTTTAACATATGAACATATAATAAGAAATAGGAGCAGGAGTCGGCCATTCGGCCCTTCGAGCCTGCTCCGCCATTCAATAAGATCATGGCTGATCTTCTACCTCATCTCCACTTTCCTGCACTATCCCCATATCCCTTGATTCCCTTAATATCAAAAAATCCATCGATCTCGGTCTTGAATATACTCAACGACTGAGCCTCCACAGCCCTCTGGGGTAGAGAATTCCAAAGATTCACCACCCTCTGAGTGAAGAACTTTCTTCTCCTCTCAGTCCTAAATGGCCGACCCCTTATTCTGAGACTGTGACCCCTGGTTCTAGACTCCCCAGCCACGGAAAACATCCTCCCTGCATCTACCCTGTCAAGCCTAGTAAGAATTTTGTATGTTTCAATGAGATCACTTCTCATTCTTCTAAACTCTAGAGAATATAGGCCTAGTCTACTCAATCTCTCCTCATAGGACAATCCCCCCATCCCAGGAACCAGTCTAGTGAACCTTCCCAGGAATCAGTCCAGTGAACCTTCCCAGGAATCAGTCTAGTGAACCTTCGTTGCACTCCCTCTATGGCAAGTATATCCATCCTTAGGTAAGGAGACCAAAACTATACACAATTCTCCAGGTGTGGTCCCACCAGGGTCCTATATAATTGTAGTAAGATGTCTCGACTCTTATACTCAAATTCTCTTGTAATGAAGGCCAACATACCAATTGCTTTCCTAATTGCTTGCTGTATCTGCATGTTAACTTTCAGTGATTCGTGTACAAGAATACCCAGGTCCCTCTGAACACCAACATTTCCCAATCTCTCACCATTTAAAAAAATACTTTGCTTTTCTATTTTTCCTACCAAAGTGGATAACTTCACATTTGAACAACAATGACAACAACAACAACAACTTGTATTTATATAGTGCCTTTAATGTAGTAAAACATCCCAAGGCGCTTCACAGGAGTATTATAAGACAAAAAATTTGACACCGAGCCACATAAGGAGAAATTAGGGCAGGTGACCAAAAGCTTGGTCAAAGAGGTAGGTTTTAAGGAGCGTCTCTTTACATTACAGGAAACTTTGGTTTATCCGGAGGTTAACTGTCCGGAATGCTCGATCCACCGGCAAAATTCAGGAGTCGGTTCAGTAAGTTTTTTTTCTTTTCGTTGCTTTTTTTTCACCAGTCAGGCTCTGCAAGGTCTAGCTAAAGCTGTTGCTTAGCTACAGAGATGCTTGCAAGCTACAGCCGACTGTTTAGAAGCTGCAACAGGGTTTGTTGCCAGATACAGAGCTCAAAAGCTTCCGTATGTTTTAACATTAGCGCTGGTTTGTCCGGCAGCTTTGATGGGACGGCAACAGCTCGGTCCCGTCGGTGCCAGATATCACAAAGTTTCCTGTATATTCCATTTGCCATGTTCTTGCCTACTCACTTAGCCTGACTATATCCCCTTGAAGCCTCCTTGCATCCTACTCACAACTTACATTCCCACGTAGCTTTGTATCATCAACAAACTTGGATATCTTACATTTGGTCCCCTCATCCAAATCATTGATGTAGATTGTGAATAGCTGAGGCTCAAGCACTGACCCTTGCCGTACCCTATCAGTTACAGCCTGCCAACCTGAAAATGACCCATTTATTCCTACTCTCTGTTTTCTGTCCATTAACCAATCCTCAATCCATGCTAATATATTACCCCCAATCCCATGAACCCTAATTTTGTTTAATAACCTCTTGTATGGTACCTTATCGAATGCCTTCTGAAAATCCAAATACACCACATCCACTGGTTCTCCCTTATCTATTCTGCTAGTTACAACCTCAAAAAACTCCAACAGATTTGTCAAACACGATTTCCCTTTCATAAATCTGTGTTGACTCTGCCCAATCCTATTATTATTTTCTAAGTTCCCTGTTACCACATCCTTAATAATAGATTCTAGCATTTTCCCTACTACTGATGTCAGACTAACTGGTCTGTAGTTCCCCGTTTTCTCTCTCCATCCTTTCTTAAATAGTGGGATTACATTTGCTACCTTCCAATCTGCAGGAACCGTTCTAGAATCTATGGAATTTTGGAAGATGACAACCAATGCTTCCACTATCTCTATAGCCACTTCTTTTAAAACCCTAGAATGTAGGCCATCAGGTCCAGGGGATTTATTGGCTTTCAGTCCAATTAATTTCTCCAGTACTATTATTTACTAAATCTAATTTCTTTCAGTTCCTCATTCTCACTTGGTTCACCACTATTTCCGGGAGGTTTTTTGCATCTTCCTCAGTGAAGACAGACACGAAGTATTTGCTTAATTTCTCTGCCATTTCCTTATTCTCCATTATAATTTCTCCTGTCTCAGCCTGTAAGGGACCCATGTTTACTTTCGTTAATCTTTTCTTTTTTACATACCTATAGAAGCTTTTACAGTCTGTTTTTATGTCCCTCACTAGTTTACTCTCATTCTATTTTCCCTTTCTTTATCAATTTCTTGGTCCTCCTTTGCTGAATTCTAAAATCCTCCCAATCCTCAGGCTTACTGCTCTTTTTGGCAACATTATAAGCCTCTTCCTTTAATCTAATACTATCTTTAATTTCTCTTGTTAGCCACGGTTGGACCATTTTTCCCATGGTGTTTTTATTCCTTAAGGGAATGTATATTCATTGCGAATTATGAATTATTTCTTTAAATGACTGCCATTGCTTTTCTACGGTCATATCTTTTAACCTAGTTTTCCAACCTTCCTTAGCCAACTCACCTCTCATACCAATGTAGTTTGCTTTGTTCAGGTTTAGGATCCTAGTTTCGGACTTAACTAAATCACTCTCAAACTCAACGTAAAATTCTATCATATTATGATCACTGCTCCCCAGAGGCTCCTTTACGACAAGGTTATTAATTAACCCTGTCTCATTGCACCGTACTAGATCTAAAATAACCAATTCCCTCATAGATTCCTTGACATACATGATCTAGAAAATTAACTTGAATGCATTCCATGAACTCTTCCTCTGCACTATTTCAGAAAATTTGGTTTGCCCAGTCTATATGAAAGTTGAAGTCCCCCATGATTACTGTATTACCCTTGTTACATTCACTCTCTCACCTTCACAGACTCTCTCCTTGTCACCTGTGAATAGATTAGATTGGAGTCCGCCATGGCTTAGTGGGTAACACTTTCGCCTCTGAGCCAGAAGATTGTGGTTTGAAGCCCCACTCCAGAGACTTGAGCACAAAATTCTAGGCTGACACTCCCAGTGTAGTATTGGGGGAGTGCTGCACTGTCAGAGGTGCCACCTTTCGGATGAGACATTAAACCGAGGTCCTGTCTGCTCTCTCAGGTGGACGTAAAAGATCCCAAGGCACTATTTCGAAGATGAGCTGTGGAGTTATCCCCGGTGTCCTGGCCAATATTTATTCTTCAATCATCATCACGAAAACAGACTGTCTGGTCATTATCACATTGCTGTTGTGGGAGCTTGCTGTGCGCAACTTGGCTGCTGCATTGGCTGTAAAGCGCTCTGGGATGTCCTGAGGTCGGGAAAGGCGCTATAGAAATGCAAGTCTTTCTTTCTTTCCAGGTCACAATTGCATTCTCTTCCTTTAACTTCCTCTCCCAGTTCACAGAGACACTCCCCCCCTCCAACACTTCCCCCCACACCCCCCAGTTTATAGATGCACTGAACCCCCTCATACTCCTCCCAGCCCTCGCACCCAGTCCACAGGGTCACTTTCTCCCTCTCCACCCTGGATCACAGAGATTACATAAAATTAATGGAAATTGTAACACCGAATTGGTACATTTGGCCCAACTGGCCCCTGTTGGTGTTTATTCTCCACACGAGCAGGGGTCCTAATCATATATGATCACCCCGTTCCCTTTACCCCCCTTTCTTTCGCCAACCTATCTAATCTATTCTTAACTTTTGATGTAGTCTCTGCTTCAATTACTAACTCCAGTCATGTCTTCCCCAGCCTCCGAATCCTCTGTATCAAAAAATGTTCTCCTGCTCCCTCTCCTAAATCTCATATTTGTTTTTTTTTATTCGTTTATGGGACCTGGGCGTCGCTGGCAAGGCCAGCATTTATTGCCCATCCCTAGTTGCCCTTGAGAAGGTGGTGGTGAGCCGCCTTCTTGAACCGCTGCAGTCCGTGTGGTGAAGGTACTCCCACAGTGCTGTTAGGGAGGAAGTTCCAGGATTTTGACTCAGCGACGATGAAAGAACAGCCGATATATTTCCAAGTCAGGATGATGTGTGACTTGGAGGGGAACTTGGAGGTGGTGTTGTTCCCATGCGCCTGCTGCCCTTGTCCTTCTAGGTGGAAGAGGTCACGGGTTTGGGAGGTGCTGCCAAAGAAGCCTTGGCGAGTTGCTGCAGTGCATCTTGTAGATGGTACACACTGCAGCCACGGTGCGCCGGTGGTGGAGGGAGTGAATATTTAAGGTGGTGGATGGGGTGCCAATCAAGTGGGCTGCTTTGTCCTGGATGGTGTCGAGCTTCTTGAGTGTTGTTGGAGCTGCACTCATCCAGGCAAGTGGAGAATATTCCATCACACTCCTTACTTGTGCCTTGTAGATGGTGGAAAGGCTTTGGGGAGTCAGGAGGTGAGACACTCGCTATAGAATACCTAGCCTCTGACCTGCTCTTGTTGCCACAGTATTTATATTTCTGGTTATATCCCGCCCAATTTTAGACGCTTTAACCAGTGGAAATGGTCTGTGCCCATCTACTCTGTTCTAAACACTCCTACCAGATCACCCTGTAAGCTCTGTACTGGCCCACTTTAAAGAAAATGAGTCATTGGTGTGTTGGTTTTTACACTTCAGTCCAATTGCAGTGCATCATTATATCAATATCGCAGTTAATCCAAAACAAGGATACAAAAAATTACTGTTAAGCTCATGAGTAAAGTGACCCATGTCTGAGATGGGACCCTACCTTGCAGCTAAAAAATAGATGACCCAAAGATAAGATGCTCCATTAGCCCAGCGTACCTTCCCAGAGAGCGGGAAGTTTGATTGTATGCTGGCCGCTCCACACACTCCCACAGAAAGGGAGGAAGAGACTGGGAGCTGGAGAGAGGGGGTTTGGGGGACTGGGGGTGTGAGGGAGGGGAATGTGGATCTGGGAGTCTGAAAGGCCAATGGAAATCTGAAAAGGGTCAACAGGAGACCAGGAGCTTGAGAGAGGTGAGCAAAACTCTCTCATTACATTACAACAGTGACTGCACTTCAAAAGTACTTCATTGGCTGTAATCCTTTGGGATGTCACAGAATCACAGAATCACAGAAACCCCACAGTGCAGATAGAGGCCATTTCGGCCCATCGAGCCTGCACCGACACATATCCCACCCGATCCCTGTAACCCCTACACCAACACATATCCCACCCTATCCCCGTAACCCCACGTATTTAATCCCCCTAACACTAAGGGTCAATTTATCATAGCCAATCAACCTAACCCGCACATCTTTGGACTGTGGGAGGAAACCGGAGCACCCGGAGGAAACCCACGCAAACACGGGGAGAATGTGCAAACTCCACACAGAGTCCTGAGGTTGTGAGATGCGCTGTAAAAATGCAAGTCTTTCTTTCTGAGAACCTAAGAAAGATAAGCACCAATGGAGATTGCAGATTGAAAGGAAAGATGAACCAAGGCAAATAAGCGAGCTACAAAACCATCCACTAAGGATTCCCAATTAAGGTCACCTTCTGACTTTCAACCCCCTTAGCAGTGACCTTAATTTCTAGTCTATAAAGTGCCATTCTGTTGGCTGGCTGTGGAATTTGTGACTTGAGCCAGTCTTTTTCACCTACACACGCACACATACCTCCAACCCCAGCACACACACCTGACATTGAAGAATTGCAATGTACATATTGTAAGTCAAGTGGAAAATGTCCCTCTTTCCTACAATTAATATTTAATCCCTGGTTGAGTAGCAGCTGCTAAAGTGCATGTTTTAAGACCATGTCAGATGATATTATTGTTGACAGAATCTGTTGTTGCGATACTTGCACCCATTACACCATTAATCTCGGCATTTGGACAGCTCAACCTTCAGTGCCTTTATACTAAGCAATGAATTTGGTAACGTTCACATCGCATTCAAGATCACACAATCTTGCCAGTGTTATCCTTTCCCTTTAGTTACTGATATAGAATGCATGAATTTCTAATGTTTTCTAAATATTAAATCCTGTTGCTTTTCACTTGGGATTATAAATGGATTTCCTCCGTATCTGCCAGCTGTTTGTGCCTGTGTTCACCCCTGGCTTGACCCACCTATTAGTCGGGAGTCTCAGGCCAAGGCGTGCTTGGAGAGTACAAGGTTGGCTTGAATTTCACCTTCGGTTTGCCGAATCTCTGAGCAAAGCTACATTATTTGATGCATTAAAAAAGATTGCATTGAACAAAGTGCTGGTAATGGGTTTCACGCATCATTTAAAAAAGAAAGTCGTTCTCAAATTCCTGTTCTAAAGAGAATTTTGTTCAATTAATAGGTCTGAGGTGTGTTCGGAAGGTAAGCACTTAAACAACATTGGTGTGGGCACAGGTCCGATCCGCACTGTGCTGAACGATCTGATCTCAGCTGTTGTCACAGTTGGCCTCGGCGTCCGAGTGAAGAAGGGGAGAGACAATCAGCCGGATTGCTGCTTGTGTGGACGCTGGGTGAGGAAAGGCTGAGATTTGCCTGCGATGCTCCACTAGGGTCAAATCGCCTAGAAACATAGAAACATAGAAGATAGGAGCAGGAGTAGGCCATTCGGCCCCTCGAGCCTGCTCTGCCATTCAATGCGATCATGGCTGATCATCCAAATTCAGTACCTGGTCCCTGCTTTCTCCCCATACCCCTTGACCCCTTTAGCCTTAAGAAATATATCCAACTCCTTCTTGAATGGTGTCGAGCTTCTTGAGTGTTGTTGGAGCTTGCACTCATCCAGGCAAGTGGAGAGTATTCCATCACACTCCTGACTTGTGCCTTGTAGATGGTGGAAAGGCTTTGGGGAGTCAGGAGGTGAGCCACATCTTCGAAGGTGGATTTTGATTCTGGAGGTATGTAGGAGGCGGGACTACAACTTTCGGGGTTGTAGTCCCACCCCACTCGATTTTCACTTGATTGACCTTGTTGAGCCCGAGGCCAATTAAGGGCCACCCGGCAACAGGTGACGTCACAGATTGACATTTCATTTGTCAAGAGCTTTTGACAGATGAAATATCAGCGTTTGACAGCTCTTTGAAGCTGTCAAACACTGACAATCTGTACTCTAAGTTAATTCCTTCCTCTCAGGCTGGTTTAGAGATCTCTCCAGAACAGAAAGCTGAATGCTGCCACTTTTGACAGCTCGCGGCCATTCTGCTTTCTGTGCTGGTGAGATGAGGGACTCCCGAGACCTGAAGGAAGGAAGGCTGTAAAGGTAAGTAAAGCCTTCCTTAAACACTTTACACACATCAAACACACTTACCTCTTCACTCATGCACACATCACTCACCTGAACACTGGACATCTCGAACCCTCCAAGTCCTTCAGCCCGACGGCCCGCCTCGCTAACTTGGCATGGTTTGGAGCCGTCGGGAATCCCACACTTCAGGAATAAAAAGAGAGATTAGGCTAAAAGCTGCCTGTTAACTACCTGTTAACAGGCAGTTAGTTGGCACTAATCCCCTTCCCGCCTCGGGGAGGTGGGTCCCAGCACAGGTCGGGTACCCGCCTCCTTTGAAACTGGCATGGAGGCGGGTTGGGGGCGGGATGGTTTCGTGCCCCCCGATTTTGAGATTTTAACCCCCCGCACGCCTCCAATCCCGCCTCCATGGCCCAATGAAAATCCTGCCCAAAGAGTACAAAAGCCAGGAAGCTATGTTTTTTTTTAATTCATTGATGGGATGAGGGCGTTGCTGGCTAGGCCTGCATTTAGTGCCCATCCCTAATTGCCCTTGAGAAGATGGTGGTGAGCCGCCTTCTTGAACCGCTGCAGTCCATATGGTGTAGGTACACCCACAATGCTGTTAGGAAGGGAGTTCCAGGATTTTGGCCCAGCGACAGTGAAGGAACGGCGATACAGGTCCAAGTCAGGATGGTGTGTGGCTTGGAGGGGAACTTGGAGGTGGTGATGTTCCCATGCGTCTGCTGCCCTTGTCCTTCTAAGTGGTAGAGGTCGCGGGTTTGGAAGGTGCTGTTGAAGGAGCTTTGGCGAGTTGCTGCAGTGCATTTTGTAGATGGTACACACTGCAGCCACAGTGCGCTGGTGGTGGAGGGAGTGAATGTTGAAGGTGGTGGATGGAGTGCCAATCAAGCGGGCTGCTTTATCCTGAATGGTGTCGAGCTTCTTGAGTGTTGTTGGAGCTGCACTCATCCAGGCAAGTGGAGAGTATACCATCACACTCCTGACTTGTGCCTTGTAGATGGTGGAAAGGCTTTGGGGAGTCAGGAGGTGAGACACTCGCCACAGAATTCCCAGCCTCTGGCCTGCTCTTGTAGCCACAGTATTTATATGGCTGGTCCAGTTCAGTTTCTGATCAATGGTAACCCCCAGGATGTTGATAGTGGGGGATTCAGCGATGGTAATGCCATTGAATGTCAAGGGGAGATGGTTAGAGTCTCGCTTGTTGGAGATGGTCATTGCCTGGCACTTGTGTGGTGCGAATGTTACTTGCCACTTTTCAGCCCAAGTCTGAATGTTGTCCAGGTCTTGCTGCATGGACACGGACTGCGTCAGTATCTGACGAGTCTCGAATGGAGCTGAACAGTGTGCAATCATCAGCGAACATCCCCACTTCTGACCTTATGATGCAGGGAAGGTCATTGGTGAAACAGCTGAAGATGGTTGGGCCTAGGACACTGCCCTGAGGAACTCCTGCAGTGATGTCATGTGATTGAGATGAATGACCTCCAACAACCACAGCCAACTTCCTTTGTGCTAGGTATGATTCCAACCAATGGAGAGTTTTCCCCTTGATTCCCATTGACTTCAGTTTTGCTAGGGCTCCTTGATGTCACACTCGATCAAATGCTGCCTTGATGTCAAGGGCAGTCACTCTCACCTCACCTCTTGAGTTCAGCTCTTTTGTCCATGTTTGGACCAAGGCTGTAATGAGGTCAGGAGCTGAGTGTCCCTGGCGGAACCCAAACTGGGCGTCAGCCTATATAAAACACTAGTTTGGCTCAATATGATGTGTTGTGTCCAATTCTGGGCACCACACTTTAGGAAGGACATGAAGGCTTTGGAGAGGGTACAGAAGAGGTTCCAGGGATGAGGGATTATAGTTACGTGGATAGACCGGAGAAGCTGGGGTTGTTCTCCTTAGAGCAGAGAAGGCTAAGAGGAGATTTGATAGCGATGTTTAAAATCATTGTCATATTTATGGGTGGAACAAATGAAGGACAGAGACAGGATGAAATGCTAGTCCATGTGCTTGCTTTATTGGGCCAGAGTAAAATGAGCATGCTCATACTAAAGCATGTGACAAACCATGTGATACTACATTACAATCATGAAGGGTTCAGATAGAGTAAATAAAGAGAAACTGTTTCTAGTGGCTGAAGGGTCGATAACCATAGGGCACAGATTTAAGGTGATTGGCAAAAGAACCAGAGGCGACATGAGGAAAAACTTTTTTACACAACGAGTGGTTAGGATTTGGAATGCGCTGCCTGATAGGGTGGTGGAAACAGATTCAATAGTAGCCTTCAAAAGGGAATTGGATAAACACTTGAAGGAGAAAAAATTCCAGGGATATGGGGAAAGAGCGGAGGAGTGGGACTAACTGGATTGCTCTTCGAAAGAGCCGGCGCAGACTCGATGGGCCGAATGGCCTCCTTCTGTGCTGTGCTATTCTATGATTCTACGCTCACTGTCTAGGCTCTCACATGAAGGATGAGTGAGAGATTTTGGACAGATACCTCTGGCCATCGGACTGCATGCCAGCATCAATTAGAAAGAAATTTAAAAAAACTTCCACCTCCCACGACCTTTGGCAGCCAATGAAGTTCAATTAGGGCCAGTGGGAGAGGAGGGTCGTAAATGGGGAATTAAAACAAAATGTTGAAGCATCGAGTCCGAGGGTTTGTTATTCCCGACCTGACATACTGTGCGTAATGGACAGGAGTCCTCAATCTCCATCAGGTGCGATAGTGTGCTGATGTTACAGGATGAATAACCCGAGAACATGAGTTCAAATCCCACCATGGCAGTTTGAGAATTTGAATTCAGTTTAAAAAAAGATCGGTACATAAAAAAAAACTTGTTTCAGTAAACAAAAGTGACCGTGAAGCTGTCGGATTGCCATAAAAAAAAAACAACGGGTTCACTTTCGGGAAGGAAACCTGCCACTCCGACACCTCACCAATGTTCCCTCTGTTCTGCGCGGCCTGTTCCTTTCAGTGCGCGGATCCCTTTAAATTTCCGTGCGTGCGCGGTATTTACAATGGAGAAGCCGGTGGGTGGCCCGCGCGGGACTTTTCCCATTGCTGCACGGCTCGAGGGGACACTGGTCCTGCTCCCGGTCTGGCCTACATGTGACTCCAGTCCCACAACAGCGTGGTTGACTCTTAACTGCCTTCTGAAGAGGTCTAGCGAGCCCCCTCAGTTGTATCAAGAAGAAGGCGACCCACCACCATCTCCTCAGGGCAACGAGGGATGGGCAATAAATGCTGGCGAGGCCCACATCCCGAGAATGAATTAAAAAAAACGTGTTTCACCTCTCTAATCTCCTACCCTAATTCATTTGTTTCTTAGGACCTTCAAACTGTGGCACTCATTCCCCCTCTCAGTCTTGCTTTCCCACCGACAATCTCCTGTCACGGTGCCACCTCATCTCTACTTAGTAATCATGCCTTCCATGATTTTTGAAATTGTGTTGTTAAAACTCAAGTGAAAGGGCAAGGCACCCCTGCAGCTGATTGATGAAGTTATGCTTTTCATTATATTGGGAGAACAACAGACAAACAGGCAGGACCAGCTCAACAGGCTCTTGCTAAATATAAACTCCGGTGGCCGTCCTGCCCTAATCTCTTTTCCAAGTTGAAAGTGAACCACGCGTGCACACACCCGCATTCAATGCCCAGTGGGTGCCTACTGGTCTCCCAGGTACAGCCGTGGCTAAAGTTTGTCTGCGTGACTGCAGGCTTTTTCTACCAGCGATAAATAAACGTCCCTACTCGTACAGACCTGAGAGTACAGGCGACGCTTCTTTGGGGCTTGTGGATTTGGCGTATCTACCTCCGCATGCCATTTCTTCAACTTAAATCGTCTGATCACATGAACCTGAGCGGTGAATACACGCTTACTCTGCACTGTGAACTTTGGAACCTTTGGACTTTTAAGAACCGCATAAAATTATTTGGTCGGATTTTTTTTTAACCAAGAGTGCAGTAATTTTCTTTATTCAGAAAATAAATGTAGTTGGCTTCATGCATTTCTTTGCATTTAATACTGAACACCAAGAAATAGAAATGTTGTTTTTAAAAGGTAAGAATATTCAGTGTTCAGCAATAATGAAACAGAAATGTGCTATATTAATGTATAAAAACCTGCACTGTAGCTTAAACATATGCAATTATACCACACTACGTATATATTGTCAAGTATGTAACTACAACCTGCAAATTATAGTAACTAAAACAGACTTACACAATGATAAACCTACACTTATATTGCACCCTTGAAGTAGCCTCGATTTCAAAATTCTCATCCTTGTTTTCAAATCCCTCCATGGCCCTCGCCCCCTCCCTATCTCTGTAATCTCCTCCAGCCCCACAACCCCCCGGAGATATCTGCGCTCCTCTAATTCTGCCCTCTTGAGTATCTCTGATTTTAATCGCTCCACCATTGGCGGCCATGCCTTCAGCTGCCTGGGCCCTAAGCTCTGGAATTCCCTCCCTAAACCTCTCCGCCTCTCTACCTCTCTTTCCTCCTTTAAGACGCTCCTTAAAACCGACCTCTTTGACCAAGCTTTTGGTCACCTGCCCTAATTTCTCCTTATGTGGCTCGGTGTCAAATTTTTTGACTTATAATACTCCTGTGCAGCGCCTTGGGACGTTTTACTACGTTAAAGGCGCTATATAAATACATGTTGTTGTTAGCAAAAAGCCCCATATGGAGGAGGGAAGATAATGGATAGTGAGCAGGAGTTGGGAGTCGAGTTATGGAGGTGACTGAAGGAGTGGTGAAGGGGTAGGCTTTAAGTAGGTTGTTGAAGGTGCGGAGAGATGAGGGACGGTGGAGGAGTGAAGGAAGAGGGTTCTGGCGTGCAAGTGCATGAAGGCTCAAGACTCTGTCGCAGATGCTGCAGCAGGAGAAGGGCTCGTCAGCTGGAACCTACGTGCCAGATGGGATGTAGGGCTCGAGAAGGTTACAGAGGTCGGTGAGGGGTTGAAGGGGGGGCCATGGAGTGAATAGTAAACTGGTGGAAAGGGTTAGAAATGACTGTGCTCTGGACAGAGAGTCAGTGGAAGTCGGAAAGGGCAGAGGTGATTGATGAACGGGATTTAGTACGCATAGGAAGTGGGTGGCAGAATGTGTAACCCATATTTAAATCACCTAAGTGGGAGAACATTTGGTAATTCTGATTGTCGGATGTCTTGACATAACAAAGATTTCCCACCTATGTTCACTTGTGACACCAGCAACTGTTCTTTAAGCATTCTGCTTAACTGATACTGCAAGGGTTGTAGATATACAGGGACGTATTTTGCAACCCTAATGGGTGCGTATGAGGTGTGCCCGCGCCCGTAGGAGCCACGCAAGTTGCGGGTTTAGGCAGGCGAAGCGGAGGCGCTGAAACCCGGCGCTTGCGATCTGTCGGGAATCTTCTCGACAGATTCTCCGCATCCCCGGGAGACGGGCCTCCACGGGTGGGGAGAGTTGCGATATTTGCCCAACTTCCGCCCGCTGAATGCCCGTGAAATTCTTACGCCTGGAACTTTTACCAGCATAAGAGTTTTAAAAAATAGAAAAATAAAATGTTATCACTCATGTACACATTAAAAACCCTCTCCAATAAGGTAAGTTTATTTTTAGCCCCGTTAAAACACATTGGGCTAGAAATTCAGTAGGCTTTGCGCCCAGTTTTCGCCCAAAGAGGGCTTTTGCGCCACTTGCTGAGATTGCGCCGATATTCAGCGCTGTGGTAATGGCGGCGTTAGCCAGTAGCGCTGCGCCGCCACCGATGACGTCATCAGTGTGCGCAGTGCCCCGCTACCGCCCCGCTACCGCCCCGCTACCGGCCCGACCGCCATATTTAGTTGCGGCCGCCTCTTCCGCAGCGGCCGCAAACAGCGATCTGAAAACGGGGCCGTCCTGCAGCCTTAGTGGGGCGAGTTAAGGCGGAGGTGCGGCCGGCTGCTTTTTCGGCGGCCGCCTGCCTGCATCTCCTTCCCCGGCCTCCTCCACCCGCCCCCCGCGGCATTGCCGGCTGTTTTCCGGGAGCCCGGCACTTCTCCGTGGTGCCGGGCTCATTTGCCGGCACTAGCGGGCGGCGATCTCGCTGTTGCAGGCACCTCCCCCTTAAGAGAGGGAGGAAGGCCTGCAGTACCGCAGCCTGACGCTCCGCAGCGGGTGGCGCTGCGGCACCTAGCGCGCCGAAATTCAGTTTCAGCGCCCCAAGCGGGGGCGGCCACACCCTTGAATAGCGGCCGGCTTCGACTTGGGGCGCTGAAACTGAATTTCCGGCGGGCGCAAGTGGCTCCGCGCACAGCGGTAACTTCTGGGCGCAAGCGAGCTGGCGGGCCCAAACTGAATTTCTAGGCCATTACATTTTTTTCCAAAAATTACATTTTTGTTTAAAATATTTAATTAAATGGCATTTTAATTAATTTTAAATATGTGATTTAATTTATTTTTTATTTCATGTGTTCGTGTATTTTTTAAGTGATCCCCATTCATGCTTCTGGGGATTCCGTACGTACACAACTCCCATAAGTATGAATGGGGATCAGATCATAACCTCGGCCCCTATTATATTTTTATATATTTTATCCACACTTTTGGTTTGTGATGTTTCCTTGTTTTTCTCTCTCCCACATGGCAGCTGTCTCTCACTCTGCCAGCGCATTTCACACTTCATCTAAAGCCATTGTCCGTTTCTTTACCTGTCCTATTACCATCTCGTCTCACCTTGAATATCTCTTAATGTCTCTTCTTTCATCCCCTCCTCCATTTCCCAGCCCCCAAACTGCCTTTTAATCTGTTTCATTTCCTGCCTTTTTTTCTCAGTTCTGTAGAAGGGTTTCGACCTGAAACGTTGACTCTATTTCTCTCTCCACGGATGTTGCCTGGCCTGCTGAGTTTTTCCAGCGTTTTCTGTTGTTATCCCCTTCTTTTATTTGTTGGGCCGGCCCACGTGATCCCAGGAGCGCTTGCGCTCCTGGGATATGGGGACCTCTGCCCGCATGTACCCGGAGAGGCCCAGGAACGCGAGCCTCCGTATCTCCCAGGCCACCAGGTAAATGCGTAGATGTTTTAACAGGTCGGGGGGCGTCTGCCCGAGGGAAGCCTCCGATCGCTAAAATCCAAAAATAAAAGTAGGCGTAGAAACTTCAATATAACTCTTTACAGGATCCGGTTCCACTCAGTGGGAATCTAATCCCAGAGACATTGGCCCTGAATTTGCAGTCGGTATGACGGCGAACTATCAGAGTACGGCGACATACCGCCTTTGAAACTGACCGCAAGTGCATGCGGAAATGCCCAAGTTGCGGTCTGTCAATGACAGCCCCGAGACAAGCTGCGCTGTGCCCCCCCCCCCCGAGAACCAGCAATCAGCGAAATCTTGTAAAGCATTGAAACTGACAAAAACGTCAACTCTTCTGCAGTGCGTACGCTGTTAAATTCCCCACTGAAAGTTAGACCCTGAG